>NC_077246.1:8174583-8787500 GCF_947179165.1 Solanum dulcamara | reverse complement strand
AGGGACGCGTGGTATAAATTAATATTATTTATTTTTATTTCATTAATTATTTATTTTAAAAATAAAATCGGATGAATATATATATTTTGGAAAAGAGATATAATATTAATATGGGTATATGTGCAGGGGACAAGCGTGTAATATAAAATGGTATAGGGATATGGGAAGGGGGACAAAACATGTGTATATATATATTTTATTTTAAAAAAATCGGATGAATTATTTATTATATATATATTTTTATTTATATTTTTTTAAAAAAAATTCGGATGAAAGAATACATATTTTTTATTTTTTATACATATTTTTTTATTTTTTAAATAGGAATTCGGGTGAATATATATATATATATATATATATATATTAAAATAGACAAAGAATGATGGGCGGGGCACGCGTAGATTAAAATAATATTAATGTTTTAATTTTTATTAAAAAGATAAATAAAAAAAAAAAAAAAAAAATCGGATGAATATAATATATATATATATATATATATATATATATATATATATATATATATATTAAAATGGTACAAAAGTGCGCCGGAAAAAATATATATATATATATATATATATTATTATATTCATTTTTAAAAATTATTTGGATGAAAAGAAAACAATTATATATGTTATTATTATTTAATATTTATTATTATTTATTTTTTAAATAGGGGACAACGGGTGATGGCATTATTAATATAGTATTAATATAGGTATGGGTAGTAAATTAAAATATTTTTTTTTTTATTATTATTATTATTATTTTATTATTATTATTATTATTTTACGGAAGATTAACATTATTTAATTATTTATTTATTTATTATTATTTAAAAGAGGGACAAAAAGGTGTGCAGAATATTATTATTTTATTTTTAATTATTTTTATTTTCGGATGAATAAATAATATATATATTTTTTAATTTCTTTATTTATTATTATTATTATTTATTTATTGATTTATTTATTTTTATTTTTTGATGAGGAGATGACATATATATTATTTGCGTGTTGTAGTATTAATGGAAGAATAAAAATAATAAAAAAAATTGTTAATTCAATATTAATTATTTGTTATTTAAGAGAAGTAATGAAAACGTAAAATTAATTAGTGAAATTGGTTATCAAATTAGACGAATTAATTTACGATCTTCTTAATTTTAACAAAAGTAAAATGATTAACCTCATTGTAACTAATTATTAATTTACGAAATAATTAATTATGGTAAAATAATAATTTTCTTTTTATAAGTCAAATTTAATATTACTAAGAGATAATGATTGTATAACAAAAAAAAATGCATGTGTTATGAAGATAACAAATTATTTAAAATACACTTGAAAATATGCATGGTTTTATAAAAGCCAATTATTTTAATTTAATTAAAATTGAAGAAGTCTAAAATTAAAATAATATGAGTATGCATTAATTAATTAACAAGCCTCTCATTTTTTACAAAGTAAATAATTAACTTCAGTTTAAATAAATTAACTTGAAATATGAGTCTATTAATTAAAATCCAACTAATTAACAGAGCTATTTATTTTAAAAATAAAAATCTTTTGAAACAATTTTTTTGAATAAATAATAAAATATATTATATTCAAGAATTATTTTATAAATATATATATATATATATATATAGAGAGAGAGAGAGAGAAATTAATTTAAAATGATGATACCATAGATGTATATTTTGTTTTTATTATTATTATTATTATTTAATTTTATATATATATATTATTATTATTATTGTATTATTATTATTATTTGTAAAAATTACGTTGTTGAGGGTCAAAATTGGGTGTCAACAATATTAACCGGGTATAATTTGGATTTTCCCAATAAAGTAAAAGTTTGATAAGTTGAGGATTTCAAGGTCGATTTTAACTTCATTTTTGAACTTTTCTAAACATGAGTAAGATATTTATAGAGAAATAATTTGGATTTGAATCGGTGTTTCAGATCCGGATATTAGGGGTTTTCTCTATAATATGAATTTTAGTAAAATTGATGATTATGGACTGATTTCAACTCCATTTTCAAAATTATTTTCACCATTGATTTCTAAATGCTTTGGGTAACAGATTTATATAAAAAAATTCAGATTTACCCTTTGTTTTTAAAATTGAGTTTTTGGATTGGTTTTGACCCGATTTTTAAAAATTATGTCGTGAGTGTTGTAGAACTCATATTCTTATTGAGAATTCATATTTGACTAGATTTTATTGATTCGGAGCGTCGACTTGAGGGCAAGGCTCAAATTTTGAAGTAATTAGGGTCAAATTCGCGGCAAGTGAACTTCTAAACCTTCGTTTAACCTTGTAGGATCTTGTATTCTTGTTGTGTATGTTGGGAGTAATGGGAAGTGATTCGAGATTATTTGATTATTGTGATTGAACTTGATAACGAAGAATCAGGGTAATAAAATGGTAACGTTGATGAGTTATAATGATGTATTCAATATGATTAAACCTTTGATTAATTGTGGAAATGTGAATAGATTGTTGTGACATGAGTTATGAATTGTTGTTCATATCACTCCATTATTGTGATTTACATGAACATTGCCTATTTGCATTAGTTCTGATATATTGAGATGGAATTGATTTGAAGATTATGCCGAAGGAAAATGGTTCCGACGAATACATGATCCATGTGTGGCCGCCATTGGTTTCGGCCTGCTAGTCAGTGGATGTGTATCATGAGGACATCCATCCATCAATATACTTGACATTGCATTGCATTACACTACATCATACATCTTTGTCATTTGTGGACTGTGTTTAACCCTTGTTGTCCTCATGATTATACTACTGATTGATGTTATTTGGCTGAGACTTGAACTGTATTGTTGGTGATATATATATTTATGCTATTTGAACTGTTAGACTGGGCTGATTTTCTATACAGGTTGTAGTCTGAGGGGTTTGATTGGTATGACAGGAGTACTTGTATTTTATTTAACTTTGCTTAGTCTTAATTGTTTACTTACTAGGTACTGTGTTGTTGTACTCACTTTTTGCTAACTACACTTGTGTAGGTTTCGAGCCCAAACAGTGGCCTAGTTTTCTTTCTTTCATCCGAGGCTTATTAGAAGAGAATTGAGAGGTAGTTGTTAGATGCTGACAATCTCCCTTGTTCCTCTTTTCTTTTACTTTGATTAATTCGAGTGACAAAGACTTTGAGTCTTGTATTTTTTCTCATTATCTTTGTATTAGAGGCTTGTATATGTGACAACCACTTCCTTGGGGATATTGTAGTTGACTATGACTTCAGCTTTTGTATACTATCTATCTATTTTAAACTGTTTCCGCATTATTTTCCAAAATTTTTGTTGTTAGGCTGACTTGTCCGGTGAAAATGGATAAGTGACATCATACCTGGATTTGGGTTATGAAAAATGGTATTAGATCCCCAGGTTTCTAAATCTTATGTGAACAATCAAAGTTTAAGTAGAGTCTCGAGGATCGGTACAGAGACGTCTGTACTTATCTTCGAGAGGCTATAAAGACTGTTAGAAAAGATCTTCACTTGTTGATTCCCTATCATGCATCCTTGGTCCAATCTAATTCCAAGTTTTGCATCGTAAGTCTACATTCATGGTAATTCATTTTTGTCAAGATATGAATTGACAAAGTAAGGAATGATTGATTATGTCAATTTTTGAGCATTTGGAAGAACTTGTGCATGGTTTGAGTTATGGATTTTATTACTTTCGATTGTAAAAGAGTTCGATGAAGTTTTCATTTGAGAAGCATGATTTAAGGTAAAAAGTAATATGTTGGGGATGATTGGCCAAGAAATAATGATGATAAATAAGTTAAGGAAAGGAATACGAGTCTGGTGCATCAAAGAGTTTAAGCATTTGGTATTATGTCATGAGTATGAGTTAAGAGTTTGAATGTCCTGACAATATTGTGCTGTGGATACAAGCTAAGAAATGTAAAGAAATAAGACCTTAGGTGTAGATATTTAGTTCAAAGTTGAAGGTTGTATGTGTTTTCTCCTTTGAGTTCAAATATGACTATATAACGTGAACTGGTTTGGCACAGACTTATGAGGAATGTTAAGGCTACTTTTTCTAAAGGTTTGGTTTTGATTTGGGCAACAAACAATGATGTATGAGAGATTGTTCAAATTATAGTAGGTAACTTATGGGTGCACTACAGGAAGGGCTTACAGTTCTACATGGTTATTGAAGATTTTGAGCTGGATTTATACTTATTGATGGAACTATACATATTGTTGTGATGAGTTACATAGACACTTGGTGGTGAATAAAGGTTATGCACTTATGATATACATAATTCTTAGAGTGATCAAGGATTTCTCTAAGATTTTGCATGTGAAGGGTTTCATATGATTGGTATTGGTTTCTGATTTACTAATTGTAGTTTGAGAGAAAAGCACCATCAGATTTGAAATTAGTGCTATCGACCTTGGGAAGGGCTAATTTCCAACATGGAATGCTTAAAATAAGCTTGGGGTGGATAGTAATTTTTCTTTTGGAGAAAGAAAGAAGAGAAGTCATAATTTAGAGTTACGGAGGGTGGCAATGTGATTTTCAAGGAATTTTTGTACTAATTATGATTTGAAAGCATTAGTAGAGGATCAGTAAGGTAATGATATTTTGTTGGAATCGATTTTTTGGTTTTAGTTATAAAATTATGGTGAATATATTGGGTTTTAATGAGTTGAGTATATTTTGAGTTGTATTGGTGATCAAATCAAATTTCGTATGCAGAGAGGAGTTAAATTGATGGAAATCAGATAATTGAAGGAGTTTTAACTGTGGATACTAAAGAGAGAGAGTATTCTGAGTTAGACAAAGGAGTATTTTGGGCAATTAAGGCATACCCGTAGCACTGCATGTGCGAACCTTGTTGAGATTGCTTGTATGGGGTCTATCATGGAGAATTGTAGTTTCTCGATAATCTTGGTATTTATCTTTTCGTTGAGAACATGTTTCAACTATATGTGATGGACTTTAAGGACCATTTGACCTAATTCTGTCATTTTCAGGAGTTGTCTACAATCACAACTACTGTTCCAGCATCTCGATAACGTTATTAGAGCTTCTGTATGCTTGGGTGTGTTGTTAACTGGGTGGTTACTTGGTTGTCTCCTTCTTTGGATCAAATTAGTTGGGTTCTCCTTGATGAATATGCATTGTCTAAAGATCAAGTGCTTGCAGCTAAAGCTCGTGGAAGGATTATGTTAAGAAAAAGGAAATTTAACTAAGATCAGTGATGAGTTTGTGCATTATGCGTGTTTGGTGGTTGGTTCTGGATTCACTCCGAATTTTAGCAAGTAGTAGTTAAGAATCTTCTCATGGTTATGTGGAAAACGGGTTCATTCCAATGGTTGTACTGTGATTTAGAAAGTTGTGGTTCATGGATTAGCATGTGGCTTGATAATCACTCCTGGTTTGTCGATTTTTCAATTTTGGTTCAGATATTTAGTTTTGATAATTGATCCTGATGATATGGTCTAAGAATGAGTTCACTTGGGGAAGCAAATATGAAGTTGGAAATTATACTTTGGGTTTTTGGTAATGTCGAGTATTCTTCTTTCTTCTTCTTTATGTTCGAGGATGAACATGATTTTTAGTGGTGAATGATGTAATAACCCTAAAGAAAAATTTTGGTAATTTTTACAAAATGATGATTTTACCCCTTCCAGTACTTTCCCCGAGTCATGATCCATCAGTTCTCGAAGTTAGTTTTGAGAATTTCTTTGAAAAGTTAAGTTTTTTTTAGAAGTTTTCAAATTTTAAAGGCTTACAGTGTTGAAAAGTAGTTTTTGGTACCAACTGGAGCTAAGAGTCTCGGAATAAAATTTCTTCAATTTCCTCAACTCCAGAATGTGGAATTTAATCCAGAAAAGTTGACAGAATTAGTTTTGGAGTTGTCATGTGGATTTGAGGTCTTAAGTTGAAAATTGTTGAATTTTTAATTCTGGAGTTGACTTTGGTCAACATCTGGAGTTTCGATGCTCGAAATAGAATTTGGATGACTCCATTGAATTCGGAAGATGATTTTAGTCCTAGAAGTGGTCTTGGTTGACTTTTTAGAGGTTGCGAGCTCGATTTGATATTTTTGGGCGGCCTAAAGTTAGTTTCATTGCGACTAATTGGATTTCGGATCAAGCAAACCTCAAATTTTGAATTTCGTCAGTTCCATTGAATCTGAAATATTATTTCTAAGCTAGTAGCATATTTTATTTGTGTTCGGAAAGTTTCGAATGAGTTTTGGTTAAGTTTTAAAGATTTTTGGGTGCTTTGGCGCTGTTTTAGTAAATTGTGGCAACTAAAAGGTTCATTATTTGTTTTAAAGATCGAAATATTATTTTGAAACTTTTGAAATTTTAAGCATGACTTATAGGACTGATCTGCAAATTTTGGTGTGGTTTCACTAAGTCGAGATTGAACTTTTATCGCAAAATATGAAATAATTATTTTACTGAGTTGAAATAATATTTGACTGGGCGAACGAGTATAAAATTGAGTTTCAATTAAACAAACAAGTCCATATCATTATTAAGACATTTAGGAAAAAGAATTGAGTCATTTCTCTAACGTATGAGGAAGTTACGACTCTTTTAATGAACATTTAAGTTGCTGGTTTTCTGGTTTAAATAGAGTTAGGTATATAAATTTCGAACTGTGTACATTTGGTATTTCGAGCATATCGAGAGTTCTAGAGCTCGGAATAGAGTGATTCTTGCTGCTTTCTTCTCAATTTAATATGGGGGTTAGTATCCGATTCTCAATTCGATATTTTCTCATGATTTCTTCATCTGATTTTCTTTTCCTACTCGTAAATTTCTTGGAAAAATTAGAATTTTATCAATTTGGACTCCATATTTAATGACAAATATATATTTAGGATCTTTGTGTTATGGATGAACTGATTTTGGCATAAACTTGTTGATTCATTGATTATTTTCATCATATTAATCGCGTATAATTAGGCTTTTTCCGATAAAGTTAAAGTTTGATAAATTGAGAATTTCAAAGTCGATTTTAACTCTATTTTTTTAATAAAATTTTATATTTGAACTTTCCTAAAAATGACTAAGATATTTTTTAAAAAATATTTCATATTTGAATCGGTGTTTCGGATTCGGACCTTGGAGGTTTTCTCAAAAACATAAATTTTAGTAAAATTAATAATTATGGACTGATTTCAACTCTATTTTGGAAATGGCTTTCACCGTTGATTTCAAAATGCTTTGGGTAACGTATTTATGTAAAAATTTCTAGATTTACCTTTCAATTTCAGAATTGAATTTTTGGATTGATTTTGGCTCGATTTTCAAAAATTATGTCTTGGGTGTCGTTGAACTCGTATTCTTATTGAGAATTCATATTTAACTAGATTTTATTGATACAGAGCGTTTACGTAAGGGCAAGGATCGAATTTCAAAGTAGTTGGGGTTAAATTCGAGGCAAGTGAACGTCTAAACCTTCAATTAAGCTTGTAGGATCATGTATTCTTGTTTTGTATGTTTGGAGAATGGGAAGTGGTTCGAGATTATTTGACTATTGTGATTGAACTTGAGAACGAAGAATCGGGGTAATAAAATGGCAACTTTGATGAGTTGTTTAATATGATTAAGCCTTTGACTAATTGTGATAATGTGCATAACAGATTATTGTGACATGAGTTACGATATGTTGTTGATATCATTCTATTATTGTGATTTACATGAGCATTGCCTATTTATATTGGTTCTGATATATATTGAGATGGAAATGTGAATAGATTGTTGTGACATGAGTTATGACTTATTGTTGATATCATTCCATTATTGTGATTTACATGAACATTCCCTATTTGCATTGATTCTAATATATTGAAATGAAATTGATTTAAGGATTATGCCGAATGAAAATGGCTCTGCTAATGCCAAAGGGAAATAATTGCGGCGATTAACATTTACGCTGAAGGGAAATGGTTGCGGCAATTGATATTTATATCGATGAAAAATGGTTTCGGCGGATACATAGTTCATGTGTGCCCCTATGAATTTGGGTCTACTATTCAGCGAATATGTATTATTAGGACAAACATGCATTACTATATGTAACATTGCAGTGCATTACGTTGCATCATACATATTTTTCATTTGTGGATTGTGTTTACCCCTTGTTGTCCCCGTGATTATACTACTGATTGATATAATTTGGCTGAGACTTGAATTGTACTGTTGGTCATATATATACTTATGCTATTAAGACTGTTAGACCGGATTGATTTTCTATACATGTTGTAGTCTGAGGGATTCAATTGGTATGACAGGAGTACTTGTATTTTATTTAACTTTGCTTAATCTTAGTTGTTTGCTTACTGGATACCATGTTGTTGGTACTCACTTCTTTCTTTCATCCGAAACTTATTAGAGGAGATTTGAGAGGTAGTTGTTCGATACCGACGATCTCCCCGGTTCCTCTTTACTTTTAGTTTGTTCTATTAGAGTGACAAAGACTTTGAGACTTGCATTTATTTTCATTATCTTTATATTAGATGCTTGTACATGTGACAACCATTTCTTTGAGGGTATTGTAGTTGACTAAGACTTCCGCTTTTGTATACTATCAATCTATTTTAAATTATTTTCGTATTATTTTTCAAAATTATTGGGTTTAGGATGACTTGTCTGGTGGAAATGGATAAGTGTCATCACATCCGGATTTGGATTACAACAGCTATGTACTCAACAAATAAAGAGCAAGTGCAGTATCAGTATACATAACAAGAGTGTACTGGTAGAATCACACAGCCAGTCCAGTAAGTGAAACATATACAAGTAATCACAACATACTAAAACAAGCATATTTACAGAAACACATTACCAATTATCACTTCATGAGCAATGTGCAGTTTCATAGTGTCAATATCAAATACAACAATCAACAATGGTCTTGTTATGAAACCTATACCCAAAATGTTAGTGTGTCAGCATGACACCCAATCCAATATGTTTTGGCATGGTACTCGATCAAATATGTACCGGCGTGGTATTTGATCCAACATGTATTGGCATGACACCGATCCAATATGTACCGGCGTGATATCTGATCCAATATCCACAATCACAATCATAACCACAATGAATAATTCACACACTTACACAATCAAGTAACATGTTCATTGCATGTATTTTGATCAGATAATCATTTATCATTTCAGGTTTATTCCCTTTTCCCCTAATCACATATATGCATGTAACACTAGTAATGCAGTTAACAAGCACATATAACACAGATAGGAAAATAAATCATCACCTACCTCGAAACCAAGCCTGAATGCTCTTAAAGAAAGAACTTGAGTTTTCCCTTTTCAGAGTCTCTTGACTTGTTCTTGGTCTAAAATAATTTAAGAATACAAGCAATCAATGAACAATAGTCTAATTTACCTAGATTATATCAAAATACAAACCCTTGGCCAAGTTCATAATCCTATCACCTAACTAGGGCTTTTCCCACCATTAATTTCAGGCCAAAACCTTCACCCAAGTTAATTCCTATAGATTATAGTGACTAAGAATCGAATTATACATTAGAGGAATGGATTACTTACCTTTACTGAAGAGATTGGTGGAAAACTGAAAGGAAATTGCTCTAGGTTGCCCCTTAGCTCTCAAAACGGAATTGTAGAAATAATCTCGTTTTTGAAACTTTTACCTTATTTTAATTCGCTACTAGCCCTCCATAGCGGGACCACCCTGTCCTGGCGGATTGCATGAAAACAAAAGCTCAAAATTTAAGTCTCAAGCCTCCATTTCGCAACACACCCTCAATCATATACGTTCCAAACTAATTCTTTCACGCTAAGATCAATTACGAGAGTTCTACTCGTCCGAATTCGATTCTGTAAAGCCGTACAAGCTCCTTATGTCTTGGCTATCAACTCAAATGATCAAACTCGTAATTTAATCACCCATCCATTATCAGATTACCGAGACTTCACTTGACTCATATTCCGTTCAAGTCTGGCTTAGGCTCGGAATTTTTAAGTTACTACTAAAAAGTTTTCTAGCCTAAATTTCTTTCCTATTGACTTATCCGTAACGAATGAAAATATATTTTTTATAAATAAAAAAACTAAATAAAAAACAATTCAAAGCAATTTTGAACATAGACAACACGAAAGTGAAAAGCCATGACAAATAATAAGGAAAACACACTAGATAACATGATGAAAGTAATGAACATTGACAATAGCTAAACAATACGACAATTGAAATATAAAAAATATCAAAAGATAATAGAAATTAAAAAATAAAAACCAATAAAAATAATATTAATATGAGATGAAGGAGTATTAAAAAAATAATATCACAGACATTATTTTTGAGATGGGATGTATGGCCAAGATGAAGTATAAAACAATTAATCCTTGCCAACTGTTTTTATTGTAAGTGACATATTGTGACTTGTGAGTCTGAGGGCTCTACTAGCTGCACAATATTCTGCACATTTTTGGATAAACGAAAAATACTTTTCTATATGACAATAATTGTCTAATTTTCTATTATTATTATTATTATTATTATTATTTTGTTGTATTATTATTATTATTATTATTTTGTTGTATTATTATTATTTTGTTGTATTATTATTATTTTGTATTATTATTATTATTATTATTATTTTGTTGTATTATTATTATTATTATTATTATTATTATTATTTTGTTGTATTATAATATGTTTCTTCATCTTTCTAGTTATACGATAAATTATTAATGTATAATTAGACATAAAACTTGTAAGTTAAAAATTAAAAGCTAATTCAAACAAACTTTAAATGACAGAAAAGGATATGATATCTCCTTTTTTTATGGAAAAATTATCAAACTACACACCTTTTTATTATTATATTTGCTAAAAGTCCCAATCCTTTAAAACAATTACCAAAATTCCTTATTTTTATTCATTTGTTCTTTCAAGCTAATACAACAATCTTCAATGTATCAACCATAAATCTGTCGAATGGTCATGTATCACTATGTATCTGAATTTGTCATGTACTTGATACATAAGTTCGATATGTATCTGCTACTCTAATATATCATATTATTTTCTGTTTCCTGAAGAAAATTATATAATGTATCAGGTAGTATTTTGATCTGATTCATTTGTTCTTTCAAGCTAATACAACAATCTTCAATGTATCAACTATAAATATGTTGAATGGTCATGTATTAGTTATCAATATATCAAACTCAAATATAAGATGAAAGTTTATGTATCAGATTCTCATGTATCAAGCTTTACTGCTTCTGATACATCTACAACCTATATCAATACAAGATGTTATGTATCAACCACAATTCAGTTGAAAACTAAATTATTTTTTCATCAGTACTTGCCCACTATCACAGGGTGAAATATATAAGGCACAAGAAAGAGCCCCCAAAAAATTGAAAAAAAGGAAAAAAGAAGAAAAGAAAATGAGATCCACTATCACAGTTTTGCTGCAGCAAGAATCAAGCAGGATGCCTCTTCTTCTTCTTCTTAGTCTTCAACCTATCACATAGGAAAGTTTTCTCTAATTGATCCACCCTCTGCGCTAGCGAATTCAGCATCCGTGTTTGTATTTCATTTTTTTGGCACAGTTCATTCATCTTTCTCATCATATTCTCATTCTTTTCCACCATTTTCTCCAACAACTCTCTGTTTCTTCTACTCTCCTTTCCCCCGTCAAGCCTTTGTGACTTTGTATCGGGATATTTATCTCGATTCGGTTGATGAAATTCAAATTTTGAATTGAAGTTTTTATTCGATGTTATGCTCTGTTTTTTGAGTTTTTCATGTCCCTCATAACTGTTACGCTTTATATGGATTATTTCCCTTATTTAGCAAACTAATTGATTGAAACAAGGAATCCTAACTAAAATTACGTTACTATCCATAAATAACTCAACAACATTAATTATACTACACCCAAAACGTGATGTATCAGAAGAACCAATAATGTATCAGAAATCTGTAAAAAATCAGGAAAGTCGGATAATTTAAGAAAAATGAGGAATAAATTGTAATTGGCTTTTTCACTATGGGATTTAGGTAAAATTTAATTTTTTTTTATTTTGCCTGGTTGATTGGTATATGTTCATTATTTTGTAAACCAGATTCTATTATTTATTAGACTAGTTTTTTTGGATTGGACTCTTCTCTGTTTAATCTATAACTTTGGTATTAGAATAAGTTGATCCATACATGTGGATCGAAATGATGACATTTACCCAAGAGAGGTGTCAATCGTGACTAACAAGGTCATTGATTCTCAAGCAGAAAATAATTGTTATATGTCAATATTCTTCAACAGTTAAAAAAAAAGAAATACTAATAGATTTACAAGTTAAATGAATTTTCTCACCCATTAACAAGAGTGGATATAGGTGGCCGGGAGGGTGTTCACCTGAACTCGTTCGATAAAAAATTATATTATTCATAAGATAATTTTTTAATTTTTTTTTAATGTATATATATATTTATTTTTGAATCCCCTAAATATAAGATAAAAGGTTAGTCCAGTAATTTAGACGGTTGAAAATATAATTTGAGATTTCAAATTCAAATCTTAAATGTTATAATTTTATTTTCCAAACCTCTTAAATAAAAATCCTAAATCCGCTATTATCTACCAGATTAATCTTTCAAATTAGGCTTTCATATTTAATGTATAACACTAAAATTCATCAAATTTAAATTCCACAACATGAAAAGGTTGGATGAAAAGAATATGAACTAGACAGGAACATGTCTTGTTGTTTATCTAGTTAGCCCTAAATATTTCTGCAGGGGGAGGGACGAGGGTGGGCTCCTATGTTTTCTAGCTGAATGTTTTTGACTGGGTTTCTTCGTCTGCATGTATGGGTGCATTTATTTATACACTCATAATAACTTATATTTAAATTTTATATATCATATAAGTTTTCAATAAAAAATATAGATCAGACTATTCTTCGGTGACTCCGCCCATACCCCACCCCCATCCTACCAACACAATTTCTTTTACTAATATCTTGCTTTTGAGAGAGTGGAGCTTGTTGTCAAAAAGTACAACAGTGAATAAAAAAACCAAAATTAAGAGTAAAATATTATTAAAATATGACCCGACTACTTCATGCAGACCTTGATCTATTTAGTTGTCTTTAATTGAAAATACAAGTGGCCGCGCGGGGTGTATGGGGTGGGGAGATAAATTTTGTTTTCAATGCTCATCATATTTAGTTAAGTACATTTAATATCGAATTGACTAAAACGTGTCATTCTAATCCCTTCACACAAAAAATATGTGACATTTAAAATATTTTTAGAATTATATTATCCTCAAATATAAAATAATAATGTCAATATAACATAACATATCAACAATTAAATAAGTCAGTATTTAATAATTCATTAATTTACGGAAAAAGATCAAAAGTGTCTTTAAATTAGTGAAATGAATAAAAATATCCTTAGTTGATAATTTGGTCAAAAAATGTACTTACCTGTAATGGTTTGATCCAAAAATGTTCTCATTATTACTTAATGAATCGATTCCCAAAAGTTTTTGGTATATATTGATGATATTTTAGTTTTTAGAAAAGACATTAGAGAACACTTAGGTCACCTCCAAACTGTATTTAGTCTAAATGTAAAAAATAGTATAATAATTAGTAAAAAGAAAATGAAATTGTGTAAAACACATATTAACTTTTTAGGAATAATATTAGGAGATGGAAAAATTATACTACAATCACACATAGCTAAAAAAAGTTTTAAATATGCCAGATAAACTAGAAAATACTAAAGAATGACAAAAATTCTTAGGAATATTAATAAACTATGCTAGAAATTTTATTCAAGACGTAGAAAAAATAGCGGGGCCATTATACTCAAAGACAGAAAGTAAAGGGCAAAAATATTTCAATATAAAAGATATTAGATTAGTACAAAAAATCAAAGAAAAAAATCAAAAATAACCTTGATCTAAATGTACCCCTAGAAACAGATTATTTAATTATAGAAACAAATGGAAGTTTTGCAGGATGGGGAGAGGTATTAAAAGCTAAACCAAATAAATATAGTAACAAAAATGAAAAAAAAAATTGTGCTTACCAAAGTGGAAAATATAAGGAAAAAGAAAATATGAGTAGTATAGATGCGAAAATACTGGCAGTAGTGTGTGGGTAAAATAGTTTTAGACTATACATTTTGAACAAAAATGAAATACTAGTAAGAACATATTGTAAGCGATTGTTCATTTCCATCAAAAAGTAAATGAAAAAAAAAGTAGTAGAAGGAGATGGCTCAATTTTATAGACATAATATCAACCTATGAAAACATTGTCTTTGAATATATCAGAGGAAAAGACAATAACTTAGCAGATCAATTAAGTAGATTAAATATAAAAATTAACTAATAAAAGGTGTTTGTTTTTCAGCATGAGACCAACGATTCCAAAGCCTATAGACAAGGCCAAAGGTGTATCTTCGACTTCAGACACATATGCAGAGACATTATTAAGTAATGTCTGTTTCAGACCTCAGATAGTAGCAACAGAGACGATGGAAAGAATCCATTTCGAAAAACATAATCTAATATTCGATCCACCATCAAATTTATCATTTAGAGTCTCACCAGAGTGTGCAATAGATAGACCACAAATGTGTGCTTAATAGATAGAGCTGTCAAAATGGGCTTGGCCTGTGAGGCCGATCCAACCCAGTTCTTAAATTAAGTGGGGTTGGGCTAAATATTTTTAGCCCATTTAGGACCATTTGGCCAGCCGGCCTCATAGGCTTAACCCGCGAGCCTTAGAGGCCAGTCCATGGGTCGTGAATTTTAAAAATATTTATTATATATATATATTTTAAGTAGTGTTTTATTTTGTCAAATCTTTAGTAACTAGGCAATTGAAGTTATTGTAACAATGAATCTTTGACCTCTTTTACTTTTGTGTTTATGCCTAATTTTTCGTTTCTCCTTTCTTGTCTAATTTATAAAAAAAATGATCATGTAATGTATGTTGTTCTGAAGAATCGTATGAATGTTGACTGTTGTATCTTTCATTATTCCGTTGTTTTGTAAGTATTTCACTAAAGTGTGTGCAACTCATGGACATGCGAACTTTTGACGTATTAATGTTGTGTTCATCAATGTTCGATAGTTTTTCTAAGAGGCCAATATTGTCCATCTTTTGATTGAAGGGTCAATCCGTCCCAACCCGTAGCCTGCTTAGGGCTGGGTTGGGTTGCTATTTTATAAGCCATTTAGTTAAAAGGGTCATCCCATCCTAGCTCACTTAACTCGCTAGACCTTTAGGATTGGATTGTGTCATGACCCTGACCCGTCGTGGGAGGACCATCATTTAAGCCTAACTAACAAAATCACAATGAATGCAAAAGTTTAAAAACGCAAAAGCAGGTTTAAATCAAGAAACAACCACTGAGTTCCCATAAACTCAGAAACTATCTAGTGATCAACCTCAAACACGCAGAAGTAAAACATCTTAGGAACTAAAAGTCATCAACCAAAACTCTAAAACTAAACAAGTCTAGAAAGGGAAATGTAATTCCCCAAAGATGTCACCAAGAGTTAACAAAAAGTCTGAACATCTAGATCTCGAAAGAAGGACTAGAATAGATGAGAAAGTCCAGGGCATCATGCCAGAATAGCTCACCCTTGGACTCGAGCAAGATCCCTACTCCTCTAGACGAGGCCTCTCCACAATCGATTGAATATGCCCTACTCAACGAAAGACAGAGCAAACGTAGTATCAGTATACAAAAATAATGGTGTACTGATAAAATTATGTGGTTAGCCAGTAACCGGATCATAGACAAGTAAACTCAACATGAAAATCACACATATACATAATAAGTTAACCAATGTCATCTCAGACAATATTCGGTATTTAAAACTTTATATCACCAAGAACAGGTTCATCACAAAACAAGCCAGTAAGTGATAATTTCACATATAATATAACATGTTTTCTTACTCATATACACATACGCATATCATGAAGTAATTTAACAAGTATATGAGACACATACAGGAAAGAAAACCATCACCTACCTCAAATTCAAGCTTCAACAACCTTAACGTGCAAGAGTTTTCCCTTTTCGATTTCTTTCTACTAGTTCTTGGTCTAAAAACAAGTCACATATACACAAGAATCAATAAAATAGCCTAATTCACAAGAATTATAACTCAATTCTTATCCAAGGCCAAAACCTATGATCCTAACTCCACCCTAGGGCTATTTCCCACCATTATTTTTATTTCAAACCCTCCCCCAATGATTATCAACCATAGTTTCTAAGTACTAGGAATCAAAGGATGAGTTTAGGAAGTAAAATTCTTACCTTAAGCGTGAAAATTCGTGGAAAATCAATAGAAATTACCCTAGGTCGCCTCTTGTCGTTCTAAAAATTATTTTTGCAGAAAAAGGTCATTTCTGGGTTTTTTCCCGACTGTCCCGCTCTGGCGGGAGAAATCCCGCTTTGGAGGGATATGCAGAAATAGTGAGGTTGGATTTTAAGATCCAAACCCCCATTTCACAACACAACCCTTTCCAAGGACATATTAAAATATACCTTTCACGCTAAATTCAATTTTGGGAGATTTACTCGTCTGAATGCGATTCAGGAAAGTTGTAAATGCTTTGTATCATCTTGTCTATCAGCTTACCCAAATAAATGATAGATTCGATCTTCCACCATTGACATGATCTCCTTAGACCTCACCTGACTCAGAATTCGTCCAAGTATGGTCTAGGCTAAATTTTTTTGAAGTTACTACCTCTAGTTTTCTGGCCCAAAATCCTTCTTCATTGGCCGCTACTCCACCACTTCTTGGCTTCACCCTACAGCTGAAATGTCCCAAACTATACTCCATGTTGATGTACTATACCCAGCTTTTGCAACCTCTCGTAACAATCAAGAATAAATTCATAAGCATCTTTATTCTCAGTACCATGAAAGACTAGAGGTTTGAGTTTTAGAAACTTGGTGAAATGCTCATTACCGGTCATCACTGGACCCATGAGTGGTTTGAAAAAGGCATTTGTGCCTACCACCTCATCTGCTAGCTGAGCTGCAGCAAATGGGCGAGAAACAAGAGCTGGTGCTAGGGGCATGGTGGGAATGACTTCAGTACCGGCCAACCCACTCAAAAAAGCCATGATCTGCTGAGCAAGTATGGGGTCCAGAGAGGGAATACCAACAACCTCTGTCTGAGTGCCCTCCTCCTATTCAACATGCTCTTCTTCCTCTCCAACTTCTAACTCTTTCTCTAACTTGTTCTGGAGAGCAGGAGGGGTCTCACCTACTAGCACCTCCTCAATCGGAACATCCACTCTGGCAGGTGCTGCTCTCCCTCTGCCCCTGCCTCGTCTCTCTCTCCTGCCTCTACCTCAATCTCTCCCTCGAACAAGGGACTCTTTCTCTGAATCTACTGAAGCTATGGTCCTTACACCGTTACAGCGAATATTAACCATTTTCGGAAAATAAAGTGAAAGAGATTAGATAACAATTTAGATCACCAGATACCAATTGATATCAAGTTATAGCATGAAGGAAAGAAGACAATGAAACATTTTCTAAAATCCAGTAACCTCTCAAAGAAAAGTACAGAGATGAGACGTCTCTGCACTATTCCACAAGGCTCTATTAGACTCATTTTGGTACAACGAGATCAACGAACCTAAGCTCTGATACCAATTTTATTACGATCCCAACCCACTGTGACTGGAACCCACCTTAACCCTCCAGTAGGAGAACCATCATTTCCGCCTAACTAACAAAATCATAATGAGTACAGAAGTTTAAAGATGTGGAAGCAGGTTTAAATCAAGAAATAAGCACTGAGTTCTCATAAACTCAGAAACCATTTAGTGATCAACCTCAAACATGCGGAAGTAAAACATCCTAGGAACTGAAAGTCATTGTACCAAAACTCTAAAACTAAACAAGGTAAGAGAGGGAAAAACAATTCCCAAAAGATGTCACTAAGAGTTAACAAAAAGTCTGAACATCTAGGTCCCGAAAGAAGGCCTAGAATTGATAAGAAAGTCCACGGCATCATGACAGAATAGCTCACCCTTAGACTCGAGCAAGATCACTACTTCTCTAGACGAGGTCTCTCCGCAACCGGTTGAATATGCCCTACTCAACAAAAGATAGAGCAAGCATAGTATCAGTATACAAAAATAATGGTGTACTGATAAGATCATGCGGTTAGCCAGTAACCGGATCATAGACAAGTAAACTCAACATGAAAAGCACACATATACATAATAAGTTAACCAATGTCATCTCAGATAATATTCGGTATTTAAAACTTTATATCACCAAGAACAGGTTCATCACAAAACAGGCCAGTAAGTGATAATTTCACATATAATATAATATGTTTCCCTACTCATATACACATACGCGTATCATGAAGCAATTTAACAAGTATATGAGACACATACGGGAAAGAAAACCATCACCTACCTCGAATGCAAGCTTCAACAACCTTAACGTGCAAGAGTTTTCCCTTTTCGGTTTTTTTCTACTAGTTCTTGGTCTAAAAACAAGTCACATATATACAAGGATCAATAAAATAGCCTAATTCACAAGAATTATAACTCAATTCTTATCCAAGGCCAAAACTCATGATCCTAACTCCACCCTAGGGCTATTTCCCACAATTATTTTCGGTTCAAACCCTCCCCCAATGATTATCAACCATAGTTTCTAGGTACTAGGAATCAAATGATGAGTTTAGGGAGTAAAATCCTTACTTAAGCGTGGAAATTCGAGGAAAATCGATAGAAATTGCCCTAGGTAGCCTTCTGTCGTTCTAGAAACTGTTTTTGCAGAAAAAGGTTGTTTCTGACTGGAGAAATTTTGCTTTGTCGGGATATGCGAAAATAGTAAGCTCGGAGTTTAAGCTCCAAGCTCCCATTTTACAACACATCCCTTTCACGACAAATTCAATTTGGGAGTTTTACTCGCCCGAATGCGATTCTGCGAAGCCATAAATGCTCTATATCGTCTTGGCTATTAGCTTACCCAAATAAGTCAGAGATTCAATCTTCCACCATTCACATGATCTCCCTAGACCTCACTTGACTCAGAATTCGTGCAAGTCTGCCTAGGCTAAATTTTTTCGAAGTTACTACATGTAATTTTCTAGCTCAAAATCCTTCCCCATTGGCCTATTTCTAACGACGAGGACAAACTGTTACAG
The DNA here is from genome assembly GCF_947179165.1 of Solanum dulcamara. Taxonomy (NCBI): domain Eukaryota; kingdom Viridiplantae; phylum Streptophyta; class Magnoliopsida; order Solanales; family Solanaceae; genus Solanum; species Solanum dulcamara. The sequence continues at coordinate 8,768,251 of NC_077246.1, read as the reverse complement.
GTTTGGTTGAATTGGGTCAGTCCATTTTAACATCTCTATTAAAAGATAACTTATATATAGTCTATAATAAGAGGGATGATAAGTATTTTATAGCAGCAGTAAACACGTTGTGTCAATATTCTACAGACAAAAGTAAAGAAAATAAGTTTAGATATTATTATATAAAAAATCATAATAACCTCAAAATTAATTTTCATTTAGAGAATGGTTAATTTTTTTAAAAATAAAATAGAAAATATTTCTACTTTTCCGAATTGAAATAGAAAAAATATTTTTTAATTAAAAAATTATCATTAGAAAAAAAATGTGTTTTAAAAAAAGGAAATAATATGTTTATTTAAAAAGAATATTTTTGACATATTAAATAACAATAAAGATATTTTTGGACTAAACTATTTTTGAAGGTAAAAGCATTTTTGAAATAAACTATCAAGTGAGAGAGATCACAAGTTAACACACATATTTGAGAGACTAAAAATTTTAAATTCTCTTAAAAAGAAATAAATAAAAAGAAAGCTTATCATTAAAATATTTAGACATTGACTTGTGAACAAATAGGGACGGGCTATACACTAGCTAGGGGTATTTACGGGTCGATTTGATCGATTATTGGTCAAAATTAAAATTAAATCAATTTAGTCGGTTTTAAATTATTAAAATCAAATTAAACTAAATAAAATATACATCCATCTTTGGTTTTTATCGGTTTCTGTTATTCGCTTATTAACCATACACAAAAATAAAAGAAATTATTTATTCAAAAGAGAAAAAAGATAATAATTCATTCAAAAATAATAATTATTTTTGTGCCATTTTGGATCTTATAATTCTTATACCAAAACTTTAACTATGTTTAACTTTATACTTATATTATTAGTTAATTCAATGTACTAAACAACATAAACTTACTGAATAATGCATAAACTAATGATGTGACTGTACAAATAAAAGACGCATCGTATCTTATTATTTTAAATTAGTGTGCTGCATTTTTTGCATAAAAAAGTGTTCATAAAAAATAATACATTATGTATATATTATTATAAAAAATATGTATATAATTTGTCGATTTGATTCGGTTATTTCTTTAATTTTTTTAACAAAACTAAAACCAAATTAAATATTATCAGTTTTTTAAAATGTAAAACCAAACCAAATAAAAAATTAGTTTATTTGATCAATTTAATTTGATTTTTTGATTTGGATCGATTTTTATCCAAATCGTGAACACCCCAAACGCTACCAATAGTTGAAAGGTCCGAAAAAGGACGACGTCAAGAACATTTTTTTTAATTTTAAAAAAGGACCATTTCTCTTTTAGTAGAGAAATTGACAAAATGGTTAGGGCATATTTAATTCATAATACTAGATTTCCACCTCTAATTCACTATAATTTTTACATTAACAAAAAATATTTTCTTTATATTCTTCTCTCTCTTTAATATTATAGTATTATTTTTTATTTCATAAAATAAATACTTTTTTCATATATTTACTCTGTATAATTCATATTTTTTAAACATTATTATTTAATATAAAATTATTTTATATCATATTTTTTAAAATAATATAAATTGTTAACAAATATTATACCATATGCATATTAATGGATAATACAGATAAAAGTAAAATTATTAATAAAATACAATTAAATAAATATTACATTATGTAAAATTTATTTTAATTTTTTATATAAATATTCAACTTTCAAAATTAAGATTTAAAAATAATATTATAAAGGTCTTACATAAAAATAATTAAGTATATTAGAGACTTAATTAAAGTGTTTTATAATAAAAGTGAATTGGGGATGATGAATAGCATAAAATATAATATTGAGTTGGAATTCAAAAATATTAAATTTTACACCAAAATAGAATTTGGTGTAAAATACAATGTTGATTTGGAGATGATCTTACTTATTTGTGAAAGTAGATTTAAAATATTCCCCTAAGAATTAATTGAGCAATTTTAATTTTTTAAAATTTATCGAATTTTGATTGTTAAATCTAATCGAAACTACGAAAAAAAATCAATTAGAAACACAAAAAGAATTGCCAAAATTCGCAACATAAAAAGCTCTACTAAACATAACTGACAGAAAAATCTATCTTAAAAAGTTGCACCAAGTTGTTGAAACGGAAAATGGTCAAATATACCTCTGTATTATTGAAAATAATTTAAATATATTATTCGTTATATTTTCGGACTAAATATACTCCTCCAGTTATAATTTTGGTTTAAATATACCCCTCTCATTATATTTTGGTACAAATTCGCCCTTAATTTTAACAGAATAACATTTGAAAAACTCAAAATTAAATAATTCATTCTCAATTTTAAATATCTGATCTTTTAGGAATAAATAAAATTTTAAAGTACTAATTTGAGGTTTTTTTCTTAGAAATGACAATACAAAATGCATTGCATAATTTTAAGTGCTAATATATAAAATTTCTAAATACTAATTTGAGTATTTTTTTTCCTTACAAAATGATAACAATCGATGTATTTAAACTATTTTCAATAGTATAAGAGTATATTTGACCCTTTTCCGTTGTTGAAATATATTAAAAATAACATAAAACTACAAAGCTTTCAAAGTCAGTTTCTGTTAAATATTTTTTATTTTCAAGGTACCATTAAATTAAGAATTTAGTTAACACCACAACATACTCACTGTGGTGATTTTATAAGTGGGGAGTCCATTTTACAAGGAAAAACTAAGCAATATCTATTGCCGACTACTTCAACTAACTTTAGTTGACATAGACTTTGAACACTCCAATAAAGCTAATTCTAATCATGACTCGAAAAATTGAACTACAACATGAAACTGATCAATATTCCTTTATAACACAAGAATTGATCTTACAGTGTTTAATACAAAACACACAACATCTCAATACTGGACAACTTGAAGCATTCTTGCAAGTGACTCTATCAGGTCCCTTGTTGTCTCAGTGAAGTTGTTCTTTACTTGAGAGAATCAACCTTTGCGTGTATCCTTGATTTGAAAAACTAAGTTGTTTAATATCCAAAGTTGTACGTCAACGTTGGATAGACACAACCTCGTTGTCTTTTGATCGGCTGATCAATCTGCTATCCTCTATTGTTTCTACCAACCACAACAGGTGCTGGCAGGCTTTACAACTGGTCTCCATTATTCTGAAATAAATTTTGCTCATGAGATCAGATTCGTATATCAAGTCCTATAGTTTGTTAATTCATCAAAACCTGAAAGTAACAAGTCTTTTAAATTGGGCTCTCATGTGTTTAGTCTATAACACTGAAATTCATCATATTTTAAATTCCACAAAATGAAAAGGTTGGATGAAAAAGAACATGAACTAGGCAGGAGGAAGAAAAAAAGCGAAGTCCTCTTAAGTTTTTTTTTTTTTTTTTTTTTCATTCGATGTTTCGGTACTTATATTAGAGTCCGAATAAATTTGAATTCGCATAAAAAAATCTCACATTAAAATATAAAACGCTCCCTAATAAAAATAATTCCGTATTCAAGAGAACTCGAACCCGAAATCTCATATCTTCTTGTTTATCCAATTTGCCTAAATATTTCTGCAGGGGGAGGGTGGGCTCCTATGTTTTCTAGCTGAATGTTTTTGACTGGGTTTCTTCATCTGCATGTATTTATTTGTTCAAATAAATTGAAGTCAAACGCATAGGCCTTTAATATCTCAATAAATGTAGGCTTGTATTAAAATATATCCGACCGTTTCCACATATGGAAATTGAATTTTCTGTCTACACTCCCAACCAAATAGTCTATCAATATTCATATAGAGAAAAAAAAAATTACTAGGTTATGTATTGTTATTTCGTTGTTATTATTGCTTTTTTTTTAAAGTAAGTTATGTACTACTTTTTCTGTTATTTTGTTGTTGTTATTATTTTTATTTTTGTATTTTTTTAAAATTAAATATTTTATTTTAAGATGAGGATCTATCCAATAAAATATTCTACAAGATAGAGTAAAATTTATGTATATACTAATCTTCTCAATCTACACTTGTAAAATTATACTGAATAAATTATTGACAGTAAAAGGTAGAAGAGAAATAAGCAGCAAAAATAGAACAAATTCAAATACTTGCATAGTTTCGTAATAGTTACACCTCATACTTCTCTATCGCAATTATGGTAAACACTTAATTTTGAATTTATATATAAATTTTATAGTATTTGATCGAAACTATTAATTAGATGGCTTATGAATTTCAAGATAACCACTGCATATGTCATTGATCATCGCGAATTTTCACAAATTGATGAATTCTCTTTATTTCAACGATCGAAGTGGAGAAATTTTTTCATTAATATACTCTATTCGTCCATTTTTATTTGTCAATTATTGACTTTTCACAATTCTGAAGAAATTATAAATCGAATGGTAATTTTATCAATATAATAAATATAATATTTTAAAAAATATAATAGAAAAATGACTACTAATTAATGATAAGAATAAATTAAGAATTAAGTGTAAATTATCTCTTGATTTTATAAATTGAATAAGTATTATTGGACATCTATTTTTAATATAGTAAAAAAGGACAGCCCAAGCTCCCGCTATGCGCGGGATCCGGAGAAGGGCCTGACCACAAAAGTCTATCCTCCTGATCACATGACAACAACTTTACCAGTTACTCCAAGACTCTCCTTCTATTTTTAATATAGTAGATAAATAAAAATTGACGGAGGGAGTAGATTTTAGCCATCAGATAATATGGAAAACATGTGGCGTAATTATATATTATATGTATGATTTACGAGAAAGACAAAATAATGGATTGGACAGCTAATTATTAGCACTTTTTATGAGTAGACCCGAATCATAGCTATTTTCAACGAATTCTTAAGGTTTTTAGAATAAAATTTACATATTAATATATAAAAATTATTATAAATCAACATAATTAATACTTTATACTTAAAAAAAATTGATTTTTTTTTATCAAAGTAAAGGTTTTGGCAAATGTAAAAAAGATATATCTTTTTTATTTGATACATCATTGGTGCAAAATATCTACAAAAATTTTATGGATCAAGTGTATGGATAGTAATATTAGGTGTGTATAAATTGGTTTGGTTTGATTTTAAGTATTTTGGTTCGATTTATCGGTTTTCGATTTGTAAATACGCTAAATCGATAATCAAATCAATACGATATTTGTTATCGATTTTTGATTTATCGATTTTTGGTTTTTAACTGTTCGATTTTCAGTTTAACCAATAAAAAAACTTTTAAAACAAATATACGAATCCTAGAGCTGCAGTCATTGCAACTTGCAAACCTTTGCCACTGAATCTAAAGTGATAAAGCCTAAAGAGTAAATATTAAAATACTAAATAGTATTATATAGTGATTAACTTATTATATATTAATATTAATATTTTTTGTTTGATATTTGTGTACGAGTAAAAAACTAAAAATTAAATTAGTAAAATATTATAGTCTTAATGGATTATCAATTTACCTAATAACCCAATATTATTAAACCAATAACACTTTTTTCGATTTGATTTATCGATCGATTTAATTTCCGCACACCCCAATATATATCCTTTAATATGCATATGGAGGTCAAATTCTTGGTGTCCCACCCCACCCCTCCCCCACCCCCACCCCAATGGCAGAGTAAAAAAATTGATAAAGAGTAATTTTCTTTTTCATTTATGTTCAGAATATACAAAATTACGCATACATTCATAATAACTGATGTTTAAACTTTATATACCATATAGGTTTTCAATAAAAAAATGTACATCAGACTATTCTTCGCCTAAGATGAACGCTACCAACACAATTTCTTTTACTTAACTTCTTGCTTTCGAGGGAGAAAGGCCTTGTTGTGTCAAAAAGCACAACAGTGAATAAAAAACAAAAATTAAGAGTAAAAAATTATTAAAATATGACCCGACTACTTCATGCAAACCTTGATCTATTTAGTTGTCTTTAAGGGGGTGGGGGTGGGGGTGGGGGAGGGAGCATAATTGCATTTTTAGTCCCTCATTTATTAATAAATTTTGTTTTCAATGCTAATCATATTTAGCTAAGTACATTTAATATCGAATTGACTAAAACGTGTCATTCTAATCCCTTCACACAAAAATATGTGACATTTAAAATATTTTTAGAATTATATTATCTTCAAATATAAAATAATAATGTCAATGTAACATAACATGTCAAAAATTAAATAATTTAATATTTAATAATTCATTAATTTAAGAAAAAAAGTCAAAAATATCTTTAAACTATGTGAAATGAATAAAAATATTCTTAGTTGATACTTGATAGTATGATTTGATCCAAAAATGCTTTTATTATTATTTAATAAGTTAAAAATGTCCTTTTTAGATATATATAAGATCATAATAACCACATCATTAATTTTTATTTAGATAACGATTATCTTTTTTAAATAAAATAGAAAATATTTCTATTTCTTAATTTTTTACAAATTGAAATAGGATAAATATTTTTTAATTAAAAAAATTATTATTAAAAAAAGAATGTGTTTAAAAAGAAAAAAATAACATATTTATTTATTTTTTAAAATATTTTTAATAACAATAAAAATATTTTTGGATCAAATTATTTTGAATGAAAGAATATTTTTGAACGAAACGATCAAAAGTGAACACACATTTTTGAGAGACTAAAAGTTTTAAATTCTCTAAAAAGGATATAAATAAAAAGAAAGCTTATGATAAAAATATTTAGACTTTGACTTGTGAATAGAAAGGGAGAGGCTGTACACTGGCAATAGTTGAAAGGTCCGAAAAAGGAGCCGCCGTCAAGAACATTTTTTTTAATTTAAAAAAAGACCATTTCTCTTTTAGTAGAGAAATTGACAAATTGGTTAGGGTATATTTAATTTATAATACTAAATTTCCACCTTTAATTTAATTTTTACATTAACAAAAATTATTCTCTTTATATTCTTTACTCTTTAATATTATATTATTATTTTTTATTTCATAAAATAAATATTCTTTTCATATATTCACTCTATATAATTCATATTCTTTTTTATATTATTATTTAATATAAAATTATTTTATAGCATAAAATTTTAAATAATATAAATTGTTAACAAATATTATACAATATGCATATTAATGGATGATATAAATAAAAGTAAAATTATTGATGAAAGACAATTAAATAAATATTATATTATGATAAAACTTATTTTAATTTTTACATAAATATTCAACTTTCAAAATTAATATTTAAAAATTAATATTATAAATATATTACATAAAAATAATTAAGTATATTAGAGACTTAATTAAAAATATATTATTTATAATATGTTAAACTAAAGTGTTATATAATAAAAAAGTAATTTGATGTTGATGAATAATGTAAAATATAATATTGAGTTGGAGTTTAAAAATATTAAATTTTATACCTAAATAGAATTTGGTGTAAAATACAGTGTTCATTTGAAGATGACCTTACTTATATTTGAAAGTATATTTAAAATAGCCTCCTAAGAATTAATTGAGCTATTTTAATATTTAAAATTTATTAAAAGTGAACACTTTTAATTTCTATCAAATTTTGATTGTTAAATCTAATCGAGACTACCAAAAAAATTCAATTAGAAACATGAAAAGAATTTCCAAAATCTGCAACGTAAAAAGCTATACTAAACATAACAAAATTGACAGAAAAGTCATCTTAAAAAGTTAACACCAAATTGTTGAAATATATTAAAAATAACATAAACTACAAAGCTTTCAAAGTGAATTTCTGTTAAATATTTTTTTATTTTACCAATTAAATTTAAAATTTAGTTAACAACACAACATAGAGTAGATTGGCTTTAACTTGGTCAAAACCAACTTAAAGCCCCTTTTTAGCTTTTGGACGTGTTTGCCTAATGCTGGCTTTAAGCCATAAAGTTCTTAAAGTCAGTCAAAAATGAAAAGTTAGGATTCCTAACTTTTTTTTTCAAAGTGCTTAAAGTCATTTTTTTTGACCATGAAAATTATTTTTATATCCTTTATATTTTAACTAAATTCTCAAACTACTTTTTTTTATTCTTTTAACCCTAAAATTCACATCATAAGCACTTTTATTCAAACACTCAACTGCTTATTTATAAAAATAATTTTCAGCACTTCAAAGTTTTAAAAGCACTTCATATATAAAAGTTATTTTTTTAAAACCTATCCAAACGGGCTCATACTCATTGTGATGTGAAAGGGGTGTATACATATTTTATCTTGCAATCACTTTTGACAAAAAGTTTCAAATAATAATTAAGGAATTATTTTGAACTTATTGTGAAAAACAAGGGATCATTTTTGAAATAAATTTCTCCCATTTTGTACCTAAAAACCAATTCCTAACACTCTCCCATAATTTATTATATATCCAACACTTCTCTCCTCCCTTTTCTCCATTCCCGCCCTTCATTTCCAAGGCTTCAACATTCTTCATTTATGGTTAGTAATTTCTACTATCCTTTTTCATTGTTTGGATTTCCTATTTTATAAATTAAGAACAATAATATTGTTCGTCTAATGTATCTTCCTTTTTTTTCTTTTTAATACAGCATTTGTAATTAAAAAGGGGCTAAAAACTTGAAGTAATTCTTCCTCTGAGCAACAATGGATACTTGTATCAGATTTTGTGCTTTAATTCTCTGTTTATCTTTGCTTTCTCCACTGAGATATGTCGACGCTCAAGTTTTGCCTGAAGATGAAGGTAGTTACCATTTTTTCTCTTCTTTATAACAATTTCTACTAAGTAATTGTTTTTTTCTCTTCCTCTTTGATTCAAATTTTTCTTCATTAAAAAAAAACAAACTTTCTCATATGATAATTAATTACTACTAAAGTGATCATGTGAGAAATTAATCGATTGTTAAATCTGTGTTGTTTTCTTCTTCGTGCACATATTGCGTTTCCTTTTTCTATTTTTGTCTTTACTTTTGCGATCTGAAAAGTCAAACTGTCAGCCTTTACTTTTTCTCTTATATCTCTTAATAATAATTGATAAATTATTTTTGGTTTGGTCGGTTTTTGCACTGTATTTGACGCTGATATTTATCATCTCAAAACGTTATTCTTTTAAATAAAAAAAGATAGTTTCATGAGATATTTTAAAATAAGCGTCCTTTTCAAGATAAAAATAGTAATAATTATTTTTAACTATATTCTTGTATGGAAAAATTATCCTTTTTAATGATGTTCAATTCTTACGAAACATTCAATAAATAAAATTAACTTAATAAATTAGATTTTACATTTTTTTAATGAATGCAAAATGAGTAAAAATAATATTTTTTATTAATAAATGTGAAGTGAGTAAAAATGATATTTATAAAAAATCCATATAAATATAAAAAATTCAAATCATATGTCTAAACAAAATTTTAATTTCATCTTATAATTTTATATGAGAACCCAAATGGTTAAACATCATCAAAGATAATAAAGTATTCTTGCGTTATGAAATGAAATTCCTGTCTAAACCTTTTCTTTCAATTATTGATCTTTTTATGAGTGTGTGTTTCTGTGGGCAATAAAAGTTAATTTTTTTTACACTACAAGTTGAATTGGCCTAATCAATTGACAACTTTCTGCATAAAGCTATTACATTATAACCTAAAAATAGAACAATGACGTAATATATATATATTTTTATATAAAAATACATTAAAAAATATCATTTTATATATTTTAATTTTTTTGAAGTGATGGCAGCGTTGAATATCTACTTTGAGAAGCCAATCACATGTTGCATTTTTGAATTGATTTAATCTGGACTGTTTTGACGATTCAATCCATAAGATGTCAATCACATGCTGCTTTTAACAAGTTGTTTGTTGGTTTTATTCAATCATTTAATGCAGTTTCCTTTTCTCGCCCCCCAAGAAAAATTATAATTTATAATATTTTTTGTATAAATTTTTATTATCTAATTTATTTCAAATTATCAAATCAATATAATTTAATTCAACTTGAAAATTAATTAAACTTACTCTTGAAAAACACAGTGATAACTAAAAAGAAATTGAGAAAGTATTGATTAAGATACGTTTAAGAGATACTAGAAGTTATCATTAATAATTGTCAATCATTTATGTTTTTTTCCCCTTTAGAGGTGGTTGTGTTATGTACTTTTTTTGGGATTGTTTAGTAAGGTGTTTAAGAATAGTGATAAATGTGATGTATTAATAATGCTGACGTTAATAATGTTTGTATTAGTAAATTTTTGTATTATTAATATCATGAATTCTTATGTATTAGCTATATATATCTTAATACCAAATAAAATATATAACTAATGCAAATATACACAAAGATAATAAATGTATTATTTTTTCTAACGGACTCTATTAAATGTGTTAAAGGTGGATTTAGGATATAAGCATAGTGCTAATCTATGTGTATGTACAAAATTCAAAAGAATAATAAAAACGTGTACATATTTATTTAAGGCTTACACCTACCCCTTTAAATCATATAGTTGACTAATGTTGTATAGGCTAAAGTTAAATTAAATAACAGCTGCTGATCACCTTCACCTTTTATAATACCAGTGACGGCTTAAGTGCTTACCATTTTGGGTATATTCCCCATAAGAAAAATGCTTTCTAATTTTCTTAAATTTGATTGGTAAAAATGTTTTGAATTTATTCTTCTTTAAAAAATGATTTTTCCAATGGAAATAAAAAAAACAAGTTTTGTACGTGAAATCTACACCTATTATCTCCTCAAGTTTTTGATATTTCTTGAATTTTAGGTAGGAAATCCTATAGGGTCTGTTTGGAAAGCCACCTGGTAATTAAAATTGGTGTAATTATTAGCCTAATAATTACAGAGTTTAGTAATTATGATGACCTGTTTGTTTATCACAATGTAATTTCAGTGTAATTATAATTATTCTGTTTGGTTTTACAAATGCAATTATAAGGTTATATTAAATTTTAAAAATAAAAGTTAATTTTCTAAATTTAAAATTTATATTAGATAAATAAAGATCTTTATAAATGATATTAAATTAAATATTAATTAATAAACACATGTTCTTAACTAATCTTATAAAAAATAATTTATTTATATTTTTTAAATTAGTATATTTTAAATAATTTAATCAAATAAACTAAAAGTATAAGATTTTTATGAACATCATGAAATGTATGTTTGACAAAAATGTTAATATTATAAATAAAATGTCATAAAATTATTAAAACATTTGACAAAAAAATAATCTATCAAGTTTAACTAAAAAATAAATATTTTGCAATGTGAAATATCAAGTCAATAGTACTAAAACAAATGAAATTGAAAATATGAGATAAATCCTAAATTCAAAACAAAAAATTTAACATAATGCTCTTATATCAAATTTTAACACAACGTACATAAATATGATTTTAAAAATTAGAATACTAATAAAATTATTTTTAAAAAGAAATAGAATAATAAATAAATAAATAATATGAAAAATTGCATTGAATGGAAAAGTAAAGGTTAAGAATGAAAATGAAATGAAATATAATAATAATAAAAAAAATATTTAGAAAATATTATAATAATAAAAATATTTTTTTTAAAAAATAGTAGAAATGAAAAATAAATTAAAATGAAATAATTTAAATATAAATAAAAGAAGAATTTTAAAAAGCTTTATGTAATTACATGATATAATTACACCAATTTCTTAGCCTCCCATGGGAATTGAAGAGTATAACTCCCCTTCAATTATACCCAATTCCTCTCTTACCAAGTAATTACTTGATTTACCATACATGCCAAAGAGTGTAATTCCACCCAATTACACTAAATCACAATTACATTATGGCTTTTCAAACATGCTTATAGTATAATCAGGCTTTTAGCAATGATGCTATATGTGGCACCAAGATGGATGAATTTAAGAGATTTTGAAGGCGAGTCTTGAAAATGGAGAAATCCTTAGTAGGAAAATATTGTTAGTTAATCTAAGGGCAAATTTATCCTATTGTACATATTATTTTTGAGACTATCCATTCCACCTCCTAGTTAGCACAAAATAATATTACCAATATGATGCATTGTGTGTAAACTGATAATATTACCAATGGCTAATATGATGCATTATGTGAGATTAGCTATCATTTTCCTCGTTGATCCATTGCTAAGTAGGAGTAGTAACGGATTTTGTTGTTTAGCTACAGAATTTGTCTGTCGCTAAATTCTGTTTTTTGAAGAGTGGATAATTGATGGATTGATAAATGAAAAACGTTGTATAGCTTAAGTATCACAGTATGCAAGAGTTTAATTTTCTCTTGGAGACTAACAATAGTAGACTCTATATGATTTCTCACATCTGGATATTGTAACGATTGTGATTTAATTTAACTTTGATGTCACAGTAAAAGTTTTGCAAACAATATCATCGAAACTTCAGAACAGATATTGGAATTTCAACCGAGACTCTTGCAGGCAGGGAAGGGGTGCTAACATGACGGATCCTACTTATGATAAAATTGTCAGCAACGTAACATGTGATTGTTCGTTCAATAACCGCTCAATTTGCCATGTTGTAACAATGTAAGCTCTGCTTTGATCTTTAAAACTTCACATTTTGCTACTTGGGACTGATCCCATCTTCCGCATCGTGCATCATAGGGTTGGTGATTTCAGCTAACTACTAAAGTTTAGCTAGGCCAAGAGAAGTCAAGCATACCTCCAGCTTCTCAGTAGTAATTGATTTGTTTAACATATCTGCAGGATTCTCATCAGTGTGAATCTTATCTATCTTGAATGAACCTTCCTCCAAAAGTGACCGAATGAAATGATACTTAATATCAATGTGCTTCGTCCTTGGATGATAGGTAGAGTTCTTCACCAAATGAATGACACTTTGATTGTCACTGTGCAACCTGCATTCCATCCTTTGTTATCCTAGTTCCTTCAGCAAGCTCTTTAACCAAATCATCTCCTTACATGCTTCCGTTGAAGCAACACATTTTGCCTCTGTGGTAGACAAGGCGGTGATCTTTTGCAATCTTGAGATCCAACTGATTGTTGCACTTCCTAGAGTAAACACACAGCTTGTAGTACTCTTCCTACCATCAACATTTCCAACCATATCTAAATCAACAAAACCTTGTAGCCTGATTCTAGCACCTATGTAGAATAAAGACAAACCCTTTGAGACTAACATGTACCTCAAAGTCACTTCACAACATTTCAGTGTCTGTACCAGGATTCAACATGAATCTGCTCACAACTCCCACTACATGGGAAATATCGGGTCTTGTACATACCATAGCATACACGAGACTTCCCGCAGTTGATACATATGGTATCTTCTCCTGCCATTCGATTCTTCTCTTCATCTGATTTTGGGCTAAGTCGCTTTGAGATTTCTTGAAGTGATCTGCCAAAGGAGTTCTCATCGTCTTCATGTGGATCAACTTGTGCATCCTCCTTTTCAACATTGTTCTCATCATCCTCAGGTTCAACAAACACCGGTCCTATCTGTTTCTGTTTCTCCTTGAACTTGTTCTTATGCAGAACACTTTCGTTGAGCACCATATTCTTGCTCCTGATTACCTTATGACTGTCATAATCCCATAGTCTATACCCAAAGCTATCACCACCATAGCCTAAGAAAGTGCAAACTTTGGACTTTGCATCTAACTTAGATCTCTCATTAGCATTCACATGAACATAAGCAATGCAACCAAAAACTCTTAAAATACGAGAGTTTTACCTCCTTACCCATCCATGCTTCTTGACTCTTGAGGTAGTTCAAATGCTATGGCTGTTGAAGGTCCTCTGTTGATCAAGTATATAACAATAATCACAGCTCCAACCCAAAACCGTTTAGCTAACCCAACACTAATCATCATGCTTCTAGCTCTTTCAACAATTATTTTGTTCATCCGTTCAGCTATCCAATTCTATTGTGGTGTACCCAGAATAGTCAACTCTCTTAAGCTTTTCAGCTTCAAAACTATCTCATTCTCAACTAGGGACGTCCAATTCTTAATGATGTCAAATACCTCAGATATATTTTTCATGAAATAAACCTAAAGCATTCTAGTACAGTCATCAATAAAGTAACATAATACTAAGAGCCATTAGCTGAAGGTACCTGGAATGGTTCCCAAATATCTGTATGAACAAGTTCCAGCTTCTTACTTAGGATCTCGTGTGGCCAAGCCTCCTATGCCATAAGCCTGCATCATTCTCTGAAGAAGCCATATTGATGCTACCTGGGGAGTCATCATTCTCTTAAGAATCCATGTACAGAGTTCCATCTCTCTTCTGTCATGCTATCACTAAATTACCTTTGCTAATCTTCCAAGAATCTGCATTAAAAGTGACAACAGAGCCAACATCTGATAATTGACTAACAGAAATTAAATTTCGTGCTAGGTTTTGGTACAGGACAGACTTTCTTCAGTTTCAGCTTTCCTTGTTCATTAAACTAATTTTTATCACTTAATCATGGTTAATTTATACACACTGTTATTACATTAAATCACTTAACTATGATAAGTTATTAATTTGATATAAATACCTGATGCGTGTAAGTATTTACATGTAAAGAGAGTCCAAGAACAGTGTCCTCTTGTGACTCATATTCCATTGAGTCTTAGATCTTAAAAATGATTGCATAGTTTAAGCCCTCTCACATTTTTTTATTTTCTAACTGAACTCCTTTACCAATAGGTGTTAAGATCTTTTGATTTCTTCTGCTTTTTTTGTTGATACAGCCAATTGAAGGGTCTTAATATGACAGGAACTCTGCCTCCAGAATTTGCAAACCTTACTCATCTGCGAGAATTGTGAGTATCAGTTAATAGAGACACTCATAGGATTTCTCTCCTTTCTGATACATGTTGAACTCTGATTACAGAAACTTGTATGTGTTTGATTCAAGTTTTTCTTATAAATCATAACAGTAACAAGTTAACTGTTTGTTGCTTTATATGACACAAAGTCTATTGTGTAAACCATATCCTTAAGAAGTATGAAATCTCAAAGTTTAAAGTAGATCATAATATGCAAAACTGAAGGCTCAATCAATATTTGCATTTCCAGAGATCTGTCTCGCAATTACTTAAATGGATCGATTCCCTCAAGCTATGGTCGGCTTCGCGTCACTATCTTGTAAGTTCTTTTCTGTTTAATCTTCTAAAAGATTTTCAATGAAGAAGTTTTTTGTTTTTTTGTCTTTTGACATTTTGTTCAAACTCATATGTATAGGTCACTCTTGGGTAACCGTATCAGTGGGCCGATTCCCAAGGAGTTAGGTGACATTGACACACTGGAAGAACTGTAAGTTGAAGATATTGCATACTTCCTTTTAATTTTATACATACTTTTGGTGTATCTAATTGGATGTCACATTGATGAATTGGATATTTTCAGAAATTTGGAAAATAATCTACTTGAAGGACCTCTTCCTCCAAACCTGGGTAGTTTGAGCAGTCTGAAAATAATGTAAGACATAGTAACCAGATATTCAATGTCTAATATCTACTTATTATTACTTCTGTTTCATATTATTTGGCACCTTTCGCTTCCCAATAGTCAAACTAAAACGCATTCTCGCCATTTTTGATTTGAAAAGAACTGTAATGTATAGTACTTTTTATAGTTTCTGGAGATATTTAATAGAAAGAAAGAGTTAATCGAGTCCATTCTAGCTCCAAAAGTTGGTCAAACTGAATCAACACAAGCAAATATGTCAATCAAATTGAGACAAATTGTGTGATTTTTCAGCTATCATGGTTAATTGATGGATCATTTTGCAGGCTTCTTTCTGCCAATAATCTCACAGGAACTATACCCGAGACCTTCAGCAATCTTAAGAACATGACAGACTTGTAAGCAAGAAAATGTTAAAAGAGCATTTGACTTCTGTGCTTCATTCTCTTAACTCTTTCATCTGTTTGCAGTAGGATAGATGGGAATATGATATCTGGAACCATACCAGATTTTATTGGCAGTTGGACCGAAATGGATAGATTGTAAGTATGCATCAGATAGTTGTAAATATTGATGCAATTTTCTTCTCCCTGAAAGATTCTAAACTTTTAAAAAGCAAAAATATGGTAGCATACATAGTTTGTAATTGGAATTATCATGAAACTTTTTGCAGAGACATTCAAGGAACGTTAATGGAGGGACCTATTCCTCCTACAATATCCCAGTTGAAAAACATGACCGAGTTGTAAGTACACAATTCTCTCGTACTACCTGCTTTTACAGTTAAATTCACTTTCAAGCTCCCTTTTCTTCTATTATAATAGAAAGAATAAATTACAAGAGAAAATCTTTTGAGAAACGAAAATTGAAGGCTATACCGGAAGTTCTCATGTACAATGTTGTTTTCAGGAGGATATCTAATTTGAGAGGAAAACAAATGCAATTCCCAAATCTTCAAGGCTTGACGAAGATGAAAAGGCTGTGAGTAGTATATGCTTGTAGTTGGAAATTTAGCTATTATATCTATTTATCAAAAATTCGTATGTTCATGGTTCTTTAATTTGAATTTAATGATGCAGAACTTTGAGAAATTGTTTAATTTTCGGTCCAATTCCGAAATATGTAGGTGCCATGCCTTTGAAACTTTTGTAAGTTTGTCATCTTTTTATTTTTTTAATCATTCTTCTTTTATGGGAAACTTTTTTTCTGGCAAGTTGTGTGTTTTGGCTCTTCTATATTTTAGTTTATCAAGAGTACTAGAACATAGAAGTTTCGGTGAGATGTATTCAGAGATGGCATAGATTTTGATGATTCTCAGCTATGATGATAATTGGTATATAAATATTTTTGTGTTGACTACCTTTTCTTCAGAAGTTGCAACTTATAAGATATTAGTATTACTATTCTATTAATTGTGAATAGGACTGCCAAGTGTAACATTAGACTTGTAGGTTGTTATACCTGATTTGTTGATTTATCTAGTCAGAACAAATAAGATGTTTTCTATATTCATAAGAAGAAGGATTCAATTGGAAATGTGAAGTCCCATCTAAGGTAATAGCAACGATTTAGCAACTTGTGCTAGCGAAAGTTGAGTTAACAGAATGCAGCTTTTCTAGTTTGTCATCTCTTCTTTGTGCAACAAAGTATATATATTCATTGAAATTCATAAAATTTTAATTTGTCTATAATACAAGCCTGGAATTACCCTTCATTGTATAAAAGGAAATTCTTCTACATACCAATGCATTCCTCGTAGTTGCATGATGGAGCAAAGATTTTCGCGCTCTGTTTGGATACCAAAGTGGTTTGCTTTTTGCTGTCTGGTTTGATGCTAATCCTGCCTGCTTCTGATAAGAGTCATTTATTTCCAGGGACCTGAGCAACAACATGCTGAATGGTCCAATCCCAGAGAATTTTCAGCAGTTGGATTTTGATAACATGTAGGTACCTTGCAGTGAAACCTTTACAAGTTGAAGCATAAATCTTGTACATGTTTTTGTTTTTTAATCTCAGTTTTCGTTCGGTTATAACAAGCAAAACTTTTGTCTGCGATGCAGGTTTCTTGGTAACAACACATTAAGTGGAGCAATTCCCAGCTGGATGTTTAGTAGTAGAGAGAACATGTTGGTATTTGCTCAATGTGTTCCGTTTTCCTCATCTTAGTAGTAAACTTTGGTTATTATCATAGTTGGCCTCGAATAAACATGCCACACTTAAAAGCTAACAGTTGTTTCCCCAAAACTTTTTATCTGCTGCAACGACGCTTTTACAAGAATTTGGTGTCTTCTACGTGCATGACAACTATAATCTTTTTTATGCAGCGATATATCATACAACAATTTCACACAAACATCTACTCCAGGATGCCAGTCCAATACCTTGTGAGCATTGTTCCTCTTTGTTTGGGAACCTACATTCATATATTATTTCTTGTTTTATAAGTGAAAATTTTGGTCCTTTAACTACGTAACTAACAAAACTTTTTTCTTTACAGAAACTTAGCCGCTAGCTATTCAGATACAATGAACACGTTCAAGAACACGTAAGTCCTAAATGTTGTCTTATGCATCAGGTGCTAGTTTGTTTGATGCTTTCTGTCTATTGTCTATTATTATGTGGCTTAATCTATTCGAAATTGCAGGGATGCCTGGTGTTCCATGAAACCCCTCATTTGTCCCACAGAAGCGAAATGTAAGAGTTACAGCCTACTAACCATATTTTTTATACTCGGAAATTCTTAACTTGGTCCTTGAGAGGGCCTGAAGTAGCAGTTTGTCAAAGAACCTCAGGTGTTATGTCTGGATCGTTTACCACTGAACCAACTCTTGGAGTGGCAGTCTGTGGACTTTTAAGAACAAAAACATAACTTTGGAGTCGAGAGATAATTTCACAGCCCTTCATCATGTTACGTTCTTTATGTCAATTGCAGATCATTCGCTATTCATAAACTGTGGAGGACCTAGAACTACATTTGAGGGAAATGATTATGAGGAGGACTTGGCCAATAGGGGTCCATCATATTTTTTTTCATCCTCCGATAAATGGGCTTTCAGCAGTTCAGGAGTGTACGTGGGTCTTCAAGCTGCCAGTTATATTGCAACAAATACATTTTCACTGAATGTGGCCGGTCCTAACTTTTACAATACAGCACGCCTTGCCCCTAATTCTCTCAAATATTATGGGCTTTGCCTACAAGAAGGTAGCTACAGAGTGCGCCTTCACTTTGCTGAAATAATGTTTTCTAATGGCTCAACATATAGCAGCCTTGGAAGGCGGATATTTGATGTAGCAATACAAGTAAGTTTGAGGCCTAACTTCTTTTTTTGTAAATAATAAATATGTAACTTAAAATGTTGATTTATTCAGTTCTGATATGATTTGGTAACTTTCTGGATTAGGATATATGGTACCTGAAAGTTGATATACTGAGTTCTGATATGATTAGCAACTTTCTGATTTAATATTGAAGGTACCAATTTGTTGGAGATAATGTGGTATATTTTGATTTCTTACACAGGGGAGAGTAGTTTTGAAGGATTACAACATTATGGAGAAAGCTAACGGTGTTGGAAAAGTCATTACCGAGGACTTTGAAGATGTTACTGTTAGTAGTACTCTGGAGATTCACTTGTATTGGACCGGGAAGGGGACTAATGCTATTCCAGACAGAGGTGTATATGGACCGCTGATTTCAGCTATCACAGTGACACCAAGTCCGTATATCTCTGCCTATAGACTTTACACTTATCTTCCCACAATCTTATCTTATTACATTCCCACTTTCTTCTTGCAGACTTTGATGTTGATACAGGCCGTGGGTTACCTGTTGGAGCTATTATTGGCATTGTTCTCGCTTCTATTGTGGTGGTTCTGCTAGTATTATTTGGTTTGTGGAAGAAGGGCATTTTTGGAGGGAAAAATAATGAAGAAGAATTAGGTAACACATACCTCAAAGAATTTATTCACTCTCTACACTTGATAATATGGCGCTACTTCTGTTGTGATAAATCTGAATTATTTATGAGATTTCTAGCCGTGACATATAAATAATGAAATAATTATCTGCCTGTAATTGACCAGCATTGAGATGATTGTTCTGTTGGTAGATCGACATCATGACATGTCATATAGTTAGCTCACAACAAAATGTTCATGACTGCTTAAACTGTCTTCGTCATGCAGACGTTCTTTTTTATAAAAAAAAATTGTTGTTCATCATACAGATGTTTTAGAAGATGTATACTGACGTTTGCAATATTCTTCTCGTTTACAGAACTCAGAGCCCTTGATTTACAAACAGGTCATTTTAGACTTAGACAAATTAAAGCTGCTACAAATAACTTTGATCCTGCCAACAAAATTGGCGAAGGAGGGTTTGGACCAGTTTACAAGGTATCAATTCTCTATCTATCTCTATCCATACTGATTTTGCGTAAGGACAGTTTGCGATTCTGTGGTGATATTTCCTACTGGTTATCCTTGATGTAACGTTTATAGGAAAGTACAGTAGTAATAGTTGAAGTAACCCATATACGACGTTCTTCTGTCTGTAGGGTGTACTCTCTGATGGTGCAGTCATAGCTGTTAAGCAGCTGTCTTCCAAGTCGAAGCAAGGAAATCGTGAATTTGTCAATGAGATAGGCATGATTTCAGCTCTACAACACCCAAACCTTGTCAAGCTTTACGGTTGTTGCATAGAAGGGAACCAGTTATTGGTGATATACGAATACATGGAAAATAACTGTCTTGCTCGAGCTCTCTTTGGTAATGCCTACATTTTAAGAATCATTAATCATGCAGTGATAGTTTATGCTTTACAATCCTCTAATTCTCGTTTCTCAGGCCGTGACGACCAGAGGTTGAACCTAGACTGGGCAACCAGAAAAAGGATATGCTCAGGAATAGCAAAAGGGTTAGCTTACCTTCATGAAGAATCAAGGTTGAAAATCGTCCACAGAGATATAAAGTGTACCAATGTGCTTCTTGATAAGGATCTGAATGCGAAGATTTCAGATTTTGGATTGGCTAAATTAGATGAAGAAGAGAACACTCATATTAGCACCCGAATTGCTGGAACAGTGTAAGCCTTCTTATCATAACTGTCTCTGTACTATCTAGATATTAGCAAGTGATGAGAGAGTCACAGTTCTGCGCATTTGAATTTGTTCGTCATACTATAACATGGTTACTTTGAAGTATCCAACGTTTCTTTTTTCCTTTTTGAAGAGGTTATATGGCTCCCGAGTATGCAATGAGAGGCTACTTGACAGATAAAGCTGATGTTTATAGCTTCGGAGTTGTTGCATTAGAGATTGTTAGCGGGAAAAGCAACACAAACTACCGGCCAAAAGAGGAATTTGTTTACCTTCTTGATTGGGTAAACTATTTCTTACTGAACTGTCATTCCCAAATACTAATGTCTTTAACAACTGCTGCAACATCATGTATTACGTACTCTCTCTGTTTCAATTTGTTTGTCTTACTTTCCTTTTTAGTCTGTTTAAAAAAGTATGTCTTTTTTCTTTTTTAGAAACTGATTGAAGGGTATTTTGGTTCATTCTACATATCTTTAGTTTAAGACCACAAGATGCAAAAGTCTTCTTTACTTTCTTAGTTGCTTTGATACCTTCAAAGAAAATAATAGAAATCAGAGTTGTTTAGTTAGTTCTGCTCACATTCTTATGGATGCATCTTTGTGTCTGTTAGTTTTTCCTTTTCTCCAATTCCATCAGATGTCAATGTTTGTTTTTCTCCTCGGAGTGCAGGCTTACGTCCTACAAGAACAAGGAAATCTCTTAGAACTAGTGGATCCATGTCTCAGTTCCAATTACTCCAAAAAAGAGGCAATGCGGATGATCAATCTATCTCTTTTGTGCACGAATCCCTCTCCTACTCTCCGACCATCCATGTCTTCTGTGGTGAGTATGCTCGAAGGAAAACTCCCCGTGCAAGCACCAATAATCAAACGAAATACAGCAGACGATGAAATGAGATTTAAATCGTTTGAGAAACTTTCACATGACAGTCAAACATCACAGGTATCAACATACTCTCATGACAGTCAAGGACAAAGTATGAATGCACCTTGGAGTGATTCCTCAGTGTCTGTCCCTGGTAAAGATGAAAATGTTACTTCCTCAAGTAGGCTTCTTCCAGATCTTTATAATGTAAAAATAGATTGATTGATGGACACATAATTTTACAACTAGATTTTGATGTCCGTCATTTAATTATCTAACTTTATTTTCACACAGGTTGAAATTGCAATATTTTGTTGTGTGTATTGTATACTTCAGTATGTTGCAGCTCAATTTTGCATTCTCTTTGATAAATTATTTTTTATTAAATATTTGAATAAAGTAATGAAATTATGATTGTAAATATTTTATTTATTTATTTATTTTTTGTTAAAAAATGTGGTCCATGATGTTTTTGCAAAATGTATGTTTAATTAGAATTCATATTAATTAATTCAACAACAACAACAACCCAGTGAAATTCCACATCGTGGGGTCTGGGGAGGGTAGAGTGTACGCAGACCTGACTTCTACCAACGTAGAATTCTTATTAATTAATTCAATTGAAATATAATTTATTTAAAAAATATGTATTAATATAATATTAGGTATAAATCTATAATTATTTAATGTATAATTTACATAAACCTCATAGAGTTAAGAGCTAATTACATTATTTTTTTTACTTTTTTCAAGTTACAAAGATTTCTTAAAATTTATGAATTTCGGATATATCACTGAATTTTCAGATGTATCAGCAAACATTTTTTTCCCTTTAATACATCAACAGACATCCAAGTACATATGGGAAATATATCAGAGAGGGGAGTGATGTATCAGAAAGTGGATAAATATGTATCAGTGAGGGGATAGGAAGTACGGTTACATAAGGTGATACCAATTTGGCCACGTAGTACTGCAGTCACATGGTAGGTGACATATCATTGCTGAGCTGACGATCACACACCATTGACATGATCATTGTTTGGTGGGAAAAGTAGTTAGATTCAGTTATTGTCATTTTCATTGTTCATTTACATTTTTCTTTAATTCTGATTTAGTAGTATTAATAGCAGGGGATACAACTCTCATTTTCTCTCTAGTTCTCTCTCTATTCTTCTCTGTTCTTCATCTTCATTCTTCTTATCTGCATTTATTTCCTTGATACCTTCATTTTTGGTATCAATTAGTATCAGAGCCAGGTTAATCTCAAGTTATGGGACCACGAAAAACTACTGAAGCAATTTCTAAATTAGCTGAATATAATGTCCGAGAGCAATTCGAGGATTTGACAGCTTAACAATTAGATTTGCGTGCTACTATAGATGAGCGACATCAGTTATTAAGGTTGGATATGGATCATAGACAAGTGGAGATGATGCAATTAGTCCAATCACTAAAAGACTCTGTCGATGGAATGCGACTGTACCAACAAGCCCAAGAGAGAGGTACGACGTTGAGTTCAACTGAGCACCCAACCACTGCTGGTCAAGGAATTTTGGGCCCTAATCCATTTCACGCTGGTAATCATCGTAATCACAATCTATTTTTTCCTCGTTTCAATGGAGAAAACCTGGAGACATGGTTGTATCGAATAAATCAGTATTTTGCTATAGATAAAACTCCTGTAAGTCACAGGTTAAGGTTAATAGTAATGAACTTGGAAGATGAGGCTTTAGCTTGGCATCAGGCTTACTTGAGGTGTAGAAATCCACCTAACTTACCTAAATGGGATGAGTACTTGAGGACAATAACTGAAACTCTTGTAGATGATTTTGCTAATCCTATGCTTGAACTTAAGCTACTGAGACAAATTGGAACAGTAAGAGAATTCAAATTTCCATTTGATAAACTGTTGACACAATGTAATATCACTACTGCCCAATCTATTCCATGTTTCTTAGGGGGATTGAAGGATGAATTGATAGGGACTATACTGATGCATGAACCACAAACCTTGTCTAAGGTGTATAGGTTGGCTAACTTAACAGAAGCTACTCAATTGGCTAATGTGTAATACCCCTCATAATGTTTTCCCTAAGATTTGGACCTTTCTTGTTTTTGGGTAGGGTCGAACTCTATTATTGTGAAGTATATGCTTGAGTTAAGATGAGTCCTTGAGTAATTGAAGAGTGTTGTAGGTGATGTGGGGTCACAAAGGACCCCTAGGACCAAGCTAAGTCCAAAAGGTTCGTCGTGGCTAAGTTTTAGGATGAGTTCGCTTAAGGGGTCGACTTCTAATGACCCTATCTTTTGAAAGACGACAATCTGGATGGCCCACGACCTATCAAATTAAAGGTCGTCGAGTCTTCTTTCCAATGCCACCAAGAATGTAATTTTTAGAGTGGAAGGGGAGTCCTGTTGTGCCTAAGGGTAAGTTTATTTCCTACCTTAGGACCAAGAAGCTAATCTCAAAAGGGTGTATTTATCACCTTGTCCGAGTGAAAGATGACAGTATTGAGTCTCCATCCCTTGATTCGATTCCGATTGTCAATGGGTTTCTGGATGTCTTTCCTGAGGATTTGCCTGGAGTACCTCCTGATAGGGAGATTGACTTTGTGATTGATGTTCTTCCTGATACCTAGCCTATCTCAGTCCCTACCTATAGAATGGCTCCGGCTGAGTTGAAGGAGTAGTTGAAGGACTTGTTAGATAAGGGGATCATTAGGTCGAGTGTCTCACCATGGGGTGCTCCCGTCCTATTGGTGCGGAAGAAAGATGGATCCCTTAAAATGTGTATTGATTATAGGCATCTGGACAAGGTCACCATAAAGAACAAATATCCTCTCCCCATAATAGATAACTTATTTGATCAACTTCAGGGTGCCACTTGTTTCTCAAAGATAGACCTAAGATCGGGCTACCATCAGTTGAAGATGAGGGAGTATGATATCCCAAAAACAGCTTTTCAGATCCGCTATGGTCACTATGAGTTCTTGGTGATGTCCTTCAGGTTGACTAATGCCCCTGTAACTTTTATGGATCTCATGAACCGAGTATTTAAATCGTACCTTGATATGTTTGTGATTGTATTCATAGATGATATCTTGGTCTACTCCAAGAATGAGGAGGAGCACGCCCATCATCTTAGATTCGTCTTGCAAACTCTAAGGGACCAGGTATTGTATGCAAAGTTCTCTAAATGTGAATTTTGGCTTGCATTAGTGGCTTTTCTAAGCCACATTGTATCTAGAGATGGTATTCAGGTTGATGCTCAGAAGATTGAGGCAGTGAAGAATTATCCCAGACCCACGTCCCCGACAGAGATAAGAAGTTTCTTGGGTTTGGCAGGCTATTATCAAAGGTTTGTAGAGGGGTTCTCATCCATATCATCACCATTGACCAAACTGACCCAAAAGAAGGCTAAGTTCCAATAGTCCGATGCTTGTGAGGAGAGTTTCTAGAAATTGAAGACCAAGCTAACCACTGCTCTTGTCTTGTCTTTTCCCGATGGAACAGAGGACTTTGTGATCTATTGTGATGCATCTAGAATTGGGTTGGGTTGTGTGTTGATGTAGAGGGGGAAGGTGATAGCCTATGCTTCAAGACAGCTTAAGGTTCATGAGAGGAATTACCCAACTCATGACCATGAGTTGGCAACGATGGTATTTACGCTTAAAATTTGGTGCCACTACTTGTATGGAGTGCATGTTGATGTATTCACCGATCACAAGAGCTTACAATACGTCTTCATCCAGAAGGAACTCAACCTGAGGCAAATGAGGTGGCTCGAACTACTCAAAGACTACAATATGAGCATCCTCTACCACCCAGGTAAAGCTAATGTTGTTGTTGATGCTCTTAGCAGATTGTCTATGGGTAGCACTACCCATGTAGAGGAGGGAAGGAGGGAATTGACAAAGGAGGTACATAGATTAGCCCGATTGGGAGTTCATCTGGAAGAGAACAATGAAGGCGGAGTTACTGTTCAGGATGGGTCTACATCCTCACTTGTGGCAGAGGTAAAGGAGAAATAAGACCAAGATCCCGTCCTTCTCCAATTGAAGGGAGTTGTTCACAAGCAAGAGGTAATGGTTTTTACCAAAGAGGGAGATGGTGTGTTAAGGTACCAAAATAGATTGTTTGTGCCAGATATCGATGATATTCGAGAAAGGATTATGGCCAAAGCGCATAGTTCTAGATACTCTATTCATCCGAGCTCTACAAAAATGTACCATGACTTGAGGGAGATCTATTGGTGGAGTGGGATGAAGAGAGATATTGCGGAATTTGTCTTCAAGTGCCCAAATTGCCAACAGGTGAAAATTGAGCATCAATGACCATGTGGCTTGACTCAAAATATGGACATTACGAAATGGAAGTGGGAGATGATCAACATGAACTTTATTACGGGTTTGCCGAGGTCCCGAAAGCAACATGATTCGATTTGGGTAGTTGTGGATAAAATGACGAAATCAGCTCACTTCTTGGCAGTTAAGACTACTGACACCGCAAAAGATTATGTGAGGTTATACTTTCAAGAGATCGTCAGATTGCATGGGGTTCCCTTGTCTATCATCTCAGACAGAGGAGCTCAATTCACTTCCCAATTTTAGAAATCCTTTCAAAAGGGACTGGGTTCAAAGGTGAACCTTGGCACGACCTTTCACCCCCAGACGGATGGTCAAGAAGAGCGCACCATCTAGATGTTGGAAGATATGTTGAGATCTTGTGTGCTTGACTTCAAAGGAAATTGGGATGATCACTTACCTCTTATAGAGTTTGCATACAATAATAGCTATCATGCAAGCATTCAAATGGCTCCTTATGAAGCTTTGTATGGAAAGAGGTGTAGATCGCCAATTGGATGGTTTGAAGTTGGTGAAGTTGAGTTGATTGGGCCTGATTTTATTTACCAAGCCATGGAGAAGGTGAGAGTTATTCAAGACAGGCTAAAGGCAACCCAAAGCCGCCAAAAATCTTACACCGACGTGAGGAAGAGAGACTTAGAGTTTGAGGTGGGTGATTGGGTATACTTGAAAGTGTCTCCCATGAAGGGCGTCATGAGGTTTGGAAGGAAGGAGAAGCTCAACCCTCGATATATTGGTCCTTACCAGATTTCGAGGCAGATTGGGAGTGTTGCCTATGAGTTGGAGTTACCCTTAGAGCTAACCTCTATTCATCCAGTGTTCCATGTTTCGATATTGAAGAAGTTCTTAGGCAATCCCTCGTTGGTAGTCCCCATTGATAGTGTTGGAGTTAAGGATAGCTTATCCTATGAAGAGGTCTCGGTCCAAATTCTTGATCGCCAAATTCGCAGATTGACGAACAAAGAGATCGCCTCAGTTAAAGTCCTGTGGAGAAATCAATTTGTTGAGGAAGCCACATGGGAAGCAGATGAAGACATCAAATCAAAATATCCACATCTATTCGTGCCTATCGACGAGAATGTTGAAGGTAATGTCCATTTCCTTAACTTGAATTTGTTTGTGCATTATGAGTTTGATTGGTTGAATGACTGAATTCTAATTGTGATTGTACCCCGAGTCCATTCTTGGTTACTCGTCATTCGAGGACGAATGATCCCAAGGGGGAGATAATGTAATACCCCTCAAATTTTTTTCCCTAAGATTCGGACCTTTCTTGTTTTTGGGTAGGGTTGAACTCTATTATTGTGAAGTATATGCTTGAGTTAAGCTGAGTCCCTGAGTAATTGAAGAGTGTTGGAGGTGATGTGGGGTCACAAAGGACCCCTAGGACCAAGCTAAGTCTAAAAGGTTCGTCGTGGCTAAGTTTTAGAATGAGTTCTCTTAAGGGGTCGACTTCTAATGACCCTATCCTTTGAAAGACGACAATTTAGGTAGACCACGACCTATCAAATTAAAGGTCGTCGAGTCTTCTTTCCAACGCCACCAAGAATGTAATTTTTGTAGTTCGGAGTTAAAAGATATGATGATCCTAAGACGAACTAGCTCGACAGGAATTTTAGGCCTGGGTTGCAACTGCTGGGAATCTGGGCTTGGCGCCGCAGTGGCGCGATGCACCACTATCGCGCCAAAACACGGCTTAGTAGTTTGGTCCCTGGCGCGATGTGCCACTACAAGATGTGCAGGGTTTTCAAGCCTATTTTCCAGAACCCAGAAAATATGGCCTTGGCGCTGTAAGGGCGCGATGCGCCACTATCGCGCCAAGAACATGCCTCAATAGTTTAGTCCTTGGCGCGGTGCGCCACTAACAAATGTGCAGGTTTTAGGCCTAATCGACCTAGCGCTGCAATGGCGCAATGCGCCACTATCACACCAAGAGCATTTTCAGCCTATATTATTTCAGAATTTTGGAGAAAGGGCAATTTGGAAATTGTCCCAAATTATATATACTCGAGCCTTGGGCATTTTGGGACCATTTTCAGCCTCTCCCTCTCTTTCTAAAAAGCCCTAGAAATCCCTCTCTCTCTCTTCTTCTTCTTCTTCTTCTTCTTCTCTATTTCCAACAAGGAATTGTTCCAAGAGCTTCAAGACTCCAAGTTTCCATTGAAGACCCAACAACAAGGTTTCTTGAAGAATCTATTCTAAGGTATGTAAGGCTACTCAAAGTATAGGTTGAGTCCACCCATGTGACCTACTCTTCTTTGAGGTTAGATGTCCATGAGAATGAAGTTTCTTGATATGGTTTATGTTTGAATGAGTCTTGCCTACTATTAATTTGATTCTTATTGTGTCGAAGTTGTTGAGCTAAGAATTTCTAAAACCTTCATGTTAGCATGAGTTGATGGAGATGGTTTGTTAATATGCTCGGTTGATTTCCTTAATCATGTGATTATGTTGAATGTGTCAATTTCCTTAAATGTGTTATTCCTCTTAAATTGTTGGTTTAAAACCTTAGAGTGTGATGAGTCATAAGGAGGTGATAAATGAGGAGAGGAATGGTTTATTATGTTTGTGGGAGGTTATAAATGCTTATTTAAATTAGGCTTGATTGAGTTGATTGGAGGATAGAATTGATGAGTGGACAAGGTCCTAAATGAGACTTGCCATTATGACTTGATTGAGTTGAAATGAGAATAGAGTTGATGAGTTGGCAAAATTCTAAATGAAACTAGCCGTGAGGGCTTGTTTGAGATGATTGGAGGGAGTCTTATGAGCATGTAGTCATGAGAGGAGTATCGAGCACCGAAGCGGGTGAGAGTATAGTCCATACTCGAACCCCAGACACTATGCCACCAACGTAGGTAGGGATGGAACCGTTAAAGTCGGATGCTTCCCGTGGGATCAAACCATTAAAGTTGGATGTTTCCCATTTTATTGTCCTAAAATGATAGGACTTGACTAATCGATGAAATCCATGATTAGGGAGGCGTTCATGCCCTGGCAAGGTATGGACGGACATGGACACAACGTCTGATTATTGTACTATCATTGGCTCAAAAGTGATGGTTGTCGGATAAGAGAAACTCCCATTTAGGTCTTGATAGTGCTCTGAGTCCGTTGAGTTGAGTGGCATGTGAATTGGTCCCGTCTAAACCATTTGTTGTTAAACTTAGGACACTTGAGTGAGTTGTCACTTCTTTATGAGTTGAGATTTCCGAGTTGGTTGACCCTTTTCTGATGTTATTTTATTTGGCCATTTTACATACTCGTACATTCCACGTACTGATGCCATTTGGCCTGCATCATTTCATGATGCAAAGACAGGTACCAGAGATCATTAACCGGCGCATCGTTGAATATCTTCACACTTCCAGCTATTTGGTGAGTCCTCCTAGTTTCCGGAGGATGTTGAGCTCCCTGGATAGTTTTGTGTTGTTTCTTTTATTTTGATTGTTGGTAGCCATGGGCTTGTCATTGGCACCTCCTAGAATTTGATAGAGGCTTCATAGACTAGAGTGTGGGGAGGTTGGACTGTTATTTTGAGGAGTCTTATTATATTTGTTTTGTTGAGTTGATAGTGATTGGACTTCGGCCCCCATAATGTGAATAATGTGTTTATGATTGAATCCTCCATTGAGTGAATGTGATTGAATGATAGTGTGACTGAATCAGGTGGTTCACTTAAAGGCCAGAAATGGCTTTCGAGTGCCGGTCACGTCTAGGGTACCCTCCTAGGGCGTGACATAATGCTAGGTCTTAAAAAAGAGCTGGAGTATAAGAAAGATTTATTATGAAGTAGCATCAGGAGCAACTTGTTGTAAGGTCACAACCTACTATTACAATTCCGAAACTCGATTAACTTTGCCATCTTCTACTGGAAGCAAACCTAGGAGAACTATCTCCCCACCTGAAATGCAAGCAAAAAGAGCTCAAAGGTTTTGTTATTTTTTTATGAGAAATATAACATTGGTTATAAATGTAACCTCCCTAAATAGTTGTTTGTGCCGGAGATGGACAATATTGACTTAGAAGAGCTAGAACCTGAGCTGGAACCCCCAACTGATGATAACACTTATGTGAAGGGTGAAACCATAATTGATGATACTACTCCTTTAATTTCACTATGCCTTTGCTGGAATCCAGGGTGCACAAACTATTCATGTGAAGGGATATAGTGGTAGGAGACCAGTTCAAATACTACTTGATGGAGGAAGTACACACAATTTTATTAATAAGGATTGTGTAAAGAGATTGAGGTATACTGTTGTTCCTACTCCCAAGAGCTATGTGAGTCTTGTTAACAATGCTAAGGAAGCCATAGCTAACATAGTCAAGAATTTTGGTTAGATGCTACAAGACACTACTTATTAGTCTGACTTGATAGTGTTTCCTATTGACAGATATGATATTGTTCTAGGCGCATTGTGGATAAAGACATTGGGTCCAGTGACCATGGACTTTACTGAGCTCACGATGTCCTTTAATCATTAAGAGAAGCGCATATCCTTAAGGGTGTACATGAAGATTGTCGGGTGACCAATTCCAAAGCTGTGAACAAGTTATTAGGAGATGAGGTTGAATTATTCATGTTACAAATATTTCCAGTTATAATGGGGAAGAGGGACAAAATTTTGCTTTACAGTTATTGAATGAGAAAACCATAGCACCTGAAGTTGATGCCTTACTTAACCAATATCAGAAGATATTTTATGAACTAAGGATTTACCTCCCACCAGAGGTCCATTTGACCACAAGATTCCTCTGCAAATTGGGTCAAACCTGTCAATATCAAGCCTTATAGATACAGCTATGAAGAAGGATATTATAGAGAAGTTGGTCAGTGACATACTCTACCAAGGTGTTATTCAATATAGTAACAGTCCCTTCTATTCTTTAGTGGTGGTTGTGGGCAAAAAGGATGAGACATGGAGGTTATGTGTAGACTATAGGGACCTTAATCAGTGCACTATAAAAGACAAATTCCCTATCCCTATTATTAATGATCTTTTGGATGAACTAACAGGAGCAAGTATATTTTCCAAGGTGGATCTGAGATATGGTTATCACCAAATTAGGATGGTTGCTGAGGATATCCCTAAAACTACTTTTAAAACTCATATGGATCATTATGAATTTATAATTATGCCATTTGGCTTAACTAATGCACCTTCTATATTTCAGTATTTGATGAATCACATTTTTCAGCCATATTTGAGGAAGTTTATGTTGGTATTTTTTGATGACATTTTGATTTATAGAAGGTCAGTATAAGATTATCTTAATCATCTAAAGTCTGTTTTTGACCTTATGATCCCTCATCAGTTATTGGCAAATAAATCAAAATGTGTGTTTGGATTCTCTAGGGTTGAATACTTAGGGCATTTTATATCCTATGATGGGGTGTCTCTACAAATCAAAGGAAAATTCAGGTTGTTCAAAAATGGCTTGTCCCTAGTAACCTTAAGCAATTGAGGGGTTTCTTAGATTTGGCAGGATATTATAGGAAGTTTATTTAGGGGGATGGCCTCATTAGTAGACCTCTCACTGAGTTGCTGAAAAAGAATAATTTTAAATGGTCTGCCAATGCTTCTCAGGCCTTTATTGAATTGAAATCTGCCCTAGTCACTGCTCCTATCTTTTCTTTACCTGATTACTCTATTACTTTTGTGGTGGAAACAGATGCCAATGGTACTAGCATTGGTGATGTTCTTATGCAACATGACCATCCTATTGCTTTCATTAGAAAGGGGTTATCTACTTGCCATGCTGCTTTATTTATGTATGAGAAGGAATTATTGCCTTGATATTTGCTGTAACCAAATGGAGTCACTACCTTCTTGTTCAACACTTTATTGTTAAAACTGACCAAAAAGCATTGAAGTATCTACTGGGGTAGAAGCTGCACACTGATTCTCAAATCAGGTGGTTGGCTAAGCTGTTACCTTTTGATTTTGAAATTCAATATAAGAAGGGCAAGGAAAATCTGGCTGTTGATGCTTTATCTCGTATTCAAGATACATAACTTATCTCCCTACACTACAAGTCCTTATTCAATCCTTACAGGTCCAACCTCATAAACACTTCACTTGGCTGAGTGAGCAACTCAGAAGAAAGGCGAAATTGGTTATTGGTGATGATGCTACTCTTAGGATCAAAATTATATCTCTATGTCACTCTACTCCTACTGGTGGACACTCAGGCATTGATGTCACTACTAGAAAAGTCATGATTTATTTTTATTAGAAGGGAATTAGATCTGATATAACTGTCTTTGTGCACAAGTGTACTGTGTGCCAACAGAACAAGTATGATACCTTAGATTCTCTTGGTCGACTTCAACCCTTTCCTATACCTACTCTGCCTTGGACAAATATTTGTATGGATTTCATTGAAGGGCTTCTTAATCTAATGGAAAAATTGTTATTTGGGTGATAGTGGATAGGCTGACCAAAGCTGGTCATTTCATTGCCTTATCACATCTTTATAGTGCTCAATCTCTTGTTTCTATCTTCTTGGATAACATTTTCAAGTTGCATGGGTTTCCTGCAACCATCACAAGTGATAGGGACCCTATATTCATTAGTAATTTTTGGAAAACATTTTTGACTGCTCAGGAAGTGTCCTTACAAACTTCTACAGCTTACCATCCTCAAACTGATAGCCAAATTGAGGTCTTAAATAAGTGTCTAAAAATTTATCTGAGATGTTTCTGTACTGATGCTCCTATTGACTGGGTTTCTTACCTAGCTTTAGCTGAATGGTGGTACAATTTCAGTTTACATTTTGCTATTCACACCTCTCCTTTTGAGTTGTTGTATGGCTACCCTTCTCCTTTACACCTTTCTTACTTGCTTAGTGACTTTGATTCTGATGCTATTGAGGATTTAATGTTAAGTCGTCAATTTAAACTCCAGTTGGCTAAGTTTTATTTACATCGTGCCCAACAAAGGATGAGTGCACAAGCCAATGCTCATAGGTATGATGGCTTTATGTTAAACTTCAGCTTTATAGACAATCTTCCTTGTCTATTTTTCCCTATCACAAGCTCACCTCTAGAAACTTTGGCCCATAACCCATTGTGGAGAAGATTGGTGTCGTGGCTTACAAACTCCTCCTTCCTCCTGAGGATCAAATCCACCCCACTTTCCATATTTCCCATCTTAAGTTCTGTCATGAACTTCCTTCCACTATAGTGAATCCTCCTGTCCTTAACTTATCCAGTCCCCATTGCCCTGAGCCTGAATACATCTTGTATAGTCGTATGGTGAAACATGGTAATAAAGTTGTTGCTCGGTGGTTCATTCAGTGGTTCGGTCTTGACTAGTCTTATGCTACTTGGGAGTTGGCTTCTACTCTACAAACTTGATTTCCTTCTATCACCCTTGAGGATAAGGGTGTTGTTCCACAGGGGGTATTGATACCAATTTGGCCACGTAATACTATAGACACATGGCAGGTGACACATCGTTGCTGAGCTGGATGATCACAAACCATTGGCATGATCATTGTTTGGCGAGAAATGTATAGAGTTAGATTCTGTTAATGTCCATTTTTATTGTCATTTACATTTTTCTTTAATTCTGATTTAGTAGTATTAATAGTAGGGGATAATACTTGTAAGGCATGATTTGAATGTGATATCTCAATACAACTCTCATTTTCTCTCTAGTTCTCTCTCTATTCTTCTTTGTTCTTTATCTTCTCTGATTTCTTCTTCTTCATTCTTCTTATCTGCATTTGATTTCCTTGATACCTTCATTTTGGTATCATAAGAGAGGGATATATACGAGAGGGGGATATGTGGATGTATTCGCGAGAGGGGAGTGATGTATCTGAGAGTGGAATTTTGAATTTTAATGATAAGAAATTTTAGAGATCGAGAATGGTAAAATAAGATGTGTATTTAAGTATTTTTTAATACTTTATCTTTTAAGAAATAAAATGTATCTCGAATACCAAGTTACAAATAATATTTAGTAATATTTCTTTTAGACATATATTTGTTGAATGCTAATGTTAAGTTTTTGTTCTATATTAACTTTGCAAGTTTATAGTGCAACTAAATAGTATATTTGTAATTACACTGTAATATTTTATGACAAATAAGCATGTCGTTATGATTACCTGGCTATGCAATTACTATTCTAATAGTAATCACACTAAATTCTTACTAGGTGACTTTCCAAACATACTCTTATAATCTTCTCATGAAAATTTTTCATCCTATTAGAAATGTTTGTGGTGAAAATCACTTACACACTCCAACTTTGCTTTTAAAATTAATCTCCATTAGTATAATTTTATGATAACTTTTATTTAAGTTCACTAATATTATACTTATATGAACTTATTACAAAATGTAACGCTATTCTTTTATGATTCTTATTTTGATTATACGTGCGTTAATTATATATATATATATGCACTGACGAAGTTAGGAATTTTACTAGGATATTTAAAACTTTAATTTATATAATTTTTTGACGGAGGGTGATCAACTGTCCAGGATCACTGTAGCTATGCCCATGTATGATGTTTGTGTTATTCCACTTCTTTTCTTCTTTTTTTTTATCCTTTATATAAATAAACTAGTTTTAATTATTACTAATGATGAATATTTTCCAAATTGTAATTTAAAACTCATTCATAATATAAGAAACATCCACCCGGATAAATACATGTAATATTTGCAATTATACAATTACGAATACACCCTTTCACCATCTGATCCATATATGCACACCTCTTAGTTACATGCTAGCAAGAAAATTACTCCCCCAATTCCATATTAGTTGTCCTGTTTTATTTTTCAGAATTAATTTGACTAATCTTCAAAGCTAGATTAGATAATATTAATTTAGTATCAATTTAAAATTTAAATTTAGATATACTATAAGTTGCAATTCTTCTCGAATTAATTTGGTGAAAAAATATTTCTTTAAATGTTGTCAAAGTTCATGAAGTTTGACTCTCGAAATGAGAAATGATACTCTCTCCATCCATTTTTATTTGTCCAGTACTGATTTGGCGCATTCCTTAAGAAGCAATATATAGAATGACAATTTTACTATATCACTATTTGAACATAAAAAATTCCATGCTTTTGGAAATGAGTATAATTAATAAAAAAGGGTAAATTAGAAGCTAAATAATAAATTATTTTTTGATTTTTTAAATTAAACAAACAAAAATAAATATCTATTTTTAATATAATAGATAACTCAATTGAAACGAGGGAGTAGTATATTTTCAACAGATAGCAATAGTCATCAAATGTTAGGTAGTATTTGGTTTTAGTTAATATGGCTTTTTGCACAAGACTTTGACTTTACGAAATAGGGAAGAAACTACTACTATATATTTTCATTCAGAATTAAATACTATTCTTATGTTAGACAATGGGAACTTATAAAATTCTTTCGTCAAATATTGAATACACTAGGAAATTTCTTAATTCATAAGTAATATTTTATATAAGATACAAAGAATTTTTGATTTTGTTATTGTTATCTCAAAGGGTGTCTTTTGATCCTTTGGTTTAGTTGAGATATTCTCACTTTATTCAAAGGATCAAGTTATTATTAATCAATTGAATACTGGTTAATACGTCTTTGATAATGATACCGTTATTAAAGAAAAGATTTTGTCAGAAATATTGAATTCAGAGCATAAAACATAAAAGTCTTTTTTTTTTCTATCACTATAAAAAACTCTTTTCAGCATAAAAAACAATCAGATTTTTATGTTGTACATCTACAAGATGATGAAACTTTATATGATATGATTTCCGACCTCTTTGTTTGGATTTTTTTTTTGTAAGTTGTCTGTAAAATACTCCTTTTCCCCCTCCCCTTTTAGGCATATTGGTTCGCAAATATTCAATTCATACATATTATAATCCAATATTACCAACAAATCTTGTTTTTCTTCTTCTTCTTTAGATGGATTCAGTAAATCGACATGATGTGACCCCTAGTAAGACCAGATTGGCTCGTGCTTTTGCTAACGTTTTGCATATTGGAGCTATGGCAGGAAGAAATCGAAGGCTAAAATCTCAAGATAAGTTCAAAAATGAAGTTCAAAAAGTAGAGAATTGCATACCAGATCGAGCAGCTATAGAAGCTTTACTAGCGAAGCTGTTCGCGAACATTTCAGCTATTAAAGCTGCATATGCCTTGATGCAACACGCTCAATCTCCATACGACCCTGATTTTATTCTATCTGCTGATGAAATGATCGTGTCCGAGTTGAAAAATTTGTCTGAATTAAAACAATCTTACTTGGAGTATCAATTTGATGATCGCTCCCCAGATACCACTCGAGTTCTAGCAGAAATTAAGGAGCAGAAGAGCATTGTAACAACGTACGAAATCATGGGAGATAAGTTGGATTCTCAGCTTAAACTCAAAGACTCTGAAATTATATTTCTCAAAGAGAAATTGGATGAGGTTAATAAAGAGAACAATTTGCTTGAAAAGAAATTGAGTTTAATTGACAACTTTCATTTGTCAAAATTAAGTATCAACAATTTTACTCTCTTCTTTCGAAAAACAATCAAAACGATTTGGAGCTTTGTTGCATTGTTCTGTAGAGAAATGGAATATGCAGGGTGGGATTTAGATGCTGCAGCCTTGTCTATTCAACGGGATACAATATTCTCAAAACCAAATGACAAATATTACGCGTTTGAATCATTTGTTTGTCAGGAGATGTTTGATGATTTCAATGATCCATACTTTTCTGTTTATAACGAGTCCATGACAGAGCAGACGAAACGATCAAATGTATTTTTCTTCAACAAATTCTTGGAATTGAGATCTGTTATCACAGCAGATTATTTAGCCAGGAAGCAAAAATCTACATTCGCGAGATTTTGTCGTTCAAAGTACTTGAAACTCATCAATCCCGAAATGGAAATATCCCTTTTTGGCAATTTGGATCATAGAAATTTACTGAATTCTGATGAGTATCCAAAGACACATTTCTTTTACACATTCAGTGAAATGGCAAAGCATATTTGGTTACTCCATTGTCTTGCCTTTTCTTTCAGCCCCGAAGCTTCCGTATTTCAAGTGAGGAAAGGGTGTAGATTTTCCGACGTTTACATGGAAAGTGTGAACAGAGAAGAAACATTCTTTATGTCCAATGGATCATCTGAAACTGAACTTCATGTAGGGTTCACAGTGATTCCGGGGTTCAGGGTTGGCAAAAGTGTTGTTCAGTGTCAAATATATCTCTGTTGATGAATTTTTCTTTAGATGGAGTGTCTTTCTGTTTTTGACATTCCCTCAAAAAAGATTTTTTATACTAGGTAGACAGTTATATATGGAGGAATTTTTAGTTGAACATTGACAATCCTGAGACTCTTGGTATCATTTATTGAAAAGGGATTTACGTTATATATATTTAAGGTGTAAAAGTTATCTGTTACATTTTAATGAATCATAACTTATGATAGTTTAATGTTGTTAGGCTTGACCCCTTCTGGTAAGAATTTGAACAAAGGACCTAGTGTTGTCCAGTGGTTTTACCACATAATAAATATTTTCTTTTCCAATTTCCAAACAATATGATCATCCACTTCTGTTTTGATATTACAAATAGCTTTTCAGGAATATGGGATAGGCTAAGTTGTCCGTTCTTTGTTAAACAATGGAATCTGGGACAATATTTAGCCATCAAGAAGTCCTTCCATAAGATTGATTTGTTCTTAAGTTTCACAACTGTTTAGTTGTAAAGGCATTGCACACAACTTGAAGTTTCCTGAAAAAAAGTTTATCCCATGATGCTCAATGGTAATTCTTCCTATAAGAGGAGTCATCCAAGAAAAATTCTAGCCATCAATCCTCTCTCAGATTGGAAAAAAATATTTGTCTTATACCATTCACAATAAAAGAGTATCAATTGTTGGAAATGTGTTCGAAGATCATAACAATCTAAGTCCCACAGAAGCCTCGTCTTCTCATAATCTCACATGCATAGAATTTCCACGAGTTCCTGTCATACGCTCTTGACATGTCTAATTTAAGAGCCACATTCCCTTTGTCATTTGATTTTCCTATATTTTGGATAATTGTTTGAGCAAGTAGAGCGTTCTCTATAATAGATCTTCCTTTCAAAAAACTACTTTGAGTACTGGTAATGAGGTTAGGGGGCAACCTATTTAGTTTTGCACTTAAAAGTTTAGTAAAGATCTTTGTAAATATATCCATAGGCATCTCTATGATCAAAGGCTATGTTTAAAGGCAGTGAGCTTTAGCTTTTGATGTAAGCACACAACGTTCTGCTGTTGATCTTGATTCCAGGCATCCTTTATATATAACATCTAGGTATTCAGTGTGTTCAGTCCATATGTTGAGATAGCCCAAAGATAATGAATTATAGTTGACAGATTGAGTAATTTCATCTCAGAGTCAGTAGTCCTATATTTGGCATAAACTTTTATCATATGGAAGATTTGTGAGATACTAATTTGGAGAAGCTTGCATGTAACTCATTGTTCAGAATTTTCCAAATTATCATCCATAAAATATGAACTCCAAAATAACCAGAAATATTTTACAACTCCGAACTAAACTACTCAAATCTTCATAGTAATAAATAATATTTTTACAAGAACATTCGAGATAATACATTATAAACACATGGCTAACATCTTATTAATTTGAATTCCCAATTGTTATAAATAAGAATATCGTAATTATAATACTAAACTAAAAATAATGTTATGAATGGGCCTGGATTAGTCTTAGTGGAGCAGCCCAAAAACAAATTAAGTGGAGAAAATTACGTGATATAACAAATCTTAATATTATATTACGCATTTAGGGTATAGTTTAAAAATAATTACGGCTCGCAGCAAACATAGCTATCTATTTACGTTGTACGACAAATCTCGTTTGCCAGATATACAAATATATATGTATATCAGTTACCATTATATAATTTTTTTGACAAGTATATATATACAATTCGACAAATATACATATACAATTCGAATCTCGCTCGCCTCTCTCCTCCTCTCTCTCAATCTCGCTTGCCAAATATACAAATACATATGTATACCGGTGTTTGTATATTTCGGTATACAAATAATTAGTAGTTATAACGTTTGTATAATTCGCTGCAACATTTTTACAATGACAAATTTTGTGTTTGCCATTATAAGTAATTAGGGAAACTATACCCATATGGAGTAATTATATTTAAAAGATTTGTCATATCTGAAAAATTCCCCAATTAAGTGGCTATTTTTGGAATTCCAGTCCCATACCCATTTTTAATTCGATCTTGAAGATTTCCATTGTAATTTGATATCACTCTAGTTAAGAGTTGGTTAAATGAGTGGGATCTATCTTTCAGGAGACATTTGAATGATTGGGAAATAAATAGGTGGCACAACTGTTACATGTAATCAGTGAGTTTTAAGATTTTGTTGAAAGGTCAGATACAGTCTCATGGGAGCACTCTGAGGATGGAAGGTTCACAGTTAACAAGCTTTATAGGAAGGAATTGGGAAATCAGCAAGGCCTCAGATTGGCTAGATGGAAGCAAGTATGGACAAGACAAGCACCAACAAAGATCAAATATTTTGTATTATTGGTAGTTAAGAGGGCTTGTCTGACTCACGAGGTACTGCAGAGGAAGGTTGTATGCAACTAGTACCAATGTGTTTTCTATGCAATCAGACAAATGAGACTAACAACCATCTTTTTTACATTGTAGAGTCATAGATTAACAATGGTCTTTGTTTTATGAGGCTCACCGGAAACAGCTGGATGATTCCAAAACATACTAGCTGAGTTGCTGGATCAGGAGGAGGAAGTAAAAATCAAAAGAAGTGGCGGAGAATGATTCCAGTTTGCATATGGTGGTCAATATGGAAGGAAAAAAATGGAAGATGCTATAAGAACAAATCAAGTTTCATACAAAATGTTTTGGTATAAACATGAATGTATAAAGGAGGTAGAGCAACTACTAGATACGCTAGGATCTTTGTAATTAGCCTTCCTAGTCTCGCTGTGTACTAATTTTTGAAGGTCACCAACATATCCTTAATGTTAAGAAATACAACATTACTAATTTTTTTTTTTTAAAATCTAGTTTGAATTTTCTATCAAAGAAATCAATTCTCTGTTGTTGAAGTGTTGAAACGACCACTTCATTAGTGCTTTCATTGATTGGAATTCCATGACTACCTCTTACCTATCCTCTATCAAAGTTCCAGTGATCTCTCTAAACTTGTTGTAATGAGCTACTTGTTTAAACATGTGCTTTAGCATGGTTTCGGTGGCCCTATTGAAATGGCTGATTTCATGATTGGAAGCATTAGAAAAAGATTGCAGTTTATCTATCGGTAAATAGCTTTTAGGATTTCAAATTATTTTGTTAAGTGAATTTAAGAGTTAATTCCCTATTTCTTTTTTGTGATTGATTTTGTTGATAAATCATTAGTATATTTTTCTATTTATTAGTTAGGAATTGCACTTGTAAATATGTCTTTGAGTTATTAATAAAAGGGCAAAGGGATAGATATACTCTTCAGCTTTGTGATACCCTCGTCATCTAACAAATGGTATACATATGGTAAACAAATTGAATCTAAAAAAAATTAAACCTGATTTTTTATTTAAAAAAATGTCATGTGACTTTAAAAAAATTTCTCACTCATTTGTTTTTTTTCTCACTCATTTGTTTTACCCCTCCAGATCCGATCCAACAAAAAAGCCTCAATATCTCTTTTATTTAGATCTTACTCAAACCCATTTTAAGAGTGAATAGAAGAGAAAGTAGGTTTTTTCATATGGGTTAGGTCAGGAGGGGTAGGGGTGTGCATCGGTCGGTTCGGTTTATCGATTTTTGATTTTTAAATACGCTAAACCGATAACCAAACTAATAAGATATTTGTTATCGATTTTTTGATTAATCGATTTTTGGTCTTTAACGGTTCGATTTTCTATTTAACCAATAAGAAAATGCTTTCAAAATAGATATACGACTTCTCCAACAATTTTCGAAAATCTTGAACATTAGTGAAAAAGGAAAAAGAGGAAAATATTGAAATGCTCATCAGATTTAATCCAAATTATGATGAAATAATCTCCTAATTATTTACTAGTGAAGTCGAATTTTTTGAGAAAATGGGTATGGGGAAAAGGATAAATTAGAAAAAGGAGAAGAAGAGAAATAAAAAAATAAAAAGAAATTAAATTTACAATTCACAACTCTAGCCGTCGCCTAACCCTTGTCGTCATCGTTGCAACTTGCAAACGTTAGCCGTTGCCATTTTTAGTTCTTTAAGTTTTGAGTTTTGACGTTGTGAACCTAAAGCGGCAAACCCTAAATGGTAAATATAATGTGAAGTGTGAGGTAGTGTGAATTGTGTAGGGCACTGATAGTATGATATAACGATTATATATTTATATTAATATATTTTGTTTGGTATTTGTGTATGAGTAAAAATCAAACTAGTAAATTATTATAGTATTAACGGGTAATCGGTTTACCCAATAACCCGATATTAAAAAATAATATCAAACCGATAACCCAATAATATTTTTTTTATAAAACCATTAAATAACCTTAACCCAATAATTCAATAACAATAAATCAATAACACTTTTTTCGATTTGGTTTATCGGTTGGTTCGATTTTTGCACATCTCTAAGGAGGGGTAATAAAAATGAGTAAATATTTAACAACAACAACAACAAAAATAAAAACAACAACAAAAGACTGAATAGAAGAATAAGTGGTTTTTTTCATATGGGTTAGGTCAGGAGGGGTAATAAAAATAATTGAATATTTAACAACAACAACAGAGTTTGAAAATATCTAAAACTCATGACTCGAATGACTTGTCTAACATGTCTATGAAGCCTCTAATGAACTGAAGATAGGCGCCGTGATAAGATCCCCGTCTACCTGCATACTCTACTAGAAATGTCTACTAAATACTGAATAAAATAGATAAACTTGATCCTTTCGAAAAGTATGGAGTTCTCGCCAAATGTTGATGGGAAAAGATCCTCGTAAAGCATTTGTTGCCGATCTTGAATACCCAAATATGCATCGTGAAAAGATGCAGCGCCAAATAACGTCAGTACATAAAATGTATGATCTGTAAAATAGTTGAATGAACAACCGACTAAACTTAATAAATTGAGCTGAATGAGTAACTTTGAATATAAACTAAAATAAATTCAGCTAAATAGTGAAGCACGCAAGAGTACTTAAACAATAAATTGATAACTGAGATATATGCAACAATGACAAATACTAAAAATAATATAATTTTATTTTTTTTGAGAATTTTTTAATCGACAATCATCACGTCAGCTCATGATGATACAACGTCTTGACTACATTGCCAGAGCCATCATATACACTGCCAGGATATGGGACGAACTTAACTAATCAATCTAATCTCTGAGCCCTTATCAAGAGCTTTGTAAAGAGTCGATCGAATCAATGGCATGATCCTATTCTACGATGGCAGCGCAGTTTAAGATTTAGATGTCATGATCCAAAAATCGAGGTCATGATGACAGACATCCCAAAATCCAACCTGATGTGTAAGCCTAACAATAAATCACATACGAGACTCCCAAAGAGGAAGTTAAGCCACAAATAAAAAGAAAAAAAGTATAATGAAGAGATATTTCAAAACCAGGTGTCACAAGTATAAAGAGCATCTGATACAATTGTTGAAATCATAAATACATCACAAGTCTTCGGATAATAATAAAGACTGAAAGTAAAAGATGAAACTAATGGTGATTCGGATCACAGGATCTTACCACTAATCCGATATAACACTGTCCCCTAGAGGGAAATTAGCTGTCGCATGGAATACCCTGACTAGGATCTGCATCAAAAGTGACACAAAAGTAAGGGTGAGTACAATCCACATGTACTCAGTAAGTTTGACCGACTGAGTATAGGGAATTAATCAAACTTATGAAATAAACTAAGGAACGCTTCCACCTACATACAGAAAAGTCCAATTCCAGCATCGATGCCGCCAATTTATATAGAATGATGCGAGTAAAGTAAACACATAGGGACAATTCAATATCACATATGATTAGATAAGTCAAATAATTTAAAAAGTAATGCGATACAATGCAATGAAATGATGCAATAATGTGGTGGTACGGTGGAATCAAGACTATCGCACAACCTGTCATATATACCTGTCGAGTTAAGACTCCAGATAAGGACCCATGGAGAAGTCGCAGTCCATATACCAAATTAAAATCTCAATATCTCATCAACTTGCCACCTAGCTCGTGGTCAAGGATATAAGAAAGGTGTCACATTTTTTTTCTCAAAAAGAATTTCCACATTTCTCAACTTCCCAAGGTCAATGATATGATGAATGAGGATGAATGTATCACAACACACAAGGTATGAAGTCAATAATTAACTCAACATGTAATACAAGGTTTAAAGTTCTCGAAACTTAACCTAAACATGATATACACCCTCAAATAGATAATAATGGAAAGAAAATACATTGAAATAAGTGTTCACATCTTTCAAAAATGTTTCACTACTTATGTGTGATCAAAAAACCTCAACTCAACACCTCACGCGGGCATTACAAGTCAAATAGTGTTACAATCATCTTTCATAGGCAAATCATAAATGACATGCTTTCAAAGCAAATAGAATATCAAATAAGGCCCCCACACGGACTAAATCGTACAAATAAGCCCTCATATGGGCAACACAGCATAATCAAGGCCCCACACGGATATCATAATATAATCAGCAGTTCAAAATCACATTATGATCCTATTTCAAAGTCTACAACATAAGAATGATCAATTACCCAATCTCAGTCTCAAAGAAGGGTAGCCCAACATACCTCGAAGGCTAAAAACTTCACCAGAACACTCTATCAGAGCTTTTACCTTCAAACACCAACTCTGAAATGATCCTCAACTATCAAGAATGAAAAGGATTCATCAAAACAAGATCAACGATACCCATATTGCTAAGATTAGGAATCGAGGCTAAATTGTCCAAAAATATCTCCGAAATCAAGTAGGTCAAATCATAATTTTATTTGAAAATTATGTTGTACAAGTAAAAAGGAATTCGTGTATGAAAAATTTATTAAAATCGAGTAGAAATCGAGCTCCAAATCAAAGAATTACTAATTTTCCAACTTGGAGAAGAAACCCAAAAACCCACATTTGCAACGCGGTTTAAAATGAGAAATTTTGAAAAACCTTTGTCAAAATCAGTTTACCCATAATACAAGGATCTTAAATCCCAAAAATAAATGAAAACCCATTTCAAATTGACCTTCAAATCAATAATTTTTTATTTCTCTACTCTAAGGTTTAAAATCTCCACTTTATGAATAGAAATCATGAATTATGAAAGAAATATTCTTGTGAAACGAGTAAAATAAGGTTAGAAATACGTACCTAATAATTATATGAGAAAAACGCATCAAAAATCACCTCAAACAGACCTTTTTTGCTCCCAAAATGTCAAAAATATGAAATGGGTTCGAATAGATTTTAACAAAGATATTTTGTCACTAAAACCAACTTTTCATCGCTAAAAGTATGCACCAACAATTTCAAAATACTTTTTGACCTTCAAAATTCATTCGGAATCCTATAAACACAAATCAATAGTGCAAATTGATTATAAAATCTTCTTCAGAACTAATGGAATCGTCGGATATCCAAAAAAAGATTGCTATGACCAAAATACCCTCTCAGGCCTCTCTTTAGTCCT
Source organism: Solanum dulcamara (assembly GCF_947179165.1). Taxonomy (NCBI): domain Eukaryota; kingdom Viridiplantae; phylum Streptophyta; class Magnoliopsida; order Solanales; family Solanaceae; genus Solanum; species Solanum dulcamara. The sequence continues at coordinate 8,723,691 of NC_077246.1, read as the reverse complement.
AAACTCAACTTTTAGCCTAAATACTCAAAACACATTTTAAGGTCCTAAGGCTTTAAGTCAACACTCAACTAGATCAAACTCGACGTTCTGGATGCAAGGAAACTGATAGAATTCTGACCAAAGTCAACTATTTTAATAAAAGCTCCACTCAAGATCTCAAATCATCAAAATTACACCCGATTTCATCGGGAACCACATCAACCATCCCCATAATACAAACAAAGTATGAAAATACTAGAGGAAGGGCAAAATGGTTATTTTACACAAAAAAGTAATTTCATCAAGAATTGGGATATTACATCATCTACTACTAAAACACACATTCGTCCTTGAACGAAAAGTAAAGTAAAGTACCTGTAGGGGAAAAAAGCTGAGGTTACCTACGACACATGTCGAACTCCACCTACCATGTAGCCTCCTCAACAGGCTGGTGCCTCCACTGCACCTTCACTAATTCAATATGCTTTGATATCAACTGTCTAGTCTGTCTATCCAAGATAGCAACAGGCTCTTCCTCAAATGATAAATCCTGATCCAAAGCAATCGAGTCCCACTAAATCATATGAGAGTCATCATGTCGGTATCGCTTAAGCATATACATGAAACACCAGATGAACAACTGAAAGGTTTGGAGGGAAGGCCATATTATAAGCCACCTCCCTATACTTCTCCAAAACCTCAAAAGGGCCAATAAACCTTGGACTAAGCTTTTATTTCCTCCCAAATCTCATCACACCCTTAGTGATTGACACCTTGAGCAACCTTTGCTCACCAATAACAAATGACACATCACGAACACGCCTATGCGCATAGCTCTTCTGCCTACTCTAGGCAGTAAAAGGTATTGCTGAATCAACTTTACCCTATCTCTAGCGTCTCTTAACAAATTGGTACCCTAAGGTCGTACCCCAAAAAAATCAAACCATTCCACAGAATATCTACACCTTCTCCCGTATAAGGCCTCAAATAGTGTCGTTTGAATGCTAGAATGGTAACTGTTGTTGTATACAAACTCTGCAAGAGAAAGGGACTAGTACCAATGATCACCAAAGTCTATGATATAATCTCATAGCATATCCTCAAGTACCTGAATAGTCCACTTCGACTGAGCATCGATCTGAGGATGAAAAGTTATGCTCAACTCAAGCTTGTTACCTATCTTCTCCTGCATAGAACTCCAAAAATAAGAAGTAAACTGCATACCTCTATCAGATACAATAGAAATGGGCACTCCATACAACCTAACAATCTCATCGAAATGAATTTGGTCGGCCGATCCACAATCACCAATACTAAATCATGCTTACCTAAAGTCAAGTGTAACCCCATCATAAAGTCCATAGTAATGGACTTCCACTTCCACTCGAGATATAGGCATCCTTGCATAGAACCACCCGATCTTCGATGTTCATACATCACTTGTTGGCAATTTAAACACTTAGCTACAAAACCAACAATGTCTCTCTTTATGATACACCACCAATAGTGTTGTTTCAAGTCATGAAACATCTTTGCTTCTCCCGGGTGAATATAATACTTTGAACAATGAGCCTCTTCCAATATCATACGCACCCAATCACCAAGATTTGGCACACAAATACAACTGCTACTCCTCAAAACTCCCTCAGAATCATGAGAGTCCGATTTAGTTTCACAATTCAACACTTTGTCCGGAATCATTCTCAACTTGTCATCATCAAAATTGTGGGCACAAATCTAATCCATCAAAGTAGACTTAGCCTCAACGAAGGCCAAAATACTTGAGGTGTCAAAAAATCAAGTCAAACCAACTGTCTAGACAATAACTGAACCTCCAAAGCCAAAGACCTTTGCTTTGCCTTAAGAAAGGCTAAAGTACCCATACTAGGTGTTTTCTGATTCAAGGCATCTGCTACCACATTAGCCTTGCCTGGATAATAAAGAATGGTGATGTCATATTATTTCAATAGATCCAACCACGTACGCTGCCTCATGTTCATATTCAACTAAGAAAAGATATACTAAAGGCTATGGTGATCTGTAAAGACCTCACAATACACACCATAGAGATAGTATCTTCATAACTTCAAAACAAAGACCACTGCCGCTAACTCTAAATCACGACTAGGGTAGTTCTTCTCATGTACCTTCAGCTGTCGAGCATTATAGGCCATAACCCTCCCCTTATGCATCAATACACCACCAAAACTAACATTTGAAGCATCACAAAATACAATGAATGTCACACCCTCCTCGTGCAATGCTAGAATAGGCGCTGAAGTCAATAACTCCTTGAGCCTTTGAAATCTCACCTTTCATCAGTCCACTAGAATATTACGGTCTTCTAAGTCAACCCATTCAATAAAGTTACGATACAAGAGAATTCTAAGCAAATCAATGATAATAGCATGCTAACCCAATGAAACCCAAATCTTGGTAACTATAGTAGGTCTCACCCAATCAAGAACTGCCGCAACCTTAGCTGGATCAACCGTAATACCATCTTTGGTCACCACATGACCCATAAAAATCACGGACTCAAACTCACACTTGGATAACTTTGCATATAATTTCACCTCTCTCAATCTCTGAAGTACGACCCTCAATAACGAATATGGTCAGCATCATTCTTTGAGTAAACCAAGATATCATCAATGAATACAATCCTAAAGAAGTCCAAATAAGATCGAAACCCCCAGTTCTTTAACCCTACAAAAGCAGCGGGGGAATTAGTCAACTCAAAGGATATGACTACAAATTAATAATGCCCATAACGAGTCCTGAAATCAGTCTTCAGGGTATAAGATTCCTGAACTCTCAACTGATGGTAACCCGACCTCAAATCAATCTAAGAAAACATTGATGCATCCTGAAGCTGATCAAATAAATTATTAATATAAGGAAAAGGATACTTGTTCTTGATCGTAACCTTGTTCAATTGTTAATAGTTAATACACATCATAATAGTACCATATTTCTTCTTCATAAATGACACCGGTGCACCCTAAGGTGAAACGCTAGGCCGAATAAACCTCTTTTTCAACAAATCTTCCAATTGTTCCTTCAATTCCTTCAACTTAGCCGGAGCCATCCAATAAGGAGAAATAGAGATGGACTTGGTGCTCGGCTTCAAATCAATCACAAAATTGATATCACAGTCTGGAGAAACACCAGTAAGTCTGTAGAAAATACATCTAAGAACTCTCTCACTACTCTCGTGGCCTCTAAAGGAAGATGAATCCTTAGTAAGATCACGTACATGGGCTAAATAAGACTTACAAACCTTTTCTATCATACAGTCAGCACAAAATAAGATATCACATCCTTCGAATACGAACTCGGAGTACCCATCCACACCAGTTGAGGCAAACCAGGATAAGATATGGTCACAATTTTAGCACAACAATCTAGAATTAAATAATAGGGAGATAACTAATCCATACCCAATATCACATCAAAATCAAACGTATTTAATAAGCTCAAGTCTGCCTGAGTCTCTCTACCTAAAAATATCACTGCACATTCCTGATACACCCGATCCACCACTAAAAACTAGCCTATTGAGGTAGAGACACTAATAGATACTACAAGGGGCTCATACACATAATCAATATCCATGGAAAAATTAGTCGACACATAAGAATAGGTAGATTCGGGATCAAAAAATATTAAAGAAGAGCGATGACAAATTGGGATGATACATGTAATTAGTGGATCGGAGGCCTCTGCCTCAGCTCTACTCAATACAACATAGCATAACTTATGATCACCACTAGATTGTGAATCACCATAAGAACCACCTCGATCTCCACCCTTGGTTCCACCTCTCGCACTTTGTAAAACACTTCGAACCGCTAGAGCCGACGTAGCACGAATAGCTTGTGATTTGCACTGAACACTAGAAGAAGCATGTCTAGGGAAATCCTTTTCCTTATGCCCAAACTCATCACAAATAAAGCATCATATAGGATCGAAACCCTTTAGAGGATAACCAAAAGTATTAACACGTCCTTCTGAACTCGAAGAACCACCATGACTAGTCTGACCAGACCTGGATCCACTTGTACCATCTGTAATCTAAATCACCGCATGCACCGGTCTACCCTGATAACCCTAGGTTCTTGGACCCAAATACTCTCTACATATGGATGAATGACTACTGATCTAAGCCTAGCGACGGAACCTCTTAGCGCCTCCCTGTCTAGCATGTCAGATACTCTCGATCATCCTGACATGGTCAATAATACTCTAAAATGAGCCACTCGATAACACAAGAGAGGTTGTAGCCTCCTGAAGATAACCAGTGAATCCCTTCACAAACTTGCGGATCTGCCTAAACTTTGTAGGGATACTTAATATAGCCTAACGAGACAATTCATGAAAATGAGCCTCGTACTTAAATATTGATAAAGAACCCTACTTATATCTATCAAACTTATCTCTCCACTGATCAAGAAGGTTTTATGACATAAACTTATCAAGGAACACCTCAATGACTACTCCCAACCTACCATAGAAGAACTGTCAGGTTTGTGAGCAAGAACCGATCTCCACCACTCCTTGGCGACTCCCGCAAACTGGTATGATGTGTAAGCTACTTCATTTGCCTCTAAGATCCCTCAGGTTGAACAACTTGTCTTGGCACTCAGTCAAAAAGTCATAAGCCTCCTCACTAGTAATACCATCAAACTTGGAAGGCAATAATTTGACGAATCTCTTAAAACTCTTTTGCTCCAAAGTAGACATAGCAACATTAGCAGAAATAGATGGAGCCACAAATCTTGGAGGAATGAAAAGTGGGGCTAAATGTATACCCAAAATTTGAAATCTAACACTCAAAGTCTAACCGACCATTTACCCACTACTTTAGTCTGATTTTCTACATACTCATACACGTAATTGGGCTCGGGTGGGGCATCATTAGATCGTTCTCGAGCAGGAATTTCCCTCTCAAACCAAGTCATTATTTCTAATGCGGAATGGATAGATTAGAGGTTTACAATACTTGATATGAATAACTCGCACGAAAGAAATCAAATGAAAGAAATTTTCCTACTAAATATCTTGTAGCCTCTCGAAGATAGGTACGAACATCTACGTATCGATCCGCAAGAATCTACTAGACACCCTGCCTTTTAACTTATGAGACCGATAAATCTAGCGCTCTTATACCAAATTGTCATGATAAAAAAATTGAGGTCATGATGGCACACATCTCAAAACCCAACCTGATGTGTAAGCCTAATAATAAATCACATACGATACTCCCAAAGAGGAAGTCAATCCACAAATAAAAAGAAAAAAAGTATAATAAAGAGATATCCCAAAACCAGGTGTCATAAGTATAAAGAGAATCTAATATAATTGTTGAAATCAGAAATACATTACAAGTCTTGGAATAATAATAAAGACTAAAAGCATAAGATGGAACTAATGGCGATCTGGATCACAGGATCTTACCACTAATTCGATATAAAACTGTCCGCTAGAGGGAAATCAGTTGCCGTGTCTGCATCAAAAGTGATACAAAAGTAGAGGCTAGTAAATTCCACATGTACTCTGTAGGTTTGACCAACTTAGTATAGGGAATTAATCAAACTTATAAAATAAACTAAGGAACGCTTCCACCTGCTTATAGAAAAGTCTCACTCTGACATCGGTGCCACCAATTTATATAAAATAGTGCTAATAAAGTAATCACATAGGGACAAATTAATATCACATATGATTAGATAAGTCAAATAATTCAAAGAGTAATGTGATTCAATGCAATGAGATGATGCAATAATGTGGTATAGTGGAATCAAGGTTGTCGCACAACTTGTCGTATACACCTGTCAAACGAAGGCTTCCAAACAAGGACCCACGGGGACTCGCAGTCCATATTCCAAATTACAATCTCAATAACTCATCAACTTTCCACCTAGATCATGGTCAAGGATATAAAAAAGTGTCACATTTTCTTTCTCAAAAAGAATTTCCACATTTCTCAACTTTTCAAGATCAATGATATGATGAATAAGGATAAATGTATCACAACACATAAGACATGGAGACAATAATTAAATCAACATGTAATACAATTTGTAAAGTTCTCGAAACTCAACCTAAACATGATATACACCCTCAAATAGATAGTAATGGAAAGGAAAAATATTGAAATAAGTGTTCACCTCTTTTTAGAATGTTTCATTACTTATGTGTGATCAAAACCCCTCAACTCAACCCCTCACGTGGGCATTATAAGTCAAATATTTTTACAAGCCTCTCTCACAGTCAAATCATGAGTTATATGCTCTAAAAGCAAATAGAATAGCAAATTAGGCCCCACACGGGCTAAACCGCACAAACAAGCCCCCATACAGGAGACACAATATAATCAAGACCCCACACATGCATCACAATATAATCAATAGTCCCAATTAAATTATGACCCCATCTCAAAGTCTACAACATAAGAACGATCAATTACACAATCTTAGTCTCAAAGAAGGATAGACAAACCTACCCCGAAGGCTAAAAACTTCACCTGAACACTCTACCAGAGTTTTTAACCTCAAAAACCAACTCCGAAATAATCCTCAACTATCAACAATGAAAAGGATTTATTAAAAGGAGATCAATGATACCCATATTGCTAAAATTAAGAATCGGGGCTAAAATCGTCCAAAAATCTTTCCAAAATCAAGTTGGTCAAAATCATAATTTTATTTAATAATCATATTCTACAAGTAAAAAGGAGTTCGTGGTTTAAAAATCCCTTAAAATCGAGTAGAAATCGAGCTCCAAATTAAAGAATTACTAATTTTCCATTTGAAGAAGAAACCCAAAAACCCACATTTGCAACGTAGTTTAAAAATGAGATATTTTAAGAAACCTTTGTCAAAATCAGTTTACCCACAACACATGGACCTTAAATCCCCAAAATAAATAAAAATCCATTCCAAATCGACCTTCACATCAACCATTTTTTCTCTACTTTGGAGTTTAAAATCTCCACTTTATGAATAGAAATCATGAAATATGACAGAGATATTCTTGTAAAAAGAGTAAAATAAGGTTAGAAATACGTATCCAATAATTATAGGAGAAAATGCATAAAAAATCACTCAAAAGGACCTTTCTTGCTCCCAAAATGTCAAAAATACGAAATGAGTTCGGATAGATTTTCAACACAGCTATTTCGTCTCTAAAACCCATTTTTCGTCGGTAAAATTCTATTTTTCATCGCTAAAAGTATGCACCAGCAACCTTCAAAATTCTTTTGACCTTCAAAATTCATCTGAAACCCTATAAACATGAACCAATAGTGCAAATTGATTACAAAATATGCTTCGAAACTAATGGAATCATCGAATATCCAAAAAAACAATTATGAACAAAATATCTTCTCGGACCTCTCTTTAGAACTAAACTCGACTTTTAGCCTAAATACTCAAAATACATTCTAAGGTCCCAGGACTCTAAGTGAACACTCAAATAGACCAAACTCAACATTTTGGATGCAATGAAATTGACGAAATTTTATACGATGCTCGAATCTTGAAATATTGACCATAGTCAACTATATTAATAAAAGTTCTACTCAAGATCTCAAATACCAAAATCACACCCAATCGAATCGGAAACTGCACCAACCATCCCCACAATACAAACAAAGTATGAAAAGGCTAGGGGGAAGGGAAAAATGATCATTTCACACAGAATAGTAATTTCATCAAGAATTAGGACATTACATCGGATTATCTGAATCCTTAATCAACTCGGTGCTCAATTTTACTCCCAAGATAATGCAATAATTCTCAATAACTATATGATGTCCCATTTTAGCAAAAAAATCCCACTTCATAGAAAAACTGATAATCTTTGTGTTAAATTAATACACAAAAATGCTTCTTTATAATTGTACTGAACTTGCTTTAAAAATGAATGTGCTTTTCTTTAAATCTAAGTGTATTTTTTCTGAAAAATTGAATGTGCTTTCTCAAAACTGAGATATGTTTTATTTAAATCTAACTATACTTTTATTTCTTAAAATAATGCACTTGAAGCAATTCATGCTTTCATGAAACTCTTTCTAGGATATTACTTTAAAACTTGAAATTTACTCTAGTCATGAAAATTATGCATAAGAAATAGTATATCAAGATTTTCAAATAACACCTGGCTAAAAAAGGTTGAAGTAGTACAAGTATGAACCGACAATCAAAGATCATTAATGATATGGAGTATTGAATCTCTATGATAAAATCAAAAATCAATAATTAGACTATAGAGAAAACTTCTAACATATCAAACATTGGGATAAAACCCTAACTTTGATCTTACTAACCAAGATTATAGATGTAGGTCGTGAGGAAGAACTTAGTTCCTCACTATAATAGCCATATATGCCTGGGAGAACAAGAGTTTTTGAGAGAAACTTGAAATCCTAGGCTTTGACCTTTTTGATTCCTACTTTAAGTTTGGAGAGAAAGATACGAGAGCATTCTGAGGTAATGCTGCAATACAATCCTCAATTAGATACTAAAGTATCAATATCTAGGCTTAGGAAGAATGAAAAAAGACCAAAATAACCCTGAAAAAAAACTATTGGAATACTCCATGAGGGCCATCTATGGATCGTAGTTTGATCTACGGATTGTACTTCCCATTTATGGAATTCAGGCTAAAATTTTAAATCTTAAAAGTTCATTTCACAAGCCTAATTTATAGCTCGTGGTTTGATTCACGACTCGTGGTTTGAATCCATGAAAATCAGACTAAAAAAGGACTCTCTGAAGTTTATTCCACGAGCTCAATCTATGGTCTGTGGATTGATCCACGACCGGTAGATTGGGTCCATTGAAATCAAGCTAATAAATCAATTTCTGAAATTTAATTCCATGAGCTTAATCTACAGTGTGTATTTCCATCCACGGTCCGTAGTTTGAATTCGTAGAAATCGGGTTTTGAAATCTCTCATGAGAGTGTCTCTGGAAAAGTGATCATAATTATTTACTCGGGACTCAGATTAACGAACGGTCGCCGGCATTGGAAAGAAGAAAAATAGATCTTTAATTAAATCTTCAAATTCTGAGATATATTATTGTTTTAAATTAATCTTTGTATGAACTCATGCTAAAAGCATAGCTGGTAGGAAAGCTATGAACTTGACTTAGTGTTAGAGGTCCCTTACAACCCTAAACCACATTCGATACACTAACTACACTTGGAAATGGACCTTAACACATATTTGTAAGTAATATATCACTGTGTCTAAGTTTATAACCTTACAACGAATGGTTCATATCCTTAGCATAGAATTTGCGAGGTGTTACATATTCACTCTAAATCGCAAAGTCAAGTGGCATATTTGACCCTTTTTCCTTAATAAATAATTTTCTTTGATAACATTGCAATATTGGTTTTCTTTCTAAGTATTTTTATTTTACTTTTCTTATTTTTTTCTAAAAACCAATAATTGGTATCTAGAGTCATTTTCTAGAGGGATCTTTGAGTGAGAGATGAATTCGACAAATAGCTTTTCTCATACAATTCTTCCTATCTTTGATGGTAAAAATTACCATATGGGCAATATGAATAGAGACTTATCTTGAGGCTTTAGAACTTTGGACGGTTGTGGAAGAGGATTACGATGTTCTTTTGCTATCCAATAATCTCACAGTGTCCTAGCTTAAAACATAAAAGAAAAAGGAAAATCAAAGGCCAAATCAACTTTGTTTGTTGGTGTAGTATTTTTATGAGACTTATGACTCTCAAATCAGCAAAAGAAATTTGGAATTATCTCTTAATGAAGAATACACATGAGATGAAAGAATACGAGAATGTGTTGAAGTCAATAAGTGAATTCAAGCTGCAAAAGATGAAGGAATTTGAGTGTCACGCCCCGAGAGGATACCCTGGATGTGGCCGGTACTCGAAGACCATTACTGGTCCCCAAGTGAACCACTTGATCCAATCACACATTCATTCATTCAGCATAAGACTTAAATGACAAAAAAGGGGACAATCATGTGGCCAAATCGAATCAACACTCATCAAAGAATAACATATTTAACCAAATTCCAACTCAACTCCATGTCAAAGAATAGTTTTTTTAAAAAAACAAAACAATGAATCAACACTGCCACTATCTGTCTATGAAGCCTCTAATACTATTTATAAGGTGCCAATGACAAGTCCATGGCTACCCAAAAAGAAATACTTAAAGAAAATATAACAAATCTAGAGTGCCTCCGGATGCAAGGAGGACTCACCAAATCTAAGAGTAGAAGTGATCTTCAACGATGCGCCTATTGAGGATCTCTAACACTTGTATTTGCATCATAAAATGATGCAGGCCAAATAGCATCAGTACATAGAATGTACAAGTATGTAAAATGGTAGGAAGGAGAAACAATCAACAAATACTTACCTCAAGCTCATGAATCAACTCAAAGGATATGCAAAAATTTAGAATTTAGCAAATATTTCTCAAATCAACTCAATCATCTACAATCTCAATTTAACAATCCTATCATGTAAGATCATATCCTAATTGAGAGTTTCTCTAACTAAGAACCATCACATATGAGCTGGTGATGTACAATGAAGTGGTGTCATTGCCACACCCGTCCAATACCTTGCCAGAGTAAAGGATGAATCACTATCATTTGATCCATAATCAGTCAAAAGTCCATCATTTTGGGACTTAAAAGGTTTAACCCTCCATCCTACGCTAGTGCCTAGTTCACCAGAATTGAGTTATAACTAAACTCTTACCCAAATCGATATTCAATACTCCTCCCAAGACTCAATATGCTCATAAGACTCAAATCAATCACTTTATATGAATCAATGTGTCTAGTCACATTGGACTCTAATCAACTCAATCATCATCTCAGTCATCAATTGTTTCAATTATACATTCTTTTCAAGACTCATTCCTGACTCATCAAAACTCCAATCAATAATCGTTTAGACTTCTACTATCTAACTCAAGTTCAACTCATGCTCATTCAACATTCACCAATTAAAATTTTAGACTCAATAATTGTGTAATACATTAAAAATTAATATTCAAATAGGGTTCATGTAGGGAGAAATATAATCATTTATTTTAAGTGTTTAATTCATGAAAACTATCAATCATGCGAATTTATAAAAAAATATACTAGGATTTAAAGAGATCTTTCAAAGATTCATTCGTAGGAGACCTATATCACTTACTACTTAACCAATCATATACTTAGGGGCACATGAAAAAACTTAAATCATACTTTAGTTAGCCTTACATACATGGACACGAAGAGCAATCAAGAACTTATATACCCTTCTTGAAGAACTTGAACCCTAGCCTTTCTCCTCTTCTCAAATCCTCACTCTCAAATAATCTAAGTGTTAATGAGAGTATTATGAGTACAAAGTATTGATAAGGGACTTAATTTAGTCCTAAAATGTTAGAGTTTTAGCCTAAGAGAGGTGGGAAAAGACCAATATACCTTTTCTAAAAATCCTAAAATAGTCACCTATGAGTCATCATTACAACTCGTAGAAACTTCTACGAGTCGTCATCTTCGGAACTGGGCTGAAAAATATTGGGGTTTACGACTCATGTCTACGAGTCATGAAGGACTCTATGATTCATAGACTCAACTCGTCCTGCAGGTTTCTGAATTTCCTAAACTTTTCATACGAGCCGTTATTACGCCTCGTAGACTCTTTGATGGGTCATCAACTTGACCCGTAGGAGTGACATTCAGGTTCTAGAATTTGGCTAAGTGTCATGTGTTTCTACAAGTCATTTCTACGACTCGTGATCCTATCTAATTCTACGAACTCGTAACCAAAGAACTGAGACATGTATTTTCAGAACTTAAGCAAGGACTTTCTACGACTCGTTCCTATGAGTCGTCAACATCCTTACGAGTCGTAAGGTGACTCGTAATTCCTCTTCACACTTGATCAAATTCTTCCTCTTCATTCCCAACACCACGAGTCCATCCTACGATCCGTAGAATCTTCTACGAATCCTAGGTTAACTCATAGCATGTGGTACAATCCATTTTCCTCAACTTCTGTCATCGCCATCGAGCCTAGTTTAGGTTAGGACAACTCGGGGTGTTATATTGAGAATGTCAAAGAGTACTTAGATCAACTTTTTTGGCATTGTTAACAAGGTATAATTGCTTGACACTAAATTAAAAGATTCAAAAATTATTAAAAAAATTTATGTTATAATGCTTGAAAGATATTAAGTATCAATAACTACCTTAAAAACTGAAAATATTTGTCCAAGATTATCTTGTCAAAACTATTAAATACATTGCAGGCACACTAACGAAAGAGGGTTATAAGGAAAGATGATATGGTTGAAAGCTGAGCCTTGACAACCAACCATGATACTCTAAACAAGGGTAATAAGTCAATGAGAAATTACCTCACCTTGTCAAACACTTTGGCAAAAAAGGGTTTTTCTCAATTAAATTATTGAAAGAGGTTAGATGCATATTAAAAAATTTGAGACCAACTTGGTCTTGAAGATGTTTTTGCAAAAGCAGATTTCAAAAATACAAAGCAGATGCTCGAATCGCCACTGAACAAGAATAAAATCACATATTTGTGGCAATGTATTTTTCAATCAAGAAGTCTGACTTTTAGATGATTGATAGTAATTGTACAAATTACATGACATATGACAAAAAATCTTTTTAAAGAGTGACAGTGATTATGAAGCTCCAAGGCTTTCTTATTTTTTCTTGCACTCATCAGAATACACATTGATTTTAGTTGAATTTACTAATATTACATATGAGGTTTTAGTGGACAACGTCAAGTCAATTTGGCAAGACGTCTTCAGTATTGCCTCAACATATTTTTAATATTGTGGATTGGCAGTTTTCCTTATTCAAGTGTCGTGTATAGTTATTCAAGCTTTAGAGAACAATTTTAGTGCTCACAATACATACCTAAATATTTCCGATTTTAGGTTAACCATAAAACTCTCTACAAATGTCCATGATAGAAGGATATTGAATAAATCAAAATTACCGGAGTGAACAAAGATTCATTACTTTTGTTTGGCACCACGACAACTTTTGCACTAGCAAAAATAAGGGGCGATCAATCAAACTAAGGTCATAAAGTTTAGAAAGCTATAGAGCATATTCTGGGTTATCTGAGGCGATTGCAAGTTGTAGTTGAGTTGGTAGTTGCGCAAAATGCTCAACTTGTACTACAAAAGCAAGGAAAAAATTAATGGGTTTGTGTTCTTTAAAGATTGAGCTTTAAAGATAAGAAGTAATTGAGAAATGTAGATGTAATGTGAATTGAAAAATGTGGAAGAAAGTGAAGAGAAAATAAAAAGTCATTTCTCCCTCATTAGTAGAATAGAGAAAAAGTTTTCTCCTTATATTAAGAAATATTTCCTTTAGCTGTTAAAGGATTAACAAGAAAGGGGTTCCTCGCGTAGCTCTGGCTTATGATTTGATTGATTGACGTTATAAAATGAAGCTCAAACCAATATAATTATAAAGAGAAGAAGACAAGATAAATAGATGAAAGAGAGAACTTTTTCTTCTATTCAGGTGTGTCTTACAATGGTGAATGATATCTTGTTTATAGGTTGAGATATTACTCCAAACGTCACCATATTAAATTCCTAAACTAGTAAATACATTGTTATCCAAAAAGGTTTATATTACCTAGGGAATATACATACATGAATGTAAGTGGTTCATGAATAAACTGAATGGACAATCCACTAAATGAATTTATAACACTCCCCCTTGGATATTCAAAGATAATGTACCTCGTTAAAATCTTACCAGAAAAAATTCGATGAGAAAAAGTCTAGTAAAGGAAAAAGAGTACACATATCTCATAATACGCTTAAGTGTTGCCTCACTAAAAACCTTATCAGGTAAAACCCAACTGGAACAAAATCATGGTTAAGGAAAAGAGTAGTACGCACATTTCACTCCCCCTAATGAAAGCATCACTTGATATCTCAGAGACAATGTATTCCAATCTTATATCTCAAATTTTTAAATGTTGATGTTTGCAACGCCTTACTGAATAAACTAGCAAAATTATAACTTGAATGGATCTATTGAACTTCTATCTCACCATTTTGTTGAAGATCAAGTGTGGAAAACAAACTTTGGTGAAATATACTCTGTCTAGTGTCCTTCAATGTATCCTCCTTCAATTGAGCTTTATATGTTGTCTTATCTTTGTGCATGGTGATTGAAACATTCATTTTCAAAGAAAAATCATATCCTTCATGAATATGATGAGTCATCGATCCCAACCAAACACACTACCAACTTGCTTCATGGATAAATTATTCTGCATGATTTGAAGAAATGGTTACTAGTGTTTGATTCATTGAATGCCAAGATATTGTTGTGCCTTCAGATGTAAACAAATATCCCATTTGTGATCTAGCTTTATGTGGATCGAATATATGTTTTGCATCTGCAAAATCAATATTTTTTGACTCGGAGATTGAACATTTCAATTTAGTTAAAGCTCTCTATTCTTGTCAAAGAAAATCATACATTTTTTGTGATGATTCCTTGCTTAGTTAGTTTCTTTACATAACTTAAATTATAATATGACAATCCCTTCATAACTTTTGTTATGTAGATCAAATAATCTTCTAGCATTTGCATAACCAACAATCTGTAAGTGTACCAATTGCATTAATACATGATATTTTTTAATTATTTTTATGAGATCGAAATTGATACTTTTTTATGTTAAGCAATCTCAAAACCATTGGGGTACTCAATGAAATCGCTTTAAGACCTTTTAAATCCTTCAAGGATTTTCATATAACATTCATCATCCAGCTAGAAATAACAATCATTCATTATACATATTCAAATATTTCATATATTGCTAGACTGAAATAAGCCTTATTGCATCTACCAAAGAAGAATATATCTTCATTTAATAATGTCAGGACTTTTGCGAAAATTCTTTATGTCCCAAGGCACAAGTTGTACTTTATTTCTTATGGCTATACTTTTGCACAATGATTTATTTATACTCCACTAACATTATATCTTGATCTATGAAAAAGGAAACATAATATACATAACACCTCATTCTATTTTAACTTAGATAAATTTCGAGCAACTTGAGAAAAACTGAGAAAGGCCACTATCACTGGTCTATGATCCAACTCTACGAGCCATATGAGGGGCTCGCAGAACCCCTCAAAACTTAGCCATTTTCACAGTATCAAAACCCATTCCTATGAAACAAGCTATGATTCGTCAATCATTCTACGGACCATAGGGTCGATCATAGAATCAAGTGACACATTCCAGTATCTCCTACAATTTATAACAAATTGTACGACCCATAGATGAGGATCCATAGACCCTTAGCTCAAGTCCTTCAGTGGAAAATTACCTTACGAGTCATCCTATGGTCTACAATCCATAGAAAGTTGGTCGTAGATGCATTACTCCAATTCTAGTAGAGTCCAAACTTGGACCCCAATTTCTATGAGAGGATTCCTATGGTCCATAGGAAGGGCCTATAGACGGCCCAGGCAGTTTTAAGTGAGGAGTATTCCAGTCTTTTTGCACCTTTTCCAAACTAAAATTCTGACGTTTTGGGACTAAAATAAATTTCTTATCAGTACCCAATCAGGCGTTTCTCTCATTAACACTTAGAATATTTTGAGAGCAAGGATTGGAGAGAAGGATAAAATCTAGGGTTCAGAAGTTTCAACCAAATTCTTTAAGTTTCGCTTAGATCATTGATCTTCCAAGCATGTAAGGCTAATCACAATGTTGTACTGAATTCATCCTCGTTCCCTGCATCTTCATTCAGCCAAGTTTAAGTTTGAGTTTGAGTTTCAAATCTGTATATTGAGTTTTGAGTTGATTATAAAATCTTTCGTTGAGTTTCCTATTTATTTATTGATATTGAGATCATTCCTATCAGTTCGAGTTCTTGAATTTATTGTTTATGTTTGTATTCATATGAGTACTAGTTATTATTTATATTATTTATATTTTATGCATTAAATTGAGATTAAAAAAATAAATATATTTCATCTTTTAATTGAGAAAGAGTTTGAGAATGAGTTTGAGTTTTGAGAAAACTTTTGTTCAATGTTTTGAGCATGATCATTATTGAGTCTAAATGAGTTTGAGTTATAATATATTTAAATACTTATTTTGAGAATGAGTTGAGAAGTTAAAAGTATACTTTATGAATATATTGAGATTTGGAAATTATGATTCTTTTAAACAAAAGAGATGAGTTGAGAAAAGTTGAGCTAATTAAGTAAAGTCTAATGAGACTAAATGCGTTATTTGAGTATATAGATTCAGTTGAGATATGAATATAATAAATATATTTTTTGGAGTATTATTGAGCATCAATTTGAGTAAGAGTATAGAACAACTCGAACCCCAAAAACTACGTAGCTAGCATATGATAGGATCGTGTCGTTCATTCAAGCGACTCCTCACCAGCCTCACTGAGGAATTTTATTGTATCCATGAGATGAGTTAGCGCCCCTTACCTTGGCAAGATATTGAACGGCTGTGGCAACGACAACAGTTTGTTGTATCATCACGAGGCCCATAATGATGATTGTCGGTTAGAAAAACTCCCCAAGAGTAAAAATATTATTTTATATTGATATATTAGATTATTCATATCCTTTAAAGCATTTTCTTATTTATACATATTACATGCTTTATAGAATTGAGCAATTTCAGAGTTTAGATGATTTATTATTTATTCTATTGAGTTGAGTTGAGCATTCTTGAGTTAGTTTCTTTTCAACTATTTTACATATCGTACATTCCATGTACTGATGCCATTTGGCGCTACATCATTTTATGATGTAGACGCATGTGATAAAGATCCTCAATAGGCATATCGTTGAATATCAGATTTTCATTCAGCTTTTGGTGAGACCTCTTTGCATTCTGAGGAGCTCTAGAGTCTTTACTTCGGTCTTTACTTACTAAAATTTTTGAGGTAACCGTGGGTCTGTCCCGGTACCTAATTTCAGAGTCAATTTTAGAGGCTTCATAGACTAGACATAGACAAAGTAGAGTTATTCAATTTTATCTTTTAAGTTCATGTTTTGCAAGAAGGGGAGCCTTGGAGTAACTGGTAAAGTTGTTGTCATGTGACCAGGAGGTCACGGGTTCAAGCCTTGGAAACAGCCTCTGGCAGAAATGCAAGGTAAGGCTGCGTACAATAGACCCCTTATGGTCGGTCCCTTCCCCGGACCCTGCGCATAGCGGGAGCTTAAGTACACCGGGCTGCCCTTTAAGTTCATGTTTTGCAAACATTGAGTTATATTATATTCAGTGTATATTTTGAGAATTAATTATGAGAAGTGCACTTTTACAAATTTGCATGCCCAACATGAGTTATATATGTATGAGTTAAGTCTTCCTCTTTATGAGTTAGCTAGGTTAAGGGTTCTCTTGGAAACAAGCAATGGTTTTTGCATGCCGGCCAGGCCTGGGGTATAGACTCGTGGCGTGACAAACTTAATATCAGAGCATAGAGTTCAATAGTAATACTAGGATGTCTATGAAGCAAAGTCTAGTAAATCAATGTTATCAGCGAGAAATGCGCCACATCTATAATAAGGAGACTACAGGAATTTAGGAATTGTTTCACTTCTTTCATACTCCAAGTTCAAGTGATAGAGTTTAACTCTATAAAATCTCCTTCTAATTCGTGCATTTCATATTTTCATATCATGCCTTCAAAATGCACTTTGAGTTAGAGAAATATCATCGATGATGAGATTCCACAACCGTATGGAATACAGCCTTGAAACCAAGCTTGAGCAGCTGAAACTGAGAATGAAATGGGACTCAAGAGATGGCACAGACTTCTCAGCCTGCTATGAATTCTGAGGCCGCATTTAGAGAAGCAATTTCTATGCTCACTCAGTTTGTGAATGCTCAGTCTGGTCGTCAAAGTACCCCAATTCCTAGCTCTACTCAAGAGTATCTACTGCTACGAGGATTAGAAACTTTCTGAGAATGAACCCACCAGTCTTCACTGGATCCAGAGTTGAGGAGGACCTTTAGAACTTCATAGATGAGATGTGAAAGATTTTGAAAACAATGCATGCGACTGAGATAGAGGGAGCTGAGTTTATTTCCTACCAACTAAATGATGTTGCAAATGTCTGGTACAACCAGTGGGAAAAAAGTCGTGGTAAAGATGCAGAGCCTGCAGTCTGTAATGAGTTTGAAAATGCATTCCTAAACCACTTCTTTCCATGAGAAATGAGGGAAGCGAGAGGGGTTGACTGTGAAAGAGTACAACCTCAAGTTCATCCAGCTCTCCAAGTATGCTCCAAAGATTGTTCCAAATGTGATAGCATAGATGAGGAAGTTTGTCTCTAGCCTGAGCGGTCATGTGAAGAAGAACTAACAGGAAGCCTTATAGATCTCAGATATGGAAACCTTCAGACTTATGGTGTACACTCAACAGGTTGAGGAGAACAAGAGGAAGGATAGACAGGAGCACCAGAGTAAGAAAGCCAAATCCACAGGTAATGTGTCTAACCACCAAAAGGGTGGTAATGGAAACCGCTTTTTCTTTTAGAAGAGGTCTTCTATTTATGCACCATCTTCAACTAGTGCACCAAAATCCAACTATAAGAGTTACCAAAGATCTCAAGATAATCAGAATTTTAGAGCCCAAGGTTCTCAATCTCAATGAAATATAGTCTAAAGTTCTTCACGCAAGCCGTCTTGTGGTAAGTGTGGTAGACTATATTTGTGAGAGTGTCGTGATGGCACTAATGGTTGCTTCAAGTATGGCTAAATAGGTCACTTTATGAGAGATTACCCATATGACAGGTAGGGTAATGGAGGCAACACTATCCAATCTTCATCAGAAGCACCACTAAGTTGAGCTAAATAGAGAGGTTCTAATTCAAGAGCAGGTGGAGGTTCAAACCGTCTTTATGCTATGGCTAGTCGCCAAGACTAAGAGAACTCACCAGATGTTGTCATTGGTATGCTTCAAGTCTTTTCTCATGATATTTATGCATTACTTTATCCGAGTGCTACATTGTCTTTTGTGACTCCTTATATGGTTGTTAAGTTTGGGATCCTTCCCAAATAACTCTTAGAGCCTTTCAGCGTTTCTACTCCAATTGGTAAGTCTATTTTAGCAAAAAGATACTATAAATATTGTACGATATTTATCTATCATAGAGACACTTTAGTATACTTAGTTGGTTTAGATATGGTAGACTTTGATATCATTCTTTGCATGGATTGGCTTTATACCGGTTATGCTTAAGTTGATTGTAGAACCCGAGTTATCAGATTCTAGTTTCCTAATGAGCTAGTTATTGAGTGGAAAGGTAGTCCAGTAGTACCTAAGGGTCGATTCATTCCATACCTTAAGGCCAGAAGATTAGTTTTTTAAGGGGAATATCTATCACATTATTTGAGTTAAAGATGATAGTGTAGAGACACCATCCCTTCAGTCAGTTCCAGTTGTGAGTGAGTTTTCTAAAATCTTTTCTAAGGATTTACCTGCAGTCCCTCCCAATACAGAGATAAACTTCAGAATAGATGTTCTTCCCAATAAGTCTATTTCTATTCCTCTATGTAGAATGAGTTAAAAGAGTTGAAAGAGCAGTTAAGAGATCTTCTAGATAAATAATTCATTAGGTCGAGTATCTTACCTTAGGGCGCTTCTATCCTATTCATGTGAAAGAAAGATGGTTCCCTGAGAATGTGCATTAACTAACGTCAGTTGAAGAAGGTCACCGTAGAGAATAAGTATTATCTTCTGAGAATCGATGACCTATTCGACCAACTTCAGGATACTACTTATTTCTCTAATATAGACCTCAGATCAGGCTATCATCAGTTGAAAGTGAGAGAGAGTGACATTTCAAAGACAACTTTTAGAACCAGATATGGTCATTATGAGTTTCTAGTTATGTCCTTCGATTTGACTAACGCTCCTATAATATTCATGGATCTCATAAATATTCAAACAGTATCTAGACATGTTTGCTATCGTATTTATCGATGACATTCTGATCTACTCTAGAAATGAGGAGGAACATGTCAACCATCTCAGAATTATTCTCCGAACTCAAGGATAGGGAGTTGTATGCTAAGTTTTTAAAGTGTGTATTTTAGCTTGCATACATGGCATTCTTAGGCCACATTATTTCTAGTGATTGTATCCGAGTTGATTCGCAGAAAATTAAGGCTGTAAAGAATTGGCCTAGACTCATATCCCTGATTGACATAAAAATTTTCTTGAGTTTGGCTGGCTATTATAGGATGTTTATTGAGGGATTTTCATCCATATCGTCTCCTTTTACTAAGTTAACTCAGAAGAATACTAATTTTCAATGGTCAGATGCTTATGAGGAAAGTTTTCAAGAGTTGAAAACAAGATTAACTACTGCTCCAGTTTTGTCCCTCCCCAAAGGAACAGATGGTTTTGTGATTTATTGTGATGCGTCGAGAGTTGGACTGGGTTGTGTTTTGATGAGAAAGATAAAGTCATAGCTTACGCATCTAGACAACTTAAGAGTCAGGAAATAAATTATCCGACTCATGATTCAGAGTTGGAAGAGGTAGTATTTGCTCTCAATATTTGGTGTCATTATCTTTATGGCGTACATTTGGATGTGTTTACTAACCACAAGATCCTACAATATGGGTTTATCAAAAAGAGTTGAACTTGAGGCAGAGGAGATGACTTGAGTTGCTCAAGGATTATGACATGAGTATTCTCTACCATTCAGGTAAAGCTAATGTTGTTATTAATGCTCTAAATAAGTTATCCATGGGGAGTACTGCTCATGTTGAGGAAAAAAAGAAAGAGTTAGCTAAGGAAGTGCACAGACTTGCACATTTAGGAGTTCGTCTTATGGACTCTGATGAGAGAGGTGTTATTATTCAGAATGGGGTTGAGTCTTTAATAGTTGTTAAAGAGAAAGAAAAGAAATACCAAGACCCTATTCTACTTCAGTTGAAGGAGGATGTTCACAAGCAGAAAGTACTGACTTTTGCAAAAAAGGGAGATGGAGTGTTAAAGCATCAAGGTAGATGGTGTGTTTTGAGTGTGGATGGTATTTGAGACAGAATTGTGGAAGAGGCCCATAGCTCCAGCTATTCAATCCATACAGGTTCATTTGAGAAAAGTCTATTGGTGGAATGACATGAAATGAGATATGGCGGAGTTTGTTTCCAAGTGTTTGAATTGTCAACAAGTCAAGTTTGAACATCAAATACCTTGTGGTGTAGCTTTGAATATAGAGTGGACAGAGTGGAAAAGAGAGATGATCAATAGATACTGCATTACAAGCTTACCGCGATCTCGCATGCAACATAATTTGATTTGGGTGATTGTGGGTAAGATGACCAAATCAACCTACTTCTTGCCCCGTTAAGACTACGGATTCAGCTGAGGATTATGAAAGATTGTACATTAGAGAGATAGTCCAACTTCATGGAGTTCCCTTATCTATCATTTCAGATAGAGGTGCTCAATTCACTACACAATTTTGGAAGTCATTCCAAAAAGGTTTAGATTCAAAGGTAAATTTTAGTATCGATTTCCATCCTTAGATAGATGGTCAAGCAGAGCGTACAATTCAGACACTTAGGGAAATGTTGAGAGCTCGTGTCATTGATTTCAAAGGTAATTGGGATATCATTTATCTTTTATTGTGTTTGTATATAAATATTTTTCACTCAAGTATCCAAATGGCTCTCTATGAGGCTCTTTATGGAAGGAGATGTAGATCTCCAATTGATTGGTTTGAAGTTGATGAGGATGAATTGATAGGGCCAGACTTAGTTGATAAAGCTATGGAGAAGGTGAAGATTATTCAAAAGAGATTGAAAAACGCGTAAATCTTCAAAAGTCCTACACTGATATTAGGAGAAGAAACTTAAAGTTTTGAGGTGAATGATTGAGTCTATCTGAAAGTTTCACCCATGAAAGGTGTTATGAAATTTGGGAAGAAAGAAAAACTAAGTCCCCTGTTATACTGGTCCTTACCAGTAGTAGCGGATCCAGGATTTTTATTTAGGGGGATAAAAACACGAAGAAGTAAATGCGAAAAACTATAAGATGAAAAGCAAAGTGAGGCATCCAATAAATTTACCCGTCTTATCAAGCTCTTTTAGCATTTCTTTCCATTCTTTTTGTGCACCATCGAATCCTTCTTAAAAAATATCATGCCTTTTTTACTTTCCTTTTGCAGTATCTTACTTTATTTTAAGAAGTGCAAGGATTGAATTATTAATATTATAATATGTATTTAGTGTTTAATAACAATAAAAAATAAAAATCAAAAGTATTGAACAACATCAATATCAATATTTTGAATGATAAAAAATATTAGTTGAAAATAACAATCTATATAATTTGATAAATTGTCAAAGTCGACAAAATACAAAAATCTTGTATATGTAAGACTAGTCAAATATGAAAATACTTTGAACAAGCATGACATAGAATGTATAAAAAGAGATATGTATTGTGTTTTTTTTTTATTTTGACTGAGAAGTGTATTAATATTGCAAAGCAATCAGAAATTATAGAAATTTAGCTAAGGCTTTAAACTAGTACTAAAAGCATTGAAACATGGTGACTTGGAATATATTTTAATGGCAATTATGTAAAAAAATCTGTACATAATATTTTAAGATCCAATATTTTTGGGAAAAATAGAGAAAGAATAACTATTAAATTTATATGTATATAATAAATATATACAAATAGTTAAACTAAAACAAAGAATAATACTCTTAACTAGTTTATGTCTGTAGGCCCAAATGCTCATTAAAAAAAGACTGAAAATGGAGAAAGCCCAATTGTTTATTAAAAAAGAAAAGGAGTAAGAAAGGACAAAATTTAAAAACAATAGGTGTGAACGAGATTAGAACCCACAACCTCAGCTAGAGAATGAACCCCTAAACCATTATGCTATGACTTGCAACTATGTTCAGGGGGTTCATTAAAGGTTATATACATATAATATTTAAATTTGACCCTATATATACATATATACAGTGTAATTTTTTTGCCGAGGGGTTCGGATGAAGCCTCTGCTTCCCACGTAGATCCGCCCCTGCTTACCAGATTATTAAGAGAGTAGGCAATGTTGCCTATGAGTTAGAGCCACCATCAGAGTTAGTTGTTGTTCATCCAGTGTTCCATATTTCTATGCTTAAGAAGTGTTTAGAAGATCATTCACTCATTGTTCCTATAGAAAATATTGGTGCGAAAGATAGCTTGTCCTATGAGGAGATTTCTGTCCAAATTTTTGACCGTCAGGTTCGCAAATTGAAGACTAAAGAGGTATCTTCAGTCAATGTCTTAAGGAGAAATATGTTTGTTGAAGAGGCTACATGGGAAGCCGAAGAGGATATGAAAGCTAAGTACCCACATCTATTTGTTCCTCCGTTAATATTCCTATTCTTATCTCAGAGTTAGTACCTTCTTGATTTTTGATTAGTTATCATTGAGTTGAGTTTTGAATTCTTATATTGCATTTGTGCCTTTACTAAATTCTTAGCTTGGTCATCATTCCAGGATGAATGATCCCAATGAGGATATATTGTAACAACCCGTGCTATTTTAACTAAGATAAATTTTAAAAACCTTGAGAAAAATTAAGAAAGACCACTGTCAATGGTATACGACCCAACTCTACGACCTATAGAGTATTTTACAAGCCATAGGAGGGGCTCGTAGAACCTCTCAACACTTAGCTATTTTCCCAGTATCAAGAACCCTTCCTACAAACCAAGCTATGATATGTCAAACGTTCTACGACCCGTAGGTTCGATCGTAGAACAAAGTGACACAATCTAGTAAACTACTGAAATGTGAACCCAAGCCCTACCATAGGGTCTATGACCCATAACAAAGTGTACGACTCAGAAGGGAGGGTCCATAGACCCTTGCCTAAGTCCTTTATTGGAAACCTACGAATGTCCTTTACGAGTAGTCCTATGGTTTACGACCCATAAAAGGTTGGTCGTACACCTATTACTCCAATTCTAGTAGGGTTCAAACTTGACCCCAACTTTTACGAGAGGACCCTTACGGTCAGTAAGAAGGGCCCATAGACGGCCTAGACAGTTTTAAGTGAGGGGGGAATTCTAGACTTTTATCACCTTTCCCAAACCAAAACTCTGATGTTTTGGGACTAAAATAAGTAGCTTATCAATACTTAATGAGGATTTTCTCTCATTAACACTTAGAATATTTTGAGAACAAGGATTGGAGAGAAGGAGAAAAGCTAGGGTTCAAGAGTTTCAACCGAATTCTTCGAGTTTCGCTTAGATCATTGATCTTCCAGTTCATTCTCCACTTGAGCTTTGAAACTTTTAAACATATTAAAAGCCTTTGATTTTTCCTGCAAAAAATACACTCGGGTCTTTCAGGAATAATCATTAATAAAGGTAATAAAATACCTTTTTCTTCCATTATAACTTGGTATTATTGGCCCATAAATGTATGAGAGAACCAACTCTAACACCTCATTTGCTCGCCATGACTTGCCTTTCGTAAACTAAGATATATGTTGTTTTCCAACAACACATTCTTCACAGACCTGAGAAGGAGCAATAATTTCGGGAAGGCCCATCACTATATATTCAAACCATCAAAGTTCAAATGGCCATATCAAAAATGCCACAACCATAAAGGGTGTTTCACTCTAGCCGTAAAGTCAGATTGAATATTTTCAATCTTCAAAGGGAATAACCTATTCTGACTCATTCTTACAATAGCAAAAACTCCTCTAGAAGGATCCAAAAATTCACAAGAATCATTCCTAAGAGTGATGACATACCATTTTTCTAACAATTGGCCGGCACTCAATAAATTACTTTTCAAAGAAGGAGCATTAAATTTATTAGGTATGGTTTCCACACATCCATTCTTGGTTCTAAAATTGATATTACCTTTTCCCATTACTTTCACAGTAGAGAGATCACCAAAACCAACCGTCAAATGGAAGCTTTCATTTAAATAAGTAAAATAATACTTACTTCCAGTCATGTGGTTACTGTAGCCAGTACAATATACCAAATAACTTGCTCCTTGGGCCTATTTTTAGAGTGGACTGCCATTAACAAGGTTTCTCCTTCCTTGTTCTCAGCAAAATTTGACTTTTCTTCTTTCTTATTAGGAAGCCTGTTATAACATTTAGAATGATAATGATCATATTTATGACAATAATAACACTCTACCTTGGATTTGTCAGAATCTCTTTCTTTGCCTTTATTGTAGTCATCATTGGCTCTAAAATTCATGCTGCCATCTTTGTTTCCTTGATCTCCTCTCCCTCTTCCTCTTCCTCTACCTCTACCTCTACCTCTTCCTCTAGAATTGGAAGAAATAAAAGTAGAAGCCTTCAGGGTCTGCTTCTCAGAAGTTGAACTTTGGGTCATCTTCTGCTTATGCACCAACAAGGAGCTTTGCAATTCATCAAGAGACAAAGCATCTATGTCTTTTGACTCCTCAATAGAGCATACAACATAATCATATTTTGGTGTCAAGGAAAGTAATATCTTTTCAACGATTGTGACATCATTCATATTCTCGCCATGAAATCACATCTTCTTGCTTATCTATGTGGTTCTAGAAGAGTAGCTAGTGAAATGGTCACCTTCCTTCATCTGCAAAGTTTCGAAGTCCCTTCTCAAAGCTTGAAGTTATGCTCGCTTCACTCTTCTCGTGCGTTGATACTTCTTTTTCATGGAGTCCCAAATATTCTTGAAAGTTTTTTTGCAAAGAATAGTTTTCAACATAGGGCGATCAATAGTCTGAAAGAGATAATGTTTTTGCTTCAAACTACGCCTTTTGAGCATTTGTCAAAACTTCCCCTTCCACTAGAGCATCAATGTCGTCCTCCACAATTGGACAATACTCTTTTGACCGTAAAAAATTCTCTATCAACATACTTCAATGGTCATAGTGACCATCAAAACGAGAATGACTGCTTGCACATAGTTTTTCTCAAAGTTTTTCTCTGAAGCCATAGATGAAAAATTAAATATTTATGGGTAAACTCTTTCTTACAGATGTATTTTTCTTTTTCTTCCTGATCATACCTTGCTCTGATACCATTAATAGAATGTGGCAAATAGAATAATGAATAAATAAGATAGAAAAATACACAAATAGAAGAAGGTGAAATAATAACGTAACTCTCTGTCATTCAATGTCAAGACCCAAGCCTAGGGCCTAGACGTGACATGGCGAATGAGGTACCCGAAAGTACCTCAATCAAGCCTCTTAGCATTCTTTTAGCCTTTCATAGGTAATGATGATAAACAAGCGGAAATCATAATAGTAAATCTTCAACTTACATATGTCCAACAATACCTCTAACTATTAGATATAATGGGGCTAAGACAAGTCCCTAGCTCACCCTCAATCATAATAGAAGAAATTCCATAGTAAAATATCTTAAGATATCATAAACTAGAAAGATAAAGGAATATTGTTCCCGGAACATGGAAACTCACCAAAAGTAGTCTTCAATAGAATATCAACTAGCCACGTGGAGGAGAACGAGGAAGAGCACCGATCCCTACATGGTGATATCATGTAGGCAAAAGAGTATGCGTTAGTACTTTGAATGTACTAAGTATGTAAGGATGCATGAACATTGAGGAAACATTAAAAACATAATTTAATGTATGCATAATAAATCATATAGATATCCTTTAAAACATTCATTTTGTGGGAAATTAACCATAACCGACATTTAAGACCATGCGAGCTATTACATGGAATCCAACATAACCCCCTACGTTGGCTAGGGAGACTACTTGCCAGGTAGAACTCCTTCAACTTCATTCATTTCTTTAACTTTAACTTTAAGGGCTATTTATGGATCCATTAGCCTAAGCCTACAAGGGCTCCTATGTTGGCACATAGTTAATGAGACAAGGGGTTGCTACTAGGATTCCCTTACCGAATCCCACCACAATGCCTCATTCGGTGCTAAGTCAATCCCACGAAATAGTTTAATAATTTAAAATATTCATAGCATATAACTTGAGAATTCAAACATCATATTCGGTAGAATAGCTCATTAAAACATTTGATAATTCAAATATGCAAGAATTGTCCTTATTGCATAAAGAATCCATGATTCATATCATTTCATCATTCTTTCATTTCATAAGACTCCCTTTTTTATCATAGATATTGCTTTCATAAATACTTATTTGGAGTCAAAGCTTTCAAGTCAAACTTTATTAAAAACATAGTAAAACTAGGTGGGTTCAAATCACTTCAACTTGCAAATATGTATGTAAATAAATATACATAAATACTTTGAAATCCATTAATTAAAAATCATGCTTTAAACAACCCACCATGAATTTCAAGAACCTTTAAATAGATAAATAAAAGAATTACTTGTAAACCATCAATTCATACATATGAAATTATGTTGCATCAAAATAGAGCAATAATCATTAGCTTAACCATGATTCATACTATTAAGTAAAATTAAGAATTAACATAAGAAAATATTACTTGAAATCAAGATATTTAATTAAAAGAGTTTTTGGACTACATGGGTGGAAGAACCCATGGATAAACACCCACATAACTTAGAGTAAAGCTTAAAGAAAATAAACATAATTTATCATATAATCAAAATAATTTAGACATGAGAGTGGAAGGAATACTCTCATTGAAACCTTACATACCTGGAAACCGAAGCTTTAGTTGGTACCGAAAGACTTAATGAACACTCTTGAGTCTTAGCTTCTCTCCTTGCCGAAACGTTTTGTGTACTACCCGGAGTATATGAATCACCGGAATAGTATTTCTTCACTACTAAGAACTAAAACTATATTTGAGAATGTGTAAAGAAGTGTATAGAGAGAAGATTTGCTTGAGAAAGCTTGATGAATAAAATGAGGAAATAAGGTGGGTATTTATAGGTGGGAAAGAGGGACCTAACAATAAATAAAATAATTATAAAAAAAATCTGAAAATTTAGTGGAATATATTGATGTCATGGATGATGTTAAATGGAGGACAATTTATGTCATGAGTGATGTCAAATGTATCTAGATCTTTCTATGGTAGGTGAAATGAGTTATTTTTGACAGAATATTCTTTTTGGGAGCTGCGTTTGAATAAGATAAATTCCTTATTAGGATTTGGTGTCTCATAAGAATTGTAGATATGGAAGTCTAGTTTCATATCGTTCAACAATCAACCAATTTGGATAAACCTACAGTGAGATATGATTTTTCTTCTATAAACACTCATTTCCGTCACAGCATTCTACCTTACAAAAATTAATTTATTTGACCTACTTAACCTCCGAATCTTAAAATATGGTCTTCATAAAAGTTGTAGGTAATGATCTTGTGGTTACTCAGAAATTTAAATCACTCAATTTGGATATTCCTATGAAAGGTTATGCCCAAGATACAGAGGCTGTATCATGTTTAGGCGAAAATTGAAACATCGTATACAACGTTTTTAGGGGATGTTACATTTTTCCCCCTTGGGAACATTCGTCCTCGAATGAGAAAAGACTTAGCTTGAGTAGAGTAGAGTGTTAACAAACAACCTATCATTAATACAACAGTGTAATTTAAAATAGCGTTTAAAACATATTTCATAATTTTGCAAGCATATGACAAGAAAAGTTGAGATGTAAAGATTTCAAGTAATTGAGCAAGGGCAACTTAATACCTTAGGTTTGGGTAGAGGGGAAAAGATGAGGGTATCTCTTAATCATATCCGTTTCCGCTTCCCATGTTGCACTTTTTATTTGTTGATTCCTCCAAAGGACTTTAACAGATGCAACTTCTTTGTTCCTCAATCTCTTAACTTGCCGGTCCAAAATTTCCACAGGAACTTCTTCATAGGTCAAGTTTTCTTTAATATTCACTACTCCCATAGGTACAATGGAACTAGGATCACCCACACATTTTTTCAACATAGACACGTGAAACACCGGATGAACCATGGCCATTTCCAATGATAATTCCAACTCATATGCAACCTTACCAACACGTCTCACGATTCTATAAGGCCCTACATATCTAGGGCTCAATTTCCCTTTCTTACCAAATCGAACCACACCTTTCATGGGTGAAACCTTTAGATACACCCAATCGTCCACATTAAACTCAAGATCCCTTCTTCTAGTGTCAGAATAGGACTTTTGACGACTTTCAGCCGCTTTCAACCTTTCTCTAATGATCTTCACCTTCTCTAAAGTATCAAGTATCAAATCGGGGCCCAACAAGGTCATCTCACCTACTTCAAACCAACCAATTGGTGATCTACATCGTCTCCCATACAAAGCCTCAAATGGCGCCATCTCAATACTTGAGTGGTAACTATTATTATAGGCAAACTCGATGAGAGGTAGATGATCATCCCAATTCCCTTTAAACTCCAACACACAAGCCCTTAACATATCCTCTAGTGTTTGAATCGTCCTTTTGGCTTGCCCATCCGTTTGAGGATGGAATGCTGTGCTCAACTTTACCTTAGTACCGATGCCTTTTTGAAATGATCTCCAGAAGTGTGAAGTGAATTGGGTACCACAATCCGAAATAATGGATAATGGCACACCATGCAACCTCACCAACTCCCGAATATATAACTTGGCATAGTCTTCAGCACTATAGGAAGTTTTAATCGGTAGGAAGTGAGCTGACTTAGTCATTCTATCAACAATTACCCAAATCGAGTCATGACGCTTCCGGGTATGAGGTAAACCCACTACAAAATCCATATTCACATCTTCCCACTTCCAAGTAGGGATTTCAATGTCTTGAGCTAGTCCACCCGGTCTTTGATGTTCGGCCTTCACTTGTTGGCAATTTGTACATTCGGACACAAACCTTGCTATGTCCTTCTTCATGCCACCCCACCAATACAACTCCTTTAAGTCTCGGTACATTTTTGTTGAACCAGGATGAATGGAGTATCTAGAATTATGAGCCTCCATCAAGATCAAACTCCTTAGGCCATCAACATTTGGAACACATATCCGACCTTGGTAGTATAGAACCCCATCTCCCTCTTGGGAAAAGACCTCTATCTTCTTTTCCTTTACCAACTTCTTTAACTCAATAAACTTTGGGTCAAGATCTTGCTTTGTTTTAACATCCACCACCAAAGAGGATCCAGGCCTATTTTGAACAACCATACCCCCATCGTTAGTACTACCCAACTTCACCCCTAATCTAGCCAATCAGTGAACATCTTTCACCAACTCCCTCTTCCTTTCATCCACATGGGCCACACTCCCCATAGACACTCTACTAAGTGCATCAGCAACCACATTGGCTTTACTCGGATGATAGTGCACACTCATGTCATAGTCCTTAAGGAGTTCTAGCCACCTTCTTTGCCTTAGATTAAGGTCCTTTTGGGTGAACACATATTGAAGACTCTTATGATCAGTATACACATCCACATGCACCCCATAGAGGTAATGCCTCCAAATCTTCAGAGCAAAAACAACGGCCGCCAATTCAAGGTCATAGGTAGGGTAGTTGCGCTCATGCACCTTTAATTGCCTAGAAGCATAGGCTATTACCTTGCCTTTTTGCATTAAGACACAACCTAAACCAATCTTTGAAGCATCACAATAAACTACAAACCCTTCTAATCCTTCTGGGAGAGTCAAAATAGGAGCAGAGGTAAGTCGATCTTTTAAGGTATGGAAACTCTTCTCACACTCATCTGTCCATATGAATTTGGATTTCTTTTGGGTCAATTTTGTCATAGGAGATGAAATAGAAAAAAAGCCTTTGACGAACCTTCTATAGTACCCGGCTAGACCTAAGAAGCTCCTAATATCTGAAGGAGATAATGGTCTAGGCCAATTTTTGACTGCCTCTATTTTCTTAGGATCAACCTTGATTCCATCACCGGACACTACGTGACCAAGAAATGCTACCTCCTTTAACCAAAATTCACACTTACTAAATTTTGCAAATAATTGTTTATCCCTCAATGTTTGAAGCACAACTCTCAAGTGATTTTTATGTTCTTCCTCACCCCGAGAGTAAATTAAAATATCATCAATGAAGACTACTACAAAGGTATCAAGGTAAGGTTTGAACACCCTATTCATCAAGTCCATAAACACCATCGGTGCATTCGTCAACCCAAAACTCATCACCATAAACTCATAGTGACCATACCTTGTTCGGAAGGCTGTTTTGGGAATGTCATACTCCCTTACCCGTAGTTGGTGGTAGCCGGACCGAAGGTCGATCTTGGAGAAGTGACTTGCCCCTTGTAATTGATCAAATAAGTCATCTATTCTAGGGAGTGGGTACTTGTTCTTAATGGTCATCTGATTTAATTGCCGGTAGTCTATGCACATTCGAAGTGACCCATCCTTCTTTCTTACAAATAGAACGGGAGCACCCCATGGCGAAATACTTGGTCTTATGAACCCCTTCTCTAACAAGTCCTTTAATTGTTCCTTCAGCTCTTTCAATTCTGCTGGGGCCATGCGGTAAGGAGGAAAAGAGATAGGTTGGGTATCGGGGAGAAGATCGATACCAAAATCAACTTCCCTTTCGAGAGGGACACCAGGAAGGTCATCAGGAAAGACATCGGGAAATTCATTGACTATAGGAACTGACTCAAGAGAAGGACTTTTGGAGTTGACATCCCTAACCCTCATAATATGGTAAATACATCCCTTAGAAATCATTTTGCGAGCCTTAAGATAAGAAATAAACTGACCCTTCACCACCGAATCACGACCCTGCCATTTAATAACAGGCTCATTTGGAAATTGGAACTTGACTCGACGATTCCTACAATCTATGGAAGCATAAGATGCATGTAACCAATCCATACCAAGAATGACATCGAAATCTATCATGTCAAGCTCAATGAGATCACAAGGAATAACTTTATGCAAGATAGACACAGGGCAACCCCTATAGACCTTTCTAGCAATAACTGACTCACCAACAGGGGTAGACACCAAATAAGGTTCTAATAACATTTCAGGTAAAACATCAAATCTATTAGCAAGGAATGGAGTAACAAAAGATAAATTTGCACCCGGATCTAATAGTGCATACACATCAAAAGAAAAGACCTTTAACATACCGGTAATGACATTGGGTGCATCCTCTACCTCATGTCTCCCATGCAAGGCGTAAAAGCGGTTGGTGTGTTGGACACCTCCTTGGACTTGTTGACCATGAGTAATTTGTCCTTGAGTCCTACCACCACCATCTCTATAATTCTTAGCATGGTGGCCCAGTTTGCCACACTTAAATCATGCATTAGAGCCGGCTAAGCATTCCCCTTTGTGAGTCCTTCCACACTTCTTGCAAGTGGGGAAAGTTTGAGTAGCAACATTCTCTCTTGGAATCATTGGTTTACCACTCTTGTCCTTGTTGAACTTTGGAGGAGGAGTATTGGTGGAACTTTATCCCACAAATCGTTGCCCACCTTGACCTTTGCCATTGTTACCATGATCGGACCTTTGAGGGTTAAACCCTCCACCATCCATTCTAGCCTTTTTGAACCCCCTTGATCTCTCTCTAAGTTTCTCTTCTTCGATTTGTTCTGTGTAAGTCATTAACCGAGAGATGTCCATCTCCTTGACCAACATGGCCATTTTGCACTCCTTGGACACCAAGCTTGAGACACCGGAAATAAACTTGCTCATCCTAGCTCTTGGGTCGGAGACCATAAAAGGAGCATACTTTGACAACTTAGTGAATTTGAGAGCATACTCCCTCACGCTCATACTCCCTTGACGGAGGTTGATGAACTCTTGGATTTTGGCCTCCCTTAGCTCTAATGGGAAGAAGCGGTCTAGGAAGGCACCTTTGAACTCTTCCCATCCTATCAATCCTATTTCTTCATCCCTCTCAACAACCCATTGTTCGTACCACACTCGAACTACACCTTTGAGTTGATAGGCCACTAGCTCGGCCTTCTCATTTGGTGGCACACCCATGATAGCCACAATCCGGTACACCTCATTAATGAACTCTATAGGGTCCTCATCTAGTTTAGAACTATTGAACTTGGGTGGATTCATCCTTTGGAAATCCCGAATTCTAGAGGCTGGATTTTGCATTTGGGGAGGAGGAACACCAAGATTCCCTTGGTTAGCTACGACTTGAGCTAACAAAGTAATAACACTGCGAAACTCGGCATGGGTTACCCCGTCCTCATGATGTTGGGCATTAGGAATCGGAGGAGTTTGGTCCTCATCGTCAACTCTTGCTCTTCGAGGTGGTCTTCCACGAGTCATTATCTAGAGAACACAAAATGGGTCGTTAGTTAAAGGAAAGCTTAGGACACTCTAAGGCACGACATGAATTTAAAAGAAGTAAAAATTTTCCTAAACGCCTCATAGTCTCTTATTTATAATTGTGGCGCACTTCACAACCATGAACAAGAACCTATTCGACGCGGCATGTTGGACTTCCAAGGATCATTCAAAACCTCGGGCTCTGATACCAAGTTTGTCAAGACCCAAGCCTAGGGCCTAGACGTGACATGGCGAATGAGGTACCCGAAAGTACCTCAATCAAGCCTCTTAGCATTCTTTTAGCCTTTCATAGGTAATGATGATAAACAAGCGGAAATCATAATAGTAAATCTTCAACTTACATATGTCCAACAATACCTCTAACTATTAGATATAATGGGGCTAAGACAAGTCCCTAGCTCACCCTCAATCATAATAGAAGAAATTCCATAGTAAAATATCTTAAGATATCATAAACTAGAAAGATAAAGGAGTATTGTTCCCGGAACATGGAAACTCACCAAAAGTAGTCTTCAATAGAATATCAACTAGCCACGTGGAGGAGAACGAGGAAGAGCACCGATCCCTACATGGTGATATCATGTAGGCAAAAGAGTATGCGTTAGTACTTTGAATGTACTAAGTATGTAAGGATGCATGAACATTGAGGAAACATTAAAAACATAATTTAATGTATGCATAATAAATCATATAGATATCCTTTAAAACATTCATTTTGTGGGAAATTAACCATAACCGACATTTAAGACCATGCGAGCTATTACATGGAATCCAACATAACCCCCTACGTTGGCTAGGGAGACTACTTGCCAGGTAGAACTCCTTCAACTTCATTCATTTCTTTAACTTTAACTTTAAGGGCTATTTATGGATCCATTAGCCTAAGCCTACAAGGGCTCCTATGTTGGCACATAGTTAATGAGACAAGGGGTTGCTACTAGGATTCCCTTACCGAATCCCACCACAATGCCTCATTCGGTGCTAAGTCAATCCCACGAAATAGTTTAATAATTTAAAATATTCATAGCATATAACTTGAGAATTCAAACATCATATTCGGTAGAATAGCTCATTAAAACATTTGATAATTCAAATATGCAAGAATTGTCCTTATTGCATAAAGAATCCATGATTCATATCATTTCATCATTCTTTCATTTCATAAGACTCCCTTTTTTTATCATAGATATTGCTTTCATAAATACTTATTTGGAGTCAAAGCTTTCAAGTCAAACTTTATTAAAAACATAGTAAAACTAGGTGGGTTCAAATCACTTCAACTTGCAAATATGTATGTAAATAAATATACATAAATACTTTGAAATCCATTAATTAAAAATCATGCTTTAAACAACCCACCATGAATTTCAAGAACCTTTAAATAGATAAATAAAAGAATTACTTGTAAACCATCAATTCATACATATGAAATTATGTTGCATCAAAATAGAGCAATAATCATTAGCTTAACCATGATTCATACTATTAAGTAAAATTAAGAATTAACATAAGAAAATATTACTTGAAATCAAGATATTTAATTAAAAGAGTTTTTGGACTACATGGGTGGAAGAACCCATGGATAAACACCCACATAACTTAGAGTAAAGCTTAAAGAAAATAAACATAATTTATCATATAATCAAAATAATTTAGACATGAGAGTGGAAGGAATACTCTCATTGAAACCTTACATACCTGGAAACCGAAGCTTTAGTTGGTACCGAAAGACTTAATGAACACTCTTGAGTCTTAGCTTCTCTCCTTGCCGAAACGTTTTGTGTACTACCCGGAGTATATGAATCACCGGAATAGTATTTCTTCACTACTAAGAACTAAAACTATATTTGAGAATGTGTAAAGAAGTGTATAGAGAGAAGATTTGCTTGAGAAAGCTTGATGAATAAAATGAGGAAATAAGGTGGGTATTTATAGGTGGGAAAGAGGGACCTAACAATAAATAAAATAATTATAAAAAAAATCTGAAAATTTAGTGGAATATATTGATGTTATGGATGATGTTAAATGGAGGACAATTTATGTCATGAGTGATGTCAAATGTATCTAGATCTTTCTATGGTAGGTGAAATGAGTTATTTTTGACAGAATATTCTTTTTGGGAGCTGCGTTTGAATAAGATAAATTCCTTATTAGGATTTGGTGTCTTCATAAGAATTGTAGATATGGAAGTCTAGTTTCATATCGTTCAAGAATCAACCAATTTGGATAAACCTACAGTGAGATATGATTTTTCTTCTATAAACACTCATTTCCATCACAGCATTCTACCTTACAAAAATTAATTTATTTGACCTACTTAACCTCCGAATCTTAAAATATGGTCTTCATAAAAGTTGTAGGTAATGATCTTGTGGTTACTCAGAAATTTGAATCACTCAATTTGGATATTCCTATGAAAGGTTATGCCCAACATACAGAGGCTGTATCATGTTTAGGCGAAAATTGAAACATCGTATACAACGTTTTTAGGGGATGTTACATTCAATAGTAACTAGGATAAGTATTTATAATAGACTTC
The DNA here is from genome assembly GCF_947179165.1 of Solanum dulcamara. Classification (NCBI taxonomy): domain Eukaryota; kingdom Viridiplantae; phylum Streptophyta; class Magnoliopsida; order Solanales; family Solanaceae; genus Solanum; species Solanum dulcamara. Next base: position 8,687,866 of record NC_077246.1, on the reverse strand, counting down.
TACAGAAAGATTTTTCAGCAAATCACAAAACCCACAAACCTATGACTACTAGACTCCTAACAGACTACTAAAATATACGGCCACTTCCTAATAATTTGTGTCAAGTTCAGAGGTGTTTTCAATATTTCTCTCTACTAAATTTTTATTAAAGAACAAATAAAATAAGTAAAACTTAGTAGAAAATTAGATTAGTTTGGTTCTTGGCCCGTTCTACATCCCGTTACCCAATTCGTTTTGACCCAAGTAAATTTGGGTTGGGTTGAATCTTGACCTGTTTGTTGTCTTGATCTATTATGATCCGCCCAAATTTGATTCAACTCGCTCATTTATCACCCCTGGGACATTACCCTGGATCATATAGAGCATGTGATTCATGTGCTATACGTAGATATTTTCTTTTCTTTAAACACATTAATTAGTTTGGCTCTTTAGAAGAAAAAAGAACACCTCATTATATTTTAGTTCTGGTCAAAATTCCAATCCTCGTACAAAATAAACAAGTAGATTTTCTTATCAAGCTTGTTGTGAACTTCGTTAATTGGAGTACTTTTTTAAGGTTTGGTACAAGTACTTTTCAATTATTTCATTATTTCCATCATACGTGATTGCAGGAAATTAGATGATTTTGTCCCCTTCAATGAAAATGACACATGCAAAAGTCCTAATATTAATCTTTTAATTAAACATGAAAATGTGGGGATCATGGAAGGTTGTACACTACTACATCATTGAATATATAGCTTAATTATCTAGCCACGACTAAATTAATGATTAATTACATGTATGATCTATAGTAACATTTAACATAATGACTATTTATTTACGAAGGAGAGGCTTCCAAAATTGTCAGATAGGGTACATTTGTGTTTCTGCATACAAAGACGATTGATTCAAAATTTAAAATTAGTGGACTCGGAATAATTAATGTAGATCTTACCATATGTGTATACATCTCAAAGATTTTTCACATATTTGTATGTACATATTTCAAGTAAAAAAACAAGTGCTTCAATTAAACCCATAAAACCTGCCCTAAATCTGCCTCTGCCTACGTATATATGTAGCCAACTGAAAAATCTAGAAGTAACTACCTAATTTCAAAGCTTACTCTTCGTCAATAAATGCGGATCTTCTCTCTAACTCGTTAACTTCAGCAAAAATCTTATATATATATATATATATATATGTATGAATGTATACCATGAAAATGATTATATAATTAACTTGACACCCTAAACACTAATAGCATTTAGGGGGGCACTGATTAAGTAGCTAGCTAGCTCAATTTTCTTTTGTGCCCTCGTCATGTTAAAATCCTAAATCCGCCTCTGTCATCAATGGCCAATACCAGGGCTAGGAACCGACTCCATATTGTGATCAACATTAAAATGCTTCACGTTAACAAGCTCCGTGTGGCCTTTATCACTAGGAGAAGAAGGCGGAACATCACCTTTTTGAAGGGAATTCGCTAGTACACTAGCATCATGAGAAGGAGCAATCTTCTTCTCCTCCACATTCTTCAACAAGTTTTTTCTTGCTTCAAAGCTAGGAGCATAAGAAACTAGTAGAAGAATTAAAGTAAGGGAAATTATTATGTTGCAATGAGACATTAGTTGGGAGGAAAGTTTGAAACACTACTAGTGGAATATTGAAAGTTAATGGAAGTGAAGGAGAGGAAATTATCAAGGATTTAAAGAGTAGTTGGCAAAGAGAGGCGTGAAGGTCAAGTTAGTTTGGCTAGGTCTTAATGCTTCCAATTACTCCATATATTTACAAAAGGAATCTACTTTTTTTTCTTTTGTTTTAACTTATGTGCTCTAATAGTCAATAGATAAATTTGAACTAGCTTGTTTGACCGTACTTCTAAAATTAATCTATTTTGAAAATTGTTTTTTCGTTAAAAGTTCTTTTCAAAAAAAATATTTTTGATGAAAAACAGTTTGCATTTGATCAATAAATATAAACAAAACACTTTTTGACAAGTTATTTAAGAGTATTTTACTCAAAAAGTGTTTTTTAAAAAGAGTGTTTTTCGAAAGAAAAAAAACTATTTTTTTTTAGCTTTTTGAAAACATTTTTCGCTACTCTATAAAAATATTTATTTATTCTCAGAAGCTTGGTCAAACACCTCATATTTTAAAAATAAATACTTTTTTAGAAAAGGTAAGTACTTTTGAGAAAAAATAAGCTTGATCAAACAGACTATAAGTACATACAATAAAAGGTACTCAATCGCATTTTATGTTAAAGTGTTACTCTTTAGAAAGTTAAATAATTTCTTATTTGACTATGATATTTTCAAATCTTTTTCTTTAATATTTGAAATCACTAGTTATATTGATTTACAGTACTATTTTAAGTGTTTTGATCCTCGTATTTTAAACCTCTTCACATAAATTGCGACATAGGGAGTAGTATTGTTTATAAGAGGTATAATGTGATAATCTTAAAAAATATCATAAAAATAACATGTGAAAAATTTTCTATATTAATTGCTAATGAATATAAATTAAATCGTTTTTCTTACGATTACTAGTAAGTGTCATTAATGGAAATGCCTTGTATAATTAGTTGGTTAGGTATGGATGAACTAAGGAGATGGCTTTTGTTGTTTTTGGCACTACGTTCACTTTACTTGGCTCATGATATATCATTATTTGAAAATTGACAGTAGATAGAGGGTCCAGCAAATATACAAATTAGTTCTTTGATCAAGGTCACATATCATCTGCAGTGACTTCTAGTGTGCACGCAATGTCCAGGTGCAGTTTGGATCTTTTTAGTGATGTAACTTTACTGAAATTTCCATCCACTAATACAATTCCAGGAATAATCTTATAAAGTGGAGTCTTAAAAAGATAAAGATTATGCAGAATTTATTGCTATCTCAAAACTCACAAGTAGAAAGGTTATTCTGATAGACCATCAGCTCAAGAAAAATCAGTTCAAAGCAATCAAGGAAAAAAGTAACCAAATGTAACGACACGTCCCCGTCGTTACTAATAAGTCAATGGGGAAGAAATTCGAGCCAAAAAGCGTCGGATAGTGACTTGAAAAAATTTGAGCCTAGGCCAGACTCTCACGCCCCAGGAGGGTATCCTAGGCATGGCCGGCACTCAGAGACTATTGCTAGTCCCCAAGAGAACCACTTTATCACGCCCCGGGAGGGTACCCTAGGCGTGGCCGGCACTCGAAAGCCATTTCTGGCCTTCAAGCGAACCACCTGGTCCAGTCACACTTTCATTCATTCAAATTCTATCAGCGGAAGACTCAATCATAGGGATACTATCCATAATATAGGGCCAAAGGCCAAATAACTATCAAGTCAATAACTAGATAGAATAAAACTAGACAAAACGAACAATCCAACACTTCCACACTCTAGTCTATGAAGCCTCTATCAACAATCCAGGAGGTTCCAATGACAAGTCCATGGTTACCAAAATAAAGGAAACAAAACAAGGCTATAAAGATAATCTCGGTATCCTCCGAAAACTGGGAGGACTCACCAACTAGCTGGAAGCGGGGAGATCTTCAATGGTGCGTCGGTTGATGATCTCTAGTACCTGTCTCTGCATCATGAAATGATGCAGGCCAAATGGCGTCAGTACATGGAATGTACGAGTATGTAAAATGGCCGAATGAAACAACATCAGAAAGAATCAAACCAATTCGGAATCTCAACTCAGAAAGAAGAGCAATTCAATCAAGTGTCCTAAGTCTAAACAAGAATATGGTTTAGACGGGACCATTCACATACAACTCAACTCAATCCGACTCAGAGTACTATAAGACCTATATGGGAGTTTCTCTTATCCGGCAACCATCACTTTTGAGCCAGTGACAGTACAACAAACCGACGTTGTTGCCGCATCCGTTTATACTTTGCCAGGGTGTGAACGAATCAACCAATCATGGATCCAATCCAACCAAGTCCTATAATATCAGGACAATAATTTTGGGGAAGCATCCGACTTTAACGGTTCAATCCCCTCCTACGTTTAGCGACGTAGTTATTGGATTCGAGTTATTACTTACTCTTACCCAATTCGGTGCTCGATACTCCTTCCAAAACTCAATGCTCATAAAACTCCATCCAATCAACTCAATCAAATCATATTGACAAGTCTCATTTATAACCTTGTCAACTCATCAACTCTATCATAATCAAACCTCTCCCAATCATACTATCCGATCAATCCCAATCATATCTTTCAAGAGTAGATTAAATATGCATTTATAACAACATACAAACCTATCCAATCGGTCCTCTATTCATTTAACAAATCTTTTGGGACTCATCACAACTCCAAGGTTTTAAATCAATAATTCAAGATAAGCAACATATTTAAGAAAGTTAACATTCTTTATCATAATCAACATAGTTAAGAAATTAACAATATATGTTCAACCTCTCACCTCAATCAACTCATACCAACATGTACCACATCACTTTCTTGACTCCACAACATCAACATAATAGAAATTAGGGTAATAGATGAAAAGGACCTATTTGGACCTAACTCTATCAATGAACCTCATTCTTATGAACAATCATTCTCAAAGAAGATGTAGAGCACATGGGTGAACTCAACCCATGCTTTGAGTAGCCTTACATATCTTAGTGAAGACATTGAAGAAAACCTTTATATTGGGTCTTTAATGAAAAGCTTAAATCTTGAAGTTCTTGAAGGCAATCCTTGTTGGAAAAGGATTTGAAGGAGAAGAGAGGGAATTTTCTAGGGTTTTTAAAGAGAGAGAGAGAGAGGAACTGAAAAATGGTCCAAAAACGTTCAAGGCTTGAGTATATATAATTTGGGGAAATGCCCAATTTGCCCTTTCTTTGAAAATCTAGAAAAATGGCTAAAACACTCTTAGCGCGATACTGGCGCGTCGCGCCACTGCGGCGCCAAGTCGAATATAGGCTTAAAACCTGCACATCTGATAGTGGCGCATCGTGCCAAGGACCAAACTACCGAGGCTGTTTTATGGCGCGATAGTGGCGCGACGCGCCCTTACAGCGCCAAACCCATATTTTTTGGGTTCTGGAAAATAGGCTTAAAAACCCTGCACATCTCTTAGTGGCGCACCACGCCAGGGACCAAACTATTGAGGCTTGTTCCTGGCGCGATAGTGGCGCGTCGCGCCACTGCGGCGCCAAGCCCAGGTTTCCAGCAGTTGCCACCTAGGCCTGAAATTCCTGCAGTACTAGTCCGTCTTAAGATAATTATAACTCTTGACTCCGAACTCCAAAAATTATAATCTTGACAGCGTTGGAAAGAAGACTCAAAGACCTTTAATTTAATAGGTCATGGGCCACCCAAATCATCATATTCCAAAAGATATGGTCGCTAGAAGTCGACCCCTTCTACGGACTTATTCTAAAACTTAGTCAAGACGAATTCTTTGGACTTAGCTTGGTTCTAGAGATCCTTTGTGACCCGACATCACCTCTAACACTCTTCAATTCCTTGGGAACTCATCCTAACTCATGCATACACTTCACAATAGTCGGGTTCGATCCTACACGTATACGAAGAAGGGTCCGAATCTTAGTGAAGAATTTTGGGGGTGTTACATTATCACCCCCTTGGGATCATTCATCCTCGAATGACGAGTAAACCAAGGATGGACTCGGGGTACAAATCACAATCAAAATTCAGTCATGTAACCAATCAAATTCTCAAAATAATTACTATCCAAACTCAAAATGCACAAACGAATTCAAGTCAAGAAAATGGACATTACCTTCAACATTCTCATTGGTAGGCACGAATAGATGTGGGTATTTAGCTTTCATATTTTCCTCCGCTTCCCATGTGGCTTTCTCAAAAAATTGATTTATCCACAGGACTTTGACTGAGGCGATCTCTTTGTTCCTTAACTCCAATACTATCAATGGGGACTACCAACGAGGGATCGCCCAAGCACTTCTTCAATATCGAGATATGGAATACCGGATGAATGGCGGCTAGATTCGAGGGTAACTCCAATTCATAAGCGACACTCTCTATCCTCCTCACAACCTGGTAAGGACCAATGTATCGAGGATTAAGCTTTCCCTTTCTTCCAAACCTCATGACGCCCTTCATGGGTGACACTTTCAAGTACACCCAATCATCCACCTCAAACTCTAAGTCTCTCCTCCTCATATCGGTGTAAGATTTTTGATGTCTTTAGGCTATCTTTAGCCTATCTTGAATAACTCTCACCTTCTCCATAGCTTGGTGAACAAAATCAGGCCCAATCAACTCAACTTCACCAACTTCAAACCACCCAATTGGTGATCTACACCTCCTCCCATACAAAGCTTCATAAGGAGCCATTTGAATACTTGCATGATAGCTATTATTATATGAAAACTCTATGAGAGATAAGTGATCGTCCTAATTTCCTTTGAATTCAAGTATGCATGCCCTCAATATATCCTCTAACATCTGGATAGTATGCTCTGTTTGGCCATCTGTCTGGGGATGAAAGGCCGTACTAAGATTCACCTTTGAATCCAGTCCCTTCTGGAAGGATTTCTAAAATTGGGAAGTGAATTGAGCTTCTCGGTCTGAGATGATAGACAGGGGAACCCCGTACAATCTGATGATCTCCTGAATGTATAGTTTTGCATAAACTTCTACGGTGTCAGTAGTCTTAACTGCCAAGAAGTGAGTTGATTTCGTCATTCTATCCACAATCACCCGAATTGAATCATGTTGCTTTCGGGACCTCGGCAAACCCGTAATAAAGTCCATGTTGATCATTTTCCACTTCTATTATGGAATCTTTATATTTTGAGCTAACCCACATGGCCTTTGATGCTCAACTTTAACCTGTTGGCAATTCGGACACTTGGAAATGAATTCCGTGATATCTCTCTTCATTCCACTCCACCAATAAACTTCCCTCAAGTCATGATACATCTTTGTAGAGCCAGGATGAATGGATTATCTGGAACTATGCGCTTCGGCCATAATCCTTTCCCGAATATCATCGACGTCTGGTACACACAATCTATTTTGGTACCTCAACACACCATCTCCCCCTTTGGTGAAAACCATCACCTCTTGCTTGTGAACAACTTCTTTCAACTGGAGAAGGATGGGATCTTGGTCTTGCTTTTCTTTTACCTCATCCACGAGTGAGGATGCAGACCCATCCTGAACATTAACTCCACCTTCATTGTTCTATTCAAGACGAACTCCCAATCTGGCTAATCTGTGCACCTCTTTTGCCAATTCTTTCCTTCCCTCCTCTATATGGGCAGTGCTACCTATAGACAACTTGCTAAGAGCATCAGCAACAACATTACCTTTACTTGGATGGTAGAGGATGCTCATATCATAGTCTTTGAGTAGTTTGAGCCATCTTCTTTGCCTCAGATTGAGTTCCTTCTGGCTGAAGACGTATTGTAAACTCTTATGATCGGTGAACACGTCAACATGCACTCCATACAAATAGAGATGCTAAATTTTAAGAGCAAATACCACAGCTACCAGCTTAAGGTCATGAGTTGGGTAATTTCTCTCATGAATCTTAAGTCGTCTTAAAGCATAGGCTATCACTTTTCCCTTCTGCATCAACACACAGCCCAAACCAATTCTAGACACATCACAATAGATCATAAAATCCTCTATTCCCTCGGGCAAAGTTAGAACAGGATTAGTGGTTAGCTTGGTCTTCAATTTCTAGAAACTCTCCTCACAAGCATCGAACCATTGGAACTTAGTCTTCTTTTGGGTCAGCTTGGTCAATGGTGATGATATGGACGAGAATCCCTCTACAAACCTTCGATAATAGCCAGCCAAACCCAAAAAGCTTCTTATATCTATTGGGGATGTGGGTTTGGGCCAATTTCTCACTGCCTCAATCTTCTGAGCATCAACCTGAATACCATTTCCAGATATAATGTGGCCTAGAAAAGCCACTGATACAAGCCAAAATTCACATTTGGAAAACTTGGCATACAATACCTGGTCTTTCAAAGTTTGCAAGACGACTCTAAGATGATAGGCGTGCTCCTCCTTATTCTTGGAGTAAACCAAAATATCATCTATGAATAGAATCACAAACATATCAAGATATGGTTTAAATACTCGGTTCATAAGATCCATAAAAGCTGAAGGGGCATTAGTCAACCCAAAGGACATAACCAAGAATTCAAAGTGGCCATAATGGGTCCGAAAAGCTGTCTTTGGGATATCACACTCCCTCACCTTCAACTGATGGTAGCCCAATCTTAGGTCTATTTTTGAGAAACAGGTGGCACCCTAAAGTTGATCAAATAAGTCATCTATTTTGGGGAGAGGATATTTGTTCTTTATGGTAACCTTATTCAGCTGCCTATAGTCAATACACATTCTAAGGGACCCATCTTTCTTTCGAACGAATAGGACAAGAGCACCCCATGGTGAGACACTCGACCTAATGAATCTCTTATCTAATAAGTCCTTCAACTGTTCTTTCAACTTTTTCAACTCAGCCGGAGCCATTCTATATGGAGGGATTGAGATAGGCTGGGTATCAGGAAGAACATCAATTCCAAAGTCGATCTCCCTATTGGGAGGGAGTCCAAGCAAGTCTTCAGGAAAGACTTCGGGAAACTCATTGACAATCGAAACTGACTCAAGGGATAGAGACTCAACCTTGTCATCTTTCACTTGGACAATGTGATAAATACACCCTTTTGAGATTAGGTTTCTGGTCCTAAGGTATGAAATAAACTTACCCTTAGGCACGACAGGACTACCATTCCACTCTATGACCTCCTCATTCGGGAATTTAAACTTGACTATCTGAGTCCTATAATCAATAGAGGCATAACAGACATAAAGCCAGTCCATGCCAAGGATCACATCAAAGTCAACCATGTCCAACTCAAATAATTCAGCCAAGGTATTCTTGTGATGGATTGACACAGTGAAATCTCTATAGACTTTCTCAGCTAAGAAAGAATCACCGATAGGAGTAGCTACGCAGAAAGGCTCACAAAGACATTCAGGAATTCTATTAAATTTACTTGCCATGTAAGGAGTCACAAAAGATAGTGTGGCACCCGAATCTATCAAAACATAACAGTCAAGAAAAAGGACTTGAATTATACCCGTCACCACATTTGGGGAGTCCTCCTGATCTTGGCGACTACCCATGGCATATAGACGGTTTGTACCTCCGCTCATACCTGAAGTAGTGCCACTCTGATTGCCTCTAGCTGGTGGTGCAGTGGTAGAATAGTGGGCTCTGTTCCCCCATGTTGGACACTCCTTCTGAAAATGGTCCATTTGGCCGTATTTATAACAACCAACCCTTCTCACTCTGCACTCCCCCAAGTGGAGCTTACCGTACTTGTTGCATGGAGGCTTTCCTTGCGAACCTTAACCCACGCTAGCCTGGGATTGAAAACCCTAGGGTCTGATATTCTGGTAACTCTGTCCGTGCCGATCATACCTGTTCTGCGGCATAGGTGCACTGGCGGTAGATGAGGCGTAGTTGGAAGGCCTCTTCTGGAAGAAGGACATGTTGCCCTTGTTTTGCCTCTGTTCATTCTCATGCCCTGCTGATTTTGCCTTCTTACTTAGATGCTCCTCTCTGTCTTTCCTCTTCTTATCCTCTACCTGTTGAGCGTACACCATTAGTCTTGAAATATCTATGTTGGAGATTAACAATGCCGTCTTGCACTCCTTCTTCACATGTCTTCCCAAACCGAAAACAAATTTCCTCATCTTCGACCTCATATCTGGGATCATCTCTGGAGAATATCTGGACAGCTGGATGAACTTTAGACTATACTCCTTAACAGTCATACTTTCTTGTTTCAGATTCACAAACTCTTCCACCTTAGCTTCCCTCAATTCTCTGGGAAAGAAATGGTCAAGAAAGGCTCCTCAAATTCATCCCACATAGCAGGTTCAGCATCCTCACCTCTACCTTGTTCCTAATAGTTATACCAAATGTTTGCCATATCTTTGAGTTGATAAGACACCAACTCAACCCCTTCGATCTTTGTAGCATGCATAGCTTTCAGGAACTTCCACATCTCATCAATAAAATTCTGGGGGTCTTCATCAACCTTAGAACCCGTGAATGCCGGCAGATTCATTCTCAGAAAGTGCAGATGGCTCTTGGGAACTAGAGCTAAGAGTTAGCAAACTCTGGTTACCATTTCGGGCAGCCACTAATTGAGTCAGCATAGCAATCGCTCCTCGAAAATCTGCTTCCTAAGTTGGTGCAGGTGGAGTAGTAGGCACTTGAGTTGCCTCCGCATATCTCGCAAGTCGGCCCCTAGACCTCGATGGGCGTACCTCTGACTGTGGCATCTCTGCGTTATTAGCATTCCTCTAGCTAGCAGCACGTTTAAGAAGCATTATCTGTAACGTATAAACGCACGAATTATAAAGGAAGTTTTATAGAGTTTAACTCTATTGCACGAATTCAGAGTATGAAAGAAGTGAAACAATTCTTAATGTCTGATAGCCTCCTGATTATAAGTGTGGTACACAACACACCCATAAGCAAGACTCTACTAGACACGGCTTCATAGACTCCCTAGAACTCTTGAACTATGTGCTCTGATACCATGTTTATCATGCCCCGGGAGGGTACCCTAGGCGTGGCCGGCACTCGAAAGCCATTTCTGGCCTTCAAACAAACCACCTGGTCCAGTCACACTTTCATTCATTCACATTCTATCAGCGAAAGACTCAATCATAGGGATACTATCCATAATATAGGGCCAAAGGCCAAACAACAATCAAGTCAATAACTAGATAGAATAAAACTAGACAAAACGAACAATCCAACACTTCCACACTCTAGTCTATGAAGCCTCTATCAATAATCCAAGAGGTGCCAATGACAAGTCCATGGCTACCAACAACCAAAATAAAGAAAACAAAACAAGGCTATAAAGATAATTTCGGTATCCTCCGGAAACTGGGAGGACTCACCAACTAGTTGGAAGTGGGGAGATCTTCAATGGTGCGTCGGTTGATGATCTCTAGTACCTGTCTCTGCATCATGAAATTATGCAGGCCAAATAGCGTCAGTACATGGAATGTACGAGTATGTAAAATGGCTGAATGAAACAACATCAGAAAGAATCAAACCAATTCGGAATCTCAACTCAGAAAGAAGAGCAATTCAGTCAAGTGTCCTAAGTCTAAAAAAGAATATGGTTTAGACGGGACTATTCACACATAACTCAACTCAATCCGACTCAAAGTACTATCAAGACCTATATGGGAGTTTCTCTTATCCGACAACCATCACTTATGAGCCAGTGACAGTACAATAAACCGACGTTGTTGCCGCGTCCGTTCATACTTTGCTAGGGTGTGAACGAATCAACCAATCATGGATCCAATCTAACCAAATCCTATAATGTCAGGACAATAATTTTGGGGAAGCATCCGACTTTAACGATTCAATCCCCTCCTACGTTTAGCAACGTAGTTATTGGATTCGAGTTATTACTTACTCTTACCCAATTCGGTGCTCGATACTCCTTCCAAGACTCAATGCTCATAAAACTCCATCCAATCAACTCAATCAAATCATATTGACAAGTCTCATTTATAACCTTGTCAACTCATCAACTCTATCATAATCAAACCTCTCCCAATCATACTATCCGATCAATCCCAATCATATCTTTCAAGAGTAGATTAAATATGCATTTATAACAACATACAAACCTATCCAATCAGTCCTCTATTCATTTAACAAATCTTTTGGGACTCATCACAACTCCAAGGTTTTAAATCAATAATTCAAGATAAGCAACATATTTAAGAAAGTTAACATTCTTTATCATAATCAACATAGTTAAGAAATTAACAATATATGTTCAACCTCTCATCTCAATCAACTCATACCAACATGTACCACATCACTTTCTTGACTCCACAACATCAACATAATAGAAATTAGGGTAATAGATGAAAAGGACCTATTTGGACCTAACTCTATCAATGAACCTCATTCTTATGAACAATCATTCTCAAAGAAGATGTAGGGCACATGGGTGGACTCAACCCATGCTTTCAGTAGCCTTACATATCTTAGTGAAGACATTGAAGAAAACCTTTATATTGGGTCTTTAATGAAAAGCTTAAATCTTGAAGTTCTTGAAGGCAATCCTTGTTGGAAAAGGATTTGAAGGAGAAGAGAGGGAATTTTCTAGGGTTTTTAAAGAGAGAGAGAGAGAGGAACTGAAAAATGGTCCAAAAACGTTCAAGGCTTGAGTATATATAATTTGGGGAAATGCCCTATTTGCCCTTTCTTCGAAAATCTAGAAAAATGGCTAAAACACTCTTAGCGCGATACTGGCGCGTCGCGCCACTGCGGCGCCAAGTCGAATATAGGCTTAAAACCTGCACATTTGATAGTGGCGCATCGTGCCAAGGACCAAACTAACGAGGCTGTTTTATGGCGTGATAGTGGCGCAACGCGCCCTTACAGCGCCAAACCCATATTTTTTGGGTTTTGGAAAATAGGCTTAAAAACCCTGCACATCTCTTAGTGGCGCACCACGCCAGGGACCAAACTACTGAGGCTTGTTCCTGGCGCGATAGTGGTGCATCGCGCCACTACGGCGCCATGCCCAAGTTTCCAGCAGTTGCCATCCAGGCCTGAAATTCTTGCAGTACTAGTCCGTCTTAGGATAGTTATAACTCTTGACTTTGAACTCCAAAAATTACAATCTTGGTGGCGTTGGAAACAAGAATCGAAAACCTTTAATTTAATTAGTCATGGGCCACCCAGATCGTCATATTCCAAAAGATATGGTCGCTAGAAGTCAACCCCTTCTACGGACTTATTCTAAAACTGTCAAGACGAATTCTTTGGACTTAGCTTGGTTCTAGGGATCCTTTGTGACCCTACATCACCTCTAACACTCTTCAATTCCTTGGGAACTCATCCTAAATCATGCATACACTTCACAATAGTCGGGTTCGATTCTACACATATACGAAGAAGGGTCCAAATCTTAGTGAAGAATTTTGGGGGGTGTTACACACTTGTCCTGTTCACACAATCATTCAATCAACTTTCTATCAGCGGAAGACTTAACTCATCAAGATTATCAAATAGATACTTTATAGAATAAGCCCAAAGGCCAATAATCTGTCTAATCCAATCAATAAGACTAGTACGAATGAAACTAGACAAAAGACAATCTCAAATCAACAAGTTAACAATCTATTATATGAAGCCTCTATCAACTATCTGAGTGGTACCAATGACAAGTCTATGGCTACCTCAAATCAAATAAAAGTAAAATTCTAAACTATAGAGCTAGATGATAAAAGAATGGCATCCTCCGAAAGCAGGGAGGACTCACCAATCAGCTAGAATATGAATGGATCATCAATGGTGCACCCGTTGATGATCTCTAGAACCTGTTTCTGCATCATAAAATGATGGAAATCCAAATAGACGTCAGTACGTGAAATGTACGATTATGTAATATAGAAGAATGAAACATGCATATGGTAGAATACTATCAACTCAGATAACTTAAATCAAGAAGTAAGAAACTCGATCAAAAAGTCAAAAGTCTAAAGCAAGAGTAAAGTTTAGATAGAAACCAATTATATACAATCCAATCCAATCATATCATTGTACTATCAAGACCTATATGGGAGTTTCTCTTATCCGACAATAATAACTTATGAGTCAGTGATCGTACAACAAGATTATTGTTGTTGCCACAATCGTCCAATACCTTGCCAAGATAAAGGATAAATCTACCAATCTGGATTCAACAATCAATCAAGTCCTATCTTTTCAGGACAATAAAATAGGGAAACATCCGACATTAACGGTTCAATCCTCTCCTAAGTTTGGAGACATAGTTATTGAGTTTGAGTTATTACTTACTCTTATCCAATTCGATGCTCAATACTCCTCATATGACTCAATATTTATAAGACTATCAATCCCAATCAACAAATACCCAAGCCTCATATGGACTTTTATTAGTTCATCGTTTCTATCAAATCAGTCCTCTCGGACAATCAATCTTTCAATCAAACCAATCAACAAGTCTCATATGGACTTTTATTAGTTTATTGTTTCTATTCAATCAATTCTTTCGGACAATCAATCTTAAAATCATTTCCAAATCATTCATTTATGACAATATTTAGTTGACACCATTCAATTTAGTTCAATAATGAAGATGCAAAGAATATCAAGTTTCATCAAGACCATCATCATGCACACATCTCAATCACAATCATACATCCAAGTCCAAGGTTCTAGACTCAATCCATAATCATAATCATCCAATGTTAGTCAAAATATCATGAGGATTTATGAAGTAAATAGTCAAAAAATCATTTGTTCAAGAACAAGTTCATAGAAATCATCAATTACGCAATATTATCTAAAAATATGTTAAGTTTAAAGAAATTTTTCAACAAACACAATCATGGGGACTCAATTCATTCATAATTCAACCTATCACAATCGTAGGGACTCAATTCATTCACAAATCAACCAATCACAATCATTGGGTACATGAAAGAACAAAGTTCATGCTTTAGTTTAGCCTTACATACCTTAAAAGCTTTACAAATATTGATGAAAAATCTTAACTTGAAGAAGAACAATCAAGATACCCTTTCTTGAAATTCTTGGATTTGTTTTCTTGGAAATCCTATGATTAGGATTTAAGATTTCTCTTAGCGATTTATGTATGTATGAAGAAATTTGGGTTGGAAATCTTAAAATCTATGAATAAGAACTTACCTTGATGAAGAACCTTGAAAGAGAACCCTAACTTGATGTTTTTTCTTGAAAATTCTTGAGTGTTAAAGTTTAGGAGTGAATGAGAGGAATTTTAATGAGGAACAATTGATTTCTACACGTTTAGGGATATTAAAATAACTCCCCAAAGTATTATAGGATAAAAATACCCTTAAAAAATAAAAGAGGCATTGTTTAGCTTAGGCAGTGCAGTCCCCGTCCTCTCTGTGTTGCGGAGCCATTGTGCATTTCTGCCAGGATGAAGCATCTCCAGTAAAATGGTCATAACGTTTTACTTTGAACTACAAATGAGGCAAATTTGGTAGATTTTGAAAGAGGACACATAGATCATTAATTTGATAGGTCATACACCACCTAACTCTTAATATCTTGATAGATATGGTCGTTTAAAGTTAACTCTTATAAGATATTATATAAAAACTTAATCAGTAAGGGATCTTTCAACTCGACTTAGTACTAGAGGTTCCTTATGATCATAATTTACCTCTAATACACTTCAATTAATCCTAACTCATATATATAATTAGAATTCATTGAGTTCGATTCTATATGCATATGAAGAATGGTTCGAGTCTTGATAAAAAAAATTAGGATGTTACATTTTTTTCCCCTTGGGATCATTCGTCCTCAAATAAAGATCAACCAGAGATGGAATTAAGGCATGAATAACAATTCAAACTCAATCAAATCAACCAATCTACATAATCAACTATTCAGACTCAAGAATTGACAAATCTGTTCAAGTCAAGAGTAGGGACATTACCTTCATCATTCTCTTCATTAGGCACGAATATAACATCAAAAATCCATCAATCGAATCATTCAAACATCTAGATCATCAATCGTTGAACTCAAAAAAGAAGACATCAACTTGAATCAAGAATAAGACGTTACTTTCAACATCATCGTTGATGGCGCAAATAGAAGTGGATATTTGGTCTTCATGTCATCCTCATAGGACAGACTATCCTTGATTTCAGCACTTTCAATGGGAACTACCAACAAAGGATCTCCCAAGCACTCCTTTGATCATTGAGACATGAAGCACCGAAGGAATGACGACTAACTTAGAAGGTAACTCCAATTCATGAGTGACATCTCCAATCCTCTTCACAATTTGGTAAGACCAATATATTGGTTCCCAAGCTTCCCCTTCTTTCCAAACCTCATAACACCCTTCACGTACATCCAATCATTCACCCAAAAGTCATCAATAGCCTACTACCATCACTCTCATAGTGACAACCACACACTCAAGCCTATCATTCTAAATACCTCAACCATATCTAAGAATTGTCAAGCCTACTTTAACACTTCTAACTCCATTATTGCATGAGCTCTTACCCAGAGACACACTAACATACTCTTACCTATCTATTGCACATCACAGGGTCTCATCTTTCTCCTCTTCTACACCTTTATCATTAACTAGACAAGTACAACACAACTATCACAATCAAGAAACACCCACTCTCCTCAATCTACTCTCACTCAACTTATTCTACTATCATCAACATCACTATTATGACTAGAAAGGAAGAATCACTGAAAAAGTTCAGATCAAAAGGTCATAAGCACGATTCATTTAAGAGAGTCTGATTTGGGAACATCCATAACTAATATGATCTCTCTAGTCTTTTAGGGCCTATCATAAGTTCATGGAACTGTACATATTGTGAAACTCAAGTCATGTCTCATGTAACATAGGGATGAAAACTCTTAGATTTATGAGACAAAAGTAGGTTGGCTGAATAAAATTATCAATTCTCATCCTCGAACTCATCATGGATATGCATCAACATTGGGGTGCATGGGTCTTGTCCATAGGCATGGTGCTCATACATATGGAAGGAATAAAGTATCACATCGACTGAAGTATTAGGAAAATGCGAGATGGAAAAACATCGATATCTCATCCTGGTCAGCTTATCACTATCGAAAGTTCAAGACTTACTATGGTTAATTACCTCATCATCTCCCCCTTAGATCAAAGGTCACCACCTCCTTCAATCTGCAAACCGATTCTATACACTTAGCTATAAGCACATTTCTCCACACGACAAAGTATCCCTATTTATAAGAACACTTAAACTCTCTGGTTATACTATACCTAAAGATACAAAACCGCTACTAAGGCTTCCTTCTAAGGTACTAGTCTGACTTTCTTCTATCTTTATAGTCATCTTTCTATACTTCCTGCTCTCATTGACGTACACTCACTTTCTCTAACTCTTATGATCTAACCTCTTCTTTTTAGCCTGCTAACACTCATCTTCGAGGTCCACATATTCCTAACGTAGTTGAAAGAAATTTGAACTATAACAGGAGATTCATCATTATCTATATACAACTACCTTCGACACAATTCTTATGGATACTAAATAAAAAGACAAACTCATATCCATCCTTCTCCGCATTAACAGCTAAAGGATACTAACTAGTCACCCAAAGCAACTCACAAAATTAGAGCCTCATACAACTCTATACTATCTTAGATACACATCTTAAGCCTTCTTCTTACCAAATGACTTAGCCTCAATTCACTATTTATATATGAGGGTCAAATAACCCCCTCCTTATTCGTAACACACACTCTTCGTGAGTCAATATCTTAATCTCTCGCATACGCCATGTCAAGCCTGCTAAATTAAATCTTAAAACTAGCACTATTACACTCATAATGCTATCCCCTATTTCTTCACACTACTCATCTCAAATTCAAGCTTAGGGTCTAGTACTAACACTCACATCACACACTACTCGCATGCTATACCAACTTACAACTACTAGGTGAAATTAAGAAACACTTTCCTACTAAGACCTCATGACAAGTAATTGATCCTCGTCTCACTATCTATCTAATTACAATTTATCACCTTCCCTCCTATAGTAACCTAAGTACTTTTATCCATTCATTATACCTCGTTATCTAGTTATATTCATATCATACTTTTATCCATTCATTATATCTCATTATCTAGTTATATTCATATCCTTCTAAATAATATGGGACGCTCTCTTCAAAATCATAAGCCTAGCTTAGATCTAACATCTCTTGACTACTCCTCCCTTGCGTTCAACACCTATACTAGGTCTTTACTATCATAAAGA
This sequence comes from Solanum dulcamara, assembly GCF_947179165.1. Classification (NCBI taxonomy): domain Eukaryota; kingdom Viridiplantae; phylum Streptophyta; class Magnoliopsida; order Solanales; family Solanaceae; genus Solanum; species Solanum dulcamara. The sequence goes on along the minus strand of NC_077246.1, from coordinate 8,669,992 downwards.
CACCTCAACATAAAAGTCCTCTCATGGTTTAAGTATACTCTAACTCATTTTAACCAACAATTCTTTATCTACCTTCTATCATGAATGTTAGACGATACTTACTACATCTTTAGTCAAAGCCAAAGGAACTTGACTTCTAACCCCATTGCTTACCTTATAGATACCTCACTTTAGATATGTGCCTCAATCAATAACCGTTCTCCCTATTTGGTTTCTACTCCTCTAACTTCATCTTTCTAGCTCTAGGATCAAAAATACGAATCATAGCTTACCATGCCTCAAATCATATTCCATCGGATGGTGACACTAATCATTTAGAGATATAAATTTCCTCTTGAGGGTTACATATGAAGTAAGGTTTTAGAGAAGAAAGTATGGAAATACATCTTTCTCTGGCTCAACGCACCATTCATATAAATGAGGATGCATTCTTTCAAATCAATAGACTTGTGTACACTAATAGGCCCCTCTAAAGCCTAGTGTAGTATCTTTATCCTCTGGATACTTTATCTGAAAGTAACTCATTAATAAGGATCTAAGATTTACTGTTCAAACCACTTTGAGTATGAGCGGTAGTCGAATAAATTTGAGCAACGCACAAATCAGATGGGAACTTTTATAGAGTTAAACTCTATCGCACAAACTCAAAATATGAAAGAAGTGGGAAAATTCTTAATGTCCTATAGCCTCCTGACTATAAGTGTGGTGCATGACACACCCATAATTCAATCAACTCTTTGTAAAAAGAAGACTTAACTCATCAAGATGATCAAATAGATATTTATAGAATAAGGCCAAAGGCCAATAATCTGTCTAATCCAATCAACAAGACTAATACGAATAAAACTAGCCAAAAGACAATCTCAAATTAATAAGTCAACAATATAGTCTATAAAGACTCTAACAACTGTCCGAGTGGTGATAATAACGGTTCATGGCTAACTCAAATCAAATAAAAGTAAAAGTCTAAACTCTAGTGTTAGATGATAAAAGAATGGCATCCTCCGAAAGCAGGAAGGACTCACCAATCAACTGGAATATGAATGGATCCTCAACGGTGCGCCTATTGATGATCTCTAGAACCTGTCTTTGCATCATGAAATAATACAGGTCCAAATAGACGTCAGTACGTGAAATGTAAAATTATATAATATGGCAAAATGAAACATGCATAAGGTAGAATACTATCAACTTAGATAACTCAAATCAAAAAGTAAGAAACTCGATCAAGATGTCAAAAGTCTAAAGAAAGAGTAAGGTTTAAATAGAAATCAATCATATGCAATCAAATCCAATCATATCATAGTACTATAAAGACCTATATAGGAGTATCTCTTATCCAATAATAATCACTTATGAGTTAGTGATCGTACAACAAGCTCATTGTTGTTGCCACAACTGTCCAATACCTTGCCATGCTAAAGGACAAATCTACCAATTTGGATCCAACAATAAATCAAGTCCTATCTTTTTAGGACAATAAAATAGGGAAACATCTGACTTTAACGGTCCAACCCTCTCCTACGGTTGGCGACGTAGTTATTGAGTTTAATTTATTACTTACTCTTACCCAATTCGGTGCATGATGCTTCTCCCATAACTCAAGGCTCATAAGACAATCAAATCCAATCAACCAATACCCAAGCCTCATATGGACTTTTATCAGTTCATCGGTTCTATCAAATCAGTCCTTTTGGGCAATCAATCTTCGAATCAAACTAATCAACAAATCTTATATGGACTTTTATCAATTCATCAAATATATCCAATTAATCCTTTCGGATAATCAATCTTACAATCATTCCCAAATTATTCATTTATGAGTAGTTGGGACAATCATTTATGACAATATTTAGTTGAGACTATTTAATTTAGTTCAATAATGAAGATGCAAAGACTATCAAGTTTCATCAGGAGCATCATCATGCTCACATCCTAATCACAATCATACATTCACAAATCCAATATTCTACACTCAATCCTTAATCATATTCATTTAATGTTAGTCAAAATATCATGAGGATTTATGAAGTAAATAGTCAAAAATCATTTGTTCAAGAACCAGTTCATAGAAATCATCAATTATGCAATATTATGTAAAAATATGTTAAGTTTAAAGAAAATTCTCAAGAAACACAATCATGGGGACTCAATTTATTCACAATTTAACCTATCACAATAGTGGGGACTCAATTCATTTACAAATCAACCAATCACAATCATTAGGGAACATGGAAGAACAAAGTTCATGCTTTAGTTTAGCCTTACATACCTTAACAGTTCTACAAATATTGATGAAAAATCTTAACTTGAAGAAGAACAATCAAGATACCCTTTCTTGAAATTCTTGGATTTGTTTTCTTGGAAACCCTATGATTAGGATTTAAAATTTCTCTTAACGATTCATGTATGTATGAAAAAGTTTGGGTTGAAAATCTTGAAATCTATGAATAAGAACTTACCTTGATGAAGAACCTTGAAAGAGAACTCTAACTTGATGTTTTTTCTTAAAAATTCTTGAGTGTTAAAGTTTAGGAGTGAATGAGAGGAATTTTAATGAGGAACAATTGATTTCTACACGTTTAGGGATATTAAAATAACTCCCCAAAGTATTATAGGATAAAAATACCCTTAAAAAATAAAAAGGGCGTCGTTTAGCTTAGGCAGTGGAGTCCGCGTCCTCTCCATGTCGCGGAGCCATCACAGACTTCTGCTAGGATGGAGCTTCTCTAGTAAAACGGTCATAACTTTCTCCAAATGAGGCAACTTGGTGGAGTTGGAAAGAGGAAATGTAGATCTTTAATTAGATAGATCATAGTCTATCTAACTCCTAATATCCTTATAGATATGGAATTTAAAGTTGACTCTTATAAGATCTTTTAGGAAAACTTAACGGGTAAAATATCTTTCAACTCGACTTAGTACTAGAGGTTCTTTATGACCATAATTTACCTCTAATACACTTTAAATACTTAGGAATTTATCCTAACTGATATATACAATTAGAATTCATCGATTTTGAATCTACACACATATGAAGAATGGTTCAAGGCTTGGCAAAACATTTTGGGGTGTTACATAAACTAGGACAAATTTTGAGTCAAGTGAGGCCTAGGGTGATCCGAAAATAGATGGGGGATTGAACCTATAGTTTGATTAATTTGATTGATAGTCAAGATGATATGGAGCATGTATGGCTTTACGAAATCGTATTCGGACAAGTAAAACTCCCAGAATTAAACTTGGTGTTAAGGATAAATGTTAAGACGTCATGGGATGAGGGTATGTTGTGATATGGGATACTTGGAGACTCTTTACGAGCTCTTTATCTCCGTATATCCCTCCAAAGTAGGAATAATCCCGCTAGTCCGGGGCCGCCAGAGCGTAATAATCCTGATGTGGCCGAACAGTTGCGACTTACTACTGGATAAAAACCTTATAAATAGTATTTTGTGTAAAACTAATTCTTAAGAAATTAGGAAGCGACCTAGGGTGAATTTTCGCTGATTTCCATCATATTTTGTGAAAAAGGTAAGTAAATCACTTCCTTAATTCATATTCGATTCCTAGAACATAGAAATTATAGTTGGTGATAATTGGGGGAGGGTTTTAGCTTGCAACCAATGGTGGAAAATATCCCTAGATAGGGGTAGGATCATGGATTTGGATTAAGAGGAGAATTATGTTATAATTATGTGAATTAGGTCATTGCATTGATTATTTGTATGTATGTTACTGTTTGTAGACAAAGAACAAGTTGAACGAAACCAGAAAGGGAAAGCTCTTGCACTTTAGAGTTGTCAAAGCTTGGTTTCGAGGTAGGTGATGGTTTGTTTTCCCGTGTGTGATACGTGTACTTGTTAAATTACTCCATTGTATGCATATGTGTATATGAATAGGGAAGAATGAAATGAACTATGTGAAAGAGTACTTATTGGCCATGACTTAAAATGAACCTGTCCTTGGTGGATATGCTAATTGGACCATTCAGTGTGATTGTGGTTGATTTTGTATGTTTGATCGGGTGTCACATTCCGATATATAATTGAATTGGGTGTCACGTTCTGACACATAAATTAGATCAGGTGTCACATTCCAACACAACCTTGGATCGGGTGTCACGTTCCGACACACAATTTGGTGTCTGTAGGTTTCATGAGAGGATCCTTATGTGAAACTATATAGTATATTAAGATTGTTGAATTGTTATCATGTTAAGCACTGTTAATGATATGATAATGGATAGGGAAAAGTCATAAATTCCCCCTTGAAGTTTTATCGAAAAGTCAGTTACACACTTAAATTATCATGGCGATCTATTACACACCTAAACTACCTAAAAATAAATTTATTACCCCCTACAACTGACGTGGCAAAAAAATAAAATAACAAAAGAGCACGTCAGAAACCCATTAAAGTAAAAACAAATTAAAAAATAAAATCACCCCACATCATTTCTTCTTCACACCCACCTCCATTGACTCTCATTTTGAATCTTGATTTTTTTTCTTTCAAAATCCATTAAAGTAAAAATAAATTTAAAAAAAGTAAATCACCCCACCCCACCCCACTTCCTTTCTTCTTTACACCCACCTACCCCCTTCTTCGCCACACTCACCTCCATTTACTTCCCATTTTGAATCTTAATTTTTTTCTTTCAAAACCCATTAAGAAGAAGAAAAATTCTTCTCTCCATTTTGGTTGAGAAGACAATTGGGGTTTGGAGAGGGAGGGGGTCGGATGGGTGGTTAATAATTAATTAGGAGTTAATTAATATAAAATATAGTTAATAAAAAAGTTAATTAATAAAGAAAAGAAAAAGAATATAAAAAATCAGATGGGTAGTTAATAATTAATTAAGATTTAATTAGTATAAAATATAGTTAATAAAAGAAAAAAAGTAATTAATAAAGAAAAAAATATAAAAAATCGGATGGGTAGTTAATAATTAATTAATATTTAATTAGTATAAAATATATTTAATAAAAGAAAAGTTATTTAATAAAGAAAAGAAAAGAAAAATATATAAAAAAATCGGATGGGTAGTTAATAATTAATTGGGATTTAATTAGTATAAAATATAGTTAATAAAAGAAAAGTTAATTAATAAAGAAAAGAAAAGAAAAAAATATAAAAAATCGGATAGGTGGTGAATAATTAATTAGAGTTAATTAGTATAAAATATAGTTAATAAAAGAAAAGTTAACTAATAAAGAAAAGAAAAGAAAAGAATATTAAAAATCGGATGGATAGTTAATAATTAATTAGGAGTTAATTAACATAAAATATAGTTAATAAAAGAAAAGTTAACTAATAAAGAAAAGAAAAGAAAAGAATATAAAAAATCGGATGGGTAGTTAATAATTAATTAGGAGTTAATTAACATAAAATATAGTTAATAAAAAAATTTAATTAATAAAGAAAAGAAAAGAAAACATATAAAAATTATAATTTCTGACATGGCGCTGATGTGGCGTTGACGTGGCACCACATGACAGCAAGTGTAATACACCACATGCTATGAGAGTGATGTTATACGTTTCAGGGGGGTAATAAATTCATTTTTAGGTATTTTAGGTGTGTAATAAGTCGTCATGGTAGTTTAAGTGTCTAACTGATTTTTTGATACAACTTCATGAGGAAATTTATGCATTTTCCTATAATGTATAAGTCTATTCTGTATATATGTGTGTGTGTTTACTGTGTTGTAATTACTTATTTCATGTCTCATTTGTTGGCTAGTCGCGTGATCGTACTAGGACACCGTTGTCCTTGTGTACTGATACTGCACTTGTTCTATTTTTGTTGAGTACATGGCATCTTCCGGTGGCTGTGGAGAGACCTCACTTAGAAGATTGTTGATCTATCAGAGTTCAAAGGGTGATCCAGATTCTTTCGGGCTACCATGAGCTCTTCCATGTCGTGTTCCTTCATTCAGGACCTAAACTTGCAGACACTGGTTTAATTGATGACTTTTGAGGTTGCATCCCCTTCCTTTAGACTTGTTGTTTCTTAGAGTTTTAGTACATCGACTTTCAGGACCTAAACTTGCAGACACTGGTATTAAATTTTGCATGCTTAGGTCGTTGACTAGATTATTCTGAGTTTATGGAAACTCATTCTTATCTCATTATTAAACCTTCTTCCGCATCTTTAATTTGTCTATCTCTTGTGAGTATTGTTGCTTTGGGTTGAAATAGTGGTTCTCCCATCGGAGGGTTAGTGTGGGTGTCAATCACGACGAGTCGGGGTCATGGCACCAAAATATAAAAAATAGCAAATAGTAACAAAAACAATAGATAGTAGCGGAGCAGTAACTATATGATAGAATTATTTTCTGTTGTATTTTATTTTCGACATTTGTTTTGGCCCAATTTTTTGGTTTGTTTCTTTTGAACACATTTCTTGATTATTAATTAATAAAAAAGGTCCCCAGACCAAAATTGCTTTAAAAAAACTATAAGAAAATAATATTATAATTGAAATATAAAAAATATGAGCTATAGAATATCAAAAATCGAAGGACGAGAAACTACAGGAACAATACTACAGCTACTAGTATAGATGAATCACAATATAATGCACTGCTACCTACTTATTAACCTTCTACATTAGTTTAATTTGTATCTTCCAAAACTTTCTAAATAAGATCATGTCCTCGGTAAAATAAAATTGCATCATGACATGTTTAATCACCTCTTCTCGATACTTGTTTGGTCTACATCTACCTCTCCTGAAACCATCCATAGACAATCTCTTATACCTCTGCATTGGGGCATCAATGCATATCCTCTTCACATGCCCGAACCATCTCAACCTTGGCTCCTACACTTTTGTCCTCCACCGAAGTCACTCTCACTTTATCCTGCATATCCTCATTTCTAATCTTATCTCTCCTAGTATGTCCATACATCCATCACATCATCTTCATTCCCGCAACTTTTATCTTCTGAACATGAGAATTCTTAACTAGCCATCAACATTCCACTCCAAATACTAATAGAGGCTACAAAATTGGAGTTTATGCTGCTTTAACACATTTGGCACTTGACAATGACTGCATGTCAATAGAATTTTGGAATATTAAATGGGATAATTGTGCTGAATTTTGATGGTTTCAAATGGATAAAGGTGCTCTTAAAAAATGCAACACCCCCTAAAACGTTGTATGTGGTGTTTCAATTGTCGATGAAAATAATAATACTTTTGTATTTTTGGAATAACTTTTAATAGGATGGTCCAGATTAGGTGATTCAAATTTATAAATAACTCCAATATCTTCACCTACAACTTTCATGAGACTATATCTTAATATTCGGCGGCTAAGTAGGTCAAATAAATTCTTTTTTGCAAGACATAGTGTTGTGACGAAATGGAGTGGTTGTAGAATAAAAATCATATCTCACTGTAGGATGCTCCAAATCAATTGATTCTTGAACTACATGAAATTGGACTTCTAGAGCTACAATTCATATGAGACACTAAATCCTAATGAGGATTTATCTTGTTCAAATGCAGCTTCGAAAAAGATATTCCATTAAAAGAAAGTTCATCTCACTAACCATGGAAAGATCTAGATCCATTAGACATCACCCATGACATCAATAGTCCTTCATTTGACATCATTCATTACATCACAATCTCCCATTGAAATTTCAAGATCATCCTTTAAAATTATTTTTATTTATTGTTAAGTTTCTCCTCCATACCTATAAATACCCACTTTATTTCTTTATTTTATTCATCAAGCTTTCTCAAACAACTCTTCTCTCTATAAACTTCTTTACTCATTCTCAAATATAGTAATGTAGAAATACGATTCTGATGATTCTTATACACCGGATAGTACACAAAATGCTCCGGCAAGGAAAAATGTTAGAGATTCAAAAATGTTCATTGAGTTCTTCAATTCGGAGTAAAGCTTCGGATTTCAGGTATGTAAGGCTATTCATAGCATTGGATTGAGTTCTTCCATGCTCTCAATATTTAAATTCATTGTAATTGAGTTATAATTGAGTTTTACCCTAATCTTGAATTCTAAATAAATTAATTCAACCTCTATTGAATAAGATATATATTTATGCATTGAGATTATTATTATTTTTATCTCTCATATTAGTGGAATTATTGTTCGTGGCTAATTTTTCATGAACCCTAATTGATTTGATGTTCATGAATATTTTTACGCATTTTTTCAGTAAAGATGTTGGCTTTTAATATTCATTGACAAAAAGAGTGATTTGAATTAATACTATATATGTATTTTATTGTGTTTTGAAAGAGCAAAATAATTGAGTTTAAATGAATTTTATTAAATGATGTTTTGAGCAAGATATTTTGATGAGATGTAAATGATATTTTGAGGTGTAATGATTGATGAATAGGTAATGAGATGAGTTCGATGTTTTAAATAAAATTCTAATTTGACTAGATGATGATGTTAGTATAAGCACATATTTTGAGAGTAGTATTGAGCACTGAGTTGGGCAAGAGTTTAATTGACCCAAACCTCAGAACTACGTAGCCAGCGTAGCATGGAGGCTATGCCTCTTAAGTCCCAAAACGAGGACTTTAATGATTGAATCCAAGATGGTGATGACCTTTACCCTGGCAAGGTATTGGATGGATGTGGCAATGACATCACTTCATTGTATCATCACTAGCTCATAAGTGATGGTTGTTAGTTAGAGAAACACCCAACTGAGTAAACATTGCTTATTATTATTTTTAAACTTGCATTACATATTGATGTTAAGATGATGTTGAGTTCTGAGCTGAGTTTTCCTAAGAGGAATTTCTTGATATCTGTTCTTACTTTCCTGCCATTTTACATACTCGTACATTCCACGTACTAACATCATTCGACCTACATCGTTTTATGATGCAGATACAGGTGTTAGAGATTCTCAAAAGGCGCATCGTTGAAGATCATTATTTTCCATCTATTTGGTGAGTCCTTCTTGTATTCAGAGGAACTCTTTATCCTTTTATTATTGTTGAGTATTATGTTTCTTTTGAGGTAGCCATAGACATGTCATTGGCACCGTCAAATAGTGTTAGAAGCTTCGTAGACAGAATTTGATGATGTAATCGGAGTAGTTCTCCTTTGAAACCACTTTCTCTAAGGATTATTTTTTTTCCTTTGAGGTTAATGATGGCAAGTCCACATTAGTATTCTTATTTTCACTTAAGTCTTCCGTTGATGAATGAATGAGTGATGAGACCAAGTGGTTCTCTTGGAGGCCAGAAATGATTTCTGAGTGCCGCCCATGCCTAAGGTACTCTTTCGAGGCGTGCCAAAAAATTACTTAGGTTAAAATGAATTAAATAAAAAACTGATTCATAAGAAACTTATTAAATAAATATAAAATTAAATTCAAAACCAAATTATGTGATCCATTATTTTTAATTTTGAAACTAATCATGAAGTTTAAATACTGACTCTAGGAGTGTCAAAATGAGTCCAAATATAGATAAGTTCATCCAATCCGTTCGGAATTTTATGGGTTGGGCTCAAGATAATTTGAATTGGGTCAATCTCAACCAATTCAAGTTTTAACCCATTTTAAAAGAATCCTCAATTGTGCCCAATTTAATCTCTGATGTCAACCCTGTTTTAAGACTCTTTATTTGTATTTGTGTAATTTATGTTCCCACGTTGAAGGTATAAATTACTATCTATTTTATATCTTCTAGATTTTATCTATCCATTTGTATTTTATTTTTTTATTTTCTTGAGTTGGAATTCAAATTGTAGTTATAAAAGCTAAATAACAATATGTTAAAATTATTAAGATTAAGCGGGTTAAATTGGACTCGTCATGATCCAACCCAATTTTTAGCCCATTTGAGCCCAAAATAAATTTGAGCGGGTCATGACCCAATCCGATTTCTATTTCAACTCATTTTAGTATTTTCAATTTCAATTTAACCCATCTATTAGACTCCGCCTATTAGGAGTGTTCACAATTGGATAAAAATCGATCCAAACTGAAAAATCAAACCAAATCGATCAAATAAATTGATTTTTTATTTGATTTGGTTTTACATTTCTAAAAACCGATAATATTTGGTTTGATTTTAGTTTTGTTCAAAAAAATCAAAGAAATAACCGAACCGAACCGATAAATTATATGCATATTTTTTTAATAATTATTATATATACATAATATATTATTTTTATGAACATTTTTTTATGCAAAAACATGCAGCGCATTAATTTAAAATAATAAGGTATGATGCGTCTTTTATTTGTACAACTATGTCATTAACTTATGAATTATTCAGTAAGTTTATGTTGTTTAGTACATTGAATTAACTAACAATATAAGCAGGAAGTTAATCATAATTAAAGTTCTGGTATAAGAATTATAAGATCCAAAATGACACGAAGATAATTAAATATTTTGAATGAATTATTATCTTTTTTTTTCTCTTTTGAATGAATTATTTCTTTGATTTTTGTGTATAGTTAATAACTGACTAATCGAACCAAATCAAATCGAAATCGATAATAACCAATTAAGTCGATGGATGTATATTTTATTTTATTTTATTTTATTTTAATAATTAAACTAATTAAATTGATTTGATTTTAATTTTGATTAATAAGCGATCTAAATCGATCCGTGAACACCCTTACCGCCTATGTTTAAAAGTTGGTGAAATTGGAACAAGAAACAAAGAAAAGCAACATAGGACGAATCAATTAATAAGCAGGAAAAGTCTATAACGTATTGGAATAAGCATGCCTTGTATTAGGGCTGTACAGGGTAAACCGCACCAAACCGACAAACCGAACCAAACCGGAAAAAAAACCCGACTAGTGGTTTGGTTTGACTTGGTTTGGTGTTTGAAAAAAAAACTCGACCATTATAGGGTTGGTTTGGTTTTAACTAAAAAAAATCAAACCGAACCCAAACCGACCCGATTATAGATATACTACTTTTAAATTATATTATACATAAAAATATTTATTAAAATGTAATTTATAAATATTTTTTTAAAATTTTTCATAATTTTTGTTTTCTTTGTTACATTTAGATTTGGACTTGAGAAGCACATCTAAATAATATACAAAAAAAACTCATCTTATAAAGTTATATTATAAAGTTAAAACTTCAAACAGTGTTGTGCCTCCATCTTATATGTTGATATTTTGTACTAGAACTCTTTTTAAGAAGCACCGCTCTGTGCTTTTTATTAGATACTATGAAAAATCCGAAAAAACCCAAAAAACCCCGAGAAACCCGAAAAACCCGAAAAAATCCGAAAAACCCGAGAAAAATTGATATCGAAAAATCCGATTTTTATTGGTTTGGTTTGGTTTATATATTTAATAACCCGATACAAATGGTTTGGTTTGGTTTATAAAAAATCTGAACCAACCCGATCCATGTACACCCCTACCTTGTATGATGAGAGTGCTGGTTGACATTCTTTTAAACAAAATGGACAAATCTCAATACTGTTGATTCTGTCTCAATCAATTAAATATTTCACCCTAATTTTTAATATCTGGATCAGTTAGGTACTAAATTAACTGATATGAGACTTATTTTCATTTTTTTTTCCTCAATACCATCGTGTATTAAAGTATTTATATATCATACTACTAATAATTAGAACAATGGACTATCATTCTTGATCTTAATTAAGTTGTCCGTGGTTCATTTATTACAAAGATTAATAATACAAAAAATATTTTTTATTAAGTGTTTGATTCATTGCTTCTCATTTAATTTTGTGTTTGGTTTAAAACTCTACAAAAAGCTTCTTTTCAATTATACTCTTGAATTATTATGGAATTTTCTATTTCATGTAATAGGATCAAGATAAATAATTGGGGGACAATAGTATTTTTTTGTGGCCTTCTAACTAGCTAGGAGAAGAATAATTTTGTCGTCATGTTTGCTACTTTCCCATTTAAATTATTTGAGGGTTGTCATCTTAATAAATTGATCACTCACAAAACGCCAATTTTCAGTTTTATAAAGATAGATCATCTACTTTTAAAATCAAAAAGATAGTAAACAATAGTAAAATCGAATAAATTAAATCATCTACGTTTACACATAAAAATTTCAAGATGTAGTTTTAATGCGGAGTTAATATCATTAAAGATCACTCAACTTTGAGAATTTATCTGACAAAGTCATTGAACTTTGTTTGTATCAATAAAATCAATCAATTAGGCCTTGTATCAACAAAATCATTCAACTAAATTAATTATCAAAAAACTTTGACATGACAAATAATTTTTATATATATTATGTATATATGAACCCTCAAATAAATAAAATTTAAAAATTTGATATGACAATTATATAGATATATATTATGTAAATATGTACCCACAACTAAATAAAATTTGTAAGCTAATTTATTGAAATAAATTTACTAGTACAAAACTACAAATATAAAACATAAAATCAAGAAAATAGAAAAAGTGATTAAAAGGATTTGAGGGGTATTTTTATCTTTACATATTTAATCCCATATTACTAAATCTTATATATACTAATACCACCAAATGGAAGGTATTAGTTATACACCCTATAATACCATGTAGGGTGTATAAATAATACATATATATATATAGGCCCAAAATTCCTACCAAACATAATACTAAATAATATCATAAATAATACATGGATTATTTCTCCTAATACATCCTATCAAACGACACCTAAGTACATTATTAGGGGTGAAAATGTCATAATTCAACATTAACACCATCTTAAAGTTATGTATACTCCCTTCGTTTCTATATAAGTGGTATTTTAGTTTTTTCATTTTGTTTCAAAATAAATGATGTTTTAGATAATCAAGAACATATCAATGATGTTTTTTTAATTTTTACCCTTAAATAAAGGGAGTTTTTTATAACCAAGAAGCTACGCCCTCCGTTTCTATTTATATATCACCATTTTAGAGTTCACGTCCCTTTAAAAACAAGGTAGATTTACTATTGTACCCTCATTCAGTGTTCTCTTAATTAGGTTTCAATAAATTAACATAAATTAATTTATTTTAATTAATAAAATTGACCAATGAACATTAATTAATCATTTAGTTTTTCAATGTTGGTCAAATTTATACTTTCAAAACTAATAACTCTCGGGGATAAAATAGAAAGAATAGTGTTATTTATATATTGGTTTTGTGAAATGACAAGTATTAAGGAATATTTATTTGTAGTAAGGATGACATATTAATAGGAATGAATGGAGTACTAAAGAGTTATATCTTTTTTAAGGTATTTATTAAGGATAAATTAGTAAAACGCTCCTTATTATTTGGGAATGAATAGTTTCTTAAGAGGTGTTCCAAGCTAAAAGACATCATTTATTTAGGAACGGAAGGAGTGCTCAGTAGTGGTGGCAAATAAGTGAATTCGATTGAATTTGGGCACATAAAAACTAAATTGAGTTAAAATTGGATTGCAATACATCCAATTTTAATATGAATGAAAAATATATTAGTAAATAGTTCTAACCCACTTTATTTTTCTAAAGTCAAAAACTTTTAACCTTTAACTGAGTTAGCTGAAATCAACTTTAATAATAAAAAATATTACTTTAAGGGTGTGTTTGGTTGGTTCAAATATTATGAAAAATAATTTTTAAATGGATTTATTTTCCTCTAATTTAAAGAAAAATTACTTCCCTACTAAAAGCAAATAACTCATTTTCAAAAATTCTCTTTCAACGTCATAATCCCACCACCTAATCCACCTAGACGCCGATCCGGGATCCCACCCCAAAATTGAATCGAGATACGATCTCGACCCTGATCCCAATTCGAGTCCCACCCCGATACACAACCCCGAATTTAAATTCAACTCAGGACCCAACTCCTGATCTAGGACTCGACTCGACTTGAGACCATGCCCCAACCCGGGGACCAATCCCAATCTCAATTTGGGACGATCAGACCCCAACCCTGACCTTGGGAACCTAACTCCAATTTTCAATTCAGTACCCAACTCTCGAGCCCAACTCTTACTTGGGACCCGACCTCGACCTTGATCTAAAAAATTAATTTTCCACAAATTTTCTCCTATTTATAATAGTGAGTTTGTGTATGAATACCCATATTTTATGTGTTAGAAATTGAGTGGAGATCATATTTACCCTATTAAAATATAAGTGATCAAATTCATAAAAATATGAAATAAGTGGACTGATTTTATAAATATTGGATTGAAATTGTCAACTCTAGTACTCAATACGGAGGGAGAGCGTTCGTTATGGGTTCAACTGGCTTTGATTTAAATTATCTATTTATCTTAAATATCTACTGAATATGTACACACTATTAATTTAGAATTCAATAATTTAAAAAGATTAAATTTTAAAACATAAACTTTAATTAAATCTTAATTTCTCCTCCTCCGATAGCACTCCCAGTGTTCGAGTCAAGTGAATACGATAATTGAATCAGAGTTAGTTTAAACTCAATGCATCAATGGAAAACAAATGTGTATACAATTAGGTCACTTGTAGTTATAAGAAAGTTCTTAACCTTAGTCAATGAGCTTGGTAACAAACCAAAATATCAGAGTTTAAATTTGAAGGATCTTCCTTTATTTTTAGACCAATAACAGGGAAGAGTGAATTCAGAAAAATAAAAATTAAATTTGTATATAAAAATAATAATTAACAAACCCACTATGATAGATTAAACTACACTGATCGTGTAACAAAAGTTTTACAATGTCATTGTATATAACTTATATTTTTTTATTAAACCCGAAAATGTAGAACCATGGCAGGTTAGACTAAAAACCTTAAGCAATCTTTCTATACCTTGATAAACTATTAGTTACATACAAATTACATGAATATTTCAATGAGCCTTTATCTAGGAAGGATATGATTTCAAAATTGTGGTATGGGGTACATAATATGCTAATTGCCAATCCCAGGGCTTGGAACTGCTCTATCAACATTGACACCAGCAAATTCATATTCATGAACAAGCTTGGCATGACCTTTTTTACTTGGGGAAGAAGGCGGAATGACGGTGCCTTTATTCAACAGCTTTCTTGATTCAAAATTCGATGGATAACAGACTAGCAGAACTATTAAAGTAACGAAAATTAATATGTCGCGACGAGTCATTAGGTAATACAATGAGAGAATTAGTTGTAAGGAAAACGGACACTTAATTTGTTGAATGAATGAAAGTAGAGGAATTTATAGGAAGGGAAAATGGAAGAATAGTGTGTGTGTCAAGTTAGTTGACATGATAAAAGGAATATTATTATTTTTCATATGTTATGTACAAAGGTGTCTTTAGAAATAATGCCTCGTGGACGTTGGTAGGTATGTATGAACTAAGCTGCCGGCTTATCTTGTTGTTTTTGAGTTAAAAAGTCCTTTTTTATAATATGTTTTTTTTGTTTTTTTTTTAAAAAAAAAATCCAAATTATATTGGTTTTGTTAATTGTGTTCACATAGAGTGAGTGTTTTGGGCAGGCTAACGTGTACTGAAAGGTGTTCAATTAAATTTCCTTCATCCAAAAATTGGATTATGTACATATGATTATACTAATATATCATTTTAAATTAATGAATTCCCTTGGTTAGGGGTGGATTATGTATATATGATTACACTAATATATCATTTTAAATTAATGAATTCTCTTGATTAGGGGTGGGCATGGTATAGTATGTTATGGCATTTGAAATTTTGGTACAGTAATTTTGATATTTGATTATTAAAACTATTATACTATTACCATACCAATTTAATTCAGTATGGTTTGATATTTTGAAGTTTGGTCTCTGTATTTTGCGGTATGGTAAATCAGTAATCACAGTTTGTTCAACTTTAACTAATATATATTTGTATAATAGAATATTATGACTTCGATAATTTAGAAATAGGTCCTCAATTGTATCATACGAACATATTCCACATGTAGAAATATATATTCAAAACAAAGTATAAACAAGTTCTTTTGTTAATCAATTACATTTAAAATATATTTCAATCAAAATATACTAGTCAAAATTTCTACTTCTAAACATTTAGTTTATACTAATACTAGGTTGCATATTTGTTAGTATTTTAATAATATATATGTGTGTGTGTTTGTTATTTATGTAACTATATACTTTGCCATGATATTCCGTATTTCGGTATGTTATTTTTAAATATCAAATACCGTACCGAATACCACAAATATTTAAAATGTATATTATATACCATATCAAATACCAAATACCAAAATTACGGTATCAAAAATTCCAAAATGGTGTGGTAATTCGGTATATAGCATACCATGCCCATCCCTACCTATTGACTCAAATTTTACTTAATTAGGTTGCAAGTTTGAATATCAAATTTTATTTTCTTACGTTATTCTTGAATCCTCTTATTTGAATTTATGGCTTTCGTATAGCAAAATATAGATGTTGGAAATAACTATTGGATTAGGTGCACCCATAAGGGACACGAACTATCCCGTTACTTCATTAGTTGATCCTCCTCCTTAATCCTAATACTTATGAACAAATACACAATCATGATTTTGTGAAGATTCTCGACAATCTCTGATGTGAATCGTGATTATTACAGTCCATTTTTGCTATGAAAAAACTTGTGATTCACGTGCGTAGAAAAGTTACCAATGCCACATATTATCTACAAATGACTTCTTGTGTGCACGCAAAAGTTGAGGTGCATCTTTGGCTTTGTTAGTGATAATGAACTTTTTCTTTTCCTCTATTAGAGGCTAGAAGATATAGATATTGACTCTAACTAACCAAAACGTGGAAATGATCAAATCTCCTCAACAGGAATTTGTAAGTAGCAATTTACCTAATTTAGATTTGAACTTAAGACATCAATAGTTAAAATACTATTTTGATTTCAAATCTACTTATTCTATCATATATTATATTGCTTGTTCAAGTTTTTGAGAAATTCAAAGTGCTTATTTTAGAAAATTGAGAAATTTGATCAAGTTTTTAGAGAAAAAATAAATATGATTAAGTAGTAGTAGCACAAACTTTTTTTCAAAAGCTAAAAACTAATCTTTTTTCAAAAAAACACCTTCGGAACATTGGACAAGCACAAAGTACTGATAAAAAATTTTCCCAAATTAGTTAGTCAAACACAAATTTAAATTCTCCAAAAATACTTTTTGGGAAAAACACTTCTAACAAAAAGCATTTTTCAAAATAATCAGATTTTGAAAGCTTCTTGTTACGACCCCGACCCGTCGTGACTGTCACTCACAATAACCCTCCAATTAGATAACCATTTTTACAGTCCAACTTGTCAAACTGAAGAGATAATAATTAAAGACTTGCGAAAGTACGAATAAAATCAGAAATAATACTGAGTTTCCATAAATTCGGCTAACAATTTTAATAACAATGAAATGCGGAAACATCCTAGCAACTGAAAGTCGTCCGTACCAAAACTCTAACCAAATGTAAATGTAAAGAAAAAGGAGAACACTCACAAAAGAATTCATAAAACTAAACAGTGTTTGAAAATCTGAGTCTTGAAAAAGGGACTAGAACAGAGGAGAGTCCACGGCAACTTGAAACAAACAGCTCACCCTTGAACTCAAACAAGCTTTACTTTTCTAACCGAGGTCTCTCCGCAGCCCGCTGAATATGCCCTGTACTCAATAAAATGGCAGATCAAGAATAGTATCAGTACACAAAAACAACGGTGTACTGATAGGATCACGCGATTAGCCAGTAAGCGGATCATAGACATGTAAATTCCACACAATAGGCATATGCATATACAGAATAAGTAAACTAATCTCAAATTCAACCATATTCATAAATACCACAACTCCACATTTTTCACATGCTATAATTTCACACAAGCGTCCTCTCAAGGAACCTACAAACAATCAATTTTGTGTCGAAACGTGACACCGGATCTAAATATGTGTCGGTACGTGACACCCGATTCAATTATGTGTTGAAATGTGACACCAATCCAATTATATGTCAGAACGTGACACTCGATTTAAACATACCACAATCACAAATACAAAGAAGAACGAAACGAAGTGAGAGGCCGGTGGGCAAAAATAAACAACTCGCACACACTCGCTTTCCCTCCACCTAATTTGGCAAAGAACTCACGGCGATCCCTCATTTAAGATTATGTAAAGTACCCAAGAGGTCTCAGACCTTCTAATTGGTATTTATCTCCAAAATAAAGATTTACTTATGATTAGAAATCAACTTTCTATCTAATTGATGTACCTGAGATGCATTTCCTCGAGCTCCTAGGGAACGCAATAAAAAGAATTTCCCTCTTTGTTCATTAAGAATTGAAGAGGGGAGAACGAGAAGACATCAACCGCCATGACGGACACTCAAATTGACCTACTCGAGCTTATGTTGAGTAAGGGGGAGAAGGTGCCCCTTACAAAGGGTGATTAATCAAGTCCGACAACGGGTTTTGACTTTCGAGCTTAGCTCTTTTCCGATGTAGATGAGGTATTTGTTGCTCAGAACTCCAAAACTGAAAAGGAATTATTTAATTGAGTAAAATTAGGCCAATACCATTCAAGCCTTCCCACTCTTGTTTTCTTTTTTTTTGCAAACTAGCCTCCTTCTTACTAGCATTTTTTCAGGTCCTGAAAAGCTAATCATAGGTTGTTCTCTCCATTGGTACGAGAAAAAAAATGTTATAGCTAAATGGTGATGGGCAATATCAGTCAGCCATAGACCCCTAGTTACAGCAGGTACCACGAGCCCTATGTTCTATACATCTATCCAGAAGCAAACATTATATCACCAAGAATATGTTCATCACAAAACAGCCAGCAAGGGATCATTTCACACATAATCTAGCAGGTTTCCCTATTCATATACACACATGCATATTATGAAGTAATTTAACAAGTATATAAAATACATATGGAAAACTAGACCATCACCTACCTCAAATTCACTCTTCAACAACCTTACAATGTAAGAGTTTTCCCTTTTTCGGGTTCGTTCTAGGTCTAGAAACAGTAAACACATATAAAGGATCAACACCATGGACTAACTATCATAAAATATAACAAAATTCACACCCTAGACTAAACCCACGATCCTAACCTCACCCCAGGACTATTTCCCACCATTAGTTTTCAGTTCAAATCCTCCCCCGATGATTACCAACCATAAATTCTAGGTTCTAGAAAGGATGAATTTAGAGAATAAAATCCTTACCTTAAGCATGAGAATCCATGGGAAATTGATAAAATTTGCCTCATGTCGCCTTTTGGAGTCTTAGAAACTGATTTTGCAGAAAAAGACCATTTCTGGAGTTTGACATGACTTAAGCCGCAACCCCACTCACGCGGGACCTATCCTGTTCTGGCGGAATATGCGGAAATAGTGAGCTCAGAATTTGTGCTCTAAGCCCCCATTTCACAACATACCACTTTCCAAGGATGTATTAAAATATACCCTTCACACCAACTTTGATTTCGAGAGTTTTACTCGCCCAAATATGATTTTGCAAAACCGTAAATGCTCCATATCGTCTTGGCTATCAGCCTGTCCAATAAAATTAGAGATTTGACCTCCCATAATTCACATAATCACCCTAGATTCTACCTGACTCAGAATTCATCCAAATATGGCCTAGGTTAAATTTTTTCAAAGTTATTACCCGAAGTTTTCTGGCCCGAATTCCTTCTCCATTGGTCTATTCCAAAAGATGGGGACAGGTCATTACAATAGATACCAATTTACCCATCACTCATCCCCGAGTAACTAACTAAGGAAAATAGGGCTAAAGAAAAGATAGAGTAGTACCTGTTTCGTCGAACAGTCGAGGATACTTGTCTCGCATGTCTTTCTCAGTCTCCCAAGTAGCTTCCTCTACCGAACTATGTTTTAATTTCACTTTAACCATGTTGATATCCTTATTCCTCAACTTCCGTACATCACGATCAAGAATTGCAATTGGCTCATCCTCATACTGGAGTTCCTTGTTTAATAACACCGAGTCTCATTTAATGATGTAGTCTCCATCTCCATGATACTTTTTCATTATGGACACGTAAAAAACTGGGTGTACCCTAGACAAGCTAGGTAGTAAGGCCAATCGGTATACCACTGGCCCTACACAGTCAAGAATTTCACAAGGGCCAATATAATGAGGGCTAAGTTTGCCCTTCTTGCAAAAACTAATCACCCCTTTAATGGGTGACACTATTTTAGATGTACTTGATCACCAGCCTCGAATGTCATATTTCTTACCTTTCAATCAGCGTACTCTTTTTGACGACTTTGAGTTGCTAGCAGCTTAGCTTGGATATATCTTACCTTATCCTGAGCATCCCTTACTAAGTCAACCCCCAATGGCTCCACTTTCCTAGCTACAAACCACCCTATGGAAAACCTGCATCCGCTCTCATATAGGGCTTTGAATGGTGCCATATCATTACTAGAGTGATATCTATTATTGTAGGAGAACTCATACAAGATTAAGAACTTGTACCAATATCCCCCGAAGTCTATAACACACGCCCTCAACATATCTTCCAGCACCTGGATAGTCCTTTTCGATTTCTTGTCTGTCTGTGGATGGAAAGACGTAATGAAAGTGAGTTAAGTGTCCAACTTTTCATGCAACTTCCCCCAAAATTTGGAAGTGAACTGTGTACCATGGTCTGAAATGATAGAAAGGGGCACACCGTGCAGACCTACTATCTCATTCATATAAATCCTAGCCAACTGTTGTGCATTGTAGTCCACTCTAACCAGAATTAAGTGCGCTGACTTTGTTAACCTGTCAACCACCACCTAGATGGAGTCATATTTTTCCAAGGTCTTGGAAAGTCCCACCATAAAATTCATGGCTATTCTCTCCCATTTCCATTCAGGAATGAGCGTTCTTTGAAGCAAACCTGCAGGTCTTTGGTGCTCGTATTTCACCTGTTGGTAGTTCTGACAATTGTCTACATATGCATCTATGTCTTTCTTCATACCAAGCCACCAATACAACCGTTTCAAGTCTTGATACTTCTTAGTCACTCCCGGGTGAATAGAGTATCGTGAACTATGAGATTCAGACAGAATCTTCTGAATTAGTCCATCTACCCGGAGAACACAAATTCTTTCCCTAAAATGAAGCACTCCACCTACATCAAGTGTTGAGTCTTGGGCCTTGCTCATCAACATTTTTCCTTTAATTTCATTTAATCTCTCATCCTCAAACTACTTGGTCTTGATCTCTTCTATAAAAGTGGACCTTAGATCAACTCCGGTCACTATCCCACCTTTCTTTGAGATGCCTAGCCTTATAAATCTGGCCTTCAAGGTCTGAATTTCTCTATCCAGGGGCCACTTAAGAGTCCTTAAACAGGATAAACTGTCCATGCTCACCAGTTTCCGGCTCAATGGATGGTAATGGATAGTGATGTTATAGTATTTAAGCAACTCCATCCACCTTCGCTATCTCAAATCAAGTCCTTCTGGGTGAACACGTGTTGCAAGTTACAGTAATCAGTCTACACCTCACACTTGATGCCATAATGATAATGTCTCCAGATTTTCAGTGCAAACACTATCGCTGTCAACTCCAAGTCATGAGTCGGGTAGTTTCTCTCATGCACCTTCAATTGAAGCGAAGCATATGGTACAGCATTCTTATCATGCATCAACACATCACTCAAACTGGAATGTGAAGCATCACAATAAATAATGAGGTATGTACCTTCGACCGACAAGGTCAAAATTGATGTTGTGGTCAGAAAAGTCTTGAGCTTTTGGAAGCTCTCTTCACACTTATCAATCCACTAGAATGGCATCTCCTTTTTAGTCAGTCTGGTCAAGTGAGTAGCAATAGAAGCAAATTTTTTCACGAACCGACGATAATAACTTCTAACCTCGATCACGAAATTAGGCCTAGCCCAGTTCTTAACTGCCTCAATTTTTGTGGGTCCACCATTACTCCTTTTCTGGAAACAACATGGACTAAAGAGGCAACTAAAGGCAGCTAAAATTCACACTTAGAAAATTTTGCATACAACTTTTGTCTTTCCAAAATACCTAAAACAATTCGAAGATGATCTGCATATTCTTATTCACTCTTTGAATATACTAATATATCTTCTATAAACACTAGCACGAACGAATCCAGTAATGGCTTGAACACCCCATTCATCAAACTCATGAAGGCTGCAGGTGCATTGGTCAACCTAAAGGACATTACTAAATATTAATAGTGTCCATATTTGGTCCTAAAAGCTATTTTGGCACATCCTCAGGCCTAATTTTCAACTGGTGATACCCATACCTGAAATCAATCTTTGAAAAGACTGAAACACTTTACAACTGATCAAAAAGACCATCAATACGAGGCAGAGGGTATTTATTTTTTATGATGACCTTATTCAGTTGTCGGTAGTCAATACACATTCTCATATTACCATTTTTTTTTCTTGGCAAAAAACACTGAAGCATCCCAAGGAAAAGCACTAGGATGAATGAACCCCTTGTCAAGAAGCTCCTGAATATGAGCCTTAAGCTGTCTCAACTCTGTCGGGGCCATACGATAGGGAGGAATGGAAATTGGATGAGTACTCGTCTTTTGGTCAATACAGAAATCTATATCTCGGTCAGGAGGCATACCATGCAAGTTTGAAGGAAACACTTCTAGAAATTCACACACTACTTGAATACACTTAATAGTAGGAGACTCTATATCCACATCTCAGATATGGGCCAAATAAGCCAAATAACCCTGCCCCACCATTTTTTTAGCCTAAAAAAGGATATGACCTTAGCTGGCTTAGACTTGTACACCCCTTCCCACTCTAACCTTTTCCTCCCCGGGATCTCTAGAGCCACAGTTTTTTCATTGCAATTAAGTACAACAAAGTAGGGGGACAACCAAGTCATGCCTAAGATCACATCAAAATCTGTCATGACTAAGATCACTAAGTCAACCCAAATCCGATATCCCATAAACATAACAGAACAAGCATGATACACATAGGTGACTATGACTGACTCTCCAAAAGGGGTAGAAATATGTACAGGGACATCCAATATATCACATAGTGCATCAAAACCCAAGGCATATTTTATAGACACATAAGAATAAGTGGAACCCGAATCAAATAAAATAGTAGCTATCCAGTCACAGACAAGAATAGTACCTATGATAACTGCGTCAGACACCTCTACCTCGATCTTGTCCAGAAATGCATAAATCTGAGTCCGATCATCCTGATGGGCTACCTCCCTGCCCGGCTGGGCTGCTCTTCGACCTGCACTAGCATTACCTCGGCCCCCACAGCCTCTCAAATTTTCTCCTTGCCCACTCTGTAAACGTCATCTGCCATTGCTTCCCCTACCTGTTGGGACCACTTCTCTAGCCTGCTAGGGTGCTAAAATTGACCCGCGGGGGTGAGGATACTCCCTCCATGTATGGTCAGGCTCCACACAATTAAAATAGCCATGATCAAAGGACAGGTAGATACCTAGGAATGATTCTCCCTGACCCTCATGGGCCGGATGCTGCTGTGGAGTACCTGAAATATTACCAGTAAAAGCGGGCAATGCTAACTGAATTGGCCGGACAGCAATCACCGGCCTGTCTGACCCTCTGGATTAGGATCCTTGGAAGTTACCTGCACTCTTGGGCTTCTTAGTAAATCTTTGGCTTGCCTATATTTCCTCACACCTTCAATCTTAACAAACTCTGTGACTTCGTTGAAACTCTTTCCAAACGAAGTCATATGGACAAAAAAGCATCTACAACTCGGGGTTTAATCCTTTCACGAATAACCTGATCCTCTCTTCCTCGTCAGCCTGCTCTTGCTTTTCTCCAACTTCTACCTCTCCCTCGAACTCATTCTGGGAAGAAGGAGGGGCCTCACCTACCAGCACCTCCTCAATAGGGACCTCCACTCTGGCAGGTGTTGCTCTCCCTCTTTCCCTTCCTCGACTCCCTCTCCTGCCTCTTCCTCTATCATGCCCTCGAATGGCTGGCTCTTCTTCTGGCTCCACTGGAGCTAGGTCCGGATACCGTTATAGTAAGTATTGACCATTCGCAGATAAGAGAGTGAAAGAGGTTAGATACCAATTTGGATCGCCAGATATCGATTGAAATCAATTTATAGCACGAAGGAAAGAAGACAATGAAACATTTTCTAAAATTATATAGCCTCTCGAAGAAAAGTACAGACATCACCGTACTGTTTCGCAAGACTCTACAAATTCATTTTGGTACGATGAGATCAACAAACCTAGGCTCTGATACCAATCTTGTCACGACCCCAATCCGCCGTGATTGAAACCCATAATAACCCTCTAGTGGGATAACCATTTTTACAACCCAACTTGTCAAACTGAAGAGATAATAATTAAAGACTTACGAAAGCAGGAATAAAATCAGAAATAATACTGAGTTCCCATAAACTCAGCTAATAATTTTAATAACAACGAAATGCGAAAACAACCTAGCAACTGAAAGTCACCTGTACCAAAACTCTACCAAATGTCAATTTAAAGAAAAAGGAGAACACTCCCAAAAGAAGTCTTAAAACTAAACAGTGTTTGAAAATCAAAGTCTTGAAAAAGGGACTAGAACAAAGAAGAGTCCACGGTAGCTTGAAACAAACATCTCACCCTTGAACTCGAACAAGCTTTATTCTTCTAACTGAGGTCTCTCCGCAACCGGCTGAATATGCCCTATACTCAATAAAATGGCAGAGCAAAAGTAGTATCAGTACACAAAAACAATGGTGTACAGGTAGGATCACGCGGTTAGCCAGTAAGTGGATCCTAGACAAGTAAATTCCACACAATAGGCATATGCATATACAGAATAAGTCAACTAATCTCAAGTTCAACCATATTCAGCAATATCATAACTCTATATTTTCCATTGCTCTAGCCTGCTAGGGTGCTAAAATTGACCCGAGGGGGTGAGGACACTCCCTCCATATATGGTCAGGCTCCACACAATTAAAATAGACGCGATCAAAGAACGGGTAGTTACCTGGGAATGATGATCCCTGACCCTCATGGGACGGATGCTGCTGTGGAGTACCTGAAAAATCATCAGTAGAAGCGGGTAGTGCTAACTGAATTGGCCGGACAACAATCACCGACCTGTCTGACCCTCTGGAATAGGATCCCTGAAAGTTACTTGCACTCTTGGGCTTCTTAGTAAAGTTTTGGCTTGCCTATCTTTCCTCACACCTTCAATCTTAACAAACTCTGTGACTTCATTGAAACTCCTACCAGCAACTCAGGGTTCAATCCCTTTACGAATAACCTGATCCTCTCTTCCTCTTTAGCCCTGCTTTTGCTCTTCTCCAACTTCCACCTCTCCCTCAAACTCATTCTGGGAAGCAGAAGGGGCCTCACTTACCAGCACCTCCTCAATAGGGACCTCCACTCTGGCAGGTGTTGCTCTCCCTCTTCCCCTGCCTCTACTCTCTCTCCTGCCTCTTCCTCTGCCATGCCCTCTGGCTCCAATGGAGCTACGGTCCTGACACTGTTATAGAGAGTATTGATTGTCCGCGAACAAGAGAGTGAAAGAGGTTAGATACCAATTTGGATCGCCAGATACCGATTGAAATCAATTTATAGCACAAAGGAAAGAAGACAATGAAACTTTTTCTAAAATCCTATAACCTCTCGAAGAAAAGTACAGACGTCTCCATACTGTTCCGCAAGACTCTACTAGATTCATTTTGGTACGATGAGATAAACAAATCTAGGCTCTGATACCAACCTTGTCACGACCCCGATCTGCCGTGACTGAAACCCATAATAACCCTCTAGTGTGATAACCATTTTTACAACCCAACTTGTCAAACTGAAGAGATAATAATTAAAGACTTACGAAAGCAGGAATAAAATGAGAAATAATACTGAGTTCCCATAAACTCAGCTAATAATTTTAATAACAACGAAATGCAAAAATATCCTAGCAACTGAAAGTCGTCCGTATCAAAACTCTAACCAAATATCAATTTAAAGAAAAAGGAGAACACTCCCAAAAGAAGTCATAAAACTAAACAGTGTTTGAAAATCTGAGTCTTGAAAAAGGGACTAGAACAGAGAAGAGTCCACGGCAGCTTGAAACAAACAACTCACCCTTGAACTCGAACAAGCTTTATTCTTCTAACTGAGGTCTCTCCGTAGCCGACTGAATATGCCTTGTACTTAATAAAATGGCAGAGCAAGAGTAGTATCAGTACACAAAAATAATGGTGTATAGGTAGGATCACGCGGTTAGCCAGTAAGCGGATCATAAACAAGTAAACTCCACACAATAGGCATATGCATATACAGAATAAGTCAACTAATCTCAAGTTCAACCATATTCAGCAATATCACAACTCCATATTTTCCACATGCTATAACTTCACATAAGGGTCCTCTCAAGGGACCTACAAACAATCAATTTTGTGTCGGAATGTGATACACCCGATCCAAATATGTGTCAGAATGTGACATCCGATCCAATTATGTGTCAAAACGTGACACCCGATCCAAACATACCACAATCATAAATACATTCAGTATTTACAACATTATATCACCAAGAACATGTTCATCACAAAACAGGCCAGCAAGTGATTATTTCACACATAATCTAGCAGGTTTTTCTATTCATATACACACATGCATATCATGAAGCAATTTAACAAGTATATGAAACACATACGGAAAATTAGACCATTATCTATCTCAAATTCACGCTTCCACAACATTACAATGTAAGAGCTTTCCCTTTCCCTGGTTCGTTCTTCTTGTTCTTGGTCTAGAAACAGTAAACACATCTAAATGATCAACACCATGGACTAACTATCATGAAATATAACAAAATTCACACCCTAGGCCAAACCCATGATCCTAACCTCACCCAGGGCTATTTTTCACAATTAGTTTTCAGTTCAAAACCTCCCCCAATGATTACCAACCATAAATTCTAAATTTTAGGTAGGATGAATTTAGGGAGTAAAATTATTACCTTAACAGTGGAAAATCCGTGGGAAATTGATAGAATTCGCCCTAGGTCGCTTCTTGAAGTCTTAGAAACTAATTTTCCAAAAAAAAACCATTTCTGAACATTGTCACGACTTAAGTCGCGACTACCCTACTCTGGCGGGACCCATCCCACTCTAGCGGCCCCACTCTGGTGGGGTATGAGAAAACAGGGAGTTCGGAGTTTGTGCTCCAAGCCCTCATTTCACAACACACCCCCTTTCAAGGACGTATTAAAATATACCATTCACGCCAACTTCGATTTCGGGAGTTTTACTTGTCCGAATACGATTCCGTGAAGCCGTAAATGCTCTGTATCGTCTTGGCTATCAGCCTATCCAATCAAATTAGAGATTTGACCTCCCATCATTAACATGATCACCCTAGACTTCACCTGACTCAGAATTCGTCCAAGTCTGGCTTAGGCTAAATTTTTTCGAATCCACTACCTGAAGTTTTCTGGTCCGAAATCCTTTTCCATTGGCCTATTCCTAATGACGGGAACAGGTCATTACACTTGTCACGACCCAAGCCTAGGGCCTAGACGTGATATGGCGAATGAGGAACCCGAAAGTACCTCAAACAAGCCTCTTAGCATTCTTTTAGCCTTTCATAGGTAATGATGATAAATAAACAAGCAGAAATCATAATAAATCTTCAACTTACATATGTCCAACAATACCTCTAACTATTAGATTTAACGGGGCTAAGACAAGTCCCTAGCTCACCCTCAATCATAATAGAAGAAATTCCATAGTAAAATATCTTAACATATCATAAACTAGAAAGATAAAGGAGTATTGTTCCCGGAACATGGGAACTCACCAAAAGTAGTCTTCAATGGAATATCAACTAGCCACGTGGAGGAGAATGAGGAGGAGCACTGATCCCTACATGGTGATATCATGTAGGCAAAAGAGTATGCGTTAGTACTTTGAATGTACTAAGTATGTAAGGATGCATGAACATTGAGAAAACATTAAAACATTTATGTAATATGGAACATAATTTAATGTATGCATAATAAATCATATATATATCCTTTAAAACATTCATTTTGTGGGAAATTAACCATGACCGACATTTAACACCATGCGAGCTATTACATGGAATCCAACATAACCCCCTACGTTGGCCGGGGAGACTACTTGCCAGGTAGAACTCCGTCAACTTCGTTCATTTCTTTAACTTTAACTTTAAGGGCTATTTATGGATCCATTAGCCTAAGCCTACAAGGGCTCCTATGTTGGCACATAGTTAATGAGACAAGGGGTTGCTACTAGGATTCCCTTACCGAATCCCACCTCAATGCCTCATTCGGTGCTAAGTCAATCCCACGGAATAATTTAATACTTCAAAATATTCATAGCATATAACTTGAGAATTCAAACATCATATTCGGTAGAATAGCTCATTAAAACATTTGATAATTCAAATATGCAAGAATTGTCCTTATTGCATAAAGAATCCATCATTCATATCATTTCATCATTCTTTCATTTCATAAGACTCCCTTTTTGATCATAGATATTGCTTTCATAAACATTTATTTGGAGTCAAAACTTTCAAGTCAAACTTTATTAAAAACATAGTAAAACTAGGTGGGTTCAAATCACTTCAACTTGCAAATATGTATGTAAATAAATATACATAAATACTTTAAAATCCATTTATTAAAAATCATGCTTTAAACAACCCACCATTAATTTCAAGAACCTTTAAAGAGATAAATAGAGAAATTACTTGCAAATCATCAATTTATACATATGAAATAATATTGCATCAAAATAGACCAATAATCATTAGTTCAACCATGATTCATGCTATTAAGTAAAAATAAGAATTATCCATAAGAAAATTACTTGAAATCAAGATATTTAATTGAAAGAGTTTTTGGACTACATGGGTGGAAGAACCCATGGATAAATACTCACATAACTTAGAGTAAATCTTAAAGAAAATAAATATAATTTATCATATACTCAAAATAATTTAGGCATGAGAGTGGAAGGAATACTCTCATTGAAGCTTTACATACCTGGAAACCGAAGCTTTAGTTGGTACCGGAAGACTTAATGACCACTCTTGAGTCCTAGCTTCTCTCCTTGCCAGAACGTTTTGTGTACTACCCAGAATATATGAATTACCGGAATAGTATTTCTTCACTACTAAGAACTAAAACTATATTTGAGAATGTGTAAAGAAGTGTATAGAGAGAAGATTTGCTTGAGAAAGCTTGATGAATAAAATGAGGAAATAAGATGGGTATTTATAGGTGAGAAAGAGGACCTAACAATAAATAAAATAATTATAAATAAAAATCTGAAAATTTAGTGAAATATATTGATGTCATGGATGATGTTAAATGGGGGACAATTTATGTCATGAGTGATGTCAAATGTATCTAGATCTTTCTATAGTAGGTGAAATGAGTTAGCTTTGACAGAATACTCTTTGTGGGAGCTACGTTTGAATAAGATAAATTCCTTATTAGGATTTGGTGTCTTCATAAGAATTGTAGATATGGAAGTCTAGTTTCATATCGTTCAATAATCAACCAATTTGGATAACCCTACAATGAGATATGAATTTTCTTCTATAAACACTCATTTCCGTCACAGCATCCTACCTTACAAAGATTAATTTATTTGACCTACTTAACCTCCGAATCTTAAAATATGGTCTTCATAAAGGTTGTAGGTAATGATCTTGTGGTTACTCAGAAATTTGAATCACTCAATTTGGATATTCCTATGAAAAGTTATGACCAAAATACAGAGGCTATATCATGTTTAGGCAAAAATTGAAACATCGTATACAACGTTTTTAGGGGATGTTACATTATCTCCCCCTTGGGAACATTCGTCCTCGAATGAGAAAAGACTTAGCTTGAGTAGAGTAGAGTGTTAACAAACAACCTATCATTAATGCAACAGTGTAATTTAAAATATCGTATAAAATATATTTCATAATTTTGCAAGCATATGACAAGAAAAGTTGAAATGTAAGGATTTCAAGTAATTGAGCAAGGACAACTTAATACCTTAGGTTTGGGTAGAGGGGAAAAGATGAGGGTATCTCTTAATCATATCCGCTTCCGCTTCCCATGTTGCACTTTCTATTTGTTGATTCCTCCAAAGGACTTTAACAGATGCAATTTCTTTGTTCCTCAATCTCTTAACTTGCCGGTCCAAAATTTCCACAGGAACTTCTTCATAGGTCAAGTTTTCTTCAATATTCACTACTCCCATAGGTATAATGGAACTAGGATCACCCACATGTTTTTTTCAACATAGACACGTGAAACACCGGATGAACCATGGCCATTTCCAATGGTAATTCCAACTCATATGCAACCTTACCAACACGTCTCACGATTCTATAAGGCCCTACATATCTAGGGCTCAATTTCCCTTTCTTACCAAATCGAACCACACCTTTCATGGGTGAAACCTTCAGATACACCCAATCATCCACATTAAACTCAAGATCCCTTCTTCTAGTGTCAGAATAGGACTTTTGACGACTTTGAGCCGTCTTCAACCTTTCTCTAATGATCTTCACCTTCTCTAAAGCATCAAGTACCAAATCGGGGCCCAACAAGGTCATCTCACCTACTTCGAACCAACCAACCGGTGATCTACATCGTCTCCCATACAAAGCCTCAAACGGTGCCATCTCAATACTTGAGTGGTAACTATTATTATAGGCAAACTCGATTAGAGGTAGGTGATCATCCCAATTCCCTTTAAACTCCAACACACAAGCCCTTAACATATCCTCTAGTGTTTGAATCGTCCTTTCGGCTTGCCCATCCGTTTGAGGATGGAATGCTGTGCTCAACTTTACCTTAGTACCGAGGCCTTTTTGAAATGATCTCCAGAAGTGAGAAGTGAATTGGGTACCACGATCCGAAATAATGGATAATGGCACACCATGCAACCTCACCAACTCCCGAATATACAACTTGGCATAGTCTTCGGCACTATAGGAAGTTTTAACCGGTAGGAAGTGAGCTGACTTAGTCATTCTATCAACAATTACCCAAATTGAGTCATGACGCTTCCGGGTATGAGGCAGACCCACTACAAAATCCATATTCATATCTTCCCATTTCCAAGTTGGGATTTCAATGTCTTGGGCTAGGCCACCCGGCCTTTGATGTTCGGCCTTCACTTGTTGGCAATTCGTACATTCGGACACAAACCTTGCTATGTCCTTCTTCATGCCACCCCACCAATACAACTCCTTTAAGTCTCGGTACATTTTCGTTGAACCGGGATGAATGGAGTATGTAGAATTATGAGCCTCCATCATGATCAAACTCCTTAAGCCATCAACATTTGGAACACATATCCGACCTTGATAGTACTGTACCCCATCTCCCCCTTGGGAAAAGACCTCTATCTTCTTTTCCTTTACCAACTTCTTTAACTCGATAAACTTTGGGTCAAGATCTTGCTTGGATTTAACATCCACCACCAAAGAGGATGCAGACCTATTTTGAACAATCATACCCCCATCATTAGTACCACACAACTTCACCCCTAATCTAGTCAATCGGTGAACATCTTTCACCAACTCCCTCTTACTTTCATCCACATGGGCCATACTCCCCATAGACACTCTACTAAGTGCATCAGTAACCACATTAGCTTTATCCGGATGATAGTGCACACTCATGTCATAGTCCTTAAGGAGTTCTAGCCACCTCCTTTGCCTTAGGTTAAGGTCCTTTTAGGTGAACACATACTGAAGACTCTTATGATCAGTATACACATCCACATGCACCCCATAGAGGTAATGCCTCCAAATCTTCAGAGCAAAAACAACGGCCGCCAATTCAAGGTCATGGGTAGGGTAGTTACGCTCATGCACCTTTAATTGCCTAGAAGCATAGGCTATGACCTTGCCGTTTTGCATTAAGACACAACCTAAACCAATCTTTGAAATATCACAATAAACTACAAACCCCTCTAATCCTTCTGGGAGAGTTAAAATAGGAGCAGAGGTAAGTCGATCTTTTAAGGTCTGGAAACTCTTCTCACACTCATCTGTCCATATAAATTTGGATTTCTTTTGGGTCAATTTTATCATAGGAGATGAGATGGAAGAAAAGCCTTTGACGAACCTTCTATAGTACCCGACTAGACCTAAGAAGCTCCTAATGTCTGAAGGAGATAATGGTCTAGGCCAATTTTTGACTGCCTCTATTTTCTTAGGATCAACCTTGATTCCATCACCGGACACTACGTGACCAAGAAATGCTACCTCCTTTAACCAAAATTCACACTTACTAAATTTTGCAAATAATTGTCTATCCCTCAATGTTTGAAGCACAACTCTCAAGTGATTTTTATGTTCTTCCTCACCCCGAGAGTAAATTAAAATATCATCAATGAAGACTATTACAAAGGTATCAAGGTAAGGTTTGAACACCCTATTCATCAAGTCCATAAACACAGCCGGTGCATTCGTCAACCCAAAACTCATCACCACAAACTCATAGTGACCATACCTTGTTCGGAAGGCTGTTTTGGGAATGTCACACTCCCTTACCCGTAGTTGGTGATAGCCGGACCGAAGGTCGATCTTGGAGAAGTGACTTGCCCCTTGCAATTGATCAAACAAGTCATCTATTCTAGGGAGTGGGTACTTGTTCTTAATGGTCATCTTATTTAATTGCCGGTAGTCTATGGACATTCGAAGTGACCCATCCTTCTTTCTCACAAATAGAACGGGAGCCCCCCATGGAGAAATACTTGGTCTTATGAACCCCTTCTCTAACAAGTCCTTTAACTGTTCCTTCAACTCTTTTAATTCTGCCGGGGCCATACGGTAAGGAGGAATAGAGATAGGTTGGGTATCAGGAAGGAGATCGATACCAAAATCAACTTCCCTTTCGGGAGGGACACCAGGAAGGTCATCGGGAAAGACATCGGGGAATTCATTGACTATAGGAACTGACTCAAGAGAAGAACTTTTGGAGTTGACATCCCTAACCCTCACAATGTGGTAAATACATCCCTTAGAAATCATTTTGCGGGCCTTAAGATAAGAAATAAACTGACCCTTCACCACCGAATCATGACTCTGCCATTCAATAACAGGCTCATTTGGAAATTGGAATTTGACTCGACGATTCCTACAATCTATGGAAGCATAAGATGCATGTAACCAATCCATCCCAAGAATGACATCGAAATCTATCATGTCAAGCTCAATGAGATCACAAGGAATAACTTTATGCAAGATAGACACAAGGCAACCCCTATAGACCTTTCTAGCAATAATTGACTCACCAACGGGGGTAGACACCAAATAGGGCTCTAATAACATTTCAGGTAAAACATCAAATCTATTAGCAAGGAATGGAGTAACAAAAGATAAATTTGCACCCGGATCTAATAGTGCATACACATCAAAAGAAAAGACCTTTAACATACCGGTAATGACATTGGGTGTATCCTCAACCTCTTGTCTCCCATGCAAGGCATAAAAGCGGTTGGTACGTTGGACACCTCCTTGGACTTGTTGACCATGAGCAATTTGTCCTTGAGTCCTACCACCACCATCTCTACAATCCTTAGCATGGTGGCCCAGCTTGCCACACTTAAAGCATGCATTGGAGCCGGCTAAGCATTCCCCTTTGTGAGTCCTTCCACACTTCTTGCAAGTGGGGAAAGTTTGAGTAGCAACATTCTCTCTTGGAATCATTGGTTTACCACTCTTGTCCTTGTTGAACTTTGGAGGAGGAGTATTGGTGGAACCTTGTCCCACAAATCGTTGCCCATCTTGACCTTTGCCATTGTTACCATGATCGGACCTTTGAGGGTTAAACCCTCCACCATCCATTCTAGCCTTTTTGAACCCCCTTGATCTCTCTCTAAGCTTCTCTTCTTCGATTTGTTCTGCGTAAGTCATTAACCGAGAGATGTCCATCTCCTTGACCAACATGGCCGTTTTGCACTCCTTGGACACCAAGCTTGAGACATCGGAAATAAACTTGCTCATCCTAGCTCTTGGGTCGGAGACCATAAAAGGAGCATACTTTGACAACTTAGTGAATTTGAGAGCATACTCCCTCACGCTCATACTCCCTTGACGGAGGTTGATGAACTCTTGGATTTTGGCCTCCCTTAGCTCTAATGGGAAGAAGCGGTCTAGGAAGGCACCTTTGAACTCTTCCCATCCTATCGATCCTATTTCTTCATCCCTCTCAACAACCCATTGTTCGTACCACACTCGAGCTACACCTTTGAGTTGATAGGCCACTAGCTCGGCCTTCTCATTTGGTGGTACACCCATGATAGCCACAATCCAGTACACCTCATTAATGAACTCCATAAGGTCCTCATCTAGTTTAGAACCATCGAACTCGGGTGGATTCATCCTTTGGAAATCCCGAATTCTAGAGGCTGGATTTTGCATTTGGGGAGGAGGAACACCTAGATTCTCTTGGTTAGCTACGACTTGAGCTAACAAAGTAATAACACTACGAAACTCGGCATGGGTTACCCCATCCTCATGATGTTGGGCATTAGGAATCGGAGGAGTTTGGTCCTCATCGTCAACCCTTGCTCTTCGAGGTGGTCTTCCACGAGTCATTATCTAGAGAACACAAAATGGGTCGTTAGTTAAAGGAAAGCTTAGGACACTCTAAGGCACGACATGAATTTGAAAGAAGTGAAAATTTTCCTAAACGTCTCATAGTCTCTTATTCATAATTGTGGCGCGCTTCACAACCATGAAGAAGAACCTATTCGACGCGGTATGTTGGACTTCCAAGGATCATTCAAAACCTCGGGCTCTGATACCAAGTTTGTCACGACCCAAGCCTAGGGCCTAGACGTGACATGGCGAATGAGGAACCCGAAAGTACCTCAAACAAGCCTCTTAGCATTCTTTTAGCCTTTCATAGGTAATGATGATAAATAAACAAGCGGAAATCATAATAAATCTTCAACTTACATATGTCCAACAATACCTCTAACTATTAGATTTAACGGGGCTAAGACAAGTCCCTAGCTCACCCTCAATCATAATAGAAGAAATTCCATAGTAAAATATCTTAACATATCATAAACTAGAAAGATAAAGGAGTATTGTTCCCGGAACATGGGAACTCACCAAAAGTAGTCTTCAATGGAATATCAACTAGCCACGTGGAGGAGAATGAGGAGGAGCACTGATCCCTACATGGTGATATCATGTAGGCAAAAGAGTATGCGTTAGTACTTTGAATGTACTAAGTATGTAAGGATGCATGAACATTGAGAAAACATTAAAACATTTATGTAATATGGAACATAATTTAATGTATGCATAATAAATCATATATATATCCTTTAAAACATTCATTTTGTGGGAAATTAACCATGACCGACATTTAACACCATGCGAGCTATTACATGGAATCCAACATAACCCCCTACGTTGGCCGGGGAGACTACTTGCCAGGTAGAACTCCGTCAACTTCGTTCATTTCTTTAACTTTAACTTTAAGGGCTATTTATGGATCCATTAGCCTAAGCCTACAAGGGCTCCTATGTTGGCACATAGTTAATGAGACAAGGGGTTGCTACTAGGATTCCCTTACCGAATCCCACCTCAATGCCTCATTCGGTGCTAAGTCAATCCCACGGAATAATTTAATACTTCAAAATATTCATAGCATATAACTTGAGAATTCAAACATCATATTCGGTAGAATAGCTCATTAAAACATTTGATAATTCAAATATGCAAGAATTGTCCTTATTGCATAAAGAATCCATCATTCATATCATTTCATCATTCTTTCATTTCATAAGACTCCCTTTTTGATCATAGATATTGCTTTCATAAACATTTATTTGGAGTCAAAACTTTCAAGTCAAACTTTATTAAAAACATAGTAAAACTAGGTGGGTTCAAATCACTTCAACTTGCAAATATGTATGTAAATAAATATACATAAATACTTTAAAATCCATTTATTAAAAATCATGCTTTAAACAACCCACCATTAATTTCAAGAACCTTTAAAGAGATAAATAGAGAAATTACTTGCAAATCATCAATTTATACATATGAAATAATATTGCATCAAAATAGACCAATAATCATTAGTTCAACCATGATTCATGCTATTAAGTAAAAATAAGAATTATCCATAAGAAAATTACTTGAAATCAAGATATTTAATTGAAAGAGTTTTTGGACTACATGGGTGGAAGAACCCATGGATAAATACTCACATAACTTAGAGTAAATCTTAAAGAAAATAAATATAATTTATCATATACTCAAAATAATTTAGGCATGAGAGTGGAAGGAATACTCTCATTGAAGCTTTACATACCTGGAAACCGAAGCTTTAGTTGGTACCGGAAGACTTAATGACCACTCTTGAGTCCTAGCTTCTCTCCTTGCCAGAACGTTTTGTGTACTACCCAGAATATATGAATTACCGGAATAGTATTTCTTCACTACTAAGAACTAAAACTATATTTGAGAATGTGTAAAGAAGTGTATAGAGAGAAGATTTGCTTGAGAAAGCTTGATGAATAAAATGAGGAAATAAGGTGGGTATTTATAGGTGAGAAAGAGGACCTAACAATAAATAAAATAATTATAAATAAAAATCTGAAAATTTAGTGAAATATATTGATGTCATGGATGATGTTAAATGGGGGACAATTTATGTCATGAGTGATGTCAAATGTATCTAGATCTTTCTATAGTAGGTGAAATGAGTTAGCTTTGACAGAATACTCTTTGTGGGAGCTACGTTTGAATAAGATAAATTCCTTATTAGGATTTGGTGTCTTCATAAGAATTGTAGATATGGAAGTCTAGTTTCATATCGTTCAATAATCAACCAATTTGGATAACCCTACAATGAGATATGAATTTTCTTCTATAAACACTCATTTCCGTCACAGCATCCTACCTTACAAAGATTAATTTATTTGACCTACTTAACCTCCGAATCTTAAAATATGGTCTTCATAAAGGTTGTAGGTAATGATCTTGTGGTTACTCAGAAATTTGAATCACTCAATTTGGATATTCCTATGAAAAGTTATGACCAAAATACAGAGGCTATATTATGTTTAGGCAAAAATTGAAACATCGTATACAACGTTTTTAGGGGATGTTACAACACTTCTACACAACTATCTTGTTTTGCTAATATAGCTCTTCGATCACCTTGAGAAACAAAGAGACTCGCATTTGAATTTCCCATCCACCCCAATGTGTTTTAGAAATGAGGGCCAAGAGAGAGAATTTGTCATAATGATAACATAACGCAAACATAGGAACAACATGAACCCTACAACGTGCAAATCTAAATTAGTCAAGCTCCAATACAAATACAAAACACCGAATGAAAAACTAAAAGAAGTGAAAACATTTGAAGTGCTTAGTTAGAAAGGTACAATTTGGAAGAGAAGACAAAGGAAAAGGGACAAAAGTAGGCAAAGGTCGACTTAATAACCATAACAAAGTCAATGACGTACTTAGCCAAGTTTTAAAAAGAAATCAAGCTGATGGAAAAAGCAGTGTGTAGATTCGGCTCTAATTAATTAATAAGCACCTCCCCTAATAAGTCACGATAATATTCACAAATAGTTATTTTTCAGCTCTTATAATAATAATATATTCAATGTAGTCTTATAAGTGGGATTGCATCGTGTAGAGTGTATGCAAATCTTACTCTTACCTTGTGCGAGGTAGAGTGATTGTTTTTTGGTAGACCCTTGGATCAAGAAAAGCGTATTAAAAACAAATCAAAAAAAGCATATTAAAAACATATTTGAAAAATACCAAAGTGAAAAAAGCTGTAATGAAAATACTAAGAAATGGAATTTCAGGTTCTAGATGTGTAACTCCACGACGTTGTAATGGAGTTTCAAAGGTGAAATTTAAAATTCCATGATCATATCCATCTTTTGAAAAAAAAAAAAATTTTAAAAAAGTAGATCATCTGGATTAGTTCCCGACACCCCCATACGCTGAATTACACTGGGCATGTTTTTTTTGTTTGTTATGTTCTGGATTAGTTCTGTAGGATATTGAGTTACTGGGTATTATTTAATAGCTAATCTAGTAAAGACAGCTTGCAAAGCTGAGATATTTTACATATTGAAAATTACTCTGGGACGGATGTTTGACTTTTTACTTGTTATTCCAGGAAAATTTGGATCTTTTATAAGAGCATCTTTTCTCGATTTTGAACGATTTCCAATTAGTGTCAGCAGGTGACGGCTAATTTGTTTAATGCAAATATTGGTAGCATATCAAAGTACCAAACTCAATTATATGACCCGTAGGAAGGCCAGAGATCAATTTTCCTTATCGACACCTTCTCAGAGCTTGCTGAATGCGATTTACATCTCCGGTGTAATTTGTGAGTTATTGCATAGGAGCGGGTTTACCTAATGCACACCTGAAGGCGTGTTTACCTTCTCCAAACCTGGTCTCTTTGGCCACTTCTGCATAACCGTACCTGTAAATCAGTTCACTGAATTATCAAATGGAATCACATATATCAAATGTAAGATGTGCAATCAATTGATACCACTATGTTCCCATCTCATTGCATCTTTGCTTCACAAGAATCAGACCAATATGCTTATAGCTTTCACAACATTTGGCACTACTGATTCATACTCTGAGTAACTCGCATACAAATTCAAACAAATTGATTTGCTGCATATGTGACTAATCAAAATGTAAGGAGTTACAAGAACGTTAATCTAGCACATCTGGACCGAGTTTTCTTGTCCTCCTTGTGCAACAACAGCACAAAGGGGACAAAAATGTATACCACAGTAGGTAACAGATCATAGATAATGAACTTCAGGTTGCAGAGAGCAACATGGTTAAGACCGACAGAGAACAGAAAAGCTTATTTTATGGAGACCATTACAGCCTTCTCTATCCAGATATGGGCTAAAAATATAGAAACAAGTCCACAGCCAGTGAGAGTACAGTCTAAAAACACTAAAACACCTTACAGCCATGATAAAAATTTATGGAGATAAGAAAGGCAGACAAGTGACAACATGCTTATGAGCAAAAAAAAAAGAAAGCTTAAGCACTGTTATAAGCTAAGCCCAGTTAATCCTACTATCTTCAGGAGCTAAGCCTGGCCTCTTACAAGTCTCAATTGAGGCAGAAAAAAGACGGATTCTTAACCCGATGGGGGATCTTGCTACATAGCTTCATATCTAATCAGCTGATATACTGATGCAGGCTGTTTGGACACAGACAAGATGAACTTGGGAGTGAAATATATGTGCACATCTAGAAGGTGTGTTAAACCATTACAAGGAGGATTTGTTTTGTATTAAACCATTACAAGGAGAATTTGTTTACTCCATCGTTCGTTAGCATTCCTACAAGAGCAGATGCACTAGACAAGTTATCTTGTTGGCACGTCATGGAAATCACCATTTCCCACACTTCTTTACTAATACAATTTACAGAGGCCATGTTATCCAGAGCTCTCAGTAATGATTCCCTATGTCCTCCTTGAATTAGCCCGTCAAATAATTTAAACAAACTTGTATCACGAGGAGTATATCCTTTGAAAACCATCTCATGTAAAATAACTGCAGCTTCCTTAAACCGCTTCGCTTTACAGAGCCCGTCAAGATATATCCTATAACTAACCACATCAGGTTTACACTTTCGTCTTGGCATATCATCCAAGAGTTCACCAGCTTCTCTTAATTTCCCGTCATCACAAAGGCCCCGAATTATCACGTTGAAACTAATTACATCAGGTTTACACCCCTTCCCTTCCATCTCATCTAGAACCTGAAATGCAGAATCAAAGTCTTTCTCCTGACAATAACCATGCATTAATGCATTGAAAGTAACTGTATCACATTTGCATCCATTCTTTTCCATCTCTGTCAACAAACCATAAACTTCATGCTTTCGACCGACCCTAATATACGCACTAATCAAAGTAGAATACACAGCTGAATCCAATTCCACTTTCTTTTTCAACATCTCCTCCTTCAGCTTAACAGCTCCATTCAAATCATCAACCTTACAAAGTCCTTTAATCAACGCAACACACACAAAAGCATTAGGCTTCAACTTGAAATCTCTCTCCATCATCTTTTTCATCCTAAACGCCTCGTCTAACTCCCGATTCACGCAAAGCCCATTAATCAACGTCCCAAAAGTCACCACATTTGGCTGAATTCCTCTCTTACGCATTTCATCAAACACCTCCCGTGCACTATCCAAATCACCACACAAACAACTCGCATTCATCAGTATATTAAACGTACAAACATCTGGGGTTGCATAATTTTCAAAGTTCTTTAACATTTCACCAATCTTTCTGTATTCTTTACAAGCTAAAAGTGCATTCAACAAGCTATTGACAGATTTTATACTTCTATAGCAGCGAAAAGAGGGTATTTCATTATACATATGAAGAGCCTTTTCGGGTAAATGAGCTCTTCCATAGAAAGAAATAACCTTACAGAAAACAACTTCGTTGAGAGAAATTCGAGTTTCGTGTCTTAATTTATCGATGATTTTTTCCATTTCTTGAAAGAGTTTGGCTCTGCCGAGCTTGCAAATGATGAGATCATAGCAAAGGGGAGAATAACGAAAGGGTTTAGTAGTTTGGTTGCTTCCATGGTTGGGATTAGGATTGAGGAAGAGTTGAAGAGCGATTTTAGGATCTTTTTGCTGGCGAAGCAGAGAGGAGAGACTGAAAGACGATACAATTTTCACTTTCTCCATTTCGTATTTTGCCAAATTGTTTCGAGTTAATTTGAAGTTGCAAGATCCATTTACGGTTTCAGTATTCAAAATTTAGATTACACTGATTAAATATACGATAATGTATTATTTTCTGCTTTATATTTCTCTATCGTGTTTTTTAGATGCGAAAAGGTTTTTTGCAACAGAAATTGCATATACAAAGAAAGTTCACATGGATTAATAAGGAAAATAATTTTTTGTGCATAATGTAACTTCTTCTTTTTTCGAGAATAGCTATAACCAAAAAATAAATAACTAGATATCATAAAGTGGATCTCTATTCTTTTATAATCCCTTTATTCAAATTGGGTGTACTCATCTGCAATCACTTTTTTCTTGTCCCTTTAATCAAATTTGATGTAATCATCTTTGGTTATAAATATCGAACGAATGTGTGCAAGCACACAGATTTAAAAATAATCCTCTTTTCTTTTTGTCGTCTTTTTTTATTTTTTGTCTACTTTTTTATAATTTAATTACTTTTATAACAAGTTATCAGCACAAAGCTTTAATTTGTCCAGACAAATTAACTTTCATATCAGATATTTTTATTAAAAATATTTAATTTTAGTTATCTTTATTATTTTTAAATTTATCTCAATTTTTATCATGTCAAATTTATCAAAACTTGCGTTTATGACCCTTGATATTACCGAAAAAAATTATTTGTCATGGAACCTTGACGCTGAAATTCATCTTGACGCTAAAGGTCTTGGTAATACTATTAAACAAGAAAATAAAGCATCAAGTCAAGATAAAACAAAGGCAATGATTTTTCTTCGTCATCATTTTCATGAAGGATTAAAAATTGAATATTTAACTATGAAAGACCCTCTTGAATTATGGACTAATTTGAAGGATTGATATCACCACCTAAAACTTACGGTGTTTCCAAAAGCTTGATATGACTGGATATACCACCGATTTCAAGATTTTAAAACTGTGACAGAGTATAATTTTGTTATTCACGAGGTAAGTTCCATGTTAAAATTATGTGGAGATACTATCACTAATGATGACTTACTTAAGAAAAAAAATTCATTTTTCATGCTTCAAATGTGTTGCTATAACAACAATATCGTGAAAAGGGTTTAAAAAATATTCTGAATTAATTACATGCCTACTTGTGGCTGAGCAAAATAATACTTTGCTGATAAAAAATCATGAAGTTCGTCCCACTGGATCTGCTCTATTCCCTGAAGCGAATGTTATAGCAGCATATAATCAGTCTGAATCAAGACAAAATAATTATCATGGTCGTGGTCGTGGACGTGGTAGAGGACGAAATAATTATCGTCTTCCGGATAAAAATTAATATGAGAACAATAAAGTTCCTCAAAATAATTCTTCTAGAGGTAAATTCAATATTTGTCATTGGTGTGGTATGAAGGGTCATTGAGCACGTGAATGTCGTACACCCGATCATTTTGTGAAACTTTATCAAGCCTCTCTCAAAAGAAAAAATAATAATGTGGAGTCGCACTTGAATTTTCGGAATGATGATAATGAAGCAACTTCTTCAAATAAATACGAAAATATTGAGGCAAATCTTACTTATAAAGATGGCGATTTTGAAAATCTACTAAATATTACTCATTTGGAAATTGAAGACTTTATGAATACTGACCAAAGAAGTGATCATATAACTGGGGATAAATATTATAAAAATAGTTGTTATGTTCCTATTATGTTTGATATTATGTTGTCCTTCGTAAAAAAATGTTTCTTAAGGCAGTGCAATTTCTTAAAATTTCTTATGTTGTTAGTTTTTCACGTTCTTATAATGTATCTTTTTTGTTTATGAAGAATATGAAAATTTCCCAGTTATCAGTAGGATTCAAAATCAATTATGATGATATGTGTCTTATTGATAGTGCCACAACGCGCACTGTTTTAAGAGATAAGAAAATATTTCTCTTGTTTGATTATGAAAGAAGCTAATGTTAATACAATATCTGATAGCACAAGATTAATTGAAGGATCCAGAAAAGCTAAAGTTGTACTTATCGAAGGAACAAATTTAACAATTAATAAAGCGTTATATTGTAGTCAGTCTCAAAGAAAATTATCAAGTTTCAAAGACATTCGTCAAAATGGTTTATCATATTGAGACTACAAATGATGAAAAGAATAAATATCCTTACATTACTACAATGATGTCGGACAAAAAAATTATATTTGAAAAGTTACCCGCTCTTTCATCCAGCTTATACTTCACAAGTATTAGCATGGTTGAAACCATGACATAGTAAATCAAAGATTTACTAACTCAAATGATTTTATTATTTGTCATGACCGGTTGGGCCATTCCGATTCCAATATGATGCGCAAAATAATTTAGAGTTCACATGGACACTCTTTGAAGAACCAAAAGATTCTTTAATTTAAAGAATTTTCTTGTTTTGCATGTTCTCAAGGCAAATTGATTACTAGACCATTAGTAATCAAAATGGGAATTAAATCCCCAACATTTCTAGAACGAATACAAGGTGATATATGTGGGCCCATTCATCTATTATGTGGACCATTTAAATATTATATAGTTTTAATAGATGCATATAAAAGATGGTCACATGTGTGTTTATTATCAACTCGTAATATGACATTTGCGAGATTACCTGCTCAAATAATTAAGTTAAGAGCACAATTTTCAGATTATGCAATAAAGATAATTCGTCTTAATAATGCCGGGAGTTCACATCTCAGACATTTAATGATTATTGTTTATCTATTGGAATAACAATTGAGCATTCGGTTGCTCATGTTCATACTCAAAATGGTCTAGCGGAATCATTGATCAAACGTCTCCAATTAATTGCTATACCAATGTTTATGAGAACAAAACTTTTTATTTCATTATGGGGTCATGCTATTTTACATGCAGCAAGTCTTATGCGGATTAGACCCACAAGTTATCATAAAGTCTTCCCATTACAATTGACTTTTGGTCATGAGCCGAATATTTCCCATCTTAGAATATTTGGATGTGCAGTATATATTTCAATTGCTCCACTACAACGCACAAAGATGAGACCCCAAAGAAGATTAGGGATATATGTTGGGTATGAATCTCCTTTTATTATAAAATATTTGAAACCTATGATTGGAGATTTTTTTACTGCAAGATTTGTTGATTATCATTTTGATGAATCAGTATACCCAGCATTAGGAGGAGAAAATAAGCAATTGAAAAGGAAAATAGATTAGAATGTATTACCACTATCTCATTTAGATCCCCGTACA
Organism: Solanum dulcamara; assembly: GCF_947179165.1. Classification (NCBI taxonomy): domain Eukaryota; kingdom Viridiplantae; phylum Streptophyta; class Magnoliopsida; order Solanales; family Solanaceae; genus Solanum; species Solanum dulcamara. The sequence goes on along the minus strand of NC_077246.1, from coordinate 8,625,974 downwards.
AATACATGTGAACTGAAAGTTCAAAAGATAATTCATTTGCAAAATATTGCAAATTAACTACCAGATGCATTCACTGACCTATCAAGAGTTACTAAATCTCATATTACAACTGCTAATGCTCCAATTCGAGTTGATGTTCCAGTAGGACAATCAATGAATGTAAATGAGTCTAAATGACATTTAAAATATGGTAGACCGATCAATTCCAAAGATAAAAATCCTCAAAAAAGGAAAGGAGCAAACAATCAAGATGGTCATTATATGAAAGAACCTACTCAAGAAGAGCGAGGAGACATAACAATTGATAAAACCTTGGAAGAGATTAATACGCCTGAAAATGCTCAAGAAATTTCAATAAATTATGTCTCATCAGGAAAAATATGGAACTGAAATAATATAATTGTCGACAATAGTTTTGCTTATAATGTTGCTATTGAAATAATGCAACAAAATGGAGATCTTAAATCAAAATCTATCGATAAATGTAGACCGAGGAATGATTGGCCAAAATTGAAAGATGCAATTCAAGTTGAATTATCTTCGCTTGAAAAACGCAAAGTTTTCTGACCAATAGTCCGAAACCTGAAGGTATAAAATAGTGGGGTACAAAAGAGTCTTTGTACGAAAATGAAATGAGAAAAATGAAGTCATAAGATATAAAGCACGACTTGTGGCACAAGAATTTTTGCAAAGACCTGACATTGATTATATGGAAACATATTCTCCTATGGTAGATGCAATCACTTTCAGGTATCTTATAAATTTGACAATTCATGAAAAATTTAATATGCATCTGATGAATGTCATTACAGCCTCTTTATATGGCTCTCTAGATAACGAATTTTTTATAAAAATTCCTGAAACATTTAAAATGCCTGAAATATATAAAGATTCCTAGAAAACTTTTTCAATAAAACTTCAAAAATCTTTATATGGCTGAAACAATCAGGGTGAATGTGATACAATCGTCTTAGCGAATATTTGCTAAAAGTAGAATATAAAAATGATCTAGTGTTTTCTTGTGTCTTTATGAAAAGGTCTGAATTTGAATTTGTCATAATAGACGTATATGTTGATGATTTGAATATTATCGAAATTCGTGAAGAACTTTCAAAGGAAGTAAAATATTTGAAAAAAGAATTTGAAATGAAAGATATCAGAAAGACAAAATTTTGTCGAAGTCTACAAATTGAACATTTTGCAAATGAGATATTTGTCCATCAATCAACATATACAGAAAATATTTTAAGGAGATTTTACATGGATAAAGCACACCAACTGAGTACCCCAATGGTTGTGAGATCTCTTGATATTAATAAAGATCTATTTCGACCTTATGAAAATGATGAAGAGCTTGTTGATGCTGAAATATCATATTTTAGTGAAATTGGTGCATTAATGTATCTTGCCAACAATTCTAGATCATATAGAGCTTTTTCAGTAAACTTGTTAGCAAGATTTAGTTCTTCACCAACGCGAAGACACTAGAATGGAATTAAGCATATATTCAGATACCTTTGAGGGACCACCGATATGAGATTGTTTTACTCAAATGAATCCACATCAAAATTGATTGGTTATGCAGATAGATGATATTTGTATGATCCCCATAAAGGTCGATCGCAGACAGACTACTTATTTACATGTGATGGTACATTTATATCATAGCGTTCAACAAAGCAAACTATGATTGCCACTTCTTCAAATCATGCAGAGATAATAGTCATTCATGAAGCAAGTTGAGGATGCGTTTGGTATTCAACACATTCAAGAAATATGTGGTCTTTGTTTAATAAGAGATGCTCCAATAAAATTGTATGAAGACATGTTGCATGTATAACTCAATTAAAGGGAGGATACATCAAACGAGACAGAATAAAATATATTTCACCAAAATTCTTCTTTACCTATGATTTTCAAAAGAAATGTGAAATAAATGTTCAACAAGTTCATTCAAGTGATAATTTAGCAGATATGTTCACCAAACCATTGCCAACTTCAACCTTTGAGAAATTGAGAGACAAGATTGGAATGCATCATCTTCAAAATATTAAATGATGTCTTTATCAGATGAGTATAATACAAGTTGCACTCTTTTGTTTTGCCCTATTGAGTTTTCCTAACAAGGTTTTTAATGAAGCAACAATCAATGCGTATTGACAATAACTATATCTATTTGTCCTTTCACTAAAATTTATTTTCCTTTTACATGGACATGTAAGGGGGAGTATTGTAAAGTGGATGTCTCTTTCTGTTTTCTTCTTTTCCCCTATCCCCACGTTTCCCTAATCCCTTTAATCAAATTTGGTGTACTCATCTATCCCCACTTTTCTCTAGTCCCTTTAATCAAATTTGGTGTACTCATCTTTGGCTATAAATAGCCAACGAATGTGTGCAATTTAGCACACAGATCTAAAAATAATCCTCTCTTCTTTCTGTTTTCCTTTCTTGTCTTTTGCTTACTTTTCTTATAATTTAATCACTTTTATAACAATAGAGTATTAATTTGCTTATTCTATACCTTGTTGATTAGTCAATAAAAAATAATTACCAATAACATTAAGGTGCCGTTTGGCCCCAAGTTCACAAATATTCTTGGCAAGTTATTTTTGGATGAAGTTTTACCATGTGTTTGGCCATAAAATTTGGTGAAGTTTCAAAAAATATTATTTTGTACTTGTAAGTTCTAAAAATTATTTAAATACTCATAAGTTTGTGTTATCATTTTATAATGAACATGTTCCGTTAAAAAAAATCTTATAACATAATTGATAACAATCAACAACAACAAAATAACAATATAGGCAAGAACAATACATTAATCGAATTAAAAATAAATTGTTTTTTCTTCCAATCTTGTCACTCAAACTATTCTTTTCTTGGGGAGGTAATAACAAACTATTCTCTTATAAAAATCTTTCCACATTGTACGAACAATCTCTTTCTGACAAACTTTCATTTCTAGATCAGATGACCGAGAAGACAAAGTTATGAAGTAAGTTGGTAGATAAATATTTAGTTAGAATTATTAAATGATGGGTATTTTTATAAAATATAAAAGTTTGAGATAATTTTAAAATTTTTAAAACTTCTCAATTTCCGAAGTTCTATTTGGCCCTAAGTTACAAAATATTCTTGGCAAGTTATTCTTGAAAGAAATTTTGGTGAAATTTCACCATGCGTTTGACCACAAATTTTATCAAGTTTTGGTGAAATTTCAAAAAATATTATTTTTCCTGTAAGTTTTAAAAATTATTTAAAATACCCATAAGTTTGTATTATCATTTTATAATTAACATGTTCCGTTAAAAAAAACTTATAATATAATTGATAACAATCAACAATAACAAAATAAGAATATAGCCAAGAGCAATACATTAATCGAATTAAAAACAACTTTTTTTTTCAATTTTGTCACTCAAATTATTCTTTTTCGGATAAGGTAATAACAAACTATTTTTTTATAAAATCTTCCCACATTGTACGAACAATCTCTTCTCGACAAGCTTTCATTTCTAGATCAGATGATCGAGAAGACAAAGTAATATTGTTACTCTGAGTCGATTGTTCATCATTTTAATCAATGATCATATCACCACTTTCATATACAGTGAATATTCCATCACTGCTTTGATTTTCACACAAAAAATTATGTAATATGACACAAGCAATTACTATTTTCACATGCATATAGAGCTGTCAAAATGGGCTGGCCCAACCCAATCCTAAAGGGTTAACGAGTTAAATGTGTTAGGACGGACTGACCCTTTTAACTAAAGGGCCTATAAACTAGCAGGCCAATACAATCTTAAGCGGACTACGGGTTGGGACGGGTTGACCCCTTCAATCAAAAGATAAACAATATTGACCTCTTAAAAAGACTATTGAACATTGATCAACATAATACAAATACGTCAAAAATTCACATGTCCATGAGTTCCACACATTTTAGTGAAATACTTACAAAATAATAGAACATGCAAGATACAACATTCAACATTCAACAATCATAAGATTCATCATAATAATATACATTACATGATCATTTTTTCATAAACTTGACAAGAAAGGAGAAACAAGAAATTAGGTATAAACACAAAAGTAAAAGAGGTCAAAGATTCATAGTTATAATAACTTCAATTGCTTAGTTGCTAAAGATTTGACAAAATAAAAACACTACTTAAAATACATATAATAAGTATTTTTAAAATTCATGACCCACGGTGTAACACCCCCCAAAATTATTCCCTAAGATTCGGACCTTTCTTGTATTCATGTAGGATCGAACTCTATTATTGTGAAGTATATGCATGAGTTAAGATGAGTTCCTGAGAAATTGAAAAGTGTTAGAGGTGATGTGGGTCACAAAGGACCCCTAGGACCAAGCTAAGTCCAAAAGATTCATCGTGGCTAAGTTTTAGGATGAGTTCGTATAAGGGGTCGACTTCTAATGACCCTATTGTAACACCCCAAAAATTTCTACGCCAAGACCCGTAGCATTCTTCATGTATGTATAAGATCGTACTCGATGACTTTAAAGTATATACATGAGTTAGGATCAATTAATAAGTAATTTAAGGGTATTAGGTGTGATTTAGGGTCATAAGGGATCCCTAAAACCAAGCCAAGTCCAAAGAATTCGTCTTGGCTAATTTTCCGAATGAGTTCGTATAAGGGTCAACATCAAACGATCATATCTCCTGGAATATAGATAATTGGGTGGACCACGACCTATCAAATTAAAGGTCTTTGAGTCTTTTTTCCAACGCCACCAAGATTGCAATTTTTGGAGTTCGGAGTCAAAAGTTATGACCATTTTACCACAAACTATCTCTGCAGAATTTCAGGCAAACTAGCCTCAGTAGTTTGGGTGCTGGCGCGTCGCGCCAGCTATAGCGCCAACAGTTTTTTTGCCTATTTTCTAGATTTTTTGATGAAGGGCAACTTGGGCATTTTTCCTAAATGTATATACACAAACTTGGGCATGTTTGGGAGTCATTTTTCAGCCTTTCACCTCTCTAAAGAACCCTAAACTTCATGCTCTTCTCTCTCAAATAATCTCCTCCAACTTTTCTATCAAACTCAAGGATTCAAGGCTCCTCATTGAAGACCAAGAATCAAACTTTCTTAAAAGCTTCAATCTAAGGTATGTAGGTTTTTATCCATGGGTTCTTCCACCCATGGAGCCCAAATGTTGACTCAACTTTGTATATCAATTTTAAATGATGAAATCTTATGGTATTTTACATAATGGTTCCAAATGTATAGATTATGGTATATTTTATGTTTATTTACTCCTATTGATAAATATGCATATTGACTTAATTTCAAGTGATGAGAAATTTTATGGATTTTCATACAACGATTTCAAATGTATAGATTCTTGAATATTTGAAGTTTATTACCTATATTGACTTATGTTGATTCTTATTTACATGAAATGGATGGTTTATCAAGGTACTTATATGAAGGCTTGAAAGTAGTTTTAAAGTGCATATGGTGGGTTATTTTTAAGATGTTTGATTTGATGCATTCATATCACTCTCATGCATAGAAGTATTCTTTTAAATGTATTTGAAAGTTATATGAAATGAACCCACCTAGTCTTCTTATGTTGAAATGAAGTTGAATTGAAAGTTTGACTCCAAATGAAAGTTTATGAAGCAAATGCCTATGTTTAAGGGAGTCTTGTGAAATGATTGAATGATTGATTGATAAAAAGGCTTCTTAGCCAAATTAAGGTTTCAATGTGAAAGGACAATTCTCTTTATTGAATCAAATGAAATGTTTAAGGTCAAAGCTTTTGAACATTTTTCCAAAATGGAAGGTCCGATTAGCATGGTACCCGGAATGCCATCACTGATTGTAGACCTAATTTTCCCTTAAATCAAGGTTCATTAGCAGAATGGTAAATAGGGCATGGTAGTCATGATGATATTATAAACCAAAGGTTTTAATGAGCTGTTCCACCGATGATGATTTGATGTCTAAAGTTATACAATGCTTATGTTATTATGATATATAAATATTATTCCATGGGATTTGACCTAGCACCGAATGTAGCATGTAGATGGAAACTCGACCTAAGGGGTTCTTAAGTAAAGTCTCATGTTGCATTAACTATGTGCCACCATAGGAGCCCTTGTCGGCTAGGCCTTTGTAGCCACCAAATGTTAAATAATTAAATGTAATCTGAATGGAGTTCTACCTGGCAAGTAGTCTCCCCGTGCCAACGTAGGGGCTTATGTTGGATTCCATGTAATAGCTCACATGGTCTTAAATGTCGGTTATGGTCACTTCCCCATAAAATGAATATTTTAAAGTTTCATATGATGATGTCTAATGCATGCATTCACTTATGCATATTGCTTACTCATGTCTCTCTTATGTTCTTCATTCCATAGCATACTCACATACTTAGTACATTCAAAGTACTAACGCATACTTTTGCCTACATGATATCACCATGTAGGAACTGACGTCACTCCTCGACCCCCTCCATGTGGCTAGCTCAAGTTAGTTGAAGATTTCTTGTGGTGAGTTCCCATGTTTCGGGAACGACATCCTTTTTATTCTAAGCTTATGCTATGTAGAATAGTAAGACTTTTATTAAGACATTTCTTGACACTTATATTGAGGGTGAGCTAGGGACATGTCTTAGCCCCCGCCAAGTCTATTAGTAGAGGTATGTTTGGACACAAATGGAAAAATATTTTTATTTCCTCTTATTATTGTTTACTGTTACCAATGAAATGCTTAATGATTTCTAAGAGGCTTGGGTGAGGTACCCCCGGGTGTTTCATTCGGCGTGTCACGTCTAGGCCCTCGGCTTGGGTCGTGATACCTATCTTTTGAAAGACGACAATCTAGGTGGCCCACGACCTATTAAATTAAAGGTCGTCGAGTCTTCTTTCCAACGACACCAAGAATGTAATTTTTGGAGTTTGGAGTCAAAAGATATAACGATCCTAAGACGAACTAGCACGGCAGGAATTTCAGGCCTGGATTGCAACTGCTGGAAATCTGGGCTTGGCGCCGCAGTGGCGCGACGCGCCACTATCGCGCCAGGAACAAGCCTCAGTAGTTTGGTCCCTGGCGCGGCGCGCTACTATGAGATGTGTAGGGTTTTTAAGCCTATTTTCCAGAAACCCAGAAAACTTGGGCTTGGCGCTGTAAGGGCGCGACGCACCACTATTGCGCCACAAAACAGCCTCAGTAGTTTGGTCCCTGGCGCGACGCGCCACTATTGGGTTGCACGGTTTTTAAGCCTATTCGACTTGGCGCTACAGTGGCGCGACGCGCCACTATCGCGCCAAGAGTATTTTTGGCCTATTTTCTAGATTTTGGAGAAAGGGCAATTTGGGTATTTCCCCAAATTATATATACACAGCCTTAGGACATTTTTGGCACTATTTTCAGCCCCTCTCTCTTTCTCTAAAAGCCCTAGAAAATTTCCCTCTCCTCTTTTTCTTCTCCAAATCCTTCTCCAACAAGAAGTGTCTCCAAGAGCTTCAAGATTCAAGCTTTCCATTGAAGACCCAACATCAAGATTTTCTTCAAGTCTTCACTAAGATATGTAAGGCTACTCAAAATATGGGTTGAGTCCACCCATGTGTCCTACACTTTCTTTGAGGTTAAATGTTCATAAGAATGGAGTTTCTTGATAGGCCTATGTCTAGAACAATCTTGTCATCCATTAATGTGATTCTTGTTATGTTGATGTTGTTGAGACAAGAAATTTCTAGAAAGAACCTTCATGTGAGTATGAGTTGATGAAGATGAGTTGTTAAACATGCTTTATTGATTTTCTTAACTATGTGGATTATGACAAAAATGCTAATTCTCTTAAATATGTTGTTCATTTTAAATTGTTGGTCTAAAACCTTGGAGTTGTGATGAGTTCCAAAGATGTGTTAAATGAATAGAGAAATGGTTGGTTATGTTTGTATGATGCTATAAATGTACATTTAAATTACTCTTGAAAGATATGATTGGAATCGATCGGATAGTATGATTGGGAGATGTTTGATGGTGATAGAGTTGATGAGTTGACAAGATTTTAAATGAGACTTGTCGATATGATTTGATTGAGTTGATATGATGGATTTTTATGAGCATTGAGTCTTGGGAGGAGTACCGAGCACCGAATTGGGTGAGAGTATAATCCATACTCGAACCCAATAACTACGTCGCCAAACATAGGAGGGGATTGAACCGTTAAAGTCTGATGCTTCCCCAAAATTATTGTCCTGACATTATAGGACTTGGTTGGATTAGATCCATGATTGGTTGATTCGTTCATACCCTGGAAAAGTATGAACGGACGCGGCAACAACGTCGGTTTTTTGTACTTTCACTGGCTCATAAGTAATGGTTGTCAGATAAGAGAAACTCCCACATAGGTCTTGATAGTACTCTGAGTCGGATTGAGTTGAATTGTATGTGACTTGGTCCCGCCTAAACTATATTCTTGCTTAGACTTAGGACGCTTGTTGAGTTGTACTTCTTTCTGAGTTGAGATTTCCGAGTTGATTTGGTCCCTTTCTGATGTTGTTTCATTCGGCCATTTTACATACTCGTACATTCCATGTACTGATGTCATTTGGCCTGCATCATTCCATGAAGCAGAGACAGGTACTAGAGATCATCAACCGGCGCACCGTTGAAGATCCACACACTCCCAGCTAGTCGGTGAGTCCTCCTAGTTTCCGGAGGATGTTGAGTTTCCTGTATAGTTTTGTGTTATTTCTTTTATTTTGATTGTTGGTAGCCATGGGCTTGTCATTGGCACCTCCTAGATTGTTGATAGAGGCTTCATAGACCGGAGCGTAGAAATGTTGGATTGTTCTTTTGAGTAGTTCTTCTATAACTGTTGGTTGATTTGATAGTTATTTGGTCTTTGGCCCTAAATTATGAATAGTACTTCATTGACGGAGTCTTCCGCTGAGAGAATGTGTTTGAATGAATGTGTGACTGGACCAGGTGGTTCGCTTGGAGGCCAAAAATGGCTTTCGAGTGTCGGCCACGCCTAGGGTACCCTCCCGGGGCGTGACACACGGGCCGGCCTTTGAGGCTCGCGGGTTAAGCCATGAGGCTGACGGGCCAAATAAGACTGGGCTAAAAAGCCTTGTTCCTAAATGGGTTGCAAAAAATTTAGCCCAACCCCACTTAATTCAAGGGTTGGTTGGACTGGCTTCACGGGCCAAACTCATTTTGACAGTTCTATCTACATGTCTAAGTCATATTTTTCATGCCTTGTCGTAGTATTCTGAATCTACTTTTTCCCGCACCAAATGTTCTTTCAATTACATTATGCAACGAGGAATATCTATAGTTAAATAACTCTTTGCCATTCTTAGGCTCTGTTTCACTTCCAATGTAGTTTATCAAACAATATCGCATTCCTTTAATAGAAATATGTTTGTTGACTCATTGAAAGAAGATTCATTAAAGTGGATCGGTGAACATTTTTATATATAAGTTTTATTTAAGAGGGATTAATAGTATTGATTGATCATATTAATGGAGTAAGTTGGTAGATAAATATTTAGTTAAAATTAATTAATGATTGGTGTTTTTATAAAATATAAAAAATTCAGGTTATTTTTAAAACTTTCCAAGTTCCTAAGATCTAATTTTTTTAGAACTTGGGGATTTTGCCAAATATATTTGCCAAGTAATGAGAAATTATAAAGGACAAACACAAGTTTTCAAATATTTTCCAAGTTTTTTCCAAAAACTACTTGGAGCTAAATGTTGAGCTTGGGATTTTACCAAATATATTTGCCAAGTAATAATAAATTATATGGACAAATGTTAGTTTCCAATTTCTTTTTAAATTTTTCCCAAAAATTACTTGGCCTTACAAAATTTATATCAAACCAATAAATATCTCATTAGTTAAGTTAACAAATTATAATATATTTAAAAAAATGGATAATCAATAAATGGTACCATCGAGAACATGCAGTTAGGTTGATACAATAGCTTTGAATTTTGGTACTATCTATTCAAAAACCCGTCTCCATTTCTTCACAAACAAAACCTTACTCCCGCTCTTTTGCCATTTCTCTCTGCCCAAATCTGATTCCTCAATCATTCCAGAACTCTGAATTTTGAATTCAAACTTGTCAATCAAAAAAGAGAAATTGGTATCCAATAAACAATGAGGGAAGAAGAAATTGAGAGGCTAAGAGGTGTTGTGAGGGATTGTGTGAGTAAGCATTTGTATTCTTCAGCCATCTTCTTTGCTGATAAAGTAGCTGCAATTACTTCAGACCCAGCTGATATATACATGCAAGCACAAGCTTTGTATCTTGGTCGACACTATCGCCGTGCCTTTCACCTTCTTAATGCTTCTCAAATCGTTCTTCGTGATCTCCGCTTCCGATACCTAGCTGCCAAGTGCCTCGTATGCCCTTTTTTACTATCTATAAAATTTACAATTTTTTCTCTAGTTGATATTTAGTGTGAATTGTTTCTCTATTCCAAGCTAATTCGGGTCATGTTCACGTCTATTTGGATCCATTTTGGTGTTATCTGGGATCTTCATGTTTAGGTGTTAAATAGGGTTATCTGGGATCTTCATGTTTAGGTGTTAAATTGAGTAACAGGCTACTTATGCATTGTACTTGGTGATTAACAAAAGTAGGTTTGGGCTCTAGTTTGTCCACATGACATGTATTATAGTTGTGGTCTAGTAGCAAAATGGGGCTCAAAAGCTACCCCAAAGAACTGTATTTTTGTGCTGATTTATGTAACGAAAAAAAAAAAAAAGGAGCAAGGGGAAGGGGTTGCCCAAAGTTGTGGAGATAAGGTGGAAGACAAAAAAGCTATATTTATAGCAATAAAGAGAGTCTATTCAAATTCATATTTGAAAATGGGATTAGTGTTATTGGGGATTCAACATGTTTAGTGGTACACCTTAGTTGTTAATTGAGTTATACAGGCTCCTTGTTGTGCTTTAACATTAGAAGTGGTGAGTTAGCAAAGTAGGTTCAGCCTCTACCCTCTAGCATATGATATGGAATTACGTAGGTGGTGCTTTAGTTATTAGTAGTAAATGGGGAACAAATACTACAAAAAGAATTGTATTTTAAGCTGGTATCGAGCAGTGCGTTGGACCCTATTATGTAAAAATTCATATGTTCTAGATTGCTTGGGACTTGACTCAGGTGTTAAATTTCAAGGGTTGCCATCATTTGTCGGATGGTTGTTGATATATTTAAGATGATTCGATCATATGTTGGTGAGGTCGCTTGAAAATGTGAAAGCTTGATGAAACCCTGTGTTTTTTTTTTAGCATCAACTATTTTTTCCCATCCCAAGTAATGTTTTTGAACTTTCACTCCTTATCTATACTATAACCTCAAACCTCTTTCTTCTTTCTGTGCACCAAGTGTTTATTGAGTGGATGAAAGAAGTACACCTTGGAATGAAACCGGTCTTTTTCCTTATATGGTGAAAGTTGAGAGTAAAAATCTACACTTGAAAGCATAAACTTGTTAGAGGTGATCCCCACTTCCCCTTTTCGCCTAATCCATTTGTTCACAGCTTTGCCACTCTATCTAGGATTGAGCTTCCACACTCTTGAAACCTTGTAAATTTTCTTTTATTCAATGAGAATATAAAGAAAACTAGCAATTCTAATAATAAAGATAAACTGAACGAGTGGATCAGATTCTAGTTCTATTCTTCTTTGTTTGTCTGCGCTAACTTGAAGTGTTACAGTTGCCACACTACCCAGCTGTAGAACACTAAAAGATTTAACTCAACAACATGGTACATGATAGTATGCCCAGCCTGACAAGCCCCACTAACCTTCTAATGTTACTGAAAGCCTGCTTGACGTATGCATAAGCCATGAAACTACGTGCAAACAGGTGTAGTGCTTCACCTCGCTTGGACTGTGCTTCAGTGCAAACACAAAGGCGTTAAGTCGTGTGTCTCAGAGTCCAACTGTCTTATAGGGAGGGCACTAAACTATAAATATTTCACCTAATTGTAATTTTGAAAATGATTTATATAATTGTAATTTGTGTTTTTAGCTATTATTCTTGAACTACTACATATTTTGAATTTTTTGTTAATTTGAATCCCATGCTTTTTGCGTGTTGCGCTTAAAGTCCAACAGACATTTGTGCTTCTTTTCACTTTTTGCCTTTGATAACATGGCTGCCTACATTGGGCAAGGTGCTACCGTTTGAATGTAGGTTGCCATCTTTCCTCTTTCAGTTATCAACATTTCACGCCCCTAAGTATGATTATGGTTAGGTTTTAATCTGTAGTATCTGTCCCATAAACTAGGATCTTCTTATGAATCACTCAATCAGTCAACAAAGCCTCAATCCCTAAACAATCAGGGTTAACTATAAATGCTAGTTGAATCCATATTTTGTTCTTCTACCATATATATGTCTCTCAAGACTAATTAAGGATTTTCCAAATTAAGATGTTATCATAATCTTGCACTTATCCCTACACTAACATACGAGTAACTAACTGGACTAAGCATTAGTCTCAGCAAGTTGGACCCTATTATGTTCTAAAATAGTTTGCTTAAAGTTCCTTATATAATTTCTGTATTTTTAGGAAGAACTGAAGGAGTGGGATCAATGTCTTCTAATGCTGGGTGATGCTAAAGTGGATGAACATGGAAATATTACTGACACAAGGGAGTGCAACAGCATGTACTTAGACAAGGATGGCGAAGATCGTGAAATAAATGTAAGTTTCTCCATTCTCCCTGACCTAGTGGGGGGTTTCTAGCGGAATCTGTTATGAATCTCTACTTTTCCACAGAATCAAAATTCTCTGTATTTGACAGATTTTATCAGCAATATGTTTTTTGAGGGGAAAGGCATATGAAGCGTTGGAGAATCGTGCACAGTCTCGACTATGGTTAGTGATAGTTTGGATATAATACACTGATGTTCATAGACATAATTTTGGATTACAGATTTGGTCTTAATAACCTCCCTACCTCCACAAGGTAGGGGTGAAGTCTGTGTACCCTCTACCCTCCCTAGATCCCACTTGTGGATTTCACTGGGTATGTTGTTGTAGATTTGGTCTGAATTCTTGTGCGACACGGGAGAGATTGTTTGGTGCTATGTTTTCTGTTTGGCGGGTAATCATGTTTTCAAACTAATTATGTGGGAGAAGAAATGATAGAAAGTATAGGAAGTGAGGTAAAGTGACTTTCCACATTTAATTTGAACATAGTACGTCTTAGTAAATCAACTAAGCAAGGACTGAAGAAGTTTAACAGTGGTATATGGGTTCCTTGAGATAGAAGTGGTAAATACTCTAAACCATTTTTATCTTTTTTTTCTTCTTCTCAAAAAAGAGATAAAAGTGGTAAATACTCTAAACCACTTTTATCTTTTTTTTTCTTCTCAAAAAAGAGATAAAAGTGGTTTAAAGCATTTAAACTCCTTACATCTGATTTCTGATAGTCTCTTAAACTCAAAAGAAGAAAAGCATTCAGAAAGAACTAAATGTTCCAATAATTGGTGTCGAAGTAGTTAACTTTTGACTATATTGTATCTTACGGATGTACCTTTTGTTAAAGGACCCCATCCTTTCCCTCTTTTTGTCTCTTTCATTTGTTGGTTGTTAATACTATAAAAAAATTATCGGTTCCCCTTAATATAACTGCAGGAACAAATTATCCTCGTCTTTTTTCTTGTGTTCAGCATTTCTGATCATCAGCAATTCCATCTTCTTACCTCTCATTCCTTGCTTTCTTGTGCATACAATTAGGTTAAAAAATTAATCTGGAAGATCCTATCTGATCAGGAACGAAAGAGATGTATTCTATCTCAAGTTAACTGTATTGCGAGAGATATCATTGAATCTGATGTTAAGAATTACAGTTCCACCATGTGCTGGGCTGTCTTTCCTTATTTTTTAATAGTGGTCTAGTGGTTAATTATTCAGTTATATCATTTGCAGGAGCTGACTTGTTATAACTCCATGACACTTTTTTTAGGTATAAAGCTGCTATCAAGGCTGATCCTTTGTGTTATGAGGTATGTAAGTTTTGCTATACTAGTCTTGCTTCTGTAATTGATGGAAGTCTTTCTCTAGGGGTTGGTTAGTATGTCTCTTGGTTTCTTGTCTAGCTTTTTTCTCCTCCTTTTGGGATGACGTGGGGGGATAAATCTTGTCCATTACTGTATTGGAGCCAGATTTATGTAGTAAAACTCCGGAAGATACTTAATTATCTTATACTCATTTTTTTCCTAATCATAGAAGCCTGATAGGTCCTTCATGCTTTCAATTCCATGAGAATCTTATGAAATTCATCTATGCTCATTTTCTCATTTGCAGGCATTGGAATGTCTGATAGAGAATCACATGCTCACTTGTGATGAAGGTGAGAACCTTTGCTGGTTAAAGTGGACCTCCTTGGAACTATGAAATAGTACAAGCTAGTTTATAAAATCAAAATGTCTTAAAAAAATGCAACTACCTTTGGAGAATGAGTGGATTGTACTCCAAAAATCCTTGGTGTGTTTTTATAAGTAATGGACATCCTGTTTCTTTTAACCAAACATTCTATTATTGTTCACTGTTCAGTGCTGTTAAATGCTCGTAATATGCTCAAACTCTGAAGCTATGTGCAGTGGCAGCATTTATATAAGCACCAAGACTAAGGGATCCCCTCATTGCCTATAAGCTCGATACCCGTAATCCCCCCCGCAGCAAAGCGGTATATTAATTGATAAAGAAATGTTGTATAAATATGTGAGTCTTTAGAAATAGAAATTTAGTAGGGAAGTAGCCACTAAGCCTAAATTAGAAAGTCAAACCCCCTCTTAGCATTAGAATCAGAATTTTAAATAGTTTTGTAACAATTGATGCCATTTATATATGCACTTAACTGTAGCTTCTTAAATTCCTTTGTCTTACAAGTATTACTTGTGTATATCTTTCATTTGTTTCCTTTTGCACCTTTATTTACCAAGGCCTGCTCTTTAGTTGTGTTCTGCACTTAAAACCTTGATGAATTTTGGTGCTTTTCCTGTTTTTGCCTTCTACATTGCTATTTATTGTTGGTACTATTGTTGAAAACTGCTAAATTTTTTAGATGATAGTATTATTGTGTTAAAGTAATCTTTGTTGAAGGAATTATTTTGAAAAATTGAC
Source organism: Solanum dulcamara (assembly GCF_947179165.1). Lineage (NCBI taxonomy): Eukaryota > Viridiplantae > Streptophyta > Magnoliopsida > Solanales > Solanaceae > Solanum > Solanum dulcamara. The sequence goes on along the minus strand of NC_077246.1, from coordinate 8,610,821 downwards.
CAATCCAGTCGCTAGTGAATTTCAGAGAGAACCGTGCTCTCATGTTTGCAATTTGGTCCTGAAGATGGGTGGCTCTCTTCATTCTATTCTTGTTTGGTAAAGAAGGTAATCACTTCTTATAGACTACTTTGTATTCCATATGACCTTCTTTGTGGATCATAAACACTTAACTTTTGTGTTTCACTCAATTGAAAAATAGAACATTGAATTTGGTACTTTATGTTGATAAATAGACAGAAAAGCTATACTTGAATTATTACAGAAATGTTGAAATGTTTTATCATCTGCATAGATAGTTTAATTTTATGTTTTGCATATCCATTTATTCTTCAATGGAATAATTTTTTTCTTTTCCCGTGTTTCCCAGTATGATAAAGAAAATGTGGTGGAAGCCAAATTTAGAGAACTGGAACAGAGTGGACCTAATACAAAGCTGTCGGACAAATCTGTTTTGTGTACACTTAAAGCCAACACTGATCTTTTGGCCTGCAAAGCCGAGTACTATCATCAATGCGGTGAATATCAGAAATGCTTTGAACTAACATCTGAGTAAGTTGGTAACCCACCAGAAAGGAAATTATGTCCTTTTTTGCTTTAGCTTGATCTCATTCTATACTGAGCACATGTATTTTGGTACCTAGTATATGTCACTACTTGAAATTTGGCAGCTGTTTCCTGTTCCTCTTATCCTTTGGTACATGATAAAATACAGATTGCTTGAAAAGGATCCGTTCCACCTCAAGTGTACCCTGGTGCACTTAGCAGCAGCAATGGAGTTGGGACATTCCAATGAGCTGTATCTTATGGCTTGCAATTTAGTGAAGGATTATCCTCAAAAGTGAGTGGGCTTGAGTTTTGGTGTTGGAGTTTTGAAAAATATATATTGCTGCATATTCGTTCACAAGGCATAACTATTACATGAAGATTTCTTTTCTGAATAAACCTAAAGTACGACAAGTTCTTATTAATTAAGAAAAATGTGATTCTACTCATAGCCTTTTGATGGGAGTTGAGTTCTTTTCAAGGTCAATAGAGTTAAAAGTGATTATTCATGTAAAGATCTCTTTTCTTGTTGACATTTAACCTATATGTTACCCTGATCGTTCATTTCGATAGAGATGGCAACAAACAAGACTACAAGAGATAGGGTGGGGGATCGAGTTGGGAGTTCAAACAAATTTTGCTCTTCTGATATGTCAATCAAGTGATAGTTTCAAAGTTCACAACTTATCTAATATCACATGTTTTTTTCATGCAACATATTCAACAATATTATTCAATAGAATGGTAAAAGAAAATGATAACATAGTTGATGAATAGAAAAAGGAAAACCAAATAATGACAGCATGATATACCCTGGATCAACAACTTGTCTATTCTGGTACTCATACCCAACTTTAGTATCTATTCCAGTAGATGTGGAAACAGCAAACCCAGCCTTTTCATAGGGAACACGCTTTCTTTATTACGACTCTGCCTAGCGAAATTACACCAATTCAGTGCTAATACTTCATCCAAATTATTTACACTTTGAAAAGTATCTTCAGCTTAAGCATTGGTGAGAATAAGTTTACTTCCCATAAAAGAGTAGATTTTACAATACATCGGTGCTAACTTTGTCAGAGATAGTTGTATAAGGACTAATGCAAATTTTAAAGTGTAAATATTAACAAGTCATTATTAAAAGGTATACCAAATTGAGATCGTCTATTTTCCAGTATGCCATTATTAACAAGTCAATTTGTGGAATCAAGAGAAAATCTAGACAAAATAATTTGAAAGATTAGCAAACTATTCAAAATTAAGCATGCTGTGAATTAAAAAATTGGCTCAAGTTTTGACTTTCATGTCAACCATTTTCAGTCTTGTTTTTAGAATGGTGGTGTTCGAGCCAGCTTGCATATAGGTTTATATTCCATGGGATACTGCCTCTTCCAGAGTCAAAGTACCGGTGTCAGTTGAGTATATAACTAGCAGATAGGAATCTCCATAGGTAGGTGTCAGTTTAGTAGATAACAACTCATAGTCTGAAATGTATGCAATGTGGCATTGAATTTATGTTTTGCATCATTTTAAAAGAATAGACTCTAGTCTATTGGTGGATAACTTAGTATAAGGTGGACTTGGAGAGATGGCGTTTCAATTTGTTTGGATTGATGGTAAGTTTTATTTATTTTCTATATCCATTATTTGTGGTGAAAACTGCTATTATATGATTGGTTCACTAGACAATGTTGTTTATTCAGGGCTCTGTCATGGTTTGCTGTCGGTTGCTACTACTATTGTATCAAGAAATATGACCAAGCACGCCGCTATTTTAGGTAAAAAAAATATTTTTGTCATCATGTCGTGAAGAAGAGGATTTGCAATTCTACCCATCATTCTCTCTCGTGGAACTTCTTTGTTTCATGACAATATTTCTGGTCAAACATTTTCTTCAAGGTTTGGAATATGGAGTTTGTTTTTCCGCCCTCTGTCTTATGCAACATTATTGGTACATGTGACAATAGTTCCAGTGAAAACACGGCTACATAGTCTTTTGTATCCTGTACCATCTTGGTAGTTTTCCTTTTTCTTTAATAACATATTACCTTATCAAAAAAAAAAGTCTATGTGAGAATCTGAGTGGTGGGTAGTGATATTAAAAGTAAATGTCTACCAAAATTTTGACTGAATCATAAGAAATTCCTCTAAGATTTTTGTGATCTATGATTTCCCTTGTCAAATAAAATGTATCCTTTGGGTGGTGATTTTCTACTTTACTGCTCAGTCACTGAAGTGAAGACTGGTCCTTCCATTGAAGATATTAAATGATATGATTTCCTGAATGAATCACTCTTATCAATTTACTTTTACCTGATAAAATGGATAATCTTAGCAATCGTGTAAGTGCTTAAGCTTTGAGAGCTAAGTGCTATCTCATATTTCTGGTTCTTTGGATATTCTAATGTAGCTGACAAATAATTCATCCACATTCAATTGTTGAAGGTCTTAGTTTGTATTCTGAATTTTTATATTTTGCAGTAAGGCAACAAGCTTAGATGGAACATTTGCTTCAGCTTGGATAGGATATGGAAATGCTTATGCAGCTCAAGAAGAAGGAGACCAGGCAATGTCAGGTTACCGCACTGCTGCTAGATTATTTCCTGGGTAAGCTGTGACAGACATAGTAATTTCAAATTTTCTGATAGACTTGGACTTTTATTTGTGCTAATTCTTTCATCCATACTAAGTTGAACGAAAAATGGCCAAAAAATTCCTCTAACCTATTGAATTTGGCTAAAAAATACCTTCCTTCCCCCTGTAAGACCAACAATGCCCCTAAAACTAATGGTTGACTAGTTGGCTAGATGAGGTTTATAACAAGCCACATGGCAGTGTAGGATGTCAGACAAATTTTTGGTTGGCTCACTTCAGGAAAATCTCGAACACTGTCTCAAACGAAGATCAGTGATGTTCCTTGGTAGCACTAGTAGAGGAATCTGCATAGAGCTATAGGTGATTTGGTGAGCCACAAGGGCCTAAAAATATCATCGATCTGCTCCATTGTCTTGCCCCGTGGAATAAGTCTTCAAAATAGTATGCATGTTGCAAACAAGGTATTACACATTATATCATAACCATATTAGGTATAAAAAATCAATAGCCATCAAGCACGAAATGAAGCACAATTGCACTGAACCCTCTTGAATAGGATCACTAGAATGTATAGTGGGCCCTACGCAGATAGGACTGGTAGACCAATAAATGGGTCTTCACAACCCATAGTTGCTACACTGAACCATCCTATGCAAATAAGAATTCTAGGCCAATAATCAACTTGATATTTTCCGTACAATTCAACAAGGCATGTAAAAGTCACAGTGCAAGACCATTTGATGCAAGTTATCATGCCATACACATCAAGAATGTATAACAATGTCAAATAGCCTAGTATGCGTCATGTCAATGCAAAAACTAGGAAGCCATGCTCATTTTTACGGGAAACATGTATAGATCATGCATACATATCTCAATAATATCGTGTCATAAGTGAGTATAACATATTTTCATAGAGTCAAAGTACCTCAAACATAGTGCTTTTAGCTCAAAAAATAGCATACAAGTTCTAGTGCATGCTCGTCCTACAACATACTAGTTATTTGAAAGCATTTATTCAAGTTATAAGTCATGCTTTTGGAAAAAACAAGCAATCCAAAGCTTAAAGTGTCACTTACCTTGAAACCACAAGTTCCCTAATCTTGAATCATCCAAATCATCTCTTAACCAACCTCAAATAGCATCAATATATGCAAAATATCAATCAATGATATCAGTATACTAGTCAAGGTCAATACAAAGTTAGAAGTCAACAAATGATCAACCCTCAGTCAAATAGTCAACCCCCCAAAACATTTATTGAATTGGATTACCATAAGCTTATGATTCAAATTATGTAATTCGATTCCTAATTAGAGCCCAAATACCCTCTCAATTAAGAAACTAGGTTTAAAACTGCTAACTTCACCTGATATAAAATCATTACCTTGTGTTTGTATGTCCAAAATCACTTCATTAGAAATCACTCACAAGCTCCACTTTTCAAAGAAGGCATAATACGGACTAAAATTCGTCACTTTTAATTTATACCCAGGTAATTCCTTCATTTCTATCATTGACAAAGGCATGCAATCGCAAAGGCTGATCAAGTTACACCTTCGCTGTCGCGGCTAAATCCATGCGACCGCAGGGAGTAGCTGACTAAAGTCAACTCTCCTCTTAGCCCTTCCCGATTGCGGTGTTCATGTTGCGATTGCGGAGGGTCGACATTTGTTGCCTCCGCATTCCACAGTGATAAGCCTGACCCGTATTCGGTTAGGAAGATTAGCCGCAGAGCGGTACCGCCCATCTGTGCAATCATAGAGAATAAATGTCCCCTTGACTGGTCAAATCTTCATCGTGATCACCATAGCCCCTTCGCAATCATGGCTCGCACCATATGTGGTGTCACTACCTAGGCCAGTTGTAAGTGACCCCCACACTAATCCTTTGGTGGGAGATCAATACTACATCCAACTAAAGCATACTATCAACCAAACACACATTTAAATACGCTGAAATAGTTTAAATAAAAGAGTTTAAAAGCTGAGTCCCCATAGACTCAGGAAATTTATCAAACATGTGGAAGTTACTCCCTAAAACCTGAAAGTCACTATACCAAAACTCTAGCTAATGGTCTAGAATAAAGGGGACACAACCCCAAAAGCAATAAATATAAAGAAATAGTCTAAAAGGGTCCGAGTCCGAAAGGAAAGGACTAAGAGCTAAGATGAATCCACGGCAGCCTGAAAGAACTGGCTCACCCTTGAATCCGAACGATCAATGATCTCCTAACTGATGTCTCTCAACAACTGCCTGAATATTTCTTGTACTCAACAAAGAAAGACCAAATGCAATATCAGTACACAACATTGTACTAGTAGGATCACGCAGCCATTTCCAGTAAATGAAATATGAACAAGAAACTACAACATAGTAAGGCAATAAGATACAATCACATCAGAGTTATGCCAACTCTTGAATTATTATACAGGCACACATACTCAGTCACAATGCAACAGTCAAACGATGGTTCTCTCATGGAACCCAAACCCAAACTATTAGTGCACCGGTGTGGTACTCGTTCCAATAGTCAGTGTACCGGTGTGGTATCCGTTCCAAATGTACCAGGGTGGTACCCAATCCAATTGTACTGGCGTGGTACCCTATTCAAATGTACCGGCGTGATACTTGATCCAACATAAAGTCACACATCACAATCACAACCATAATAAATGGCACACACACTTGTACAACCAATTAATACATTCATTGCATGCAAATTGATCATAAGATATCATTTCCCTTCATATTCTTTCCTTTTTCCCTAATCATATATCATGCATGCAATAGTAGTGAAATAGTTAACAGGTACATATAACACAAATGGGAAAATACAACCATCACCTACCTCGACACAAACCTTGGAAACTCTAATGAACTGGAGCTTTCCCTTTCTGAAGTGTCTTGGCATGGTCTTGGTCTAAAACAAATAAAGAATACAAGAAATCAATGTACAATAGCCTAAATTACCCGGATTGTATCAAAATCCTAACCCTTGGCGAAGTTCATGATCATCTCCCCTAACTAAGGCTTTTTCCACCATTAATTTCAAGCCAAAACCTTTCCCTAAGTGAATTTCCATAGATTCTAAGGTCTAAGAATCGATTTACAAGTTGAAGGAATGATTAACTTACCTTTACCTAAGGATTTGGAGGAAAGCTGAAAAAAACAACCCTAAGTCGCCCTTCGCTTTTCAAAATCGAAGTTGCAGCAAATAATAATGTTTTTGGATTTTTCCCTAATAAAACCCGCGACTGTCCCGCTATAAAGGCCCCCGTATAGCATGATAAATCTCGCCTCAGCGACTTGCACAGAGACAGAAGCTCGGAATTCGTGCCCCAAGCGCCTATTTCACTACACAACCTCAAATCTTGACGTTCTAAGATAACCCCTTCACGCCAAATTCGATTCCGGGAGTTCTACTCACTCGAATTTACTTCTGTAAGATCGTAAGGGCTCCTTAGCATCTTAGCTACCAGCTCAAACAATCAAAACTCAGAAATAAACCTCAATCCATTATCGAATTGCCCTAGACCTCACCTGACTCAGATTCCATCCAAGTCTGTCCTAATCTTAAAAATTTTAAGTTACTACTCAAAAGTTTTCTGGCCCAAATTTCTTCCCCATTGGTTTATCCATAACGACAGGAATGGGTCGTTACATCGGTCACCAGATTTCAGCCACCGCAAGCTGCAAACTTGTGTGATACCACTCCGAGCCCCTCGGGTCTCAACCTGAACTATGTCAACAGGTCCCAAAACATAATACCAACCAATTACAAAGTCTAAAAATATGAATTGGAACACGAATAATCAAAAAGAAGGATTGAGTTCTTAAATGAATTAAACTCAACTCATTAAAAAGAAGGAACAAACACAAAAAAGGCGGATTTTATGTAATGGAGGAAACTTTTGTACTTTGGCCCACTAGCGTAACTTCCTATCTTGGCAGTCCCTCTTATTACTTTTAAGGGTATATATTTTCCTTGACAGGTTGAATCCTTAATTTTCTTTTTCCAGGTACCATTTGCCTACTTTGTACATTGGAATGGAATATATGCGAACTCACAGCTTTAAACTAGCTGAGCAGGTGACTATACATAGTCGTGGCTTCCAATGTTCAATTCTTGGTTATGCTTTAGTTGTGAGAAAAAAAATAATTCTCTTCTCTGAGTCTACACAAGTATGCATGCTCATGCTGGTTGTTCACCCTGAAGTCTATTGACAATTGTCTGTAGTTCCCCCGAATAACAGTGCTGATAATGTTTCCCTTTAGTTTTTTATGCAGGCTAAGTCAATATGTCCCTCAGATCCACTTGTATATAATGAGCTTGGAGTTGTTGCTTATCATATGAAGGAGTAAGGGTCTTTAATCTTGTGAAATTTGCGGCATTTATGATTTAGTTGCATAACCTAATTTTTTAAAAAGCTGCGTAACATTTCTCTCATTTATCCTCTAGAAGTGATAAAACGTGTATTTTCTGTGTTAATCTCGAACAGTTTACATTTTGAAAATTATGGGTATATTGTTCTGAAGTCTTGTTCAACCTACTATACTTGAGTATCTTGCCCCTTAGTCCTAAAATTCTGTTGATATCTCTTGTTGTATCCTTATCCATTTTACAAACATTTTATTTATTTTCTCTTCCAACTCTTTCAGGTATAAGAAAGCAGTGCGGTGGTTTGAGAAAACATTGTCTCACATTCCATCTTCCTTAAGTGAGATGTGGGAATCAACAGTAATCAATCTTGCTCATGCCCTCAGAAAATTAAAGTAAGTGGCTTATGCTAATATTAGTTCTGTATGTACAAGTTGTAGTTTGGTGGCCATTTGTTTTCCTTCTCATTAGATCCAAAAATAACATAGATAACGAGGTTACATGTCCTCAGGTTTGCTATCATAGTATTCTTTGATGAGGTTTGTATTTCTAAAAGTTCTTTAAATGTTAAGAAGATTTATCAACATATTTGTTTCGGTTAATGTGCTAATTACCAGCTGGAGAAATCTGAACAGCTTCACCAGCAGTGTGATTATTACTTTTTTTTCTTTGAAAAGCATGCGATGTAGTTATTGTACGGATGATGCTTTGAATCAATTGAGAGAACTTTTTAGTTCTTAGGTTATTGACTATATGGCCAATGACCATCCTTTAGGGAATTAATATTAGGGTCATCAAATTTGCCCCGAGGCGGATGAAGCCTTTATTTAATTGGTTCAGCTTAACCCAATATTTTGATACCAAACATTGATAGATATATGCAATAAATAAAATTTTAATGAATATTAACCTTTGAACCCATAATTTTAAAAGTGCAATGAGTTTAGTGTTAAGAACTTTAAATGCTAAACCCACAATTTAAATCTTGGATTCACCTTTGAAGGTAAGTTTGTAAACATTTTAGCCGTGGGTAATATTAAGCAAAACTTTCTTTCAGGAGGTACAATGAGGCAATTGCATATTATGAGAGAGCCCTTGCATTGTCTACGAGAAGTCTAACTACTTATGCTGGTCTTGCATACACTTACCATCTCCAGGTAATGAATCTCAGAAACAAGAAATTTCTCTGATTGTATATGATGTCCTTGTTCAGGGATGCACGAATTAACAAACTTGGCTTTGATATGTTGCTCTTGCAATTGTGCAGAATAATTATACGGCAGCTATTACATACTACCACAAGGTGGGTTTCCAATTCAAAATGTGTAAATACGCTATTGTTAAAAAAAGATGTGGTTTTATGCCAAAAGATCCATTTTAGTTAAAACATGAAGGAAAATCCTGACATGGAAAATGAGATATTTGGTCTATAGTTTTACATAAGAGTTTTGCACAAAATAATATTCATTCTGTTGTTCCATTTCCCAAACAGGCATTGTGGTTCAAGCCGGATGATCAATTCTGCACAGAAATGTTAACTTTAGCTCTTGCTGATGAAAGCCGCCATGGGATTGACCCAATAGTTGAATCTCGTTCTGGTGGTCTATTTATGTAATGTGGAACTTGAGGAAGAGAATTCTCTGGTAATGTTATTTATATGAGATTTTTTATGATGATTTCTCCAAAAGGTTGGGAAAAAAATCTACAAGATTTACTTTTATCTTGTATCATAGACTAGTAGGAGCAGGTGTCGATAAATTTGTATCGTAGCTAGTTCTAGCAGTTGAAACCCATGTAACGACTGTACTACCTATCAGAAAAAGAAAAACCACAATATGATGCATTGTTTATTTCTTCCATTCTTGGTAAAATAGCTAAATAGACAACATGTAATTGCATGAGATTGTAGTACTAACTTCTCCATGGAAGTGGAAGTGGAACTACTACAACAACTACTGAATCTTGAGATGGTAAAGTTTCATTCTACTCTAAATTGCAACGACCAAAGTGAAAATAACATAATTTTGGCATGAAACATAACAATTGTAGGAGGAAAAAACAGAGATTGACAAAGAAAGAAAGAAAGAAAGAAGAAATAAACAAGATTTGGCCTCGTTGCAATCAAATACATTAGGCAACCTATCAATCCTTCTATACCAAACTCTAGGAGCTTGTTTCAAATCATACAACGCCTTCTTTAGCAGGAGCCATTTTATCAGGTTGTTGTACAAAGATTTCTTCTTCATAGTAGCCATTGAGGAAAGCTGATTGTACATCAAGCTGGTTGATCTTCCAGCCCTGTTGAGTTGATAAATCTGAACAACATTCTTATTGTATCCAAACGAGCAACAAAGGAAAAGTTTCTGAAAAATCTACTCCAAACATTTGTGCTTACCGTTTTGCAATCAGTTTGACCTTGTACTTATTTATAAAATCATCAGATTGAGCCTTGTTCTATAAATTCACTAGACTCCTATAGCCATCTTGTGCGATTCTATCAACCATCTCTTATGCATTTTGTTCTTTTCTATATCATTTTGAGCTCCCTCTTGCGTTGCATCTCTCTGTTTCTCATCTCCAGCAGCCTCTATAAATCCAGCAGTTTCTGAAATTGCAATACTAAACCTTTGATATATATCAGAAAGTGTTCTGTGCCTCTAATAGGTACATCGTCAACGTCTTTATCAAGAAATTCTAGTTTTTTTTTTCCATTATCTTGCCAGCTCGAGGAGTCATTCTCCAAGAACTTCACGTCCTTGCCACTACAACAAAAACAACTTTTAGCGGCAATAAACATGTGTATTAATAAAGAATGTTAAAACTTTTACCGGCATTAGTTATAATTTCCATCGAATCTGTAAAGATATGGCACCTGCGCCTAACTCAACCTCAAAAACTAACTCATTAGGGGAGGATTGCCAAGTTTATATTAGGAGACCACCAATCCATTTCCCAACCAATGTGGAACTTTTTACCCACTTTAACACCCTCCCTTCACGCATAGGCCCAACTGGAGCGTGGACCGGGAGCCCAAATGGAGATGGACTTGACTCTGATACCATGTAAAAATATGACATCCTGACCTAACTCAATCCCAAAAACTAGCTTATGAGGGGAGGATTGCCCAAGTCCATATTAGGAGACCACCAGTCCATTCTCTAACCAATGTGAGACTTTTTACCCACCCTAACATCCAATATTGCTATAAGCTTTAGAAACATTTACAAAAGAGTGCTAATTGCATGTCTCTAAAAAAATATTTAGCGGCAATTACGCTAGTGCCGCTAAAGATCGTTTTTGGGGGTGGTGTGCTAACAAGGATTTGCCATTTTGAGATTGATAGATCCTATAAGCTTTGAGATACTATTGTATCCTACACGAATTCTTGGTTCAACCTTTTTTATTCAGCTTATCTCTTTTCACCTGAGGTACATAAAAGAAATTAAGACAACAAAAAGAATTCAGATTTGTTAGCATAAGTTTATAACCAAACCAAGCTTCAAATGGAGTCTTCTTTTTCCAAAGCCTTCATTGGCAATCTGTGACCAACTAATGATGCAATGTCTTATATAAACAATATTACATCTGTGACCAATTCAGTCTTTGGTGCTGAGTATCTGCTATGCTTGGAAAAGTGAAGTGATTAAACTCAAGAAATGTCTTAGAAACAATAGTTTTTTTCCTCCTGTGATCAATAAAAAACCTTTCTTGCCAACTTGCATTTGGTAGAATATATTATAACATATGATTGGAGAAATATGCATTTTTCTTCCTTCCTACATATGTAAGCCATACATATCCAAGTAAAAAGCAAATTTATCTCTCCTCTCTCCCTCCCTCGCCTCTCTCCTCTCTCTGCACTCTTGCTCTCCTCTCTCCTCTTTCTCTGCCCCACCCTCTCTCTCTTACCTCTTCCTCTCTCTCTGCAATATAAATACAAATGGTAATAATCGATGATACAAATAGTAACAATCAATGATACAAATACAAATGATAATAGTCAATGATATACTAATGGTAACACATAAATACAATACACAAGGCAACAAATGAATACAAATAAAATTTGGATATTTAAAAATTATAGGAAAAAAATTATAAATTGCAATTTTTTTTATATCAATATGATGAAAAAATATATCTTAAAATGTTAGTCAAAGTTCGTATTGTTTGACTCTCAAAAAGAAAATGGTAACAACTAAAAAAGGAACAAAGGGAGTACTAGTTAATAAAGCAATTGAACTACAATGACGAGATTATTAAAGGATTTCCTTGCATTTTCCCCCTTGGTCAACAATATTCTTTAACCAAAATCTCTATCGCAAATTGTTTTTTTTGGAGTCAAACATGTCTTAAAAGGGTTATTGATTTTAAATGGTTTCTTGAGGCACCAAAATTCATTGTCAAATAACGGTTTTGTAGTCGGTAAACTTTTAAAATTAACTTATTTTTAAAGATATTTTTTTAAAAATACTTTTGGTGAGAAACAATTAGTATTAAAATATATTAGAAGTGTTTCTAAATGTATTTTTTTCCTTCTCAAAAGTGTTTTCCAGAAAAATAGTTTTGGAAAAAAAAATATTTTTTTTTTAACATGAATTGTTTTTGCTACTCTCTAAAAATATTTATTTTCTCTCAAAAGTTTGACCCAACACCCCATTTGTGGTGATACATAACACATTAATGATTTGATATGTATCTAATACATATAATAAAGTGTTAAATAAATTGTGCAGCTATGTCTTCTCTAAAATGTTACTTAGAGGACTGTGCTTGAAGTATGAAAGCATCCTTATACAATTGTTTCTCCTTCACCTCTGCATTGTTTGTATCAGTTATGTAATTTGTTACTTTTAATTCTGATAAATAACATGAATCATCAATTTTTTAATCAACCACAAAAAGAGTATCTGTATCTTTTTCTGCATCTTCGACAAAGAACAAATGTATGATACATAGTGCAATAGACAAATTTGACACTTTTATGTATCATATACATACCAATGAATTTGATACACACTGCTTTAGTCATAAAATACTAGGACTTATGTATCAAGAATATGATTTGGTAATATGTATAGATACATACCCTTCTAAGTTGAATAATGCAGATGCATAACAACAACTGATACATAACAAAATAGGCAAATTGTAGTATTCATGTATCAAATACATATATAACGAATCTGATACATATTAATCGATGTTTCAATAAAATAGAATTATGTATCAAAACATTTATTTTGAACATGATACATTGTACATAATAAGCGTGTAATGTAGTGACACGTTCGACTTTTTCTCCCTTTTTTGAAAGTTTTCTCAATAGGCGATTTAGTACTTGAATGCATCCTTCTTCGACTTCTCCTCGTGCAATTTCTTCATGATTAATGGATCATTCCGTTATTTGGATCTATTTTCATGAAAATCATCATCATCTGAATAAAAAACACAAGAGACTACATCTTCAGTTTGTGTAACTAATTGGGTAAGAGCAATACTAAACGATGAACCACAATCCATATGTATCACAAAATTGCAGATGAACAGCCTAAAATTAAAAGAAAAAAAATGAAAATCTGAACTACCGAAAGAAAAAAATTGATGAAGAAACCATTCTACCTTTTTTAGAACTTGAAGTCAATAAAGACAACTAGGATAATATGGTTGTAATTCAAAAATGGTAAGTTGGAGGTAATTGTTGATACATGTGCGTGATTTTAGGCGTGAAATTGGGAAAGAAAGGCGTGAAGTGGGAAGAGTAATAGTGATGTATCCGAGAATAAACGAGAGGATGAAAAAAAGGATTTTTTATAATTTTTTTTCAAATGATAAGAAATTTTAGAAAATACCGTAAAAAAGTTGTATAGTTAGATAGTTTTTCATGAAAATAAAGCCCCAATTTATCTCTTTCTCGTCTACTGCTACTAGGGGTGTACATGGATTGGGTTGGTTCGAATTATTTACAAACCAAATCAAACCATTTGTGTCGGGTTATTAAATCTATAAACTAAACCAAACCAATAAAAGTAGGGTTTTTTGATATTAATTTTTCTAGGGTTTTTCGGATTTTTTTGGGTTTCTCGGATTTTTCATAGTATCTAATAAAAAGCACAGAGCAGTGCTTCTTAAAAAGAGTTCTAGTACAAAATATCAACATATAAGATGGAGGCAGAACACTGTTTGAAGTTTTAACTTTATAATATAACTTTATAAGATAGGTTTTTTTTTGTATATTATTTAGATGAGCTTCTCAAATCCAAATCTAAATGTAAGAAAGAAAACAAAAATTATGAAAAAATTTTAAAAAATATTTATAAATTACATTTTAATAAATATTTTTATGTATAACATAATTTAAAAGTAGTATATCTATAATCGGGTCGGTTTGGGTTCGATTTGACTTTTTTTAGTTAAAACCAAACCAACCCTATAATGGTCGGGTTTTTTTTCCAAACACCAAACCAAACCATTAGTCAGGTTTTTTTTCGATTTGATTCGATTTGTCGGTTTGATGCGATTTATCGGTTTGCCTTGTACAACCCTAACTGCTACTATGTTCAGGCCTTGGGCCCAAAAATTCTCCAAATATGGTCTGTTTTAGGCAGTCAAATTGGGCTTTGGTCTCTTAGCCCAACACATATTTCTCTTATAGAAATCACAGTTGAGGTCTTTCAGCGGTATGTTTCATTGTCACAGAACATTTAATGATAATTTTGGTATTTTGTTAAAATTCACTTTTTTTTAGTTGATTTCAAAAAAATGACACATTTAACAATTTAAATTTAATATATTTGTTTTATCGAAGTGAGATAAATTATCTATATTTGTTTTAAATCATAATTTTCTTTTTTAAAAAAATTAACTTTGTATGAAATTAAACAACATACATAAATTGAGACCAGAGACGGATTCAGAATTTAGAGTCTCTGGGTGCCAAGTAGACTTATCGATTAATGGGCAATGGAAATTTTAAAAGGTTTGATGGAGAAGTTAGGGTTTGAAGAGAAAGAAAAAGAGAAAGAGAAAGAGGACAAAACTCTTGTTTATATTTAGTCAAATAATATATATATATATATATATATATATATATATATATATATATATACACACACACCCCTAGTATACATAAAATTTTCGTCGAATTTTATGGATGGCGTGACACCTCCTTCTATATACCTAGATCCGCCCGTGATTGAGACGGAAGAAATACTCGCTTAGTAGATAGAGATGTCAAAGCTTTTCCCATTTACTCCCACGTATCAGATGAATGTATTTATCGTAATCGTGTAGTCCCTTTTATGTATCTTAGGTATCCTTTTACTTTTTCTGTAATTATCGACAATTTTAAGATTTCTTAAATGTGACAATAAAAGTTTGATGACAAGTGAGACTCCCAAGAACCACAACATCAACTACCTCCAATTTGACCCCATCAATAAATTATGTTTACTTTTCAATTTCTATTCAATGCAACTCAATCCTTTAATAGGTCTAGTCACAGATTTTAGTTTCTATCAAAAGATAATGATTTTCAATTGTTGAAAAATAAAGTATAAAAATAATAAGATTTTATTGTCAATTTATAAAATTAAGATGTAAGTAAATAAATTTTTCTCCTTTTGCTCATAAAATTATTTTTTTTGCAAATATAAATATGGTAAAATTTCTCAATTGTTAATCTTGATATTGATGGATAAGACACATAAACATAGTGTATTAAAGAGTTATGTTTTGGGATGCATTTTATTTAGAAAAAAATTGAAAAATTGTGAGGAAGTAGAATTTCTCCTAGAAACTTATTGGAACTTAAAAATCTTTGAAAATCAATTTTTTAAAATTTGATTAAATTTCATGATCAAACAAATATTTAACGATAAATTGGCAAAATCTATTTCACAATGTATGGTCAAAAGATAGCTTAAGAACTTCTGGTTCAATTATTTGTCACATTATATGTCAGTTAGATCATTGACATGGTATTTCCTCCCCTATCTATAGTCTATCTTATTTGTTGATCTTTGATTTGACATATTTTTTAAAAAATAATAAATAAAAAAATAATATTATTATATCAAACTCATTAATTATAAATCATATAGATATTTTCAAAGTTTCAAACATGTACTAAAAAATTTTGAAAAAATGCGGACTAACATAAATATATATATGGTCAAAATAGTAAAAATAAAATGAAAAAATAATGACACCAATTTTTTTTACGTGGAAACCCTTTTAAATAAGACAAAAATCACGGGATAAGAGGAGCAACTGATATCACTATAGTAAGGAATTTTATATTGGATAGTACCAAGTACAATACTCAAAATGACTACCTCACGCTCAAAAGGAATAACACTCTTTTGATCTCCCACCTTACTAAAAAATATCGCTCACACTCTATTTTTTCTCACAGACTATTTTCTTATAGTATATGATATACAACAACAACAACAACAACAACCCAGTGAAATCCCACAACGTGGGGTCTGGAGAGGGTAAAGTGTACGCAGACCTTACTCCTATCAAGGTAGTACGGATGTTTCCGAAAGATCCTCGGCTCAATAAAAGCATAAAAGAGGTTAGATAAGGCTAAGAAGTTGAGAAGTTCAAGGCGATATGGTAAAGTAAATAACGACAGCGATACAGATAAAATATAATAATCAAAGTACAGAAGTATAGAAAGTAATAGATAATAGAAGAAATCAGAGCACACGAAATTATAGTGCGCTAATGCGCTACTAATAAGGTAGAATAATGTGACTATGTACTATCCTTCTATCCTAATGTGGGTCCTCCACACCCTCCTATCTAAGGTCATGTCCTCGGTAACCCGTAGTTGCGCCATGTCCTGTCTAATCACCTCTCCCCAATATTTCTTCGGCCTACCTCTACCTCTTCTAAAACCATCCATGGCCAACCTCTCACACCTCCGCACTGGGGCATCTGTGTCTTTCCTCTTCACATGCCCATACCATCTCAGTTGCATTTCCCGCATCTTGTTTTCCACCGAGGCCACTTCTATCTTGTCCCGAATAGCCTCGTTTCTAATCCTATCGCTCCTGGTATACCCACACATCCATCTCAATATTCTCATCTTGGCAACTTTCATCTTTTGAACGTGAGAGACCTTAACTAGCCAACACTCTGCCCCATATAACATAGCCGGTCTAACCACCACTTTGTAGAACTTGCCCTTAAGTTGTGGTGGCACCTTCTTGTCACATAGCACACCGGAAGAGAGCCTCCATTTCATCCACCTTGCCCAAATACGGTGTGTGACATCATCATCAATCTCCCCTCTGCCTTGCATGATAGACCCAAGGTACTTGAAACTACTTTTCTTTTGGATGGCCTGGTCACCAAGCCTAACTTCCGCGCCAACCTCTTGAGGTGTCTCACTGAAATTGCACTCTGAGTACTTTGTCTTGGTCCTACTCAGCTTAAATCCTTTAGACTCCAAGATATGTCTCCAATTCTCCAGCTTAGCGTTAACTCCACTACGAGTCTCGTTGATCAGAACTATGTCGTTCGCAAAAAAACATACACCATGGTATCTCACCTTGAATTTGTGCGTCAATCCATCCATCACAGCTTAAGTATTTTTTTCTCTCTGTGAATTGGATGTTTCAAATGAGGAGCTGAAGAGCTCCCACCTATCATCGCCTATTTTATTTGACAAACAATACGGAGAAGCTGCAATTTGCAGTAACTTTTAACAAAGAAAAAAAATTGACCAACCACTTTTGACAAAGAAAAAAGTGGCCAGCAACTTTTTGAAAAAATTGATTGAAACTGGACCCCACAAAAACTTCATTAATGTTTCATATACATTTATTAGTATGGCTGGGCGTTCGGTATTCGGTTCGATATTTTTAAAGTTCGGATTCGGTAATTCGGTAATCGATAATTCAAAATGTATACCAAATACCGAACTTTCAAACTTCGGTTCGGTAATTCGGTAATCGGTAAATCAAACTTCGGTTCGATATGGTATTCGGTAATACCATATTTTTTTAATAGTTAATGTACAATAAAAATTTATCCGCATTTAATATTTACATTAACTTAAAGAATACATATCTTAACTTACATTTTTATTACTACACCATAATTAAGTAATATATGCATTTTAACGTACCGAATACTGAAATCAAAATTGCTCTGAAGCCACATTCTACGGAGGAAAAATGATACATCGTAAATAAAGAGAAAATAATTTATGAATAGATACAGAATAAAAAAATATTATCATGTAATAAAAATGATGAAAAAGAGTGAAAATAAAAATCTCTAATGTATCACACATAATTTTTATACATATGTTTTTCTTTGAATTATCCAAAAACTTTACATCACTGCATTAATTATTAATTAGTTCCTTCAAAGATATGAAAGAATTGGAATCTTTCATTTTCAATGTAACTACTAAACAATTTATGTAGATAACTGATGTGGTGAATCATGCAAAGTGAAATTAGAATTCTTAACCAATTGTATAAATTTGAAATTAGAATTTATAATTTTTACATGGTCATGAATTTAAATTTTAACAATTATCCATAATGTACGTGTTTGAAAGTGTGCATATAGTATGCTGTAAAAGTGGAAAAGTTGAAATGAAAATGGTAAGGAAAATAAAAAACTGGGATAGTTTTCTCTTACTAAACTCTTCTCTTTTTGGTAATTTTTCTTTTTTTTATCAGTTTTTTTGTATTAATAAAAAAAATAAAAATAAATCAGTATTCGATATTTCCCGAATATCGAAATTGAAATATCGAATTTTATATTTCAGTACCAAATACCGAACAGAATTACCGAAATATCGAAATATCGAAATAACCAGTTCGGTTCGATAATTCGATTTTCGATATTTTATGCCTAGCCTTATTTATTAGTTAAGATAATTATCAATCTGTAATTTCATCTATAAAAAGACATATTCACACAAAGTGCTATTCACCAAATCAATAAACTTAGAGAGAGAAAGTGTTAAAAACTTAAAGTAGTTGAAACATGGCTGATGAGAAGAAAACAATTGAAGTGGTAAGTGATAAGTATAGAAAGTTTTTGCATGAAGATCAAGCTGCTGCAGGAATGATCCATTGGAGACATGGTGGCCCTCCAATTTATGACAAAGTTAATAAGCTCTTTGAACAAGGAAGGACCAAGGTTTGTGTGGATTCTCTTTCCGTCTTAATTTATTTGATATTTATTAGATTTTAAAAATCAAACGTATCTTTATTTAGTTGTAATTTTTCATGACTTATAAATATTTTGAGTTGTTAAATATTATGATTTGTATTTTTTTCCGACCATTTTACATGTTGTGCCAAGTAATCCTTATTTATTGATATCAATTTATTCATATTTTCTTTTTCTATCACATAATAATTCCTCTCCAGATTTATTGATTAAAGGTAAAGATGAAAGTTAATAATTAATAATATTTTGATTTTTTAAAATGATAATAATTTTGAATCTTATCCTTTTAATAAGGATAAGAACTAAAATGGATCGAAGGGAGTAATTCTTTTGTACGTAATTTTTAAATATATAAATTTTATTTGAAGAAGCTTAAAACTTTTATATTCTAATTCAGGTGAATTTTAAAAAAATTTCTTAAAATTCAAACGATGACAAATAATTGTAGTAGTAATATTTATTATCTTTTATGCCAATATAATTCGTTTTGTTTGATTTTATGATTTTGAAATCAGGTATGGCCAGAAGGGTCTCTGGAAGAAACGGTACAGAATGCTATAAAGTCATGGGAAATGGAGCTGTCACACAAGACCTGCCTAAAAGATTTTAGGACAATCAACCCTGAAAAATTCAAGCTCTTTGTTAATGGTAAGACTTATAAAATATTTCTAACAAGAAAATAAAAGGGCATACAAAAATCATACGTCGTGTGTTTTTACGTTTGAATTATTTTTTTTTAAAAAAAATATATAAATTCAAATCTCAATTTATCAAATATATTTTTTTATTTTGTTATACTCACTTATTTGCTCTTGATAAAATTGAACTATTCAAATCTCATACATATCTTAAAATCATTAAAACTTCATTTAAAAATCACTTCGAAAGTGATTGATAGTACTTGAAGACAATTCTACTTTGCATATATCTATATTTAGTTGACAATTACTTCTTTTGGTTAATTTTGTTATCGTGGTTATTAAAAATTATTTATCTAAAATAATTGTTATTTCAAAAAATTAAGATATAAGTAATTAATTAGAGTATTAATTTTCATTTGTTTCAATACCTAATTAATGTCGAGAGAGATTGATGTGGTGGGAAAAAAAATAATAGTACTAAATAGCCAAAACTAAAAAAAGCAAATGAAAGAACCGAAAGTAAAAATCAAAATACGTCGTAAAGAAAAGCTTACATAATTTAGCTAAATTCTCCTTTTAATTAAAAAAAATTAGCGTATGTATAAAAAATATGATAAACAAAAAAATTTAGAGGAATTACAAGGTAAGACCTACAGTGTAAAAAAATTTCTGCATCCAAATAAATTCTTAACTAAGATGGTTGAAGGTACACCAATTAAGTTGTTTGGTATTAAAATGTCTTCTCTCTAATAGAAATATAGAAAAAATAAGTTTTATAAATATCATTTCACATTATTTTTTTTTTATTCTCAAAACATCTCATCAATCAGCCTCCCCCGCCCCGCCTTAACACCCACACTATCATAGCCTCCATTTAGGGGTAACCGATGGAGCGGGGAAGGAAAGGCCAAAGCAATATTTAAACGGGATGGATGCCTTATTTTTGCCACCTCCATCCCCCACCATTATAGGCCTCATTTTCGTCACTCCCATACTCCTACTCACGATTATCATCTTTTACCCTTTTTGTGTAGATTATATATAACTATTTTGAAATAATATCTTTTACTTATATATCAAATACATAAAAAAATTATTTATTTTTTAAGAAAAATATTTTTTATTTTTAATTTATATTAACTTATTATTATTATTTTATGTCGGCGACTGAACAGGAAGAGAAGGATTATCAGCAGAAGAGACACTACAAGTTGGAAGTTACAATGCATTATTAAAGAGTTCAGTGCTCGATGAATTCAAATATTACAAAGCTGATCAAGAGACTTTTGAATCGTCTCATATTGCTTTTCAATCAGCTTTTCCGAGAGGATTTGCTTGGGAAGTGATCAACGTATATACAGGGCCACCAGTTGTGACATACAAATTTAGGCATTGGGGTTTCTTTGAAGGGCCATTTAAAGGACATGCCCCTACTGGAGAGATGGTCCAGTTCTACGGCGTTGGTATAATGAAGGTCTCTCTCTATCCCTCTTATATATTATATTTAAGAATTTATTGATAATCGTCTCTCTACCCTCTTAAGGTAGGAATATGGTTACATACACACCTTTTTTTCAGATCTTATTTATAGATTACAAAGAATATCTTGTTGCAACGAATTTCATTTCATTTGTTATTGTACAAACTATAAATTAAGGAT
This sequence comes from Solanum dulcamara, assembly GCF_947179165.1. Classification (NCBI taxonomy): domain Eukaryota; kingdom Viridiplantae; phylum Streptophyta; class Magnoliopsida; order Solanales; family Solanaceae; genus Solanum; species Solanum dulcamara. The sequence continues at coordinate 8,589,796 of NC_077246.1, read as the reverse complement.
TAATAAATTTTGGCAGCTAAATAACAAAAACAATCACTAATTTTGTTTAGCTATGAATTATTAAAAGATTATGTCAGCTATGAGTAATTTAAAATGAATTTGATGACCAAATCAATAGCCTACCTATTTGGACAAGGTCTCAACCAAATCTCATTCATTAAATATACTAATATCATACCGTGCAAAAAAAATTAATATAATTTGTGAGCGTCTATTTCTGTCAATTTTTTTATTCCTCTTGCCATAAATTCTTTTGGCTCTGGAAATAGGAATAACCTAAATGTTTAAAACTGAAAAAGATACAAAAAGGTACTAGTATTCTTAATATCTTGGAAAGACAAGAATGTCATGTAAAATAAAATTAAGCGTTTTTTTGTATAATTTTTTCAATTTTTGATTGGTTGAAAATTTTAAAAAATATTTAATCTAGCAAAATAAGTTATTTGAAAATAAGAAAAATGACTTTTCTAATAGAAGTAGAGAAAATAAGTTTTATAGTAACACTGACATAAATTATCTCCTCCTAACCTTTCAACACATACCATCCTCATCTTTATTCCTATAGTATTTTCCTATATAATAAATAAATATTTTTTACTAAAAAAATATTTTTTACTAAAAAAATATTTTCTCCAGAAGATATTTGCCTCTGTACAAAACATGATGTTTAGTGTTAGTAACATCATCATATATATAATGACTAGGCTTTGGGTGTTGTATGAAAAGTACAACATTTACCTACTCCACTTGATATTAAAATTGACTAGTACCCAATATATTTGGGTGATTTTAAACTATGACACCATTCATGCGCAATTAAAATTTTCAACTTCATCCCCCTTAAGTGTTACGATCCAACCTACCGCACCGTGCGAACACCTACTCTAATACCTACATAGGAGAGTCCTTATAGAAATAACATGCGAAAATTTAACAATTGTCAAATACCAACCTAAAAAAATCAGAAATACACCTTATTTAAAACTCTAAGTTTTATTACTAGAAACATACTAACACCCCAAAGATACTAGTCTAAACAGGTACAAGAGCTTCTAAAGATATAGAGTATAAATAAAGTAATGACACAACTTCCACCATAAGGAAGGAAGAGTATAAGCTGTTGGAGAATCATCTTCGTCTTCACATAAGAAATATCACTGACCCTACAACCAGACTATGCCAAGTGGCATAGCAAGAGTAGTATCAGTACAAACAACACGTACTGGTAGGTATCATCGGTCAACTCGATATCCACCACATAAAATAAAGAAATCAACGAAAAGAAAACACGCTCTTAAGAAGTACACCGCCAAACCTTTATGAGCAGCTCTTACTATTCTCGATAACCTCATTAAATTCATTCAAGCCTAACTCTCATCCCTTCTAGTTGGTCCGCTGCCAATTCTAATACAAATCAAAGCCTAACCCTTCTATCACATAGAAGAGTTTACAAACTATGGGCCACTACTAACTCTGTCTAACAAGTCTATTACCTTTAGCTTTTACATCAACACCTGGCCCTAGAATGATTAACATCTCACTTGGAAGAGGTAGATATTTAAGTGAACTAAGACTTACCTCATAACTATACTGGCCCACTGTGGCGAGACCTATCCCACTTTGGCGGCCTCACAACAACGGGAATTCCTCCCGCCATAGCGGCCTGGCTGGAGACAGTAACTTTGATTTCTCCCCCAATCCATTTATTTTCACATATACCAACAGGACACCATTAATATCTGACTCTAAGTCACTAATCTTACTAAACCACACATCAACTTCTCTCCCCTGGTTTACCACGGCCTTACACCCACGATATAGATGCATCTAACAACTATAACATAATCTGAACATGCATATATATAGAAGCACATTACCAATTTACCATTTTAAGAGCAATATACAGTTTCACTGTGTAAATCTCAATTACAACTGTTAACATGGTAAAACTTGGACCTTCGGTCCTTTCATATCAATTATTACGCAGAAAGGAGATGCTCAACTATCATCAAGTCAGTTTCTCTATCATCATACATATAGTCAAGATTAATTTACAGATGATAGCCACATTATGGTTCTCTCATGGAACCCATCCCCAAACTATTAGTAGTCGGCGTGACACCTGATCTAATATTTAGTATGTGTCAAAGCGTGACATCCGATCTAATATATGTGTCGGAATGCGACCCTCGATCTATTATATTTGTCGGAATGTGACATCTGATTCAATATATTGTTAGAACGCAACATCCGATCCAATATTTCAATCACAATGCATAATCACTGTCCACAACGAATAGTCTACATACTTGCACAATCAAGTAATCGGGATCATTGCATGTAATTATTCACAAATAGTTATTTCATTAGTTCTATTTCATCTTATTGCATGAACGAGCATTACTCAACCATTTCACATGGAACTATCACTACGAACACACATACACACATATATCCTATATTTATATGGATCAATAGCCCCATACTAGATGCTCTTTGATTATCACAAGTCTCAAGATCTCACTCTAACTCAATACTTTTCTTACACATTAAATTTACAAGGACCATCAATCATATCAACAAGAAGTATTAAGGTTAACAATAAAAAACTAGGCTATCATCACTAGTAACAGCATAATCATAACCCACGTAGTACATTCCTACCATAAAAAGCAATAACAACACATTCAGCTATCCAGAATCTGTGCCCAAGGCATAAACATGAAATCTCCCATTAATCTACGATACATTATGCAATGGGAACAGATTTATAACTACTCAATTGAGAAACCTACCCTACCTATCCGCCAAGCAACTGCTGTAGAAGTCTGATTGCGAACCTTGACTCCTTTAGTGAAACTTAGCTTGTTCTTGGTCTAAAATAATAGAATAATACAAAATCAATCACAAATAGCCTTTATACTTTTAGATTATATGCAAATCCCAAATACCCAGGCCAGTCCCATGATTTTTCTACCCAAACTAGAATTTTTCTACCATTAGTTTCAAGCCAAAACCCTTCCTCAATGATCACCCACCAACAATTGCGGGTTCTAGGAATTGAATTATAATTTTAGAGAGTAAATTACTCATCTTTAGCACAAATTAGAGTGGAAACCACTAAAAAATTGCCTTAGGTCGCTTTTAGTCTTTTAAGAATGTAGTGGGAATGAAATAACCCATTCTAGAGTTTTTTCGACTTTAAATTCCATCTGTCCCACCACAGTGGGACCATCTCTCTCTGGAGGTCCCGCCAAAGCGGCCTAATTCCCTCCACAGCGGCTTCAGCACTGACAATGCTTAGTAAAAGTGCTTAGTAAAAAGGGCATAACGTTTTACTCCGAATTCTAAATGGGGCAAATTCAGTGGCGTTGAAAAGAACACTCATAGAACTTTAACTTGATAGTTCATGGGCCACTAATTCATTATAGGCTAAGAGGGATGGTCATTTGAAGTAGACCTTAGTTTGAACTCAAGTCCAAAACTAAATCGGAAAGACATTTTCAACTTAACTTTGAGATAGGAGCATAGCACGACCTTAATTCACAACTAATATGCTCACATATCAAGGTATTGATCCTAACCTTATGATGAATGAGACTCGTATACCTTACCGCAAATATTTTAAGTAACGATGGGCTAGGTCGTTACATTAAGGCACATGTTCTCTCCATTTCTTGTTATAATAGAGGCATTATAAGTATTCCCACTATTTTATTTTACGTGTTCTACTCTCCTTTTTCATTTATTTTAAGAAAATGTCATTTTTTTTGGATTTAGTATTTATTCTATTTCATTTTACTTGCTGGACTTAATATTTTCCTGAGTATTTATTAGGAGTTTATTTTATAAATTAACTTTATTAGTTATGTATTGAAAATCTAAATTTGACTACTAATATAACTTTAAAGGTGTGAGTGTGACATTAATTGTTAAGAACACTTTATTTCGTTGAAATTGTTCACTTAAGTTTAGCACCTCGAGATTTTGCTCCAATAATAAATATGTAGGCCAAACCCTAAAATATTTGAGTTCTGGCAAAGGATAGAGGAGTGAGTCCATACTTTTTAGATTCAAATCTGCACATCCAACAACTTTGAAAATGATTGATCTTGAACATCAGACCCCACTTTTTTTCCAAACAAATCTTCAGGGTCAAAAGTCGTGTTATCCATTGGAAAAAATCAGAAGAAATTTGAAATTTTGTTCATGAAATAAGAGGTATCAAAAGTCCAAACCACCCATTTACTAAGGATTTCTCCAATATCAAAAAAAAAAAAAGGTTCATATATGTTAATATAGAACTTATGGGTTTAACTAACTTATTGTTTTGGATATTGGCAGGTTGATGAATCACTAAGAGCTGAGGATGTAGAGATATATTATGATCCAGCAGAACTTTTTGCTGGACTACTTAAGGGACCAACAATTTCTAAAGCTAACATTGAACATCAGAGCCATGATGACAATACCACCACTCAACATTGCCCATACAGCCATAACTAGTTATGTCAAATTTTAATTCTGCTATCAACTTTTGGTGCTTCCCAAATGGTCGTGTTTTGATAAATTTTATGTAACTTTTCATGTTTTTCAATCATTATACGTTCTCTATTTACATTTTCTTTTTTTATATGATAGCTTAGTTTGTTTGGAGGGTGGTCATCCACACGGATGACTCGGAATCGATCCCTCCCCAATGCCTTTTGAATCGAGCTTGTTGCATAGGACTTGCCTAGTATTGTTTATATTCCCTGTGTGATTTGCAAGCTATTACACAGTGGGGGGTTATTCAGTGCGCACAAAATACTTACCACAGAATACTCACCCGAAGAGCAGAGACTGTGGTAGAGGTTATAGTAATTGCGGATTATCTTAGGTTTAAAAAAAAACCTTTTTTAAACATTAAGATAATATTCTACTCTTCTATAATGATCCTATCTGTTCAATTAACAGAAATCGAATGAACGAGAAAAACTTGCTTGAATTCAATTAAAATTTTAATATTTCCAACTCCATTCCCCAAATGCATATGTTCTCTTTATTTCCACCACTGCATAGACTTGAAATTCTTAGAAAGAATTTATTATGAGTTTATTTTACTAAATTAATCTTATTAATTATAATTTAGAAAATTTAATTCATGTACTAATAATTTTATAGTTATTTAATAATAAGGATAGTAATAAAAGAAAATGATAAATTTATCTTAATTTAGTAAAATAGACAAACAAAAATATTACTTTAATTTTAATATAAGGGGATAATAAAATAATCTGGAGGAAATAATTCTTAATTCCATTATCTTTGTATTGCATGTTTCAGATTACAAAAATCAAAGGACATTAGTTTAAATTTTGAATTACTAGATCTAATCCTTCACAAAAAGTAAGAAAGTCTAAAAATCAAAGATGTGACATTAATTATTAAGGCAACTTTATTTCATTCAAATGTTCACTTAAGTTTATCCCCTCAAGGTTTTGGTTCAGTAATAAAAACGAAGCGCACTGTGAGTTTGAATATTATCTAGACAAAAGCTTAAAACATTTAAGTTCTAATGAAAGTAGAGGGACAAGCTCATACTTCTTAGATTCAAATCTGCACAAGGCCAAACACTCGGAATCACATAGAAGTTATGTCATATGACCTTGGAAATTAGCGGTTTTGAATTTTTAACCTCCACTTATTTTATGAGCAAAGCTTTATGATCATGTTGGATATTTTAAAATAATTTGAGCGATATAAATTATGACTTAAGCGCTTATGTCATCAAGATGACTTAAGTGCTTATGTCATTAAGATGACAAATACACTTAAGTCTTTACTTAATTACTAAGTATATGATTTTCCTTTGTCCACATGTTTTAATTTTCTTTGGCTCCAAATTTTGTTAGTGTAGTGTATTCCCTTGCCTCATCTCTCACCGCCTATACTCATCTATAAATTAGTTGAAGTCTTGAGGACATAAAAGTAGAAAAAGTGTAGTACTTAGCCAATTTCTAACTCCCTCTTCCGACTTGCTTAATTTTGTAGTATTATATTTTGTTGATTCTTGTATCTCTAATTAATTAGAGAAGGTTTGTTTAATCCTGGAGAAACATTTTACACTACTGAAATAGTTTCTTAGGACAGTGCCTAGCACGACTCAAGTATTATTTATATATATTACTTATAATATTATTGTAGTAGTATTTATCTAAATATTCATGTTATTATTTTGATATTAAAATAAATTATATAGAAGGATTTATTTAATTTTCAGCACTTCTATTTTGCTAAATAATAAATTATATTATTATTGTGAAGTTTTTATTGTTTCCCCACGATTCTTTTCCCCTATATTTTACAACAATCTAAGAAATTATGGCAAATAATACTACTTCAGAAACTATTTCTGACACTACCAATGTTGGTGTTACCTTGTTTCTCAAGTTTCAATTATCCTACTATATGCCAAACCATTTCTGGATGTGTCAAATATTAAAATTTTTGCTAATGAAAATTTCAAAAGGTGGAAAGAACGTATTTTTTCATTGCTCGATGTTCATGGCATTGCACATGCATCATTACATCCACAACCTGACGTAGAAGCTGATAACAAAATTCTGGAATCATGGCAATATGCCAATAAGGTTTGTCATCATACTATAGTACAAACTATTTCTTATGAACTGTTTGATGTATATTATAGTTGCAAAGAAGCAAAAGTCATTTGGGAAGCCTTTATTAAAAAGTTCACTGCTGAAGATGCTATCAAACAAAAGTTTGTGTTCGGAAGATATTATCAATGATAGATAAGTAACGAGAAGGGAATGAAAATTCAAATCAATGAATATCAAAAATTGCTTGAAGAATTGAAGGCCGAGGGGATCATTCTACCAGAAAAAATTGTTGTTGGAGTGCTAATTGAAAAATTGCCTGACTCATGAAATGATTACAAAAATAACTTAAAGCACAAACAGACAAATTTCACTATTGAAAAAATAGTGACTCACGTTTTAATTGAAGACACCAACAAAAAAGAGTCATTCAAAGCAAAGAAACTGGTATTCAAGGCAAATTTAGTACAAGGTCAAAGCAGCAGCAACAACAAAAGGTATGATAATAAGTCTCAAGGTTACAAGTCTTATAACCCTATTTTTTTTTTAAAAAAAGGCTCTTGTTTTGCTTGTGGAAAACCAGGTCACCATGCCGCACAGTACAGGAAGAGAATAAAAAATGACAAAAAAGAGGGCTATCCTCTCAAGGCTAATTTAGCTGAAGGAGATGAAATTATTGTAGCTGTCATTTCTCAAGTGAACATTGTAGCACATATAAAAGAATGGATAGTAGACTCTGGGGCTACTCAACACATTTGTGCAAATCGAGAAGCATTTGCCTCGTATAAATTAATAGGAGATGGCAGTGAAGTGGTCAACCTTGGAGACTCAAGAACTACCAAAGTCTTGGGTAAGGGTAAAGTTAACCTAAAGTTCACTTCGAAAAAAACTTTAGCCCTTAGGGATGTGCTACATGTTCCTACAATGCGGGCAAACCTGATTTCCGTAGCCTTACTTAATAAAGCTGGAGTAAAATTGTCATTTTAATTTGATAAGATTATATTGACAAAGAATAATGCGTTTGTGGGGAAAGGCTATTGTAACCAAGGGAAATTTTGTACTCAATATTTGTGATGTAGTGAATGAAAAAGCATCCACTTCTAATTACGTGATTGAATCTATTTTTTTTTGGCATGCTAGATTAGGACATGTTAATATCTCTTATATAAAGAATATGCAATCACTTGATTTGATATCTGGTTTATATTCAAATAATATTAATAAATGTGAAATATGTGCTGAAGCTAAAATTATTAAAAAGTCTTATTTTCAGTAAATAGAGAAACTCAATTATTGTCTTGTTTTCACACTGATTTGGGTGATTTATAACAAACAATGACAAGAGGTGGAAAAAGATATTATGTGACTTTTATTGATGATTTTTCTAGATTTACTAAATTATATTTACTTAGAAAGAAAGATGATGCTTTTAATGCCTTTATTTCTTATAAAATCGAAGTTGAAAATCAACTTAATAGAAAAATCAAGAGAATTATTAGATCTAATAAAGGTGGAGAATATTTATCTTTAAATACTTTTTGTGAAAAGGAATGAATTATTCATAAAGTAACTTCGCCTTACTCACCAAAATCTAATGGAGTAGCTGAAAGAAAAAATAGAACTTTAAAGAAAATGATGAACTCCATGCTAATTAGTTCTAATACACCTAATAATTTGTGGAGTGAATCTATATTATCTGCATGCTACTTATAAAATAGAATCCCTTATAAAAGAACTGGAAAAATACCTTATGAATTGTGGAAATGTTATAAATCTAATTTGAAATACTTAAAAGTATGGGGGTGTCTTGCTAAGGTTCTATTGCCTGAACCTAAAAAGAGAAAAATAGGCTCTAAAACAACCAATTGCAAGTTTATTGGATATGCTGAACATAGTGATGTATATAGATTTTTTATTTTAAAAAGTGATGTGGTTGATTGTAATACTATTATTGAAACAAAGAATGCTGAATTCTTTGAAAATATTTTTTCACTATGTGATAAAATTTCTCATGCACCTGTTGAAAGAATTAGTGAGTCTATTTCTAGTATTGAGGAATTTAGAAGGAGTAAAAGGCCTAGGAAGAATATTTTTCGCATGGAAATGATTTTCAAACTTTTCTGGTAGACAGTGAACCATTAAATTATTCTGAAGCTATATCTTCTTTTGATGCAAAATTTTGGAAAGGGGCAATAAAAATTGAAATTGATTCAATTATGAAAAATAATACATGAATTTTGACTGATTTACCTCCTGGTGCAAAACTTATTAGTTGTAAATATATTTTCAAAAAGAAACTTAATCTTAATGGTTCTATAGATAAATATAAAGCTCAGTTAGTAGCAAAATGATTTTCTCAAAAATGAAATATTGATTATTTTGATTTTTTGCACCAGTGACTAGAATTTCTTCTATTTGAATTTTAATTGCCTTAGTATCAATTCATAAACTTTTTATTCATCAAATGGATGTAAAAACTGCTTTTTTAAATGATGTTTAGAAGAAGAAATTTATATGGTTCAACCTGAATGATGTATTATTCTTGGACAAAAAAATAAAGTTTGTAAGTTAATTAAATCTCTTTATGACCTTGAACAAGCTCCTAAGCAGTGACATGAAAAATTTGATCAAGTCTTATTGAGAGACGATTTTTTTTTCTATTGAAGTGGATAAATGTGTTTATACTAAAATAGTAGACAATGATTATGTGATAATATGATTATATGTTGATGACATGCTTATATCTGGTACAACTTTAAATATTGTGCAGAGTACCAAATTATTTTTGCCTACTAGTTTTGATATGAAAGATCTTGGTGAAGTAAATATGATATTGAGAATTAAAGTTATAAGGAGTAAATATGGTATATTATTGTCACAAGAACACTATGTGGAGAGACTTCTTAAGAAGTTTGAATGTTTTGATGTGACATCTGTGACCACTCCTTATGATGCTAACTTTTAATTAAAAAAGAATAAAGGGGACTCAGTTGCTCAGTCTAAATATGCTCAGATTATTGAGAGTCTGATGCACTTAATGAATTTTACTAGGCCTGATATAGCCTATGTTTTGTGTAGACTGAGTAGATATACTCATAATCCCAATAAAAAGCATTGGTATGCACTATTGAGACTAATGAAATATTTGAGAGGAACCATGAATTACGGTATCCTGTATAGTGGATTTTCTTCTACATTAGAAGGGTTTTGTGATGCAAACTGGATCTCTGATTCAGATAAGACAAAATCCACTAGTGGATATGTGTTCACCTTAGATGGTGGTGCAATTTTCAAACAAACGATCATTGCTAGATTGACTATGGAGTCAGAGTTTGTAGCTCTGGAGCTAGCTGGTTCTGAGGCCGAGTAGCTAAGAAATTTCTTAGCAAATATTCTTTTGATAAATGATGTATTGCCTCCTGTGTCTATGCACTATGATTGCCAAGCCGCAATTGCTATTACGAAGAATAAATCTTATAATTGTAAGAGCAGACACATGAAATTGAGACATGATGTCGTTAAGCAGCTCCTAAGAGATGGAATAATATCCATTGATTATGTGAAGTCAGAACTGAATTTGGCCGATTCTCTGACTAAATCTGTGGGAAGAAAGTTAATTCTTCAAACCTCGAAAGAGATGGGGTTAAGTCAATATGATTGTCAATAGAGATGGTAACCCAACCTATGTGATTGGAGATCCCATGAAGTAGGTTCATATGGGTAATAACACATCAATATTGACAATGCGCACTGAATGAGAGTGCTTGAACTACTACTAATTATGAGGGATGAGTTATTAACTCGTAATGAATTCATAGTCCCTAAGGATGGTGTATTTAGAGCAGTATACACTTGGTGAATTCATTTATATGAGAAGTGGAGTGAAGCCGCTCCTATGAGACCTTGACCTAGTCTCTAGAGCTCTCATGAATAACCAGGCACACGCGTGGCTTATTGGCGCAAAACCGCGTTGAACAACAAAATATAAGGATTAAAATGTGATTGGTAGAATCTCTGACTTACAATAAGAATTATTGGTTCATAGAAGTTTTATATTTCACTAATAATCCTGTAAATTAATTTTGTCAATCTAAGTTTGGTTCATAGTCCAAAAGACACCAAACCTATAACATTTTGATCATACAAAATTAAGCAAGACTTTTTTTTTTTAAAAAAAAATATTTTAAAATATATAGGGGATTGCTGGATATTTTAAAATAATTTGAGCCATATTAATTATGACTTAAGCGCTTATGTCATCAAGATGACAAATATACTTAAGTCTCTACTTAATGACTAAGTATATGATTTTTCTTTGTCCACATGTTCTAATTTCCTTTGGCTCCAAGTTTTATTAGTGTAGTGTATTCCATTGCCTTATCTCTCACCGCCTTTACTCATTTATAAATTACTTGAATTCTTGAGGACATAGAGGTAGAATAAGTGTAGTACTTAGCCAACTTCTAACTCCCTCTTTCGACTTGATTAATTTTGTAGTATTATATTTTATTGATTTCTGTATTCTCTAATTAATTAGAGAAGACTTGTTTAATCCTAAAAAATATTTCACACTGCTAAAATAGTTTTTTAGGACAGTGCCTAGCACGATTCAAGTGTTATATATATCTATATCTATATCTATCTATCTATATATATATATATATATATAACTTATAATATTATTGTAGTAGTATTTATCTAAATATTCATATTATTATTTTGATATTAAAATAAATTAAATAGAAAGATCTATTTAATTTTCAACACTTTTATTTTGCTAAATAATTATGGAAAAATTACGCGAATAAACAAACATATACTAGTTAATTAGTTAATATAGCTATAGTTTGAATTAATTATGGCTCGCGGCAAATATCTAGCTGTAATTACAGTTTGAGTTTTGTATAATTAGCGCGATTATACAGTTGAGTTTTATATAATTCGCGTGATTTATACAAACGCTGTGCGCGAATTGAATTGTATAGCGAAGTATACAAACACTACAAATTGTATATCGGATTATACAAATGTTGTGCATGAATTGTATAGTGAAATATACAAACGTTATACAAAAACTTTGAATTGTATAGCAGATTATACAAACTTATACAAATGCTCTGTGAATTATACAAACGCTGCTATAACTATAGTTACGAATTGTAATTGGCGAACTATAGCTATGGAGCATAATTAAAATATTTTTAAGTGGCTATATGCGAAAAATTCTCTATTATTATTGTGAAGTTTTTATTGTTTCCCAACAATTATTTTTCCCTATATTTTACAATAGGTCAAACGTTAAATATGTTTCCTATGGGACAAAATTTATCAAACATGAACTTTTGTTCATGGAGCAAACAGTATTAAAAGCTTATACCCCCGAGCTAATTATGTCTAATTCAATTCATCTCTTCATGTTACTCAAGATTATTGTCCTAATGGTCTTGTTTTAGTAAAGGATAACTTACAAAAATTGTACTAGTTTAGGAGCTAATTACTTAGATAAACGCTACTTTATAATATTATGAATCTTATAAGATTTTGGTGCGTCCAGATACATCTAGATATATGTATCTCGTGATACATATGATCAAAATTAGGTATAATTTATTTTACATACATTGTATTCAAGTGGATTCACATGCTATCTAGGATACATAGACAAATTTTGCTCACCTCCCTCTCATCTCATGCTTAGGTGTATTAAAACTCAACCCATGTATACTCAAAATATGCATGCTCAAAATAATAATTAAGAGACTTCTCAAACTTAACTTGACTCGTGGTCAAACTCTTTCTAAATTATATAATGAAATAATCATTCTTTAACTCAAAACAATGCATAAAGTATTTAATACAAAACTCAATTAAGCACCATGTGTATGCAAGCATAAATCCATAATCTCAAATTTCAACTTATGAAAATCATCAGTGTATAATTGATTATATATAAAAGAAATCGATGGAATTTATATAGATGACTCAAGAATTCACATTATAAAAATCAAACTTTAAACTTAACTTGACTATAGAGGTTGTAGGGAACAACAACAAACTTAGGCCAACGTTGTGATAGCCTTACATACCTGGAACGAAGATTAATTAAGCGAAAATCGGAGACCTTGCATGAAACTCTTGAACCCTAACTCTTATCCTTCTCTCCAATTCTTTCTCTTAAAATGTTTTTGGTGTTAATAAGAGAAAGAATTCGTTGGGTACTGATAAGGGTTTAATTCTAGTCCCAAAACGTCGAGGTTTGGATTTGGTAAGGGTGAGAAAAGACTGAAATAGACGTAAAATTTAACTGACAGAGGCTAGTGGGCAAGATGGGCCGAGCTCGCCGTCCTGATCGGTTGATTGTCGATCTACTGCCCCTCTCGCAAAACCTCAGCAAACTCTGAGGAGAATTCATCTGAAAAGTTTGGCGAGCTCGACTTAGCTCGCCGAATCCCATTAAGTGAGTCGTCATTCCCTCTCCTTTCTCGTCAATCGGCCTCGTTCTACGTAAAAGTCTCAGGACTTTTTGGCAAGCTCCTTTAGCTCGCAGGAGCCACTCGGCGAGTCGACACTTCTTCCTTCATCTCGCCAAAAGTCCTTATCTCTAAGCATAACTTTCAGGATTTTTCTGCGAGTTTGAGAACAAGTTGGCATGTCGCCGAGTACTGTTGGCGAGTCGCCAAACAAGTTGGCAAGCTCCAGCGGCCACATTTCCTTTGGTACTCGATTTTTGAACTTAATCTAGTCTAGAATAGTATGGGGTGTTACATTTTAAAGTCTCTGTTATGTGAAAACCGTTATAACGGGTGACACGCCGCTATTGCAATCAGGGAAACTCCATCTATAGAGGATAATTCTGTTATGGTGGCGGCACTATAGTGGGATCGAACCTCTAGAGTAGGGTTAGTCGTAGTTAATGAAATAAATTCTCTAAAACTGTTCATTATTTTGCAAGTATGTTTTGGGGAAAATCAAGGGCGACCTAGGGCGAAAATCATCAGTTCTCCAACGAAAAACATCTGTAAAGGAAACAAAATTATTCCCCTAATTCGATACTTTGATTTCTAAGCGTTAGAGGCAGTATTGTGGCTCTAAGGGGAGTAGTATGGGCTCATCCTAAGGTGAAAAAAATCCGGGTTGATGAAATTTTTTGAGTGTAAGACTTTGGGTTGTTCATTAAGAATGATTATGCTTGATTTATTTATCGTAATTCACTAGTGTAACCATGAAATTGATAGTTCTAGGTGAATTAATGGTAGGAAAGTCCTGAATTGTGTGGGAAGATCATGACTTTGGCCTGGGATTTAGGATTAAGTTGTAATCCAAGAATATTTAGGTCATTTGTAATTAATTATTGTATTTTGTGTTGTTTTAGATCAAGATCAAGCTAAGGCATCATTAAAGGGGAAAGCCTAGGTTCAATAGAGCATTCTGCCTTGATTTGAGGTAGGTAATGACTGTTTATTTTCCAAGTTTGTAATGTGTGCATGTTAATTAATTCTATAGTATAACTTGTACAATACATCAAAAGTCATAAGTTATAACTTCTAACTCATGACTTTTGACGTATTTTTGTTATTTTTATTTAAAAATAAATACTTATACGTACTTTTTCATTTTATCTAAATGCTACAAATTACTTAAAAGCTATTGTAACTTAAAACACCTAAAATAAGTCAATCTAAACCATCAGAACTTGAAGCGATTGAACCAAAACAAAACAAACGAAGTTCATATTGTGGCTCTTAGTAGCCCCACGGTTCACATTTGTTTCCACACAAACAATAATATAGTGCATGAAATTTAAACATACAATCTCAAAATTATCCTCCAAAGTCGAATAGATACAAAATTGGCTTTCAAGAGACGTGAATTTATATCTCTTTCGTCAATAGCGGATTCCAATCAAGAAAGATGCACACTTTTTCACGCCAAATGACAATTAATAAGTGGGAACAAGCAACACAGACTTTGATATTAATGTAATAAATAAAGGAAAAAAAACTAATATACTTATTAGTTTTGATGTGTTATAAAAGAAAAGACTATAAAATAAATGCATTAGAGAAAAGAATATAGAAAGATTAATATCTTATTCAACTTCCAATTAATTATAAAAAAAATTTGAAATGACCTTTTATTTATAGAAGAATTGAAGCTGCTAACAAAGTTGCTACTAAGAACCTACTTGCCGAGCTGTTTGTAAGTTGTTTAAAGAACTTACTTGCAAAGTTGCTTGTAAGCTGCTGAAGGAACCTGCTTGTAACATAATTAGAGCTGCTTGTAACCTGATTATAGAGCTGCTTATAAGAGTAATAAATGGACATCCACAATTAATTGTATTCATAACACTGATATACTTCTCAATTTTTATGATCTAAAATTGATATATCCTTCGTTATAGAATTGAATTATATATATTTTTACTATTACATAAATAAATCAAATATATTTTTTTGGTCTCACAAAAAAGTGTAAAAAAATAATTTTTAATTTATTTTTTGATTTTTTATCAAAATAAATCATGTAGAACTATATTTGATCTTTTTCACATATATTTTTTAGGCTTTTTAAATTCAACGGCTAGTTTAACTTTATTATTTTGACGGTAAATTTATTTTTTCACTTATTTTCTTGAAAAGTTTATCATAAATGTCCTAATATTTTCTTTTACATATACGAAAAATAAATTATAATATGACAACCAAAAAATTGTTTTAATTTTTTTTAAAACTTTTTCATGCACACTTCTTTTTTTTTCATCTCGCATAGTTTTACAATAAAGAATGAAAGTAAAAAAAAATAAGAATAATAAACTCAAATACTTAAACACATAGATCCATATGGGAGACATTTAAAACTCAAACTAGCCTTTGAATCAAAAAAGTCAAAAAAATAATAATTATATGTTAGGAAGATCAAATATACTTTTGAACTAGAAAGATCAAATGTATTTTTGAACTAGAAAGATCAAATATACTTCTGAACTTTGATCATATATTACATAGCTTTTTAAAAATAAAACACACAAAAAATAAATTTAAATTAATTTTTCCACTTTCGTTAGATGAAAAGGGTATATATGAACTACTTTTATATTAATAATAGGGGAATATATAAGCTATTTTTATAATAATAAATATATATATATATAAGTCACTTTTATAACGAAAATATATCTGTTCTAAATCACAAAAAATAAAAAATAAATCAGATTCTTTTCTCATAAAAAAATAACGAGGGCGAAAACATCTAATTATTTACTTTTATAACACAACAAAAATTGTTGAACTTATCATCGAAAAAGTTGCCTCAAATTAACTTCAATTTACTAGAAGACGAAATTTGAATTCTTACTTTTTATAGAATTATCTTCATTGAGCGGAAACAAGCAATCTTACTAAAAAAGATGCTTGTTAAGTAAGGTCGGTTTTCGAGTTCAAGCCCTTTGTATAAATTGGGTGTTTGAGCGCATTTTTCTCATATCGATAAGGCTTTTCTTGAGTTTGAAATAAGGAGTAAGAAACAAGAGTGTAACAACTGCGCTAAAGCCATTGCGCCCTAGCTTATCCCTTTTTTTTGCAGGAGTGCTAATGAGCGACCTTACATTTTCTTCCGCTTGTTCTGCAGTATGAGCCTCATACAAAGCCGCGCTCCTTTAATACGATGAGAAGAAGGGGGGCCGGTCTTTTTCCATACCAATCTTCATTTACTACTACATCTTTCTTTTTAAGTGCATAGCTCAATTAATAGAATATTGGACTTTCAACCTAATGATCGCATGTCCAAATCCTAGTATCCTACTAATAGTATTAATATTTGCGTTTGATCTTAAAATAGAGAGAGTGAATTCGTTTTGAGTCATAATACAAAGTTATTTAACATGTTTAACTCTTTTATTAATCATATATGGAAACGAAAATTACTTTTTAAATCTTATTTCATCCTAAATGGATCAGATCAACACATAAGCGACCCATTAGCAAACATCATAATACAACACGTATCGAGAATTAAATTTTTTAACACTACATATTAAAATATCATACTATAAATATTATAAGATCAAAATTTTCAGTTTTGATAAAATAATTGGATGCATACAAGTAGCAAAACCCCTTATTTAGAATCCACTTGTCAAGTATAGAGTCCACTTGTCAAGCAGAAGAAGATTTCTCATAATGCAACATTGTTTTCTTGGAAATTGGTGACCATTTAGTGCGTTTTCAGCTTGCGTCAATCAAGCTAAAACTCCAAAGTCTATCTACTAATCTGATAAAAGCGAAATTAAAATTTAAATTTTCACAAATTAATTTTTTTTAAATATTAAATTTATTTTTAAAAGTAAAAGTTTGTATTTACTATTTGTTACTGTCTTTATCCCAATTTATTATTCACTTTTTTTTAGTTAATTTCTAAAATCAAAATGATACATTTCTACACTTAATAACAATTTAATTTTAAAATATTCATTTTATCATTAACGAAATAATTTATAGCCACACAAATATCTATAACTTATTTTAGATCAACACTTTCAAAAATTTTTCTTTCTTAAATTTCACATCATATCAAACTACATTAAATAAATTAAGTTATAAAAAATATAATTTTATAAATTTATATGTCACATTACGAAAGTATAATTTGATATGATACTTTGCATCTGTTTCGGACTAATTCTTTATAGTTTATACCATGCCAGTTTTCCTCTGAAGGGTAGAGACGTTGGGAATATCAGTAGCTCATTGAACAATGAAAATCTAAATGCTTTTGAAGTTATTAAAAACCTTTGTATGTTTTTGGTTGTGTAGTTGACGCTAATTTAGAGTCTGTTTGGATTGCTTTATATTAAATATTTTAAATATTTATAATTTTTGAGTTAATTAAAAAAATAATTTTAATTATTTATTTTTAAATTAAAAAATAAAATAAATTAAAATTTCTAACTTATGATATTTGATTGAATCTTTTTGATATATTAAGTCATAATAAAAGTAAATATTGATTGTGTAAACTGTACCTATTGAGGCCATGCACTACTCACGTGATGAAGAGTGGCTCCCCTTTTCTTTTTAAGATAAGGATTAGGATAGGAGTTTGAACCTCAGCTGATGCACTTTAAAGCTCTTGTTACTTCCTCCGGTAATGACTTTAAGGATCATTTTTCGAAAATTTATATAAAATTATCATTTTGTTTCTATTTTTAGTGCCCCCAAATATTATTTGATCGATTTGTGTTGTTGGTTTGTTAGAATCTTAATAGGTTGTGAATTGTATAAGTTTTTGAGTTTTCATAAGTTTTAAGTGTTAAAAAATGGTTTTCGATATCAACTGGAGCTACGGGTTTCAGAATGGGGTTCCGTCAGTTTTATTAGCTTTGGAATGTGGAAATTGGTCTAGGAGAGTTGTTGGAATCACATTTGGGGTTAATACATTGATTTGAGGTCTTGAGTTGAAAAGTTTGATTTTAATGAGCTAAGTTTGACTTTGGTCAACAAATCGAGTTTCGAGTGTCGGATGGTGATTCTGCTAGTTCCATTGGCTCCACAACCTGTTTTCTGATCAATTTGCACTATTAGTTCATATTTATAGAATTCCGAATGAGTTTTGAGGGTCAAAAACATGTTTTGAAGGGTGGTGGTGTAAGTTGACCGTGGTCAATGCGCGGTCAACAATCAACACGCGGGAACAGTAACCTTTTGGGCAAAAAATGCCCCTTTCTTCCCATTTCAATATTTTCACCATTTTTTTAAGTTCTTGAACTCCTTGAGGCGATTTGAGAAGAGATTTTCGAGGCAAAGTGTTGGGTAAGTGATTTTTGACCTAAAACCTTCCTTTTTCATCAAGTATTTGATGATTTTAACTCCTAAATCTTAGTTTCAAACCCCAAAAATCCTTTTTTCTTTCCTAATCCGAATTTAAGGAAATTAGTGATTTCCAACTCGTTTTGAGCTCTATTTTTATGGGGTTTTGTGATGTGTATGTTTCATTGTTGGTAGTGGGTTGTCATTTAGGGCATTGAATTGAAGAGTTACTTGTCAGGTGGAGGTATTCGGGTGCGATTTCGGCAATTGAGGTAAGTCTAGCTATCCTTCTTTAAGACTAAGATGGGGTAATTAGTCATTCATATGTTATAGACGTTGGGATGGGGTTGTAGTATGAGTTGAGAATGTTAGTTATATTGTGATGCTGGGTGGGGGCTTACTTGTTAATGTGTTGCCGTGTGGGGGCTTATTTGTATTACATAGCCTATGTGGGGGCCTTATTTGTTATCTTATTTGCTTTGAGAGCATGTGATTCATGATTTGCTTGTGTGAGAGGCTTGAGGTTATTATTTGACTTGTGATGCCTGCCTGAGTATTGAAATATTGTTAAGAAAGCGGCGACTATTTAAATTGAAGTATTTCCTTCCTATCACTATTTATTGAGGGTAAATATCATGTGTAGGTTAAGTTTTGAGAACTTTGAACCTTCTACTACATGTGAGTTGAATATTACTTCCATGCCATACATGTTTTGATGTATTCATCCTCATTCATCATGTCATGAAACATGAGAAGTTGAGAAATATGGAAATTCTTTTTGAGAAAGAAAATGAAACACTTTTAAACCTTTGTATTTTGAGTTCCTGACCAAGACAGTTTTACGGCAGGGTAGTGGATACATTGTTATCCCTTGACCACGAGGAGGTGGCAAGGATGATGAGATATTGTGATTAAGGTATATGGTCTGCAAGACCCCCATGGGTCCTTCTTGGTATCACAGCTCGGCAGGTGTGTACGAGGCTGTGCGACAGTCTTGATTCCACCAGACCACCACATCATTGCATCATCATATTGCATTACATTGCATTGATAGCTGTACTGCTTGAATTATCTGGTTAATTATGATTATGATCTGTTGATATGAGATTATTTTATTCGCGCCATTCTATATGAATTGGTGGCACTGATGCTAGAGTGGGAGTTTTTTGTATGCAGGTGGAAGCATTCCTTAGTTTATTTCATAGGTTTAATTAATTCCTTATACTCAGTCGTCTAAAACCTACTAAGTACATGTGAATTGTTGTCACCCCTACTTCTGTGTTCCTTTTTGATATAGATATTAGTCAAGGTACCTCACGTGACAACTGATATTTTAGCAGATTGAGTATTCCCAGATTAGTGGTGAGGTCCTGGGATTCGGATCGTCACTAGTCTATCTTTATTTCTCAATTTTTGTATCATTCACAGACTTATGTTATATCTTCAAACTCGAACCTTGTATTAGATACTTTTTATACTTATGACAACAGGTTTTAGGATAATTTCAGTATTATCCGTTTATTATGTTTAATTGTGGCCTGACTTTCCTTTGGGAGTCTCGTATGTTTTTTTGGGGCTTACACATTAGGATGAGATTTGGGATATGTGCCATCATGACCTCAATTTTTGAGTCGTGATAAATTGGTAATAGAGCACTAGGTTCACCGATCTCATAAATTAAAGAGCAGGGTGTCTAGTAGAGTCTTGCAGATCGATACATAGACGTCTGTACTAATCTTCGAGAGGCTAAAAAATACTTAATAGGAGGATTTCCTTCTTTTTAATCCTTCGTGTGATTTATTCATATCAAGTGTTGTATACCTCTGATTTATTCCTTCTATGCAAATGGTGAGGACTAGAGTAACAATTACTGAGGGTGAGGCTGCATCTGCTGCCTGAGCCTAGTACGCGGGAGAGGTAGAGGACGTGGTGGAGTTAGGGGATGAGGCCAAGCGAGAGGAGCGGCACCTGCTCGTGGAGGAGCTAGAGAGCCATCACTTGAGCTCATGTATGAGTATGAGGATGACTTAGATAAGAAGACTAAGAAGCAGAGGCCATCCTAGCCTCCTGTTGTTCCCAATAGTGCTTCGATTCTTCAGAAGCTACTGGTTTGATTATTGGCTAGACTGGATGGTGCTCCTACCCTTGGTATTCTTCTAGGTACTTTAGGTTCTTCTATCATAGTTGGTGCTACACCGCCAGTTCAGGAGCCTAGTGTAGGATTTCAGACTCTTGGTTCTTCTTCAGTGCCTTATATTACACCTCCGAGATTTGCAGCTACACCAATTTTTACTAGTGCATCTATGTTGGTAAATGAGAAGAAGAGATTTAAGAGGTTTTTTCGATTGGCGCCTCCAAGGTTTGATGGTACAGCCAGAGAAAAAACGTATGACTTTTTGATTGAGTGCCAAGACAGGTTGTTCAACCTAGGCATTTTAGAGGTACATGGAGTAGCTTACACTTCATATCAGTTTGCGGGAGTGGATAAGGAGTGGTGGAGGTAGGTTCTTGCTCGTAGACCTATTGGTTCTCCTATGATGAGTTGGGAATAGTTTATTGAGGTATTTCTTGAGAGATTTATGCCCTATAGCCTCCGTGATCTGCGCAGGGATGAGTTTGACAGACTGGAGCAGGGCTCCCTATCTGTATCTAAGTATGAGGCTCGCTTCCATGAGTTATCTCATTATGCTATGTTGAGTATTCCCACCGAGTTCGAGCAGATTCACAAGCTGGTGAAGGGATTCGCCAGTTATCTCTAAGAGGCTACAACCTCTCTTATACTATTTGGGGGTACATTTTAGAGTATTATTGGTCATGCCAGGATCATAGAGAGTATCCGACATGCTTGACAGGGCGGGGCTAAGAGGTTCCATCGGCAGGGTCAG
This sequence comes from Solanum dulcamara, assembly GCF_947179165.1. NCBI lineage: Eukaryota > Viridiplantae > Streptophyta > Magnoliopsida > Solanales > Solanaceae > Solanum > Solanum dulcamara. The sequence goes on along the minus strand of NC_077246.1, from coordinate 8,568,508 downwards.
TTCAGTGGTCATTCCTTCAAGGGCAGAGAATATTTTGGTTTAGGAACCCATGGTTATCAGGGCAGACCAGTCCACGCAGCTATTCAGGGTTTTTGGGCTCCGGAGGCCGTGTCCACACATTTTGTTATCCCCCATGGGGTTCAGGTCCTTGAGGTTGTTATGTGTGTGATGAGTTTGGTCATAAAGACCAAGATTTCCCCAAATGTGCTCTTTCTACTGGACGGACCGGGGCACCAGTTGTTCGTTCTACAAATACTCTAACTATTCGAGGTTCTTTGCAGAATACTAGAGGTGGCACCCGTGGTGCTAAGGGGTGGATCACAAGGTGGTGCTCGTGGTGGTTCGTAGGCTAAGGTTGATCGTCATTTATGCTATGCTATACCGAGTAGATATGAGGCAGAGGCCTTTGATATAGTTATTACAGATATTGTTCCAGTTTACCATCATTTTGCATCAGTATTATTTGACCCAGGGTATACCTATTCTTATGTGTTGACTTATTTCGATGTGGGTATTGATTATGTGAGTGAGTACCTTGCCGTGCCTACAATTATTTCTGCCACGGTAGGTGAATCTTTAGTGGTGGATCAGGTATACATGGGATGTTTGGTGATATTTTTAGGTATTGTGACCTGTACAGACTTAATTTTATTAAACATGCTTGATTTTGATGTGGTACTAGGTATGAACTAGTTATCTCCTTATAATGCTATATTAGATTGTTATGCAAAGACCGTGACTTTAGCTTATCCCGATTTACCTAGCTTGATGTGGAAGGGTAATTCGAGTTTGTATCCTAAGGGGGTGATATTTTATATTCGTGCTCATCGCTTGATAGATAAGGGTTGTTTGCCTTATTTGGCTCATGTACGTGATCTCACTACAAAGTCATCTCCTATAAAGACTACGAGGTTGGTGAGAGATTTTATGGATGTATTTCCTACAGACTTATCGAGAGTTCCTCCCGACCGTGATATCAATTTTGTGATTGTTTTGGAGCCTGACACTAAACCCATCTCTATTTCTCCTTATCGGATGGCTCCGACAGAATTGAAGTAGTTGCAAGAACAACTGGAAGATTTATTGAAGAAATGGTTTATTAGACCTAGTGTATCACCATGGGGTGCACCGATTTTATTTGTGAAAAAGAAAGATGGTACTATGAGGATATGTATTGACTATCGATAGTTGAACAAAGTCACCGTCAAGAACAAGTATTCTCTCCCTCGTATTGATGATTTATTTGACCAGCTTTAGGGTGCATCGATGTTCTTAAAGATTGATTAGAGGTCGGGTTATCGTCAGTTGAGATTTCGGTAATTTGATAGCCCGAAGACTGCATTCAGGACTCGTTATGGGCATTATGAGTTTTTGGTTATGTCCTTCGAGTTGACTAATGCCCTGAATGCTTTTATAGAGTTGATGAATTGGGTATTTTGACCTTATTTAGACTCATTTGTGATCGTGTTTATTAATGACATCTTGGTTTATTCCAAGAATAAAGTGGATCATGTTAGGCACCTAAGGACAGTCCTTCAGAGATTGAGAAAAGAGAAGTTGTATGCAAAATTCTCGAAATATGAGTTTTAGATTGAGTCCGTGATATTCTTGGGTCATATAGTGACCAAGGATGGTATTATGGTTGATCCGGTCAAAGTTGCAGCGGTTCTTCTATTGCATCCCCATTGACTAGGCTAACTCAAAAAACCTTGGCATTTCGGTGGACTGATGAGTGTGAGGTGAGCTTTCAAATGCTCAAGGAATTATTGACTTCAACACCTATTCTAGCCTTACCCGAGGATGGCGTGGCCTTTATTGTGTTTTGTGATGATTCGGGAGTTGTCTTGAGTGGTGTATTTATGAAAAAAGTAGATTTATAGCTTTTTCTTCTTAGTAGTTGAAGGTACATGAGAAGATTTATCCTACCCATGAATTAGAGTTGGCGACGGTAGTGTTTGTTCTGAAGTTGTGGAGGCACTATCTCTATGGATTGCATTGTGAGGTCCATACTGACCACCATAGCCTTAAGTATATCTTTTTTCAGTCGAATCTGAACATGCGGCAGCGTAGGTGGTTAGAGTTATTGAAAGACTATGACATCACCATTCTTTATCATCCGAGCAAAGCTAATGTCGTAGCGGATTCCCTAAGTCACAAAGCATCTAGTATGGGTAGTTTGGCCTTCCTTAAGGCTGATGAGAGGCTTTTGGTGTTGGAGGTTCAGTCATTGGCTAGACAGTTGGTCCGACTTGAATATTCTGCACATCATGATATTTTGGTCTTTGTGGAGGCTAGGTCTACTTCGATGGACCATATTCGTACACAACAGTTTGAAGATAATAAATTGAGGTCTATTTGAGACAAAGTGTTGAGTGGTGAAGAAAAATGAGCCTTTCTTGATCCAGAGAGATTTTTGAGGATTAATGGTTGCATTTGTGTGCCCAAGGTTAGTGAATGGGTACGTATGATATTGGAGGAGGGTCACTGTTCCAAGTGTTCGATTCACCCGGGAGTGGCAAAGATGTTTCATGACTTGAAACAACACTATATGTGGTGTGACATGAAGAGAGGGATAAGTGTCTAAATAGCCAACAAGTGAAGTATGAACATCAGAAATCGGGTGATCTTATGCAAAGGATGCCCATTCTCGAGTGAAAATGGGAGCGTATCACTGTGGAATTTGTGTCTGGATTACCCATGGCATTGGGTAAGTATGAATCTATTTGGGTGATTGTAGATCGATTGACTAAATTATCCCATTTTCTTCCGGTGAGGACTAGCTACAATGCGGAACAGTTAGCTAGGATCTATCTTCATGAGATTGTTAGGTTACATAGGGTGCCTATCTCTATTATGTTGGATCAGAGTTTAGTGTTCACCTCTCACTTTTGGGAGGAATTGTAGCGTGGTTTGGGTACGCGATGAGAGCAATACTTGCCCTTAGCGAAATTTGCCTATAATAACAGTTATCACTCCAGCATTCAAATGGCACCATTTGAGACATTGCATAATCATAGGTGTTGATCACCCATTGGGTGGTTTGATTCTATTGCGGTTGATGCATTGGATACTGATTTACCCAGGGATGCTGTGGAATAGGTATGTTTGATTCAGGGTCGACTATTGTGTGTGGCTTAAAATATCGCCCATGAAAGGTGTGATGAGGTTCGGGAAGAAGGGAAAGCTTAGCCCGAGGTTTGTTGGCCTATTTGAAATCTTGAGGAGAGTAGGTGGGGTGGCATATGAGTTGGCCTTACCCCCTAAATTGTCAACTGTCCATCCGATATTTTATGTTTCTATGTTTCGCAAGTACATACTGGATGAGTCTCATGTGACTTCTTATGATGCGGTAGAGTTGAGTACGGATTTGACTTATGAGGAGGAGTCGTCACCTATCCTAGATAGGCAGCTTCGTTGACTCAGGACCAAGGGCGTCGCTTTGGTCAAGGTGTAGTGGAAGCATCGACCTGTTGAGGAGGCAACTTGAGAGTTAGAGTCCGATATACAGGCTCGGTACCCTCAGCTTTTTGAGAACCCAGGTACTTTCTTTTATTTTATGTTCAAGGACGAACATCCTTTTTAGTGGTGGATATTATAATGACGTTGAGGGTTATTTTCAAAAATTTATGCAAAATTATCCTTTTACCCCTATCTTTAGTATCCCCAAGTGTTATTTGATCGGTTTGTGTTGTTGGTTTTGTTAAAATCTTAATAGGTTGTGAATTGTGTAAGTTTTTGAGTTTTCATAAGCTTTAAGTGTTAAAAAGTAGTTTTCGGTACCAATCAGAGCTACGGGTCTCGAAATGGAGTTTCGTCAGTTCCATCAGCTCTAAAATGTGGAAATTGGTGTAGAAGAGTTGTCGAAATCACATTTGGGGTTAATACAGGGATTTGAGGTCTTGAGTTGGAAAGTTCGATTTTAATGAGCTAAGTTTGACTTTGGTCAACAAATCGAGTTTCAAGTGTCGGATGGTGATTCTGCTAGTCCCATTTGCTCCAAAACCTGTTTTCTGATCAATTTGCACTATTGGTTCATATTTATAGAATTATGAATGAGTTTTGAGGGTTAAAAACATGTTTTGAAGGGTGGTGGTGTAAGTTGACCATGGTCAAGGCGTGGTCAATGTGCGATCAACAATCAATATTACTATTTATTGAAGGTGAATATAATGTATAGGTTAAGTTTTGAGAACTTTGAACCTTGTACTACATATGAGTTGAATATTACTTCCATGCCATACATGTTTTGACTACACGACGTTTAAATTTCCTCCTTCAATACTTTGAAATGAATTGTCATGTCATCTGCTACATCATCGCCATGTAAGCACCACATCACTGCCATGTCAGCACCACATCATTAATTTTATTTATTATTTAACACTTCTTAAATTAATTTATCCTAATTGATTAATTAAAAATATATATTTTTTAAAATTAAAATAGGAAAAATAACATCACACATCTATTTGAGGATTTATATTACAACTTATAAATAGACTTTTGTGCAATTACTATTTATAAATTATTAATTACGGGCTTTAACAGATTGTTATAATTTAATTTTTAAAATTAATTATTTTAATATATTAAACTTTTTCAGTTTTAATAAGAAAGAGAAAGTAAACAATGGTGCATTAATTATATATAATGATATTCACTACAATTAAGGAATCACTTTTCCTTTTTCAACTGACACACACCTCCCACCTTCCACCCCACCTCTCTAATGTACAACAACCTCCGTCAACTTCTCTCTAATTCCTCTTTCTTCACTTTGTTTCAATAAAAGTCAAAGAGAAAATCCTCTGTCCTCCACAAGAATTCCACAGACCCCACGATTTTCAAATACGTCATTTTTAGTTTTTAGTATAGAGGAGTTCTGTAAGTTGAAGAAAGCACAAAACGTTGATCACACAACTTGAAAGAGTCTCATATTTACAGAAGGATCAGTTGTGGTAGAGATTGAGCCCCCAAGTTTTAATATATTAACCTAAGCACCAGTCAAAAAAAATGTATCACCCGTTAAGAGAACTATCACCACTGTGATGAAGAAATTAATTCCTTTGAAGAAGAAAAAAATCCAGTAAAAAGGAAAGAAACTATGGCAAAGGGGCAAAAACAAACGGAGAAGATGGTGGAATCCTCGTCAGTTGAATGTTCAGACTCAAATTTCGATTTTGTTAGTGAAAAACTATTCAAAAGGTCAAAGTTAGTTTTCAAGGGTGAGCCTTCAAAACCCTCCAAAAAAAGACCCAGTTCAAGTCTCAAAGTGGATTCAAAAATTCCTAAGCCAAAAAAGGTTAAGACTGTGTAAAGGTATTATTTAATTTTTTTTTACAGATTTGATTAATTTTTGTATGAACACCATGTTATCAAAGTTAATTTGAAAGTACTATAAATTTGATATAACCTAATTTTTTAGTCGAAACTTATATAATGCCATAATAATAATATTTTGTTTTAAATATACATGTATTAAATGCGTACAAAATAGGTTTAATTTTGGTATGAATTTTGTAATGCTGAAATCTGGTATGCACTGTGTAATATGTATATATAAAATGACATTAAATTGGTATGAAACTGATATGCATTTGCAAATAGTATTTTTCGAAGTTAATTTGAAAGTACTATGAATTTGATATAATCAAATATTTTAGTCGAAACTTATGTAATGCCATAAAAATAGTATTTTATTTGAATATACATTTGTTAAATGTATATAAAGTAGGTTTGATTTTGGTATGAATCCAATTTTGACATGAGATCAATATCCCCGAATCACAATGTTGGACAATGCATTAGGAGATTTAAATTGCTTGATAATATTGCATGGGATAGAGTTGACGATGTTATCATCCCCGTCAATGTTAACAAGTCATTTCTTTGGATTTTGGTGGTGTTCCGCATAAAACTCAAGTCTCTACGTGTATTGATTCAATGCTAGAAGGGGCTGTCCAAAAAAAATATCGTCGAAGCAGTGCAAAAGCTTGCTATAATGATACCTTTGTTTCTAACTAGCAAAACTTTTATATGAAAAGGCTGGATCTGTATTCAAACAAGCTACCTGCATATATCAATAAGGCTCATTCAAATCCCCTCAGTTACAAGTTGATGAACAATGTACCTCAACAAGATTCAGAATCAAAGCATGCATCCCTAACATATTGCATGCTTTTTTATAATATCACTTTATACTTTCTACTCATTATTTAAATTTTCATTACAGTGATTGTGGTATGTACACATGCTTGTTTGCTGAATTGATTAGTAATGGTACTTTTGATATGTTCTAAGTCGTCATTGATCCAAAATATCATCGCCAAAGATATGGTACAATTTTGTGGCATTATGGAACAACCAATATAAACGATGGCATAATCAACGAGAGCGAGGTAACAGAAATGGTTGCTAGCAGATTTGGTGGACCACGCGTATCAAGAGAGTAGGTCCCGAACACTACCAATTTTTCTATGCCAAGGCCAAGACAACTAGTTTTTAGATGAAGGATGTTCGCAACTGTTACTTTTGTTTTTTAGTTTTACTAGTCCTTTTTCTCTAATGGTTGTATATTTTTGATATAAACAATCAACTGTCACACTTCCTTTCTTGAATTAGTAGTTTTTCCTTCATTCTTATTGTGATTTTGATGTTAAACAATCAACTGTTATGTATGTTCAGTTATATGTCAATGATTTTTTGAAATTATAAATTTCTCTTCAAGATATTTAATTATCCACCAAAAATATTACATGTGACACCCAAATTTTATAAAATGAATTCAATGTTTTACTAGAATTAATTTTTTCATTCAGGTTTCATACAATATGACAGATCAACTATAATATATCATACAATAATCAAAATTTTATTAGATTTCAGTCTTCCTACAAATTTCATACAATATTTGTCACGATTCAAAATGAGCCATGAGTGGCACCCATACTTAACCTCCTAGGTGGGAGAACCGATGATACAAACCCAACTTATATTAGCTGTTCAACTTATGGAATACGAAAATAATGTGGAAGCTCAAATTATGAAAGTAAGAAATAGCAAAATTACTAAACTATATTACATACGTTCCCCGAAACTTGAAAGTCACCACATCAAGGATGTCTAATTCTAAAATACTAAGTCTGAAAATATTAAATACCAGAATAATTAAATAACATAGTTTGTGTCCGAAAATTAAGGACATCATGCCATGATCAAGAGAATTCAACACGATCTAGAAGAAATAACTCACTGTGGAAACTAATATTCTGGACACTAGCTAGATCTAAGGTCGAGTCGAAGTCGCTGGTACACTTGCTGCACTCCATAATATAAAATAAATAAAAATACAAGTAGGTTCAGTACAAGGCAACATGTACTGAGTAGGTATCATCGGTGGACTCCAAATAGAAATTAATATGCATAAAGTAATAGTAGGAAATCAACTATAACACTTAATAGGTGGCGAAAAACAAGATCAAGATCAAGTGAAAACACACCGATATAAGTACGTAATCAATCAACAATATTAAGAACACACATAAGGACTCAAGCCTCCACACCACACTCTTTTGGAAAATGAGTTATTTAAAATTAAGTATATTAAGTCATTTAAATATGTTTTCCTTTAATATTATCATGCCGAACGTGACACCTAATCCAATAATATCATGCCGGCTTGTGACACCTGATTCAATTATATCGTGTTGGCTCGTGACACCCAATCCAATTATATTATATTAGTTCGTGACACCCGATCCAATTAAATTATGCCGGCTCGTGTCTCTCGATCCAAATATATCATGTCGGCTCATAACACTCGATCCACTTATATCATGTCTGTTCATGACACCCGATCTAATTATATCGTGTCGATTCATGACACCCGATCCAAATATAATTAATTCATCATTTTTTATTATCACTTTCCACTTCATTAACAATATTTTATCAAATCTTCTTTTTCACTATATCACTTTTGATAGGAAAAGTTCAAGATTATGAGTTTCACAGTCTTGAGATTGCAGATCAATCACAACAACATATCAATCATTCAAACCAAAATAATTAAATACATAGTAAACTTTACACATTACTCAATGACTATCAATCGCTATGAAGAGTCTATTTATGATATGGAATAAAACATAACCTACCTCAACCGAAGAATCGAAGTCAAGAAAGCTAATTCACCAATGTTTTTCCTTTGTTCCACGCCTCCGAACATTTTCAATCTATCAAGTATGAATAATTCGTAAGTAACGAGTTTGTAGACACCCATATTACTATACTTCTAGCCTAAATTTCAAATATCCTAGAGCACAAATCTATAATCAAGTTCCTAATCTTAATGCCAATTAATTTGTCAAGTCTTATATTTCTTAAATTCAAGCCTAGGGTTAAGTTTCAATTACTCCAAATAACATAAATCTAATGATATTTATATAGTATAATATACATAATATTTAATTACCTATCTCAATATATCAACTTAAATCATAATGTGATATACTTAGAGGTTGGCTCTTCATCTCAGCCACTTGTACCGATCACACATCAAGCTCCAGCAACTAGTTATGCAATGAGAAGTAGTTGCAATCCAATTAATACAACATGCATTAAGTCAGTCAATGAGGATTCCACTTTAACCTGAAAAAAGGCACTAGATGCAATTTTATGGCCAATCACTTCTTTGCTCATCTTTGGCTAATCATAATGTCATAACTATCCACTCACCTCTTAATATTGTTTTATTACCAAATAATATACTAATATATAATGTATCCTAGCAACTAATATTCAGAACAGGAATGGAATTTTTGCCATTACCTGAAGCGCTGATTGTTTCTATTTGTGCTGTCAAACTGTCTCTTCTATTTTGCAGTTCGTGCATAGTAGTGGATAACAGAAATATTAAATCCTATTCTACTTTTTTTAATAAATGTGAGATAAGTGGTATAGAGTATAAAATAAATTATCAATTTAGTCCACTAATTAAATTAGTTATTTAAAATCACCCATCAACTGATTATCTGTAATTACCGAATAATCTAAAATACCCATTAAATATCTACATTAAAGCATGACTCTATTTGGTGGTGGTTGACAGGCTAACGAAGTTAGCACACTTTATTCCGGTTAGAATGTATTACAATGCACAACAGTTGACCAGAATTTATGTGAAGGAGATAGTATGGCTGCACGGGGTGCCCCTTTCTATCATTTCAGACCGTGGGAAGCAATTCACTTCCAAATTTTGGGGTAAGTTGCATGAAGAGTTAAGTACTCAACTCATCTTCATCACAACTTTTCATCCACATACCGACGGGTAGTCAAAAAGGACTATCCAAGTGCTGGAAGATATGTTGAGGGCATGTGTAATCGACTTTGGGGGACATTGGCACAAGTTTTTGCCCTTGTGTGAGTTCTCCTACAACAATAGCTACCACGCTAGTATTGATATGGAACCATTTAAAAATTTGTATGGGAGGGGATGCAGGTCATCCATAGAGTGGTTTGAAGCTTGGGAAGTGGAGTTGTTGGGGTTTGACTTAGTGAGGGATGCTCAAGATAAAGTAAGAAGCATCCAAGCTAAGCTTCTAGTGGCTCAAAGTCATCAAAAAGAGTATGATGATCTCAAGGTGAGGGATATGACATTTGAGGCTGGTGATCAAGAACTTCTAAAGGTGTCACCCACGTTCTCCTAGCTTATGTGGGGTACACATGGTGTTCCATGTGTATATGTTGAAAAGGTACCATGGGGATGAGGATTACGTCATTAAATAGGACTCGGTATTATTAGACAAGGAACTTCGATATGAGGAAGATCTAATTGCAATTCTTGATTGTGACATTCAAAAATTGAGGACTAAGGAGATAAATATAGTTAAAGTACAATAGAAACATCATTCGGTAGAGGAAGCTACTTGGGAGACTGAGAAGGACATGCGAGAAAAGTATCCTTAATTGTTCGACGAAATAGTTACTACTCTATCTTTACTTTATCCCTGTTTTCCCTAGTTAGTCACTCCGGGACAACTGATGGGTAAATTGGTAGATATTATAATGACCTGCTCCCATCGTTAGAGATAGGCCAAAGGGAAGGATTTCGGGCCAGAATATTTTGGGTAGTAACTTTGGAAAATTTGAGCCTAGGTCAGAATTGGACGAATTCTGAGTTAGGTTAAGTCTAGGTAATCACGTGAATGATGGGAGTTCAAATTTATAATTTGATTGGACAAGGTAATATTTAAGGAGATACAAAGCATTTATGGCTTCGTCGCATTCGGGCGAGTAAAACTATCGGAATCAAAGTTTGCGTGAGGGTTATATTTTAATACGTCTTTGAAAGGGGGTGTGTTATGAAATGGGGGCTTGGATCACAAACTTCGAGTTCTCTGTTCCCGCATATCCCGCCAAGTTGGGAGTATTCCCGCCAGAGAGGGACCTGTCCCGCCAGAGCGTGACAGTCGCGACTTAAGTCGTAAAAAAGACCAAAAACAGTCTTTTTCTACAACAATCAGTTTCTAAAACCTAAGAGGCAACCTATGACGATTTTCATTGATTTTCCATGGATTTCCACGCTTAAGGTAAGGGTTTTACTCCCTAGATTCATACTTTGATTCTTAGAAACTAGAAGTATGGGTGATAATCATTGGGGGAGGGTTTGAACTGAAAATATATGATGGGAAATAGCTCTAAGGTAAGATTAGGATCATGAGTTTGGCCTAGTGAATGAAATTGTGTTATATTTTTTGATATTTAGGCCATTATATTGATTCTTGATATGTATTTAATATTTTTAGACCAAGAACGAGAAGAATGAACCCGAAAAGGAAAGGCTATTGCGTTGCAAGGTTCTGAAAGCTTGAATTCAAGGTAGGTGATTATCTAGTTTTCTATATATGTTTCATATACCTGTTAAATTGCTTTATTATATGCATGTATTTATATGAATAGGGAAACATGCTAGATTATGTGTGAAATAATCACTTGCTGGCGTGTTATTGTGATGAACCTGTTCTTGGTGGTATAAATATTATAAATATTAAATGTTCTTGTAATTATGATATCTTGGGATCGAGTGTCACGTTCTGACACATAATTTGTATCGGGTGTTCCGATACGTATTTGGATCAGGTGTCACATTCCAACACATACTTGGATCTGGTGTCACATTTTGACATAGAGTTGACTGTTTGTAGGTCCTTTGAGAGGACCCTTGTGTGAAATTATAACATATGAAATACATTGAGATGTGATATTTATATGTGGTTGACTTATTCTGTATATGTATATGCCTATTATGTTGAAATTTACTTGTCTATATTCCGTTTACTGGCTAACCGCGTGATTTTACCAGTACACCATTATTTTTATGTATTGATACTACTCTTGCACTGCCTTTTGTTGAGTATATGGCATATTCAGCCAATAGCAGAGAGACCCCGGTTAGAAGATTAAGTTTGTTCGAGTTCAAGGGTGAGTTGTTTATTTCAAGCTGTCGTGTACTCTTCCATGTTTCAGTCCCTTTTCCAAGATTAAGACTTTAGACACTTTTTATTATTATGTTTTCTTGTGGGAGTGTTTCCCTTTCCTTTTCAGACATTATTAGAGTTTTGGTACGAACGACTTTAACCGAAGTTAAGTTTTTTGGCCCAAAATTATTCCCTATTGGCCTATTTCTAACAATGGAAACAGGTCGTTACACCTACCTGGGCGCCAAGAAACTATGGAGTGATAATGCGGCTCCAATCCTTGGTTCCAAATGACTGACATGCAAGATAGGGCTGAATTCTATCGGTTAGAAACCTTTCAGTGCTGAGATTCCTTCCCTTTCTCTTCCTAAGTCAAGATCAACCTTTTGAGGGTTTTTGCAGTAACCCCCGCCTTTAACTTACCCTTAGAAGAAGTGGGAAAATAAGAAAATCTTGACTCAAGTTCTGTCCTACGTTCTCCATCTCTGGCGGTCGAAATCCCATTAGAGTGGCGCCGCTATGGTGGGACAATCCCAGTCTGTTCGGGTTGTGGGCCCTAGTCGACTTACTCCTATGACAATTTTCCCCGTGTTTAATTAACAACAGTTTGAGTCGTTATAATAGATATCAATTTATCCCTCGTTCGTCCCCGAATGAAACATGAGAAGAAGGCACGAACTTGTTACGAACCAACTCCATAGGCCGTGACTGAAGTGATATCAGAGCAGTCCTTCCTCGGAATGTCTACAGACCGTGTCTAGTAGAGTCTTTTTTATCGGTGTGTTGCACGCCACATCTATAAACAAGAGGCTACATGGCATTTAGGATGTCACCTTTCTTTCATATCTAAGATTATGCGATAGAGCCTAGCCATAGGACATGAAATTCCTTTTTCTAACCTTTGGTTTCAGCTGAAGAACGACATCAACAGAAGAAAATGACGGATGATATTGGAAGCTACCCAATATACAGGTAAGTAATGGTGTGAAAGAGGCATGCTGGATAAGGTAAGAAGATTGAAATATGATTGAAATATAAAGTCAAAGATTGAAGGGAAAAATAGATATGAAAGTGTAACGGGTGCAGTTCGAGTTGGACATACGAGGTAAGTCCATTATTTTATACTGTTGTTGATATTGGGCACCCTATGTGGTGGTGATATGAATATATATATGTTGGCCCTGTGAGGCATTGTTGGTATTTCCTGAGTGCAGGTTTGGGATAGTAAGGAATATAGAGGAAACTCTGTCAATTTTTTTTTTTGAAATAAAAAGAGAATGAGATATAAGGTTGTAGTATATCTTGAGAGATTGTATCCACGGTAACGATAAGATCCGACTAAACTAGGAGTACAACTGACTTTGGGAAATAAGTAAATTGCGGTATGGGTGGTAATTAGAAGGTCGATACTGATATGGTGAGAAGAATGGTGATGGATATGAACGTCTTAAGATTGTCTGCGAGGTATTAAGGATGAGAATGACGAAAAAAGATAAGGGTGTTAAGTACGCTTTCTCCACCAGGTGGAATTAGTCTAGAGTAAGGATCGTGAATAAAGGTTAAGAAATATTACCCTCCGAGATTGACCATGAGCAGAATATAGTGTGAATATAATGAGGATCATCATGAAAGTACGTAGGGCCTAGTAACAAAGTAACTAAAGAATGTGATTGTGAGTAAGATTAGGAGTCAGCATAGAGTACACGATAAAGATGAAAGCGCATAAAGCAAAAAGGGGTATTGTGTATATGTACCTCCACCGTGGAAAATAGTAAGACCTCTCAAGGGTGAGGGAGGTAGCTCTGCAAGACCATTGATGCGTTGCAAGTCCATTAAGAGGAATAAGTGGTATTCACTGGGATGAAGATAGTGTTATAGCAAAGCTAGAAACACGTGTCATCAGAGTATAAGTGCCCCCGAATGGAGAATCGGTCACGATTATAAGCACTAGTGACGTACTGATTGGGATGAAGAAAATGCGGCTTTGACTAAGCTACTACATTAGTTATATGACTCGAGTACCAGTACTTGGACTAAATTATGTACTATTTATCGAGAATTTTAAGCACCCCATGGTTGTATTAAGGTTTCTTACAGGGGCAACCTAAAGTATAGATGAGCTAATAGAAGGTGTAGACATGGTGCAGTATGTCAAATATGTTGGAACAGAATCATATGCGTATGAACAGTTGAAAATAAAAAGAGGATGACATGGGTACGCCTTAAAGGGGGGAAGTGGATGAGAGAAATACACGCGTGAGATAAAATCAACTGACACTATCACATGTTGATAGAAACGCTTAAATTTCAAGCGAGATCCCATACTGGCACAAGTTAGCAGGAGCTCGAGGCCAACAATAAATAGATAGGAGCTGCGGTATCTGAGACTGTGCAAAGAATCATTGGTAGAACCCTAAGGGATGTGTGCCTACCACAAGGGGTGAATACGAAAAGAGAGTATGACTGAGCAAACTAAGGACCGTGTAAAGGGTAGTAGGGCCGTGTTTGGGCAAAGATTAAGATATGGCAACAACGTCATAGGCCGTTGATATGCTGACATAAAAGTGGCAAGGAGAAAGAATAGAAAATCTCTTATGGTAGGAAATGAGGAGACCAAGGAGTACGTAAAGGAAGAAATGAAAGGAGTAGGACAAAATAGCGTTGGCGCGAGCAAGTTATAGTGTGAAGTCGATATGTAAAGCAAGATCGGATGGGAAACGAAAAGATTATGTCTATTTTATACAGGTTGTATCAGAATGGTTATGCAACCTATGGATATGTATATGTTTAGTATAGGGTCAAGTGAGAAGTACACGAGAAAAGGAGATAGGATGTTTTGGATACGTTACAGAGAGATGTCAAGATGGGTTAGACCAAACTACCGAGATAGAGTGAGTACTAAGGGAAAAATAGGACCTAGCCGTGGTTGAACCAACGATCTATCCCGACGTCGAGTGTAAGATAAGGATGGAGAGGGAAAGGCGAAGCATGAAGACTAGCGAGAAGACACTAAGGTAAATCTTGGGCTAGATTGAGTGCCTTCGCATATTATTGCAAGGATTGCAATGGAACGTGACACGAGGACTTCCCGAGGGGTCACCCATCCTAGTACTACTCTCGCCCAAGCACGTTTAACTTCGAAATTCCGATGGGATTTGGTGCGTTAGTGATGCTATGATCGCACAAAATAGAAGAATCCGAACTAGCGGCGAAGCAACGGCACGAGATTATGTACCTAGAGTAGTATAAGTTACATTAAGGGAATTATAAAAGGGCTTAAGCAAAGCAAGAAGAATTAGGTGAATACTAACAGATGGCGCACTTGTATGCCATAATTCTTCAACATAATACCAGTTAATGATAGGAAAACCACGGAACGGCTATACAGATTATTGTGTGAGGGGACTTCAGCACAACTTGGTAGCCAACTCTTATGGGCAAAAAGAAAAACCAAAAAAGGCGAGGGTACCAGTTGATGTCATCTAAAGAAGGCAAGAAGTAATATACGAGGTCGAAGATTCCACAACACGACCTTGGCTACAAGACTCACTTTTCACTCTCTGGACAGATAATTCTATATGGAATGTTATCCAAAGGTAGCTCGGACAATTGCCTACCACTTGTCAAAAGTACTTACGATATTAACTATCATTCGAGTATCCAGATGGCTCCGTACGAGACTTGGTTGAAGGACACTGTAGGTTGCCAATTTATTGGTTTGATGGTAGTAAAACATGACTAATATGCCCATATGTGGTTCAATAAGCGGTATAGAAGGTGAAGCTTATTCGGGAGAGATTATTAGCAGCTCCGAGTCGGCAGAAGTCATATGCGGATAATCGACGTCGATCTCTAGAGTTTCAAGTTATAATTAAGCACTCTCAAAAGTGTCATCCACAGAGAAATTGATGAGAGCCTGCAAGAAAGAGGACCTTAGCCCAAGATGCATTGGCTCTTATCAGACCCTCCGCCAAATAAGCAAGGTTGCCTGCGAGTTGGACTTACCGGCGGATCCGAAAGCAGTACATCTAGTCTTCTAAGTATCGATGCTTCGTAAGTGTGTTGGTGATTCGTCTCGAGTATATTTCACAGAGGATATCCAGGTCACAGAGGAGTTATCCTATTAGAAGCAACCGGCTGCCATCTTGGATCGGTAGAGTAGGGCATGGTGAATTAAGGACGTAGTTTCTGTCAAGGTGTTATGGCGAAATGAGAGTCATGAAGAAATGACCTGGGAAGCTGAAAGGGAAATGAAACACAAGTATCCATACCTATTCTCTATGTCTACAGGTAATCCCAACCTTTGGAACTCTGATATTGATTATTCGGTGAAAGTATGTGTTATTGCGATGGAACAGAGAAACTCTCTATTAATGCTTGTGTTACACCCCGTACTTTTGTACCTTGGAAGGTTCTTAAGATTCTTAAGTATCTTGAAAGGTTCTTAAGTTTTTGGAAGGATTCTTAAGTTTCTTAAAGCTTGTCAAGCTTCTTAGAAGTTACCATGAGAGCCGGATAGTCCATAACGCTATCAAACAACTCGTAAGGAAGGGAGAATGTGATACCTCACGATAGGAAAGATTGGAAATAGCATTGTAAGAATTCGGAAGAAGTTGGAGACCAAATAATGAGTCGTAGGACTCAACTTACTTACGTAATCTACCAACTTACAAATCTTACATACTTAAGCTGCTTAAGTACATACCAAGCTTACGTAGCAAGGATTACATAGGTTCATAAAGTAAGACGAGATTATGAACCCACAAGGACAAAAAGAGAGTGACATATCGCAGCAAGGGAGAGTGACACTTGGAAGAAGCTGGATCAAGGGGGTGGACCCCACCTCCAACATGGCATCCTATGGTAGGAGGAAGGAATGTGTTGGCCCAATGAGGGCTTGACACATGTCACCACTTAGGGATTGACATGTGTCACCACTGAGGGGTTGACACGTGTCACCCCCTAAATTATCCTATATATATATGTTATGAATCATTCTTATCTAAAAGAAAGTCATTTATCTTCCTAGTTCAAGAAACTTCTAGAGAAAGAAAGAAGAGAAGAAAAATCTAGAACTAGAGAGAGAGTAGGGTCGACCATGGAGAAAGAAAGGTAAACCTCCGATTTCATTTCATGAATTAATTATCTAGGGGATACCAAGATGTTATGAAGATGTTAGTAATGTAAATTTATGGTTTGGAGCAGTACCAAAACATTAGCAAGCAGCCACAAAGTTTTAGTCGCGCTAAAGGAACTTCCGAGGCGAGTTTTGGCGAGTTTCAGGCAAAGTAAGGTTTTCCCTTTCAAATTGGAGTTTATGATGATTTTATAAGTTATATTACATGTCTTAAATAAGGTTGAAAGTGTAAAAATTGCATAAGGATGCTTGACGTTAGAAATAAACTAAATTGAAGTCGTCATAGCTAAATCAAAGTCGCGTAGGGTATTATGATTGTGGGCCGCGGTTGTAGCTGGTGTGGTTGTGTGTTGTAGGGATGTAAAGGGTTCTAAAAAGAGTGTGTTTTCTTCTGGTTTCAGCCACACTAACCCCCGTTTATTATGGTTAAAGGTTTTACAAAATAAAGGTTAAACACTCTATTTTGGTATCGTAGTTTTGAGCTAGTTGTTTGGAGTTGTATTGGGTAATGTTGAAGTGATTTATTTATGTATATGCTTTTGTTTGTTTTTGTTGGTATGGTTTTTTACATTTGGGCCAAGTAAAATCTCAGGGATGTTGAAGTTACAGGGGAGATGCTGCCCGATTTTGGGTAACTTTGGAACTAGTAACAAACTAGTCGAGGGTATTGGATAAGGAAATGATTCCTATGGGTACTTGGTTGTAGAGTTGGAAATAGGAAAGCGAAAGGTAATTAACCTCAATATTACTCTCATGTTATTAGGTCAAGGAGGTAACGAGGCGATCTGAATTACAATTAATCCACAAAAGGTATGTGAAGCTTACCCTTTCTTTTCTTTTGGCATGTCTTAGCCTTAAGTTATATATATACGAAACTTGGGAGTCATTCCATTCATAAAGCTTTGAGTATGAGTCAAGACCCCTGTTCACTTATGGATGTTAGAACTCCTGCACTAAGTGGACTCATCGCCTTTCAAGTCTTCTGTAGGATGAAGAGTAGTACATATAAGGCCTATCTCCTTCTTTCGTTGAAATCACTTAAGGTAAGTGAAATAATGTCTGTTATGAGTTTAGAGGTAATTCCATTTATTAGTTTCGGATATAATTTGTGACTCGTAGTCACTTCTGAATACTAAGGGTCCTAAAGTAGTTAGATTACTACTCCTGAGCCACCTATATGTTGCATAGTAAGTGGAAATATAAGCTCTTATTCCGAAAGAATCTGAGAGGATAAATGTCTCTGGTTGCATAAGTTGTATCTCTGATTGCATAAGCTATGTGTCTGATTGCATAAATTGTATCTTTGATTACATAAACTGTGTGGCATTATCTTGGTACACGCTTGTGATTCTTGAGGCCCTAATTGATGAAATCCCTAATAACATCTAAAGGGTACCTCGGAGAATTACTTCCCTGGTCTTCAAGTGATGGTTCACTTGACTGTTTCATTGAGTCTCAGGAGATGACCTAGTCTCATATGGTTTCTCACTACTGTACTCGTAAATATGATAACCCTTCTTTCACCGAGTCCCACGATGGGCCGGGAACGTTATCGTGCACACCTTTATTACTCATTCACCGAGTCCCGAGCCGGCTATGTATATGTATATATCAAGTATACGATGATGAAATGCCGTATACGATGAAGTTGAAGCATATGATGACACCGTATATGATGAAGTTATTCACCGAGTCCCGGGCCATATATATATATATATATATATATATATATATATGATATGATGAAAATGTGGATCGAATCATACGTTCCACGGCATTGTTTTAAATTATGGATCGGGTCAAATGTTCCTCGATATATTTTACTATGTGATAATAGCACCGAGTCCCATAAAGGGGTCGGGTGCGGTACGTTATGTACACTACTCTTTTACTGAGTCCCTCACTAAAGGGCTGATACTTACGTAGGCATGCATATGAAAATATAGGGATACACTTGTGACCCCGAGCCCCATAGTGGACCGAATGAACTGTGATGATATATATGATAAGATTATGTCGTATATGATGACCTGATGAAATAATATACACGATGAGAGGGGATGATGATATGGTGATATGGTAATATGATGAAATAGTTATGATACCAAGTTCCTTAGCGAGCCGGGCACAGCGTATGATGATGTATATAATTACGTGTCCTAAGGTGAAGGTACATTAATTTGTTAATTGTTACACTTGTCCCCTGCATCCTTGTTTCAGTTATGGTCTCAGTTATTATGTGTTATGTTTTACATACTCAGTACATATATCGTACTGACCTCTCTTTCTTCGGAGGGGCTGCGTTTCATGCCCGCAGGTACAGATACTTACTTTGGAGATCCGCCAGCTTAGGACTCCCACTCAGCTATGTCGGAAGTGCTCTACTATTCTGGAGCCTAGATTTTGGTGCTGATCGTATAATGTATGTAGTTGTTGATTCAGGAGTATGGTGGGGCCCTGTCCCGCCATATGTCCCTATTAATATCTTAGAGGTCTGCAGACATATGTAGGTGGGTTGTTTATGAGTTTTATTCAATTGTGCCTATATGGCATATTATAAATGTTATTATGTTAAGGCAGCCTTGTCGGCCCTTGCATGACATGGTGCAAATGAAAGAGGCTACATACAGACGAATTTTCTATCACCCTTTGAATTCTTGTGTATAGTTTTTATAGTTAATATTTATATATACGGGGGTCCAGGTCGGACCCCATTCATGGCCTACGGAGTTGGGTCATGACAAAACTGGTCGAGGCAAGATTGAATAAATGACCATTTTCCAAGGCCTAGGGGAAAATCCGTGTACTCCGAACTATGGCACAAGTTTACCTTGAATATACACTCTATGAGGATTACGATGGAAAACCCGACCCAACTAACACACATTATAGCCTACATCATTCTAACCTAGCAATATTGCTCCCACTAGAACGGCGCCTCTATGGCGGGATCATCGTGCTCTGGCGGGCTATCGCGGATAGTAAGGGTGGGGAGAAGAATAGTTTCACCCCATTCTTCTTAAATTTACCCTCAAAATTTCCCAAAAAACCCTCTTAAACTCTTCACTCTAAAAGTCTCCTCTACAATAAGACTCTTCTCTAAAACTTAATATCACGCTACTATTTCCATTCTAACGATAATCAATAGAGTAGAAAGGGCCATGGGGTAGTTTTTCAACCTTTTTGAATTGCATTGCTTGCATTGGTAGATTAACGTAGCATGGACCCTCCCTTTACATTCACAATGTCTTCATGATGTCTTGGGCATAAGGTTAATATTAACTGGATTCCACCCGAATCGGTCTACAACATGGGGGTGGAAGTTAAAAGATTTTTCTTGGCCAAAACTTCAATTCGGCCATCTATTGGAGTTTTCAAATGAAATTTCTTTGTAATAAAGGGTGTTAGGATACCAAGGAGCACTGATCTACAAATATTTTGAAGAAAACACAAGATTTGGGTAGGGAGGCATCATGAACACGTTTGAACATTCGACCCAGATGTAAGCCACTAGAGTGGACTTCATCCCATTTTATCGGGGTCGCTCTGGCGAGATCCTGCCGTTCTGGCAGGATTTTTCCAGGCAGACCTCGCCTTCAAGAGTCCCTTTCCCCTCATTTCCTTACTTACCCACCGAGTTTTAACTGTAACTTCCTGAAACTTCTAGGTACAATATTATGACTCACAATGACAACGTCAACCTCTTATTCATCCGCTGTCCCGACGCCACCAGCTGGGAGAGGCATCAAAACTATCGAAACACCAAGTTCCTAGTCGAGAGGGGTTTCTATATGCTGGGAGTGGCTGAAAGGGTACTCACCTTACATGCTAGACTAGAGGAGTTCAGATGGGTCCCTTTGACTGAAACTCTTCCCTCTGCACGCACAGGCCGGATGAGAGAGTTCTACGCCCTACTCTCTATGGTATGTTGGGATGACTCTCACCCAACCATTCGTATCTGAGGAGTGGACATTCCCTTGAGTCCTCACTACATAAGTGTCGTAATAGAGGTACCTGATGCCTCTAATGCTGACTACAAGACCAAGTTGAGGGAGGTGGATCTGGAGTGGTTATGGGACACTCTATTGGCCCTGAGCGTTGAAACAGGGTTTATTTTCCCAGTACAAAGGGCATCACTAGCACTGACTGGTCAGATGATGCCAAGAAATAGCTACACCTGGTGGCCAAGAGGATCCGCTCTTCCGGCAACTGCACCAATGTGACCTTTCCATGAGCTTTAGTGGTGGATTGTGACATCCAAGGGATAAGCCTGAATATGGGGCCCAGATTATATCAGAATGGAAGATGTTCTATCGGGGCAATAAGAAGGCGTCTTCTTGCTGGGTCTGACCTTCACAATATGCAAGATGGCCGGGGTGCCTCTTTTGGATTCTGATGAGGTGCTCCCTATGGATCCTTCCTTTCACCCATTACTTATCAGGCGGGCTTCTTCTCTAGGGCATAAGAAACGGAGGATAGTTGGGGTGGAGAGTAGTCGGGCAGCAGCGGAAGGGGAAGCGAGGAGCTGCCCCTCCCACTTAGTCGCAACCACCACCCGATCCTCCCTTAGAGGAGGACCTAGCTGCATTCCGGAGATGCCTAAGGGTCCATTTTTCCAATACCCCTGCTCTAGTGCCACCATCAACTATCATGAAGAGAGAGGAGAAAGAGCAGAGAGAGGGATCGCCTCATGATGCGGATAGGAAGGCAATCAAGACTATCTTCTCCTGTGTCGCTCCTAATAGGGATCTTCCCACATTAGAACCCGGCGACTTCTGCAAGTTCAAATTTCTGAATGAGGCCTGGACAAGAGAGTACCCTCGAGAGAATTTAGACTCAGACATTGATACTCGCCTCCTTCCCGCTAGTATTTGTTGTCATTTGGTTTTCCCTGTGTGGGCATATAACAAACAATTTATTTCTTTCTCTACTGCTTTTTCAATTTTTTGTAAGCACTTGGATACTATTTATTTCCTTTAACATCAAGTCTGTATGTATAACTATCTATTTATGGTCTACTCTATCTTTATTGGTCACTATGTTGACCTCAGAATTAGTCAATTTATGCCTCGGAGTTCAGTGCAAAATCAAGAGAAGCACAAGGGATTTTTGGTTGGGGTTGTGTCTCGCTCGATCTCGCTCTAGCAGGATATTCCCACTGGGGCGGGATTTTTCGACACAAAATCCCAGAACAATTTTCTCCTGGTGTATTTCCAGTCCCATATCCCTCTTAGAACCCTCAGAGTTAAAACTTAGCCCACTTAACTCCTTCTAACAAGAATTCTTCTCCCATTTTCCCACCAACTATACTAACACCACAACTGGCGCACATGACATGCAAGGATGTCCATTCTTACTGGAGAGGAATAAGCCACAATTATGTCTAAGGTACTCCTCTACCACCACCGTTTAGTAGGTACAATTTCACCCTATTGATCCTAACTATCCCAAATCTATAGTTTCTCTACAATTATCCATGATTTCCTTCCTTACCATATTCATGATAGGTAACCTATAACAATGGGAATAACCTTCCCACAAACTAGTGCATCACTTAATCAAGTCAAGAATTTATATCACTAACCATACAATAGTTTGTCATTAGGCTATGGCATACCACCCAGTCATGCATTTTTCCCTTTATCTAACCACAACTTATATAAGTCCACGTAATTATGTCCCACATAAGTTCAAGTAATTGACATGCATACTTTACAGCCTATTAACAATTCCGGCAACATTGTACACATGTTCTCATTATATCACTCAGGCAGGTACATTATGCATTTAATCACCTCGTATGATTCAAGCAAGTACTATAATCATAAATTCAAGTTAATCCACACATTGTAAATCAAGTAGACAATACTACACACATAATAAAAAATTCTGAACCTTATCACAGAAGCAGGTTAATTCCTTGACTTAACTCGTTTCATGGATGATCATCAGTTGATCATCTATGAATTTACTCGGCATGCAAGGCTAGATATCAATTGGAACCTTCTCGGTTACAACTTCTCTTGCTTATGTTCCTTCAGTCGTGACTACGACATCAAGTTTACTTCGTTGAGATACTAACTGGAATCTTCAGATATCAATTAGACTCAACCCATAATACAAGCAACAGGCAGCATGAAGGGAGTGAAGAATTGGAACTATTTCCTAAAATGTTTCATACCTTCCCAAAGATTTGATATGGACGTCATTATACCAATCCTCAGGAGTATATTCCACACTTGCTCTTGTACTGGGAGACCGGTAAACTGGGCTCTGATACAACTTATCACGATCCAACCCACCAGGTCGTGCAACACCCATTTTATGACCTAAGTAGGAGAATCCTTAACCCTTTGTATGAAATAAGCATTGCAGAAGTTATAGAAAAATTAAATGATAAGTCGGGAAGTTCTATTAAGCGAGAAATAAGTCACATAAAAATAATTGCGTACAAGACTCTGTTTAAAAACCCCTACCCCCAAGAATGCTAGTTTAAACAGGTATAAGAGCTCTACAGAACAGGACATAAGACAAATGAAAAGACACAGCTCCAACCACAAGGAAGGAAAAATAGAAGCTGCTAGGAGATCATCTTCGCCTTCACCTAGGGAACTCCACTGATCCTACAGCCAGACTATGCCAAGTGGCATAGCAAGATTAGTATCAGTACAAATAATACGTACTAGTAGGAATCATCGATCAATCTGATACCCACCGCATAATATATGTACCAAAAAATAAGAGAGATCATAAAAAATTAAGCTTTATAAACCTGTCCACCCTAAACTTCTAGTAAACTCCTTACTCTCACTCTTATAGTCTTCACCCCTCTACTATCACGGGTTCACTACAAACTTCAGTTTTATGAACTCGAGACATATGAGCTATGGGCCCACCATGCTTCCGTTGAGATCACCCTAACATTTAGCCAGCTGGCCCCTTAGCCACTCATGGGAAACACAACTACCATTAGTCTTGACCCATTTACCTTACAATATAATGACCTAACCATACATCATAACTAACTCTGATTCTTACGCAACAGCTACTACTATCATTATCACCTGACCGAGACTCCGATGAGAACAACTCCCTGCTAACAAGACACTTCTCTTATTAAATATGAAAACATAGAATATCCCACATATCACAACCTAACCTTACTATGTCCCGTGTTCTTACTCACGAAAGAGCCTATACTGCCTCTCTGCCCTCAACTATTAACTCCCACAACATCGACGGGGTTCCTTCATGAAATCTTATTCTTTAGCTCATTAACAGCTACCCTCACTATTCCATAGTTAATAGATATCATCTAGTCCTCTCATGGGACCATCTACACACATACTTGTCCCTCTCATGGGATTCAAACTCAGTCATATATGTGTCAGAACGTGACACCCGATCTAAGAGTTGTGTCGAAACTTGACACATAATTCATATATGTTTTAGAACGTGAGACTCTATCCAAATGTATGTCGGAACGTGATACACGGTCCAAACGTACAAACAACCACAGGCACATTCAATAGTCAAGATTATGTCATCAAGAACAGGTTCATCACAAATCAAGCCAGTAAGTGATCATTTCACATAATTCATAGCATGCGTCCATATTCATATACACACATGTCTACAATGAAGTAATTTATCAAGTACATGATACACATACGAGAAACAAAACCATCACTTATTTCCCAAAAATCATAACACAACTGTCTTACCCATGTCACTACACTTTAGACTACTAATAACACCCGAATTTCTACTCATGGCCCGTGATCCAGAGCCTAATTATGCAACCTCTCATTAAATTTCTTTTATACTATGCAATGAGTGTACATTTAACTACTCAGATAATAGAAGCCTAGCCTACCTGGGCGCCAAGCAACTGTGGAGAGATAATGCGGCTCCAATCCTTGGTTCCATATGTCTGATGGGCAAGATAGGCCTCAATTTTATCGGTTGGAAACCTTCTAGTGTTGGGATTCCTTCCCCTTCTCTTCCCAAGTTAGGAGCATCTTTTGGAAGGTTTTTGCATTAATCCTCGCCTCTAACTTATCCTTGGAAGAAGTGGGGAAATAAGAAAATCACAACTTAAGTTCTGTCCCACGTTCTCCTGCTTTGGCAGTCGGAATCCCGCTAGAGCGGTGCCGCTATAGCGGGACTATCCCGCTCTGACAGGATTGTGGGCCCTAGTTGACTTACTCCTATGACAATTTCTCCTGTGTTTAATTAATGACGATTTGGATCGTTACAAATATACATTCTAAAACTTTTTTTTATTTTTTGTTTAAGCTTGATCTCATTGGATGGGGTCATGCTCAAGACTTGCTGTTGGTTTTGTTTTAGAAAAAAATATTTACCCAAACCTTCCTATTATAAATATTGATTTTCTCTATAATTTGAAATAATTATGTATTATCTCACTAATTAATAGTTTCGTATCAAAACCTAAGTCAGATACATCATTACTTCAATTTCAAGTCAGATTCATGCATCTTTGATATTATATATATTCTGAAATACGATACATAAGGGAAGAGGTGAGCGAGAGAGTCGGTGTATCTCAATTACACACATTTGATAAATGTATCTGGAATACTAAATACATTATGAATACATGTACATAGTGAGACAGGCGAGCGGGAGATTAAGAGAGTCGAGCGAGATAGGAGAGAGGCGAGCAAGAGAGTTTGTGTATCTCATACACATGTGAATCACACTTAAATATAATGCATCTGGAATAAATTATACCTAATTTGATCCATATATATCCAAAATTCATGTATATAAATTAGTCAAATGTATACATCTGATAAAGTAAATGTGATACAAAAGATAATTTCAAAAGGTAAAGTGAAAGACACATAATTAAGTCTGAAACTACTAAAATTTGTGTTGATTGCCCCTTGTTTTATATGTATATGGAAACCGGCCTAAAGGCCACAATTAAGCTAGAATTTGATCATAAGTTTTTAAGTATTTTTGGCAAGTCATTTTTTAGTGAAGTTTCACCATGCTTTGACCATAGATTTTGAGAGAAATATTTGGCTTTTTCAAAAAATATGATTTATACTCATAAGTTCTAAAAATTATTTAAATTACCCATAAATTTGTATTGTCATTTTATAATGAACATTTTTCGTTAAAAATAACTTTATAATATAATTGATGACAATTAATAACAACAAAAATAACAATATGGGTAAGAGTAGTACAATAATCACATATTCAAACTTGTCACTGATTCGGGATAAATTATAACTCATTAAAAATAAGTTGTTCTTTTTAATGAAGTTGATTGTAGATAAATATGAGATTAATAGATGATGGGTGTTTTTATAAAATATAAAAATTTAGGGTAATTTTTAAATTTTTCTAAAATTCTCAAATAATAGAATTAGTCCAAATTCTAGTTTTTTCTATTACTTGATAACTTGGATTGTTTGCCAAATATATTTACTAAGGAATGACAAATTATACTACCAAACATTAATTTTCAAATTTTATTCAACTTTTGCTCAAATATATTTGTGACCAAATAGCACCTAACTTTTTTGAAAAAAGGGCCGTGAGTTTGAGCTTTGTGCGGTACAAAATTTCTAGACCATCAACTAATTTTAAAGTTGATGCAATTTTCTTGGGTCTTTAATAGTTCATTTTTATCGACTAATTTTAAAGTTGATGCAGCTTTCTTGAGCCTTTGATAGTTCATTTTTATCGATTAATTTTAAAGTTGATGCAGCTTTCTTGAGCCTTTGATAGTTCATTTTTATCGACTAATTTTAAAGTTGATGCAGCTTTCTTGAGCCTTTGATAGTTCATTTTTATTTTTCTATAATTTTAAAAATAAATTTTTATTTTTTACTTTCGCTTTTTAACATAGAAAGAAAGATAATTATTTTTTATATTTTAGTTTTAATACTAATGAATTATTCTCCAAATAATTTTTCAAGAGGTTATACTATACATTAATTAATATAGATATCATAATAAAATTTCTATTTTAATTATTATTTTTAAGGGGCGCGTAAAATCCAAAAATTGACAAATAAAAATAAATGGAAGTAGTACTATGTGTATTACCTTTTCAATATAACTACTCTTTGTGATCCAATTTATGTGGCAGAATTTTAAAATTTTGATCATGAATTCGAATATAAAATTTAAAATAAAATTAATACTTTTTAAAAATTATAAAAAAAATTATAAATTATAATAATTAATAATTTAAAATATTTAATAAGCATATAAAAAGTATAATTAAAAAGCTTAATTGATTTTCAAAATTTCATGTCACATAGATTAGAAGGAACAAAGTATAATTTAAGATAAAGAAATCATTAAAGGCATGGGATATTTTTTCCAAAAAGCTTAGGTCACTTTCCGTTTTGATATAAAGACATTTTATCATACGTTATAAATCTTTCAAGTTCCAAACAATGTCGACAAGGCGCCACTTCTCAAGAATCATGCACATATTTTGGGTTAATTCTAAAAAATTTATTTGTGTCACATAAATAGAAAAGTGAATAGAGGAGTCGAGGATTTGTCTGTTAATTGACCTATTTGCCCTTCTCCAATTTTCTCTATTTATATTTAATACTTTCTCCATTTTAATTTACTTGTCTTACTTTCTCCAAAATGTATATTAAACATTTGATTAACTCTCAAAATTTCTCATATGTCATATAAATTGAGATAAAAGGAGTAACATATATTATTCAAAAATTATGTCCACTAAAAATACTATAAATCAAAACTTAAAATATTTTTAAAAATATATTAAAATTTTGATTGACTCTCAAAATTTCACATACGTTAGGTAAATTGCAACATAATAAATAACATATATTATTTAAAAATTACATTAAAGATATTATAAATCACAGTAATTAACAATAATCCACTATCAAAATGACCCTTTAGTTTATTATCTTATACCTGACCAAAAAAAAATTAAGACCATATAATTAATATTTATATTACTAATTACGACATAATCCTAATTAACTACAAACATCTTTTTAACAGTACCGGAGCTAAACACACCGCTGAACCAAGGACTCATTTCTGTACAATATTCCACATTAAATATTTATGTATGTTCAGTGAAATTTCCATTTCAATTATAATACAAGATTAAAAATTTTAAAAAAAAAACTCTTAATTCTCCCAAATTCCATACATTAAAATTAAACTTGTAGTTATTTTCATAAATAACATTAGGTCACTTCCCTCGTCATAAAAAGACATTTTATCAGACGTTGTAAATTTCTTGCAAGTTCCAAACAATATTAATTTATGCAGTCTCCACCTCTCAAGAATCATGCACATACGCCAAAACTATCAACCTCCTCAAAAATTAAACTTCAATCTAATTAAACAAAAAGTATAGTAAAAAAATGACAAATTTCCACCAAGAATGGCTTGAACAACTTCGTGAACTAGTAAAACAAATGAACAAATCACCAAAATCTACCACAAATGAAGAACAACACAAGTTACACACAAAACAAATACAAAAATTCACATCACATATAAAGGAATATTATGAAGTTAAGTCGTTAGCAGCCAAAAATGACATACTTTATATATTTAGTGCACCATGGTCCAATTCTCTTGAGAGGTCTTTGTACAGGATTGCTGGATGGCGACCTACTACTGCTTTTCATATTATTTACTCACAAATGTGGCATTCTTTTTGAGTCTCATATAATTGACATTCTCAAGGGCTTTCGTAGCGGCGATCTTGCAAACTTATCTTCAAATCAGCTCACTTGGTTCAGTGACCTTCAGTGTGAAACTATCCATCAAGAAAAAGTCATCACCGAAGAACTCTCCGATTGGCAGGCAAGCGCTTCAACTTTTTAAAATATTTGGTAGCTACCGATAGAGTTCTAATAAGGTGATTTGAGAAAATCTAAAGATGCTACGATTACTATATTTTTTAGGTTTATTAAGAGTTTTAAAGTTAAATTTTCTATATTAGGAATTCGAAAATAAAATAATTTTTATATATTAAACATATGTGTTTGGCTTTATCATTTTTAGTTTCTTACCTTTTTATTTTTATTGGAGTCCATATTTTTTTCTTCCAGTCAATGTCCTTTTTAAGAAAATTTTCAATGTAAATTAATAATTTTTTTCTCTCGATACTAATTTGAAATCCGACTACTGATTCTCAATTCGGGACCGACTCCCGACCTCGATTCGAGACCCAACTCTCAGGTCCCGAATTAGCTCGGGATCGAATCTTGATTTCGCTATCAGGTCCTACGTAAGCTTCAAGGTCGAATCATGAGTTGGGTGTCAGGATCGGGACTTTAGTCAGGTGTCGGAATGATGTTTCGAGTTCGGTGTCAAAGTCGAGTTTCGGATCGAGAGTCGAGGTCGGGTCATAGATTAACTGTCGAATTCGAATTTCGAATCAATCCTCGGGGTTGAATTCGAGGTCGGATGTTTATGATTTGATGTCTACACCTGAATCACCCATGAATACTTGAAAAATTCATAAACTTCAAACCTTGAATCACACATGAATAAACCTTATTAGGTCAAACTTTAAATGTGTTTTTCATGTTATTGCGTACGTGCACTACATATATATTTTCGCTTGTAGGATAGTGCAAATGATATAGTTGGAAGCATGGATAGGAAGATGGAAAGGCTAGCGGAAATATTGGAAAGAGCAGATCAATTGAGGGTGAGGACCATCGACAACTTGTTGCACCTTTTGACGGCACAACAAGGGGTGGAGTTCTTGATTGGGGCAGCCCATTTGCTCTTTGGAATCCGTAGCTGGGGAATCAATCACGATACTCAACGATCAAAGGGATAGTCTATGTTACTCGAACTCTTTTAAACTGTTCATGGGCTCCAAAAATAATGTATTTTGGAAGAACTCGATACGGATGCAGCATCGAACGTGAAGAGTCCGTGCAACTTAGGGATAGTAGATTAATATATTTGTGTGTATAATTTATGACTTGTGTTGTGTTTTATGAATTTTTGAAGTTTTTGTGACTTCTTTCAAGTGTTTGTGAATGTTTGAAGTAGTTTTGGATGAATTTTATATATTATGGCTTGAAGGATATATTAGATATATGCTTATTATTGTAGTTTGATGGTTTATTGGCAGCTTTGTTACGTTAGCTAGGTTTTACTGATGTCACAACTCAAAATTCGGAATCGTGATGATACATAACTCAATTCCATCACTACGTAAGTCAATCTTTTAATCATTGATTAGTTTAATAGAAAAACGTAAAATTTAATAACTCAAAGTCAAAGTAAGTCTTAGATAGATTATTACATAAAAACAAGATACGAAGTAAGGATAACAACAGTATTAACACCCAAAATCTGATCGCAGTGCTCGTATATTTCGGTATACAAATAATTTGTGGGTATAGCGTTGTATAATTCGCTACAACATTTGTATATGTTTGTCATTATAAGTAATTAGGAAAACTATACTCATATGGAGCTATTATACTTAAAAGGTTTACCATATATGAAATTTTCCCCAAAAAAATAGCATAGAGAGAAAAACAAAAATAATAAAGTTTTACATTGAACCCAAAACAATGATACCTTTCATTGGATTGGGATTCGGATCCCAAAACGTTAGCTCATCTCAACCTTTCCAAAGAACAAAAAAAAAGATAGCAAAATATTACAAATAATGGAAATCTAACTCAAACCATTTCAATCAACAATGAACCCCTTAACCACTGAGGCGTATTTCTCTTTAATTTTAAAAGGGGTTCATTTTAATAAATATATTCATAAAATCAGAAATTAACCTTATATATACAATGTAATTTTTCCCCAAATGATTTCGGATGAACTCCTAAGGTTCATGTAGCTCCGCGCCCCTGTGTGCAGGTGTGCCACTCTGATCCCAGTTAGAACATAATCGGGGCAGACGTGCACACCAATCCTACTAAAATGCAATGCAAGTATGCAATACCCGTTCAAGACACAATTACAATTTCAAGACACATACAACTCATGGAAGTCAATAAATTCAATTAGTACTATGAATGTTGTTGAGTGTCATGCCCGTGACGATAACCTTTGGAGCCATATTGATGATATATTTGACCTCCAATTGAGGATAGGTGGCAGACCCACCACTAATGCTGCGATGACTGATTTGAATGAGTTTTATACAGCGATTGCTGTCAAATAA
Source organism: Solanum dulcamara (assembly GCF_947179165.1). Classification (NCBI taxonomy): domain Eukaryota; kingdom Viridiplantae; phylum Streptophyta; class Magnoliopsida; order Solanales; family Solanaceae; genus Solanum; species Solanum dulcamara. The sequence continues at coordinate 8,537,694 of NC_077246.1, read as the reverse complement.
AGAATCCAATGAGATTGGGAGCGAATCCCATAAACAGTATGGCGAGGAATTATAATTTATACAGAAATTCAATCTTATGATCACTATTTCGAATTACAATTTATGCAAGAATTCAATCCCACAAAGTCTTGTTTTGTTCATATTTGTACTTTGTTTCGAGGATAATCTAGCTTAATGCTCCTTATTTTTACTTACTTACATGATTTAAAGCTTATGAAAGATATTTATTTGCATCGTAGGTGAAAAGATTTTGAAATCAATAATGTATGAAGCAAAAAGTGGACGAGCTCGCTAAGCTAGACCGAATACGAGGCAGAGTAGCTCGATATACAAAGCAGAAGGCAAAAAAGGGACCTATTGGGTATTTATAAATGCTACTAGTTTAGTGTACGTGCTTTGCACGTGTATACTGCGTCAATTAATTAAAAAAATGTATGTAAAATAAATAAAATATTACATGTGTAATAACTTATATTATTCAGTACCCAACTTTGAAATTTACGTATATATTACTAATCCATATCATCAAGTGTAAATATGTTATTTTTCTATTCCTATCCCTTTGTACCAAATACTCAACCTTTTTTGTCTTTTGAAAAAAAAAATCATATTAAACTAATTTCATTTGACAATAAGATAAAATGATTGAATATACTTTCAATTCTATATTTTTATATTGTTTAATGAGAAAAGAATGTCATAATTTTTCATTGAGTTTTAAATTCAGGTCAACCTATATTCGTAGAACCTTGCTACTTCAATTTCTAACTCCCAAGTCTTTTACTATATTGTTGAATAATATAGGAAGATGGGAGGCTCATGGGACAATGTATACAAATTAAATAAGGTTAAAGCTTCAATGGACTCTTACTTGAAGCTTTAAACTATTCTTATTAAGTATAAGGGTACGATTTAGTTAATTTTAAAATATTAAATATTAAGAATTTTTACATCTTATAAATAAGGTAAATATTTAATAACTATAATTTTAAATAATTTATAGTACTAAATATTAGTATTATCATTAAATGACAATAATTTGAGGAATATAGAAAATGATAATTTTATTTATTTATAATTTTTTAATGATGGGCAAAAAATTAAGTCAACAATTTAAAGTTCCTTATGAGTTGTGATTTAATATAACGAATTTAGTGTACATACTTAGTGATTGCTATCAGAGTTTAAATTTTACATTATTTAAATTCCTTTCTTACTCAATTAGCACTCCTTCATTATTATTTTTCCTTAATAGGTTATAAAAAAACACATTTTTTATTTATTTAAACAAAGAAAAAAGAGGAAAGAGATAAACTTTTAATTTGTTCGGCTATTTCATAAACTTTAAATATTATATTTTTTATCGAGATTAAAAGCATGTTTGGATTGATTTTTCATTTTTAACTTACATGTCAAAAGTCATGAGTTAGAAATTCCAATCTTGACTTTTGGCTTATTTTTAGCATTTTAGTTTAAAACTAATTGCTTAGAAGTACTTTTTAACTTACCCAAACACTTCAAAAGTGCTTAAAAGTTATTTTAGTTTAAAAACACTTAAGACAAGTCAATCCAAAAAGGATTTTAATAAATCTTTAATTAATTTAAAAGTCTTAAACAATATTAAAGAGTTCAAACTTCAAAGTAGTCTAAATGTTCAAAATTGCCTAACGTTTTTGTAAAGGAGTTCAAATTGCTCTAGCACTTCTTAGCCAAGTCTCCTTATGTGAATTTTTTCATAAGATTGTTGTAACTAAACAAATCATTATTGATTTTAAAATATTAAATGTCAAGAATTTTAATATAATTCAGATAAAAAATATTCAAGACTTTTAAAATATATCTAATTTTAATTAAATTAAAAAAATTACATATTAAAAATAATAATTATTTGAAAAATAATAAATTTAGTCTACGTTAAAATAGACATAATATTAACGGAGCATTCAAATTACTCCATTGTCCTACACAACTTTAGACAACAAAATTATGTTTCATTCCACATAAGACACGAAAAAATGATATCTCTAAAACAATTTAAACATAGTATTCTTGCCGAATCATCAAAATAAAGATTCAATCCATCTTTGATCAATCAAGTCAAAATGAGCAGACACTGTAGGGATATAATAATATTCTATCATAAGATTTATATTAGATTATTGACAAATAAATAACGCAAAAAAAGAAGAAGATAAAAATACATTCGATGGCTAATAATAAGAATAATGGCAAATTTGACCTACTGCACAAGTATACCTTAAGCCATTTTATTTCTACTTTACAACCTATTAGCTATAATTAGCTCTCAGAATTGGGATCAAGTCACCTTTGTTAGGGATCGATTAACTCCTAATATGAGACTTTTCAATACAAATTCAAATTTAATCGAGTTTCAATACAAATATCAAACACCTGTTAAAAAAAATTGCACAATGTATCTTCAACGTGAGGAATTTGAACACCTCCTTGTAACATAAACTGCATAAATTTTTATACAAATCTTTATAAAAGGTAGATTTTCATACTTTAATTACTAAGCAATAAAATTTATGATGAACATATTCTAAAGAAACTAAATGAAAAACAATAGAAACCTTTCACCATTTACTATCAGCTTTTTCAATCAAAATAGATTATACTTCGAGAATCACTTTAAATTATACTACAAATAAAAAAAAACAGAAAAAAATGAAGAAGAATAATCATGATTGTTTCTCTGTTTTTATATTATGGATATAGAAACAGAGAAAGATAAAGAAGAAGAATCACGATTGTTCTGTTATTTTTCTTTACGAACAAAATAATGACCAAAAAAATCAACTCACATTATGACTTATCCATACTCATAATTTCTTTTATATATATGTTCTTTTCTATTTTAAGTTGGATATTTTTTTTTTCTTGATTATGAATAAGAGTCTTTTTAAACTAACCTATTCTATAGAATTTTTGGAAGTAGTTTTTTCTTCCTACATTTTTTCTTCTTTGATAAGATTTTTTCCTACGAGGGCTGTTGCCTCTCAATTAAACTTTTTTTAAAAAAGATCACTTAGAACTACTTTTACAATAAATTTGAGATTTCTTAATTTTTTAAAATATATATATATATATTTTCAATATATTTTAGGACTACTTAATTATTTTTTATAATACTTTTTTACTGTATATTTTATTTATTTATTTAATTATGAATAAGAGTCTTCTCAAACCAACCTATTTTATAAAAAAATAATTGAGAGTAGGGTTTTTTCACTTACGTTTTCTTTGGCTATTTTTTTTAACCTTTCTTTGTATGTTTTTTGATTTTTTTTCCCCTATTTTCTTGGAACTTTTTTGTCTATCTTCTGGACTTTTTAAAAACCTTTTTTTTCTATTAGTTTGAAGAAAACAAATAGATTATTTTTTTAGATCAAGTCCATTTTAGTTGGAATAAAATTTTCATTGTAGAATTTTAACTATAATAAGAAAATCTTCTTCATTTAGTTTGTATTATGTTTATTGTAGTTAATATTTAATATCATTAAAATAATAATATAATAATTGAAGCAAAATGGTGAAAATAATTTTATCTAAAACGGAGTCTTTTAATAAAGGGCAAAAAGTTCAATCAATATTTTAAGTATCTTCGTGTTTTTAATATAATATAGATAGATAAATGTTCATACATAATTCAATTAAAGCATTAAATTCATCTAACATTGCACTTTTCCAATTATGATCACGAAGCGCACTAACAGAATTTTTTGGGATAGGAGAAATATCAGTAGTGATCATAGTGTGGTAGTTGAAAGAGTATTTGGGGTTGGGTTTAAAAATGCCGTTAGATGCACGAGTGATCATGTGGTATGAAATGGGGTTAGTAGGCCTAGAAGTGGTGTGAGGAGGGGTCAAGATAGTTGGGTTGGGTGTAGGAGAAGCAGCATGAGGTGAGGTGTGATCTGGGCCCGTGTGAGACTGCGACCCAGATTGAGGAAGAAAGGCCGAATTTATTTTGGGCTGCACAGGTTGGTCCGGTTGATTAGGTGGGTTAGTTTGCAATGTAGGTTGAGTGGAATTTTGTGACAAATGATATATTAAATGGGAATTAATAGTGTCATTAAAAATATCATAATCCGAATGTTTTATTTTGTGAAGTTTGGAGAATGGAAATTCAGTTTCAACAAAACGAACATGACGACATATTATGATTTTACCACTCAACATGTCATAGCATTTTGAACCACGATGATTAGGAGCCGGACCTAAATAAACACAAGGAGTGGACATTTCTTGTAGTTTATGAATAGTAGATGAGGGGAATAATGGGAAACATAAGCAATCAAAAACATGCAAACTAAAATAATCTGGATCACTTTGATATGAGATTTGAGCGAGTGATTGGTTATTCAATACCTTGGAAGGAAGGATATTGAGAAGATATGTGGCCATGGAGAGTGCATGATGCCAAAAGGATAGTGGCATGGATGCATGAGCAAGAAGAGTTCGGATGATATTATTGATGGATTTTATGTGTCTTTCGACCTTGACATTTTGAGAAGATGTATGAGGGCATGAAAGACGGAAAAGCATGTCATGTTTCTCAAAAAATTCCGTAAAAATTCCATTTATGTATTCCGTACCATTGTCACACTGAAACGTCTTAATATTACGGTCAAATTGAGTTTTGACTAAAGCATGAAAAACTAAGAAAAGGTGTTTGACTTGAGATTTCTTGGCAATAGAAAATATTCACAGAAACTTACTATAGTCATCAAGAAAAAAAACATAATAACAATGGCCGGAAGTACTAACAATGAGAGAAGTCCAAAAATCACTATGAATAATATCGAACGGAAGAAAAGTATATGAAACCGAATCATAAAAAGGTAGCTTAGAATGTTTCCCAAGAGGACAAGAAGAACAAAAGGTTTTACAAGCCTCATTACAATCAATAAACTTTTTACTACAAAGAAACTTAAGTATATTATCTCCAGGGTGACCTAGACGATTGTGCCAAATATCCGAAGGCAAAGCAGTAAAAGCAGATTGATTGGTGGAAAAGAGCTTGAGAGTTGGAGAAAAGTGGATATAAGTCTCCGGTGCTATCACATCTCATTAGTTTGTTCCCCATCTGTAAGTCATTAACAGAGAAACCAAAAGGGTAAAATGATATAGAAATCATATTATCTGTGGTAAACTTATGAACTAAGACTAGATTTTTGATTAGTTTTGGAGCACGTAACACATTGTTTAAGATAAATGATGGATAGGGTGGGGGTAAAATAGTACGATCGTGACCAATAATTAGAATTAAATGACCACTACCGTCAACAATGTTATGATGCTTATTGGTTGAATTAAAATAAGAAGAGAGAATATCTGCATCCGTCGTCATATGAGATGTAGCACTGGTATCCATATAGTAGTTCCCATCAGGTTGAGAAAAGGAAAGAGCATGCATAGCGGTCTCAATATCGGTGAGTGTGTAGCTGGAGCAGTAGGTGCAAGAGCATTAAAAGATTGAGGTCTGGGCCCAAGTATGCCTAGCCCAGAGGTTGAAGGGCGTTGGGCCCCTGGATTGGGCCTTGGCTGCCACTAGAATGTAGGAAACGGGCAAGGAGGCACTGTACAACCTCCCCAACTAGGTTGCCACCTCGGCTGCCACTGTGGTGGTGGGCCTTGATGACGTGGCTGCCACTGGTGCTGCTGATGTGGCGGCTGACTTAGAGTGGGTCCACTTGGGCTTTGTTGAGCTGCCTTTTTCTTGCCATTTGATTTTGAATTGTTCTTGTTTTTATTATTGTTATTTCTTTTGTTGCTAGAAGAGGAGTCATTCGAAGAGGAAGAAGGTGTGGCAACCATGAAAGCGCTATCGGCCCGACTTCCGTACATACTATTTTCACGAGCTTGGTGATCCTTTATGGTACGCTCAGCCATTTTCAACCTAGAACGACAACTTTCAAAGGGGGAAATGGCTCTTGATTTTGTATAAAATCCACCGTACCACTATACGCCTCTGGTAAGAAGCCGGTTAGACGTAAAACCAGGCGACTATTAGTCACCGAAGCATCAACATCAGCCAATCTGTCCGCGAGAGATTTTAAATAATTACAATAACTGTCAATTGAGGTGAAACCTTCAAAAACAGCATTCGTAAAGTCCTTCTCGAGATGGATGGCTCGGGAGGCTTTGTTGTCTTGAAAAAGAGATTCAAGATGGTTCCACGCACCCTCTGCCATGTCATTTCATTTAAGGATAGCTAAAAGAAGATCAGGAGCAATGGTAGTGTAAATCCATTGCAATATAACAGCGTCCAAACGCTTTCAAAGAGTCGAATCAGTCGACTTGGTCGTAGTGTTGATAGTCAGAGCCGACGCTTCCGTGGGTAGAACCAAATGATCGTAAAGATCATAAACCCTAGCAAGATTGATGAACAGAGTAGCCCAAGAATGATACAAGTCTTGCTCATTGTCTAATATTACGGGTACGAGAGACTTAATATTAGTGACGGTGAGAGCGGGATGAAATTTGGGCGAATCTACCATGAGAAGAGATGAAAGGAGATAGGAAGAAGAAGAGATGAGGCTAGGATTAGGTGATCGTACTAGTCTGATACCATGAAGGAAGTGAATTTCTTGCTTAATTTCATTGAACTTGGTCAATATATACAAATTACAAGATATGCTAAATACAAAAATTGATACTAATAGCTAAAACTAAGGAACCTAAATATATGCTTGCTATAAATACAAAAGTACAATATTAACTAGAATATATTCAAAATATATTATTAAAGGCATAACATATTCTAACATAATAGGGTTATGAGTGGCTAAAACCTCTCTATCTAAGGTTATGGTCATAGTGTGAACATCATATTTTATTAATTGATTGTTATTGGGGATTCTATCATTTATGTATTATTCTCTTAATCTTATGCTTACTATTTTATGGTTTCATGACTCATAAGATACACAAATGATATTTACTGAATCTCAAGAAAAAAAAGCTGGGAATAAAACATCAATTAAGAAAAGTAAGGTTCGATTGCGAACAGATTAGTGATAACGCTCAATTACACGAGTTGCATTTCTACTTCTTCCTTGCCGATCTGAATTCGGTTTGGTATTGGAAGAAAAAATGCGACGATACTTCAGTTGTTTTGATTTAAACTATAAATAAGTCAATCCGAAATAAAAATAACCCAACATTATACATATAATTTTTAAAGTTTATTTTATACATAAAAGTATTTACTTTGATATGATTTTTAAATATTTGTTATACTTTTTCATAGTTTTTATCTTTTAACATATTATTTCAAGTTTGAAACTTAAAATTTTGAATGGTCCAATGAAGATTGCAATCCATAGATATTACTAACTCTAATAAACCTCAAAGAAAAACCAAATCAATAGTAATGCTAAAAAAAGTGTAACGATTTGAACCACTGTTAATTTCGATTAAAAAGAAATCACACGAATCTGACTTGACTGGGTCCCACTATCCCACCAAAATAGGATGGTCCTGCCGGCAGAGCGGGAAGTCGTGGGAAAGAACTTAAGTCGTGAATTTTTTATTTTCCCCACTTCTCCCAAGTGTGAGTTAGAGGCGAGGGTTTCTGCAAAAACCTCCAAAAAGGCTGTTCTTGAATGAAGAAAAGGAGGGGAGGGAATCTCAGCTTTTGGAAAGCTTCAACACGTGGAATTCAATCTGATCTTGCCCGTAGAACATCTGGAACCAATGATTTCAGCAGTGTTATCTCTCCGCAAATGCTTGGTGTCCTGGTAGGCTAGGCTTCTCTTTTCTGAGTAATAAATATATACCTATTGTGTCATATAGAAGGAAAATTAATGAGAATTCATATCCTAAGTTGTGGGTCATGGGTTACGGGCAGAGATACGATTGTGATAGGGTTAAATTCGAATGTGATCTGGGTAGAAAAGTGATGCAGTGAATTGAGAAGTTATTAATGGTGATGTCTTTGTGTGCAACTGGTTAATTTATATCGGGAATAGAATCTCATACGGAAAAGTAAAAGTAGTAGATTTTGAAGTTAGACCTGTAAGGTTTGGTAGTGTGGATGTTGATTGTTCCCAAAATTGTCTTAAATGTGTAATTGAGTTACTTATGATATGCCTAAACGTGTACAGATAAAGGTAACATGTTAGTCCTTATATAAATGAGCACTTGTTGACCTATTTTTGTGATGAACCTGTTCTTGGTGATATAAATGTTGTGAATACTGAATGTAATTGTGAATGTGGTATGTTTGGATGGGGTGTCATGTTTCGACACATATGAATCGAGTGTCACGTTCCGATACAAATATGACTGAATTGGGTCCCTTGAGAGGGCCAAGTATATGTGTGTGGATGGTCTCATGAGAGGACCTGATAATATATGTATTTTCATGTAATAATAAGGTTAGTGATAGATGAGCCATGGATTAAGAACTATAAATGAAATCTTGAGTTGAGTGTGCTAGATATAGAGAATTATGATCATCAATACACGTATTGATAGGTAAGAGGATGGGCCCTGTTAGGCCTGGATGTGATCTATATGGTATAATCGTATTTTATATTTATATACTTGGAAGTTGAGGTTTCTAGTTGCCAGAGAGTGTTACCATTGTGATTTCCATGAATAACGGAGATAGGAATAGTGGCAATCTAGAACTCAGGTGAGTTGGAGAGTGTGGTTGTGAGACGGATATGATTTATGTTGTGAGACAATCAGACCAACTAGTGAGGGTTGGGCGAATCATTAAACGATTAAGGTTGCTAGGTGGGACTATCAGTGTGATGGAATAATAGTAAGGTGGGTCCCTAACCCACAGGTTTTAAGTTGTGACTAGGGTGGTAGTGAACCGTGTTGTTTAGGGAGAGAATAAGGAGTGCACTTATTGGACTGGGGTGACTAAATTGAGGAAGTTTAAGTATTATGATATCTCTTATTTCTCCGTTCATATATTATGCGATGGATATCAGATTGAACGATGATGCCTACCAGTACGTGTTGTTTGTACTGATACTACTCTTGTTATGCCACTTGGTATAGTCTGATTGCAGGGTTAGTTATGTCTCTTAGGTGAAGACGAAGGCGATCCTCCAGCAGCTTCTATTTTTTCCTTATCTTGGTGGAAGCTGGGTCATTGGTCTTTTATTTTATTTCTACTCTTAGTAGCTCTTGTACCTGTTTAGACTAGTATCCTTGGGAGATTTTGTATAATTGTATAAGTTAGTCTTTAATATAGTTTTCTTTAGAAATTTTGGTTTAATTATTCAAGTTTGTTTTAAATTTCGCAATTGTTCTTATATAAGGGGTTAAAGTTTCTCCTGCTCAGGTCATATAATGGATGCCTGCACGGCCCAATGGGTTGGATCGTGACAAAAAGTTATTCAACACTAATTTAGTTTTTCGTTAATATTTAAAATTAATACTTGTTAGACTTATTTTAGCATCATTTATTACTTTTAAATTATGATCATTATTATTATTACATATTAATTTGCAATATTAATTTTATGCGATTTCATTATTATTTTTTGTTAAATATTTTAGTCTCATCATTCATTTCATATTTTGTGTTATTTTCTTAAAAAACACCTTAGATAGTCGTATTTTGGTATGACTAAAAAAATATTTGAAGCAAAAGTTAATTATATGTTGGTATGAATACTTTACTGGAAAAATTCAAAAAAATCCAAAAAATTTGAGAAACACGAGAAACCTCAAAAAAATTGAGTTTTAATTAGTTTGATTTGTTTTATAGATTTGAAAACCCAACACAAATAATGATTTAGTTTTATATTTAAAAAATCCAAACCAATTCAGTCATGTACACTCCTACTAAAAATTAATATTGAATATGATGTATCAGTATTGTTGATATTAGTAATATTTTATGTATGAGTCATGTTTACATTAGTTATGCTGAGATTATTTTTCAAATAATATTTAATTGGTGTATCAAAAATAACATACATTGCATAAAAAAAAAATTAAAAAATTATTTATTTATTTAAATATCCTCATATTACAAATATGATGTAATAAGATTTTACAGGTAAATATGTTTTTAACCATACTAATGCGCTTTAAAACCTTTTTTTATTACGAAATCAAATTTTTATATATAAATATAGAATGTAGATAACTTCTTAAATTTTACTGAATTCTTAAGTTACACTATATATGACTTCGCCCTTAAGTAATTCACTATTGATTTTACAAGTATTGCCAATCATGCATACAATTATCTTTTCATGACAATCAATCCACATGTAAAAAGCTTGTAACAAAAAGGCATGCAAGTTGAACAGACTAGTGCTGCCAAATATTTCACTATAGCTATCTGATTTTCTTCAAAATTAATTTTTTATGTTATATTTTTAAATAGTTATCAATTGATTAAAGATAGAATCTTGCGCGAGCCGATTAAGTAATTAGTGGATTCATATTTAATTACGATTGCTTATTTGATTGGGATTATCAGCTTGACCAAAGCTTATACCTTACTAAAATAGTCATGAAATTTTCAAACAAATTCTATCACCATAACAAGGTTTAACTGTACTCCTTCCCTTCAAATTTATCTGTCGTGTTCGAATTTCAACAGTTAGATAAAAAAAATTATTATTACATATTTTAAAATATTATTTTTTTTGTTTTAATTTATATGAAATAGTTTGAATTTTAAAAGTTAAACTTCTGTATAATAATTTACATATTTTAAATGCTTAGCTAGAGTGTTCTACACACTTCCATTCAGATAGAAGTAAAAACTATCTTATTCAAAAAATAAATATATAAATTAATCAAAGAAGGTTTGATATCTAAAATATATACATGAAAATAATTATAAATATATATAAATAATAAAAAAAATTATTGAGCGAATGAACCCCTGACTTCAAACTAACTCGGCCCCTGATTTCAAGTGGTTCATAAGTGCTTATGAAAGCATTTTTTTTCTATTGTATTTTGCTTAACAAAGGATTAACTTGTCTTATTCCTAGGCTCTATCTCAATCACTTATTACATGTACCTTTCATATTTAGAAAGTTATGATACTATCGTACCACTTTTATAACGTGAAGGAGATGTTTGATATGAGATATAATATATAATAATTTTAGAATAAAATATAAAATTATTTTATTTTATATTTTATTGAAGGTATAAAATATTTGCATTATTTATCTCATTATGTATAGTATAATGATGGATAAGTTATCCTATATATATATAATGGGATAATTTGTTCCCAATCAAATGATTTCTAAAAATTTTGAACTCTATTAAATTACTTTCACTATAATTTTATACCGGCAGAATTTATTGATAATCCTTTAAAGTTGTCATTAATTTTTATCTAAACAGCTCAAGTACATCTTATCTATTTTACACACTCAAACTAGGCGTCGCTCACTACTAAAAAAAACTGTTGAAAAACGACGCAAAAAACTATGGACTGCATCATTTTTTTTGGTCAATTTCAACGGAAAAGCGACGCAGTCACTTCCGTTGCTTTTTTGTTCTATGCTTTTGAAAAAGCGACGGATTGCGTCAACCGGCCTTTTTTAAAAAAAAATATCTAAAAAATGACGGACTGCGTCATCCCGCCTTTTATACAAAAAATATATCTAAAAAACGACGGACTGCGTCGTCTAATTTTTTTTAAAAAAAAATAAAAAAAACATGGTGACGGACAACGTCGCTACGTTTTAAATTTTTTAATTATTTTTTTCAGAAATGCGACGGCAGGAGGATCCCCATCCGTCGCTTTTGTTCTCGGTGTTCTTGAAATAGCGACGGACTTAGGGTCCCTGTCCGTCGCTATTCTGAAAAATTTTAAAAAAATAATTCAGAAATGCGGCAGACTAAAGAACACTGTCCGTCACTTTTCTTTTTAAAAAAATCCAAAAAATCAACAGACTAAAGGACACTATCCGTCACTTTTTCTGTAATTGTTTTGACAGCAGAAACCTGCAGTGTCTGTTGCCCACCTGCAAGTAAAATTCAATTCAATTATGTCCATTCCAACATAACTAACAACAAACAAAATACGCAAAATACATAATAAAAACATATATAATTAATCACTCAAAATGAATAAAGTCAAAATTTACAACGATTTAAAGTCTTTCAAACTTAACCAAAAAATTTAAAATGTTCATTAACTAACATAGTAACCTAAGGACTATTTTCTATGTATTCACCACTTTATTCTTCCTTGCTTGTTTCATTTTCGTCATCCTCCCATTCCTCCTCCTCAATTGTTTCATATTCATTGTCTTCCCATTCCTCCTCCTCAAATGATTCATATTCCTCGTTTACTTCTTCCTCAACATTTGGCATTATAAGCTCATCGTTAGAAACCTCTTCTAGTATGTATTGAGGATGTTCTAGTGTGGTTTTCAACTCAACATCAACTTGTTGTTGAACAAGTGCAACATCATTTTGATACGACACATCTAATACATTCTCAATTTCAATTATTCTCATAGGTTTTGTCTTAATAACAACCCACCAATTAGCCTTATCTCTACACAATGGATATGGAACGTAATAGACTTGCTTAGCATTTTGAGCAATGATAAAAGGATCATAACTTCCGTATTGTCTTGTGTGCTTAACTTCAATTATATTATGTTGTTGCTCCATCATTGTGCCTCTATGTGATGGGTCAAACCACTTACACAGGAATAATACTATCTTTTTTTAGGTCAACCTGAATATATTACTTCAATAATCTCTTGAATGACACCATAATAATTAATAGTTTGTCCATTACTGTCAACATCACCTTAAACGCACACACCGATTTTCTTGTACATAAAAACTTCTTCAGTTTGAAACTTAAAATCATTCACACAATATTTATTCATTGTATGTATTGAAAATTCAGGCCCGAGTGTGATCTCTTTCACTAATGGCAAATGTTGGACATTTGAGTATTTATCATAAACCTACAAATTGATTTCAAAATATTAAAATTTACTATAAAATGAATACATTAAATGCTTATTGAATATAAGTTTTCACACTTACATAATTCTTTAGCTATTTGAAAAACCTCGTATATATGGCTTCACTGTCCCATGTATTTACGAATAAGCTGATATTGATATGTACAACTTTGTTAGTTAGCAAACACTTATTACTATGTAATTTGATAATATAATTTAACACTTACTTAAGATATGGCTGAATTTTTAGACAATTAAGCAGAATATGGGTCACGGCTGATTGTGTTTTCATAGTAATGACGCCTCGTCTTTCACTCCTTTTAGATCCTTGACCACTTTGATTAAAAATTGAAATCGATGGGAACATCGAGTCACTATCACCCTCATCGTTGCGATTAGGCCTATTGCTCCTACACGGCACTTCATCCCCAAAGTAATAGAAATAAAAGTCACCAGTTTCTCTCGCAATATGAACTTGAACAATTGAAGTCACCAGTTTCTCTCGCAATATGAACTTGAACAATTGATCCTTCGATCTTTCCCCTCTACTTAATTGTTTGTTTACAGCTTTCAATTTTTCTGTATGTATATATCAATATATGTTAACAAATAATTTTAGTATATATATAATATAAATAACTTAATTACTTATATAAGAAAATCATTACCTCTCAAATGGATACATCCACCTTGTTTGAACTAGACCTCCAAGGCGGACTTCTATACAAGATGAATCGAAAGATACTCCATCACATCAAAGAAACCGCATGGGAAGATCTTCTCTAGCTTTCTAGTAATAATAAGAATATTTTCCTCCATCATGTCTAAACTATTTTTCAGCAACTTTCCTGAACATAAATCTCTAAATAAAAGACTTATCTCTGTGATTGACTTCCATATCCTTTCAGGTAGATGGCTAAAAGCGATGGAAATCAAAGTTTTCATGAATACATGACAATCATGACTTTTCATACCTATCAACTTTCCTTCATTCAGATCTGCCCGTTTACCCAAATTCGAAGCATATCCCTTTGGCATCCTCAAATTTTTAACCTATTCACATATTTCACATTTCTCATCCAATGTGAAAGAAAAAATAGCTTTAGACTTGACAATTTTACCATTTTGTAGTTCTTGCAATCACAATTCTTTTCTCCTACAGTATTTCTTTAAGTCCATTCTAGCTATTGGGTTGTCTTTTGTCTTACCCTTAACATCTATTAATGTGTTAAATAAATTATCAAAATATTTTTTTCAATGTGTATCACATCAAGATTATGTCGTATGAGATTATCCTTTCAATACGGCAATTCTCAGAGTATGCTCTGTTTGGTCCAATTATGTTCAATACCATATCCAGGAAGTCTAGAAGGTGGAGCTTCTGTAACTTTATGTAATTGAGAAACTCTCTTTCAAATTTGATGTCCTGTCAATGATGGCAATAGAGAGTCATTTTCAACCCTATTTTTTTTGAAAGCATGTTTCATCTTTCTAAACTCGTGGTCCATTGGCAAGAACTGACAATGACAATCAAATCATGAATTTTTTCTGTCATGCTTTAAGGTGAATGCCTTACTATTTTTCATGCAATGAGGACAAGCAAGCTTTCCAATAGTTATCCAACCAGACAATATTCCGTATGCAGAAAAATCATTAATAGTCCATATTAAAGAAGCACGCATAATAAAATTCTGCTTAGTAGATATATCATAAGTCACTACGCCATCAAACCACAATTGTTTAAGCTCATCTATCAATGATTGTAAATAGACATCAATTAAACTTTTTGGATTACAAGGATCCGAAATAACACAACTTCAAAAAATGTACGGACTTGTCATGCATATCTTAGGAGAAAGATTGTACGGAGTAAAAAATACAGGCTAGCAAAAATAAGGTGAGGCAGCATTAGAGAATGGTGTGAAGCCATCTGAACACAACGCCAATCTAACATTTCTTGGTTCACTAGCAAAATCAAGATACATGTTATTAAAATGCTTTCATGCTTTTGATACCCGACGGTCTTCTATATTCACGATGACATCTCATATATGGGGCAGGCCTCATCGATGCGTACAATCTCTTTAATCTAGGAATAAGAGATAAATAATGCATCGCCTTAATTGGGACCATTTTTTTCACATGAGTCCTCTTATAACGAGCTTGTCCATAAAACCTATAATTTTTTAATTCACTATCAATCCTGTAGAATAACATGCAGCTATTAACACAACAATGAATTCTATCATACGACAATTCAAACTTGGAAACCAATCTCTTTGCCTGATAGAAGTTCTTAGGTAGGTTAAATTTTGGATTAACCAATTCGCCCAAAAGATTAATCATTGAGTCTATAGACGCATGAGGAACACTCCAATCTGATTTAATATTCATTAATCTAACTGCAACTGACAAAACAGAATGCGAACTTCTTCACATAGTGGACGACTAGCCTCTTCTAATTGTTGATAAAAATGTATTGCTTCTTCATTAGGAGTTCCATCAAAATATTGCTCGGGTTCCATCCCACCTTGAACCTCAAAAGCATCATTGACTATTTCATGAACTCTATCATGCTGAAATGTAACATGTTGAACTCTATCATCTGAAACCCTATCTTGTTCAATCATAATTTGACCAAGTGGTGCAAGCACATTATATTCATCCACGGGCAGCAGATTATAAAATATATTATTCAATCTATCTATTTCTTCATGATCAACCATACAAAGTATCTTGACTTAAATTCATTACCATGCAAATGAACCATAATTATATCTGACTTAAAAAATTTCAAGCACCTACATTTACGACAAAGACACATAACCAATTCATTTCTCTAAAAAATATCTAGTGTCATTGCATGATCAATAAAACTTCTTACGCTGTAAATAAATTCAGGTTTCAAACCACCACCAACTTCATAGTGCATGTTATACATCCACAAACGATGATCCATCTACAAAATTATGTATATTCAAGCTTAATTAGTTCATAAAAACCACAATTCATATATTAAATTACAAACTAATTCCAATAACTAAACCAAATCAAAGTTAAGTGTTAACACTAGATGAAAACAAATCGATCTTGCAAGAAAATTAATTTTTTCATCAATAGGATCAACTAGTGTTGTCACTTATGCTAAACTAACACATTATCACTAAAACACACTCTAAAAATTTAAACATTCTAAAGTTCATAACTTTGAATTTCTTCCAAACATCAAAAATCATATAACCCAATATTTTTCTAAATTCAACTTTCAAACATCTTATATTCAACTATTTTCTAAGTTCAAGATTTCTAATAACATTCTAACTTCAAAAACACTTCTATTCTAACACAAAATACCCAATTCACAATCTAATTCAAAAAACTCTCAATTCAAGTATCTAAGTTCGAAAATTCAACCATTACCTAACTTCTAATTACTTCTTAGCTCTAACTTCTAATTCACAATACTATAATTCCAACTCAAAAATTTCCAATTCACATCTAATTAAAAAAAATCAATTCTAACTAAAACCCTAAAATCAAATATTAGTACTTCATTCACAATCAAATATACAAATTAATATGTTAATAATGTAAATTCAACAAACTAAATACAATAACCTAACAAACAAATCAAAAATTACTCAAATCGTAAAAAACTAACATAAACATACAAAATCCTAACCTTAACTTGATTTGAAAAAGCTGGGGGTTGGCGGCGAGGGAAGGAGGCGGCGGCAGCAACTCGCCAGACAGCGGCGCGCGCGGGATAGGTTGGGTCGTAATGGTTGGGAAATTTTAGAGAGAGTAAAAGAGGAGAAGAGAAAAGAAGAAAGGGGGAAAATGAAAGAAATCCCTGTCAAGTCCCGAGAGGGTACTCTAGGTGTGGCCGATACTCAGAAGTCCCCAAGCGAACAACTTGGCCTATTCACACAATCATTCAACCAACTCTTTATCAGCGGAAGACTTAACTCATCAAGATGATCAAATAGCTACTTATAGAATAAGGCCAAAGGCCAACAATCTATCTAATCCAATCAACAAAACTAGTACGAATGAAACTAGCCAAAAGACAATCTCGAATCAACAAGTCAACAATCTAATCTATGAAGCCTCTATCACTACTATCTAAATGGTACCAATGACAGGTTCATGGCTACCAATGAAGATAACTAAACTCAAAAGCTAGAAAGACAAATGTGGTATCCTCTTGAAGTAGAGAGGACTCACAAATCAGCTGAATACGAATAGATCCTCAATGATGCGCCTGTTGATGATCTCTAGTACCTGTCTCTGCATCATGAAATGATGCAGGACCAAATGGACGTCAGTACGTGGAATAGACGAGTATGTAATATGGCAGAATGAAACATGCATAAGGTAGAATACTATCAACTTAGATAACTCAAATCAATAAGTAAAAAGCTCGATCAAGATGTCATAAGTCTAAAGCAAGAGTAAGTCTTAGACAAAGACCAATCATATACAATTCAATCCAATTCAATCAAATCAGAGTACTATCAAGACCTATATGGGAGTTTATCCTATTCGACAACAATTACTTATGAGCCAGTGATTGTACAACAAGCTCGTTGTTGTTGCCACAACCGTCCAATACCTTGACAGGATAAAGGACAAATCTACCAATCTGAATCCAATAATCAACGAGTCTTATATTTTCAAGAGAATAAAATATGGAAACATCCAACTTTAACGATTCAATCCTCTCCTACGTTTGGCGACATAGTTATTGAGTTCGAGTTATTACTTACTCTTACCTAATTTGGTGTTCGATACTCCTCCCAAGACTCAATGCTCATAAAATAATCAATCCTAATCAACCAATTAAAAAGCCCTATATGGAACTTTATTAGTTTATCGGTTCGATCCAATCAATCCTTTCAGACAATCAATCTTTCAATCATTCCCAAATCATTCATTTATGAGTAGTTGGGGCAATCATTTATGATAACATTTAGTTAAAACCGTTCAATTTAGTTCAATAATGACGATGCAAAAACTATCAAGTTTCATCAAGACTATCATCATACTCACATCCCAATCACAATTATACATTCACAAGCTCAAGGCTCTAGACTCAATCCTTAATCGTATTCATCCAATATTAGTCAAAATATCATGAGGGTTTATGAAGTAAATAGTCAAAAATTATTTGTTCAATAATAAGTTCATAGAAATCCTCAATTATGCAATATTATGTAAAAATATGTTAAGTTTAAAGAAGATTCTCAAGAACACAATCATGGAGACTCAATTCATTCACAAATCAACCTATCACAATCGAGGGGACTCAATTCATTCACAAATCAACCTATCACAATCTTGGGGCACATGGAAGAACAAAGTTCATGCTTTAGTTTAGCCTTACATACCTGGGATGAAGACAGGACAATCAATCTTGCAAGATATTGTTTGAATCTTTTGAACCCTAGCCTCTTCTCCACTCCTTAGCCCTAGCTCTTAAGTTAAATTAGCGTAAAAGACTTAAGAATGCGTTTAGGAACTCTTTTAAGGTCAAAAACGATCTATATCAGTCGTGGGTAAGTATAGGAAGGGTGGAAAAAAGATCGGAATGCCCCTCCTTAAGAATAAAAACGGTAGAAAAATTGACATGTGGGGGACTAGGTCCGTGACGCGGACTGATTCCCTCATATTGTAATTTTTTTCTAAAATTTTTCTGAACGAATTCTTATTCCGTAGAAAATAACTTGGATAGAATTAAGTCCAATCCGCGGCAGGTCCGCGATGCAGGACTGTCGCCCACTTCTCTGTTTTTTCATCGTTTTACTCTAAAAAATTATCTTTTGATCTGATTGGCCTAAAATTCAACCAAAATCATAGATTTTCCCATACAATTTTTCACCCTGATCAATATTCGGCCTCGAATTGACCGAAAAAGTTAAGGAAGATGCGTTAAACGAGCAATCACTCATCTAGGGGTATTTGGATAATTTTATCGGGTGTAACAATTCCGCATCTGTTCTGAGATATTTTTAAAAAAGAGATGGACAGCATCGCTTAGTCCGTCGCTTTTTTGGTTAAAATTGGTCAAACATTTTTTTAAAAAGCAACAGACTTGACGACACTGTCCATCGCGAATTTAAAATGTTTGACTAAATATTTTAAAATGAAGCGATGGACTAAGCGACACAGTCTGTCACAATAATTAAAAAAATATTTATAAATCAAAATTAATTAAGAGCGATGTTGTCCGTCACTTTTAATTAATTTATAAATAATTTAATTAAAAGTGAAGGATGGCGTCACTACTTATATTTAAAAATTATTTATGAATTATGGTGCAAACAACCGCCAAAAAAAAGACAGACAAAGCAACGCAGCCCGTCGTTTTTTTAAAAAAAATAATAAAATACTAAAACGATGGATAGTATCACTTTTACCGTCGCTTTTTACTAGTGATGCAGTCCATCGCTTTTTCATCCGTCGTTTTTTAGCAGTTTTTTAGTAGTGGCTATATTATTTCCACACTTTGTTGATAATCAACAAAAATATTAAAGAGAGTGTAAAACACTTGATGCTGATATGGCAAACAACTAACAAATGATACATCTAACATTTTAATTTTTCTTTTTTCAAACAGAAAAAAATATTTAAAATCTATTATAAGATGATATAGTATTCTTACAAAATGTAATTTACACCCCCATAACCCCCGACCCTGACCCCCTCCCCCCCTCCTTCCATGTTGTTTCATACCTCTAATTCACTCTCTCTATTTCTTATTAAAAAAAATCGTCTGACAAAGAAGTATAATTTCAATTAGAATTTTTGAAGATTACTATATCCTAAATTCTAGTTCATATCTATATAAAGAATAATATAACACCTCCAATATTGCATAAACACATGGGATAATTAAGAAATCAAGATGTGATCAAATTGTTCTTGATAATCGAATACTTTAAGATGATACACAAAATTCTTTTATGAAGATTAAATAAATCTCAAGTAGATTCACATCATCATAATTCGAGAAATTCACCATTAATTAATAAGAGCAATATTAACATATTTCATACTAGACATATACCGCGAGCTACACAAATCATGATGATACAAAAAAAGTTCGGAAGGATCTTATAGACACCAATGGAAGGGCTTTCACGTGTGGATGATAGCTTGGATGGCCAAAATGAAGAGATTCAAGATGAAGGAATGGTGGAAAGGATTAGCTATTCGTGGCTTCAATTTAAAAAGTTCGAATAAGCCACTTTTGGGTTTTTTGTGTAAAAAAAGTTGCTCTTGTAAAAGGCATCCTATAAATAAATGCCTTGGCCATTTTTCAAAAAAATTATTCTGGATGTTGAATGAAGAAACTCTTTGAAGAGTGTAGGTGCATTCTCTTTAGGTTAGTGGATGAATTCATATGTTGATTTAAAATTTCTTAATATTGATTTCACTTGAGATTGCTCATTTGTGATTTCAATTGAATTTGTTTCTTTTCGAATTTCAATTTCTCTTCTTCCTTGATTTTGTCTTGGATACAATTGAATCTTTCTTTCTTCACTTCTCATTCCCTATTTCTGATCTATCTTATTTTTGTGGTAGTTAAACTTCGCATTTGATTTTTGATTGGGTTCTCATTCCTAATTAAAATCTTATCATTGATGATTCTTAAATTACAGAAAAATCTTAAAGAGAGAAAAATCAAAGACCAAAACTAATTTGTATTCATAATATTTTATTAATTTATATTTTTTTCATATTATATTTGAACTTACAATTTATTCTTTATCACTTTACAAACAAAAATATTAACAAATGATCAAAAAATCAAAGAATTGATATTTTTATTTATTAATTAAAAAATAAATTAGGTTATAAAAAATGGAGTCTTTGACAGTATTCTAAATATAAATTAAGAGCCCGTTTGGATGTGCTTTAAGTTGGTTAAATCAACTTATAAGTCCCTTTTTAGCTTTTGGACATGTTTACCTAATGCTAATTTTAAGTCATAAAGTTTTTAAAGTCAGTCAAAAATAAAAAGTTAGAATTTCTAACATTTTTTTCTAAGTGCTTAAAGTCAGTTTGTTTGACCATGAAAATTATTTTTATATCCCTTATATTTTAACTAAATTCTCAAATTACCCTTAGTTCTAAAAGCACTTCATCCATAAAAGTGACTTTTTTAAGCACATCCAAACGGGCTCTAAATATGAATTCATTATATTTCTTCCTCCTTACGTCTTTTTCCTTTCTTTTTCTAATCACAATATATTCTTCTGTTATATCACTAACATATAAAATAAATAAATCACTAAAGTTCATATAATAAATAACAGAAAATCATAATATACTGCAAATATAAGAGTTCAGCTCGAATAGTAATTATCCTTTCATCTATAATTAAAGGTTCTAAAAAAAACTTTTCAATAAAAATCTAAATTAATCTAAATAAAATCTAAAAATTATCCGTTTAATCGTTGACGGTCGTGATGGATTCCCCAACTACGGATCCCAAAAAGCAAGTGAGCTGCCGCTACCAAAAACTCCACCGCTTGTTGTGCCGTTAAAAGGTGCAGCAAGTTCTCGATGGTCCTCACCCTCACCTGATCAGCTTTCTCCAATATTTCCACAAGTCTTTCCATCTTCCTATCAATGCTTCCAATTATATCATTTGCATTATCCTACAAGTAAAAACATATCGTAAAAAAAAAATATTATTTTAAAAAGTTATAAATATCTCAATTATGATACATATATATAATAAATATTCAATAAACATCCTTTTTAATGACTTCTTGTTGAAAAAATAAGAGAAAATATAATTAAAAAAGAAGATGATGACTTTGAAGAATGAAAAATCACTTTTTTTAAAAAGAAATATTATCCGTATACATATTGAATTTACTTTTATATATATTAAGAAATGACTTTCATAACAGTCATATTCTTTTATGAATAAATGACTGTTCATAGTAATCATGCTCTTTCATAAATAAATATATCTATTAAATTTAAGACCTTATATATTAACAAAATATTCAACACTTGTTTCATTATTTTTACTATACACACCTTTGAGAAATAATAAATTTTAAAAAATTGAAGTACTTACCTGCCAATCGGAAAGTTCTTCGGTGATGGTATTTTCTTGATAGATAGTCTTACACTGAAGATCACTTAATCGAGTGAGCTGATTTTGAGATAAGTGTCCAAGATCGTCCCAACAAAAGCCATTAAGAATGTCAATTATGTGAGACTCAAAAATAATGCCACATTCAGAGTATATAATATGGAAAGCAGTAGTAGGTCGCCATCCAGAAATCCAATACAAAGACTGTTCAAGAGAATTGCTAATGACTTAACTTCATAATATTCCTTTATATGTGATGTGAATTTTTGTATTTGTTTTGTGTGTAACTTGTGTTGTTCTTCATTTGTGGTAGATTTTGGTGATTTGTTCATTTGTTGTACTAGTTCACCAAGTTGTTCATGCCATTCTTCATGGAATTTTTGGAAATTTGTCATTTTTTTTACTATACTTTTTGTTTTGATAATTGGATTGAGGTTTAATCTTTTGAGTAGGTTAATTTATATGCCTTTGAGTTTTGGCGTATGTGCATGATTCTTGAGTTTGGGAACTTGCAAGAATTTATAACGTCTGATAAAATATCTACAAGTTTTTAATGTATGTGCAGGGGCGGTTCAACATACTTGGGAGATGAGGGTCTATCCCGAAATTTTAATTTAAAATTTAAAATTTAAATAAATTTTATATGTATTTATTTAAAAAAAAATTATATTCTTTAGATGTAAATTATTACTTAATATTTTTTTTATAAATGATTTCTTTGAATATTTTTTTCCTGCAGTTGTAAGTTCTAGGTAAGATTTTATCAATTTCATGTTGAAAAATATTTTTTCACTAAAACAATCATTATATGAATTGTTAACATAATTCTATAAATAATTATAAGTTGATAAATTTTAATTAAAAGATAAAAGTTAGAATCATAAAATTTGATTCAAAAAGTTGATAACTTCATCCCCACTTTAATATGCTTGTTGCAATGCTTAAAAATTTAAGAAGATATAAAAAAAGAAGAAGTTGATATTCTAGTTTGTTCAACACTTTTCAACTATTGATTTATATTTTGATAGAGTATTACTCTAACTTATCAAATATTTTGAAAAAGTGTACAAAAAGAAGTCAAAAAGAATAAAATAATGTATATATTAGTGGAGAAAATGTAAGAGGCAAAACGATATTTAGATTTATAGGGTTAAAAGAGAATAAAATAATATAATTTCTTTTTAAAAAAAATACTTTTTATTATAAATAATTAATTTTTTATAAAATATTAACATATAATTTATTCTTGATAAAAATTTAATATCCTCGAAATTGAAATGAAAATTTCACTGAACATACATAAATATTTAATTAATGCGGAATGTAGTACAAAAATGAGTTCTTGGTTCAGCGGCGTGTTTAGCTCCGATAATGTTAAAAAGATGGAAAAATTACCTAAGTATATTTTTTTATTTATCATATTTTTTTATTACTTTTATCTATTTAAAAGAATTTTTAAAATCCTTTTTTTATTCAGATACATTAATTCAGTAATTCGAATACATTAATTTAGTAATTCTAATTCATAAATTATCTATATGTTCAATGTATCATGCTTTAAATATTACATGTTGATATATAAAATCCTAATTAATGTATCTAAATTACTAAATTAATGTATCCGAGAATCCGAATACATTAATTTAGTAATTCGGATACATTAATTCTTATTCATAAATTATCTCTATATTCAATATACCATGCTTTATATGTTACTTGCTGATATATAAAATCCTAATTAATATATTCAGATTACTGAATTAATGTATCCGGATTATCATATTTTTAAGGGATTTCTGTAAATTGAAAAAAATAATAATTATCCCTCTACTGATTCCTAAAAAATCTACTAAAAATATGTTTTAGCAGTTGATAAAAATTATGTAATTACTAGTAATGTAAATATTAATTATATGGATGTTAATTATTTTATTTTTTATCAGGTATAAGATAATAAATTAAAGGGTAAGTTGGTAATTGATTAGGAGTAATATCATATATGTATTATATCATATATAAATAATATAATACTTTTTGATAATGGATTAGGATCATGTATAAAATTATATGGTGTTTGATTTATAATTTAAAAATTGATATAATAATTAATAAATGTATAAGTTTGATGAAATTTATAAATATTTTATGCTGAATATAAGATTGAATAATTAATACATATATTATTTTATGTAAATATTAGTTAACAGATTTTTTTACAATTTATACATGTATTAGTTATGTGAGATTTTAAATAATAAATCAAATACAATAATAATTTTATCCATAAATAGTTTCTTTCCTAATTAGTTATATATCAAATGTGATATTACTTACTCAGAATTTAATACTTATAGAACTCACATTCAAACTAGCTACAAAACAATTCTTTTTTCATAATTTATATACATATTAATTAAGTGAATTTTTAAATTGCAATCCAAATATCGTATTATTTTTATACATAAATAATTTATTTCTAACTAACTATTAAATATTATATAAATTATATAAAAATTAATGCATAAACAAATTATCTATTTACTAACTATCAAATAACCCCATTTTTTAAAAGAGACATCTACCTTTCTTTGTAGAAAAGAAAACCTCAACCTATAGATATATATTAAAGTTAGCTATAAATAAAGTGACAATGCCCAAAAAAATAAAAAATTATTAGATTGCAAGGAGTTATCCACTAGGAGTAGATTGTTGTTGGACCGTCAAAATATTTATTTTGAGATTATTTTTTTTTGAAAAATCAAATATTTGGCTAATTAATAAAATTATTTTTAAATAAAAATAATTTTTTTGCTATTGAAAAGAAGCTATAAATTTCTGCTTCTTACAAAAAGCATAAGCAGAAGGAAAAATATTTTTCAAAATCAAAATATCCCCAACAAAAATATAACAATAAGAATATATACAAAGTACACGAAAGATATATATATATATATTCTCTTAGGGAGCTAAATTTGACATAACATATCACAATTGAATGATGTGAAAAAATAAAAAATGATTTATTAAAAGTGTACCTAATAATGATGTAAAACATTTCAGTTATGTATAATTATAATAAATTAATAAATATTATATTTAAATGATCGCCACTTTATAAATATCTTAAATTGTAATATTCGTTTCTTAATTTAATTATTATTACATATTAATTTAAGCTTTAAAATCATGATCCAATTTTAAAATTTTAAAAGTCATATATTTTAAATTCTGATTCTGTCTCATATGTCTTATTTGTCGAATTGCTATCTGTTGAAGTAGCTGAACTCATCATACGACAGCCAAAAGATAGTATCAAAATGTAGAAGCCAATTTTATAATTTTAATTTTATAAATTATAAATTTTATAATAAAAATTTAAGTGATATTAATTAAATTTTAAATTTAATATTTATATATATTTAATAAATTTATTAAGATAAATATACAATTTAAGTAAAATTTACTGAATTCGACATATGCAAATTACTAACTCCGCTCCTGATTGGGATTGTTATTAATTTATTTATTTTTTATTTGATGATATATCACAAAGTTATAAAATATTACATAGCAAAGAAAAAAACTACGAACCAGAATAGAAAAGCTTATCCCCCACCGATAAATAAATATTTCATAATATCCTAGCATCATCTCTATAGAGATATAACTCAGCTGCAAGATATTTTAAGAAATACCATCTGCAAAATTTCTTACCTCCAAGGCCATACATAAAGAAATAAAGTTAAATAATGTAATTGGTCTAAGCATTTTTTTTTCTCAATTGGTGTTTGGAATCGGTATTGAAGCTTCGATTAAATTTGAGTGAGTGCAAGATTTTTTCGAACCCGACATCTCTGTTGGTTAAGGGTAAAATAATTCCTCCACTGTACCACAATCCATGTTGATTGTCTAAGCAGATTCTAATAGCCAGAATATTTATTTTTAAGGTCATAAGGGTGTGTTTGGTATAGAGAAATTTTGAAAAATATTTTCTAATTTTTTTATATTTGATTGGTTAAAATATTTGAAAAATATTTTTTGTAGGAAAATAAATTTCTTAAAAATGAGGAAAATGATTTCCTTAATGAAGATAGGGAAACAAGGTGCATAAGTAACGTTTAACTTTATTATCTCTTTCCGCCCACCCAATCCCGCCAATTCCCACCCCTTGACTATCTCATCCCGCCCTCCCCCGCCCTCGAACCCCCGCTCCCAATCCCTTCCCGCCTTCATAGTATTTTGTTAAATAACACTCTTAGGGGTCATTTGGTGTGAAGGATAACATCAAATGGTTTCGAGATTAAATTATAATGCCACTTAATTTGTTGTTTGGTTAGCAAATTCGATATAACTTATCCCGAGATAAATAATTAGTACTATGATAAGTTTTTCCTCCTCTTGGGTGGTATAGTAATTCCGGGATAAAATAGAGAAAATGACAAAAATATCCTTTTAAACCTTTTTTATACATCATTTTTCACATTCATGTATATTATTATTTTAAATATCATGTATAATAACATTTATAATCTTCACTACTCCTTATTTTTATGATAATTATTTATATTTTTAAATTAAAAAAATTAGACTATACAAATATAATTAACATTTATTAATTTATTTGACTAATTCTTATGTTTATTTATGTTTTGATTTCTCTACTACTAACTTACATATTTTTAATTATATATTTTTTTAGTCACTTGAAAGCTTGTATTTTATATATAAACTAAAATAAAAACTTTAGTATTTTACAATTTAAGAGTGATATATTAAAAAAATTAGACTATACAAATATAATTTTTATTTATTAATTTATTTGACTAATTCTTATGTTTTGATTTCTCTACTACTAAATTACATATTTTTAATTATATATATATATATATATTAGCCACTTGAAAGCTTGTATTTTATATATCAACTAAAATGAAAACTTTAATATTTTACAATGTAAGAGTGATATGTGCTTAAATGAAGTGATATGTATAATAATCATCTTTTACTTTAACAAATTTAAGATTATTTTTAAGCTAAATAAGATGAAACGTTTATTTTTAAAACTTTTATTTTTAAGAATGAATAACTAAAGCTTGCAAAGAAAATATAAAAAACTAAATAAAGTGAAGGGTATTTTTGTAGACATACCACTTGTTCTTAAAATTTATACAATGCATATTATTTTGAATACAATAAATCAAACAATCACTAAGAAATAATCAAAAAAATAAGCTCAGCATAACTTATCACATCATAATTAATCCCAACATAACTTATCTATCATAATTAATCCATCATAACTTGTATTCAAACCAAACGACCCCTTAGGATAATATTTTCTTTCTTACTTACCAAACACTAGAAAATAAGTAAAAAACCTACTTAATTTTTTCTAGAAAATTATATTCTGTAGAAAACATTTTCCTTCGTACCAAAATCTTATCTTTTAATAGTAATTTTAGTTAGGAGAATAAACACCAAACCAACTTCTTTGAAAACAAACAACCCTAATTCTAATAAAGACTATAGGAAAATTGATATCTTATCAGCAATTAAGTCTCTAAGGAATCAATAAATCCAATTACAAAAGCAATCATTTATTACTTACGATCACGAAAATTACGTGTGTGTTCGATGAAAATTCAAAACAGAAAATGGCCTAAAATGCTCTTGAAAAATTGGAATTGCTTGACTATAAGAAGAGAAGCTCACAGACGAGATTAAAAGACAGAACATATAAAAGAGAATTCAAGGGTAAGGACGAGATGGAAATGCCCCTCATCCATTTATTCGGCCTAAAATGTCCTTGACATCCATCTTTATGTCCAAAATGACATTTTCTTTAACGGAAAAGGCAGGAGGGGCATTTTTATACCATTTCCAATGGTTCGAAGGCATTTTAGGCCCTTTGATTTATAATTAATTTTAAATAATTAAATTGTAACCAATAGATGGCCGCCACGCGTTTAAAAAATTATTAAAATTCTGTTAAATAAATTTTGATTTATAATTAATTTTAAATAATTAAATTTTAACCAATAGATAACCGCCACGTATTTAAAAAATTATTTAATTAAAAGTATGTTAAAGAAAATGTCATTTTTGGAGGTGGATGTCAAGGGCGGTAATTTTCAATATTTTATATGATAATCATCCACCTTTAGTTTCAAAAATGACACTTTCTTTAACATAATTTTAATTAAATTAATTTGAATAATTTTTTTAAACACGCGGAGTCCATCTATTGGTTAAAATTTAATTATTTAAAATTAATTATAAATCAAAATATAATTTTAATTAAATAATTTGAATGATTTTTTAAAATATGTGCGACCATCTATTGGTTACAATTTAATTATAAATGAAACTTTATTTAACAAAATTTTAATTAAATAATTTGAATATTTTTTTTAAACACGTGAGCGACCATCTGTTTGTTACAATTTAATTATTTAAAATTAATTATAAATCAAAATTTATTTAACAAAATTTTAATTAAATAATTTGAATAATTTTTTTAAAACACGTGGTGGCCATATATTGGTTGCAATTTAATTAATTAAAATTAATTATAAATCAAAATTTATTTAACATAATTTTAATTGCAGAAAAGGGGCTAAAATGCCCTCGAACTATTAGAAATGGTACAAAAATTCCTTCATGCCCAATAAGGGCATTTTAAAAGGTCATTTTTAGATCTAAAGGTGGATGTCAAGAGCATTTTAGGCTCAATAAGTAGATGATGAATATTTTTGTACCATTTTCAATAGTTCGAGAATATTTTAGACTATTTTTCGAATTCAGAACGAGGAACATGGAATCTCAATAAAACAATAATAAGCTTTGGCAACTACCTTTATAGAAATATTGATATTTGTTTATCCCCTCATCAAGTGTTCCCAATACAATCTTATAAAGCATATACAAGTATAAATTTAAGTTAGTAACAGTGAAATTTTTTCCTTCTTTAAATTTTGACACCCTTTAATCAAAATTCTGGATCCACCACCACTGATCAACACCATTCATCAAACTCATTTGTTCAAACCAATGCCAATTTCTAATGCCTACTGTGTTTCCTAAACATTTAGGTCTACATAACAAACAACACATAGGACATTAGCATGTAATTGTACAACAATACCAACAACAACATGCCCACAGTATCTCATAAGTGGCAGTGGATATGCAAATCTTACCTCTACCTTAAGAGATAGACACTGTTTCTAATAGATCTCTGGTTCAAGAAAAAACATAACAAAGCAATCCGAGAAAAGAATATAATAAAGTGAAAGAATCCACCATAAAATACCAAAGATAGTATGACTAAGAGCCTGTTTGTGAGAGAGTTTGACAAACTTTAAAATACCAACTTTTAAGTCATTTTTAACTTATGAGAGGGTTTGACAAATTTTAAAATGATTTATAATAAGTTAAAATTGACTTAAAATAAGTTAACAATCAAAAGTAGGACTCTCCCTACTTTTTATTTTTTAACTTATAAGTCATTTAAGTTTGACTTTTTATTTTTTAATTTAAAAGCTACTTCTTCAATCAATCCAAACGGGCTCTAAGCATCTGGTAAAAAAGGAAACAGAATACTAAACGTTAGCATGTATACCAGAAAACAGCTTTCAGAAATTTTCTCAAAATGAAGACAAGGTATGCAATAAAACAGAATACCAACTTTTAAAACAAAACTATTTTCACTTCAATCTTTTTAACGATACTCAAATGGCTCCTATATAACATTAATCCTACATACACTCAAATTTTACGTAATTAATTATCGGGTATACGTGCACCCGATAATTTTTAATTTTTTTTTTTTTTTGTATATTATAGTGTACTCATTTGGGTACACTGGAAGGCATTCTTTTTTTGTTATTGTTCCTTAAAAGATAGTGAGAGCCCCTATCTTCAAAATTTTGGAGGATCCGCCTATGCCTGCTATTAAACTTCCTCCCCGTCCTCCTCCTTCTTCTTCCTCTAATTGTATCACAACTCTCATAGTTATGACACCTCCGTTGCAATTTTACGGGAAAAGCTTGTTATTAGCAAATAATAATGAAGATCGGTAGCTTATTAATAGCAAAAATAATTTCTAGCACTTTTTTGTGGTTTAAAATGAACAAATGTTTCAAATTTCAAAAACGTATAATTAAAAAAAATAATCAAAATTAGCAGTCTTTAGTGGTGGCACCAGCTTCTATTGTCAAGCCTCGATTGCTCTAGTTCCCTACACTGTCATGACACCATTTCACTGCACAAACACCATATTGACCCACAGATTATATCTGTAGAGTAAATGCAAAACTGCTCATACCGAGCTAGCAACCTGTTCATGTTTGCAACAATAATATAGGCATAGAGAAGATCAAGGAAAATTACTCGGTTTAACCAGCAAATTAACATCCACGAATCCAGACGTGAGAACCACCATAGTAGTTAAACAAAACGGTTAAAAGAAAAAGGCTCATGTACATGACCAAGTTTAGGACCCAAAAGATAGTGAGGTCCAAAAGGTTCAGTTTTCCCCCACTCTTGCAGTTTATTTCTTTCCACGAAGTTTCGCACCAAGAGCTCTCTCCAGTTTAGAAATTATCTGTTGGTTTGGAATTGCCTTTCCAGACTCGTACTCCTGAATGATCTGTGGTTTTTCGTTTATCAACTGCACAACAAAAGGATTACCAAAATTATATTGATAGAATGAGTTAAGCCTTAAGCAGGGAGCGCGTGATAGAGAGATAGAGGGTACTTGGGCAAGTTGAGACTGAGTCAGCTTCTTATCCTGCCGAGCTTGCATAATGGCTTTCTTCAATTCAGTAGGTACCTTCTGATCTGAGAACAAAAACAAAAAGTAACACCCGATGTCATCAGCAAAAGATAAAATGTTTGGTTATTTTCCAGGGGCAAACCAATTAAACGTTCAACTTTAGCAATATGCGGGCATTGCCTGAAGGAGAAACCTTTAAAAGGTGTCTGCTTGTCAAATCAGGATGTAACCATAACTTGAACTCACAGAGCAGAGAAGAGCTCTTCTTCTTTTGATAACCGAGAAATTCCTAGAGCTAGTGGCGCATGGTTCAAATCGAGGAAGATAATGGGTCAGAGCAGAGAAAAGCTCTCGAACCGCATTGTATTATAGAAGTGTTTTTAGTAATAATTTCAACTCAAACTTACGTGACAGATTCTCAGTATCTTCATCAAGCTTTCTTGTGTTCAAAGTTGTACTACTGGAGGCAGCCTTGTTTGACCCAGCAGTAGCTGCATCAGAAGATAGATATCGTGAGCACTAAACATTTTTGCTCATTTTCACAACTAAAGGATCCATGTCAACAACAAAAAAAGGTCACATCAACAATGAAGTTTCGCACCGTCTAGCAATAGGCAAAACATAGAACATATGAAAATGTATATATATAAAATAGGACAAAAATATTCATGAAATGGCAAGGATTGGTATTAACCCGGATAGAGAGATACCATTCTATATAGAAATAGGTGCATTCCGACATTAAAGAGTCATTTCCTTCCCGACCCTGACTTCCCAACTTGAGTTATATCAAGAGAAATCGCCATGCAATGACAAAGCGAGAAGGGAAGTGCATATCACTCAGGACCTAGCAGTTTCCACTTAACAATAGCAAAATTCAGATTACTAGTCTCTCTTGTCAAACAAAATAGAAAATTAAACTGCACATAAAGTAACTCAGAGCCACCCTTTCCTAATGTTAAAATAGAGAAGAAAAAAGAAGGGAGATGCCTATAAATAAGGAAATCTATCTACACAGTGAAATTTCTAATTGTCACAAAATCAAAACCAGGAAGAGTAAGTTTTGATATTAACCTAAACGCAGAGAATGAATCGAGACGATATTAACTACTCTAATAAAGTACATAAGCGTGTACTCTCTACAAGCTTAAGCTTTTAGATGAGATGACTATAAACCTTAACATGGTACCAAAGCAGGCTAGGTCACAAGTTTGAGTCTCATCACCACCCATTATCACAAAGAATTACTACGTGTTTGGATCATGAAAAACAATCCGGCCCACGTGAGGGAACATGTTGAGAATATAATTAAGTACATAAAAGTGTAATTTCTCTAACAACTACTAAAACTTTTAGATGAGATGGTTACACACCTTTAACACTTAAACCTACTTACAAAAGATTGGCTAAACTGTGAATTTCTTTCTCGAACAATATGGAAATCATTCCACCTACAACAGGGAAATGATAATAACCTCAATTAACATAAACTAAAGCAGTAAACAGTAAACTCTCCTTGCCCCAAATGTATTGTTTAGGTCCACAAATCTGAAGTAACAACCTTAAACCTTGGTTCGAATCCCATTAGAGGCAACAGTCATTTGTTTCTTCGGAAAAAGCAAAATGAAAACCCTACATGCACTCATTGCAGACCAATGATAGTATAGTACTATACATGACTGCCATAATTGAAACAAAATAGGCTTGATACATAAGCAACCCCTTAAACATACCAGGATATTCCACTTAGACATTTGAACTAAGCCATATTCCAATCAAACCCCACAATTCGAATTTTGAATTTTCTTTTGTGCGTGTTCTCATTCGTCTATTAAGTAGTTAAGTTAACCACATAAAATATGTCACTTCCTTTAATTATATACATTCACCTCAATAAACTATAAAGGATATGATATATTTTGCGTGGTTAATTTAACTATCTAATAGACGAATAAGAATACATACAAAAAATTCAAAATTTAAACCAAAAGTGTCTAATTGAAACACTTTATTAGAAGTTGAGGTGTTCAATTGAAACATAACCTAGTCCGAAAGCAAATGACGATGTATTAAGCCAACAAAGAATATCCATAACACCAAATACTTATATGTAAACAGGAAACCATAGATAAAGCGGTATACGTCGAAAATGGCTGATAACCTAACCGGAAAAAAAACCCTAATTCGTACCAAACAAAAATAACCGGGAATGAAAAAAAGAAGAAGCAGGAAACAGTATAACTCATCGGAAAAAGAAGAAAAAATAGGTAATTTAGAAAATCAATAAGGCTAAGATGAGAAGACTAAAGCATATTTGTATATGAACCTTTTCTGACGGTTTCGATTTCAGCACCGGCTCGTCGGGCGGCGTTGACTGCTTTCTCATCTTTCCGTGCGGCGGAGGTCGGCGCTTTCTTGCGAATCACCACCGGTTCCCAATCTTGTGATAATCCAGCCATCTTTTTGCTTTGTTTGAAAAAATCTCTCTTTATCACTGGTTTTACTGATGGCAGATTCCAATATTTTCCTGTGAAGAAAGAAATCACGCCTAATTTATACAAAATGACCAAAATAGTCCTTAGAAGAAAATGTCCAAAATAGTCCTTAGTGTATGGGTTGCTAAAACGGCTATAGAACTGTTATGATATCGATTATTGATTAATTAGTTATTAATTATTATCGATTTATTTTTCACACGAAAATTTAATTAAGTTGTTGAGTCCATAATCAATGCAATTAGGCTTAGAAAATTACAGTGCTTTACATATATCTTTAAAGTATTTCTTTTTCGAGTCTTTTTCTATTTTTATTTATTATACAAAGAGAGAGGAAATAACAAAATAGGAAATCAAACCTTCTGTAAAAATTAAGGTACTCAACCAATAAAGTTCAAAATTACATCCTTTGAACTTTCAACATGTCTCAAGAAACCAACGATAATATAGGTATAAAGGCAAGACATTTTCTTTTAATGGAATCCACGGTCGTTATTTTTGGATGCGCACAAGGTAAAACTCCGCTCTTATGCAATAGTTTGCAAACTACACAGAAAAGGTAACCCGCTTAGGCAAGTCCGATGTGACGAACTCGATTTAGAAGGCAAACTTCTTGCTTTCAATGGCAATTGGTTTCGAACTTCAGACCTTCAATATGAAAATCCCAAACATTCTTTTCTTGACTGATTTCGGCGCACCTCGATTAATTCCATAAGATATCTGCTACCTCCCACTAAAAACAACTAGTGTAGGAAGACCATTAGGCCAGGATTGTTGAGGTGGATTTCAGATGATCTACCCTAATAATTAACTCAATTGCATCTATGAGCCAGGTCAACAATAACTACTAAGATTATGCTCCAACAACCACAGCCAAGAAGAGAAGTTAAAAAATTCAAAGGCGGGATCAATAATGCTTCATCAATCTCACTCTAATTTCCAAGGACCAAATGAGAGGATCTAATTTGTCATTTTCCTCCAACTTCCCCTTCTAATTTCTTGTCAACCAAATTGAAGAAAATGGTTGAAGCTCATTCCCAAGTTCTTCAATTCAGTTCATTCTTAATTCTATTGCAGATTATTAAGCTAATGATTATAATAACAACAATCATACAGGTCCAGATAGAACGGGATATATATCGAGAAGTCATACAGTCGAGACTAAATTGTTTGGGATTGAGCCATAGTTTCAGTAGCTTCGGTGGTAATTGTAAAAACAAGAAGTACACAGTAGTGGCAGTAGCATTACAACAACAACAAACCCAGTGTAGTCCCACAAATAGGGTGTTGAGAGGCTAGTGTGTACACAGCTTCACCTCCATAGCGGAGAAAAAGAGAACAATCATGGGCTCCTAAAAGTGCAAAAGGCAAAATCTTTAGCTCACATTTTCAATCTTCTGTTTAATTCTTTCTTCCGTAGTGTCAAACTTCTGCTTCTTCTTCTTCCCCTTAACATGGGATCTCTCCTGTTGGCAGCTTTTCTCTTCTTCTTCTTCTTCTTCTTCTCTCTTTTCCTTATGTTCAGTGAAGCTCCAATGGAAAAAGTTATTGCTGATGGTTGAAATGATTGTTATTGATGTGAGTTGAATCAGGAGCAGGGGATGTGAGTTGTAAATTTTGTATAGATTACGATTGTCTGTCGTATTGTGGTTTCAGTTTCAGATTATGATGTTTCTGTTATTCTGTCGCCTTGCATGCTCGGTACGTCATTTTGTACTAACGTCTCCGTTATCCGAGGGTGTTGTATTCATGCCTGTACGTTATCAAGTAAACAGGGATCCTCATTATATGTGGGCTTGTTCAATTGATGGTTGGTACACTTTATTCTTTTCGGATTGACTGCGTCTGAATTTTTCTTTTGCTATATAATGGATATGTCGGGGTCCTATCCCTGAGTGTTAGGGATTTTTCATTTTAGAAGCTTATGGACATTTGTTATGGGTCTGATAGTCAATTATGGCCTTGTTGTCAGTTGTATTCTCAAAGTTTGACCTTGTCGGCCTTGTATATATATTTTTGTGTGTTGGCTTGGCTTTCACGTAGTTATTATATGAAGGACCTTAGCTTGTTAATCTGTCCTGTTATTCTTTTTACTTCTATAATTGATTGGATTTTCAGTTAGTCCGTTTGGTTAAGTGAAACATTAGGTGTCGATCACACATTCACACCTCTCCAAATTTAGAGCGTGACAAAAGCTTTATTGAAATAACGAAAAGTGAAGTTAAATTTTATGTGTGAGTTCTCCATGTTACTATTGAATTAAGAAATTTGAATTGTAATTTATGTTTGATTTGATACTATCTATGGTGTGTCAATAAATGCTTGATTTAGTAGTCTGGTGCCAAAATTTGACAACTCATCCCTACAACTTGTTCTAAATTGGACGACAATATCAAATGAATTATGTTCATTAAGAATTTTTTTAATATGTTCAATAGACAATAAAACGCGAACATATTTAACAAAGAACTCTCATAATATTACGTTTGGATAGGGGTGTTCACAGTTTTGGTTAAAACCAAAACCAAATCAAAAATTTAACCAAATCGAATAAAAAAATCGATATTTGGTTTGGTTTGGTTTTAAATTTGAAAAACCGATAATATTTGGTTTGGTTATGGTTATAGTAAAAAATAATCGAATAAATAACCGAACTAAACCGATAATTATATACATAAAATTTATAATTATTTATATGTATAATATTAGCTTTTCATAAATAATTAAAGATATTTTATACCTTTTTATTATTAATTTAATTTTGATCTACTTATTTTTAAGGCCTATGTCTTAAAAGAATATGTCCAAGTCCAACAATCCAAGCCCAACTCTAAATTCTGATAAGTCGTAAGCACTAAGCAGCATATGTCCAAGTCCAACAATCCAAACCCAACTTTTGATTATATTATGGATTCTCTAGTTAGTTTAGTTTAAATATGTAATTTTTTCATTTTAATTGACAAAGTTGTTTGTATTTTGGAACCTCTGTTTGATTTGTTCTTTTAAATCTAAACTGCGTTGCAAATTTGGTCCACCTGATTTGCCATCAGCATGTCTTTCCCTCAATATGCAGCAATGTTCGCCCTTGTGGGTCGTGAGGAAAAAAAAGATTAATAAGAAATTTGAAGAATGTAGAGAGAGAATATTTGAATTGTCCTGGCTAGTCATAAACCGAATAACCGAACCAAATCGAACCAAACCGACAATAACCAAACCGGTGGTTATTATTTTACTTGATTTGGTTATGGTTTTAGACATTTAAAAACCGATTAAATTGATTTGGTTATGATTTTAATCAATAACCGATCCAAACCGAACCATGAACACCCCTACGTTTGGAACCCTCAATCATATATATATATATAAGACCCATACTTGATGAAATTGCTAAAAGGTAAGTTCAATATTTACACTCAAATTTATTTATATATTATTTATAAATTTCATCTATCTATTCTCTTTTCCTGATCATACAACAAAACCAGACAAGGTGAAATATATTATTGAACCATGTCATACATCCTCTACATTTGAAGACTTACTATTAATTTAAAAAATATCAAACAAGTACAAAAGAAAGAGGTTTAATAGAATACATACATATGTATTATTTTGGATTATTTTTTTATCCATCATGCTACTGGAAAATTTAGATTTCTCAAATGACAGGTAATTAATACAAGGATATTATGCATATGTATTCACAATTTTATTATGGTAAATTGGTAAGATAATAACATTGATATACTGTGTCTATATTTAAGAAAATATTGCATTTTGTGAGTCTATTACTTTAGAATACTTCTTTGTTTTTGTGTATACATATAATTTTCATATTTAATTCAATTTCTCATCCTTCATATAAATAATTGATTGAACCTCTAAATGAATTAAATTAATTTTCATAAAGTTGAAAATATCAAATGAAAAAAGAGATAATGTTCACAAACATATTTCAATTATCATTTTTTTTGATTATTTTCATATCTTAAGTATCTATTTTTTTATTTAAATTATTATTATTTATATATTAAAATACATTTTAATTATTAATTATCTTTTTTTTTTAAACATGATGATAGTTTAATAATAATTAATGCATTTTAAAACAAGTATTTTTAATATATAGGATAATCAAAAAGAGCTGAAGAAAGTAGTTATATAATAATAATTAAGTGATAGTTAAAGCGTGAAATTCGAGAGTACTAAAACTTTCGTCTGCACTATATATTGACCACTAAATTAATAGAACATACCATCAGAATGGCATTCTTCTTCCTCTCTTTCCTCTTCTTGATTTTTTTCTCTGTACTTCAACCACCACTCTTTTCCTCAGCAACTCTTCATGGTACCTCTCTCTTTAGATCACAACTCATTACCCAACTAGACTCTTCTTCTAAGAACAAGAATGCCACCCCCACAACCTATTTTGAAGTTACCAAACCTATAAATCTCCCAAAAACCAATCCTTGTTCATACCTAGTCCTTCAACATGATTTTGGTTACACATATGGAAAACCCCCTTTTCTTGCAAACTACACCCCCCCTTTAAATTGCCCATCTCAGAAATTTTCCAAGATTGTGTTGGAATGGAAAGCAACTTGTAAAGGAAGGCAATTTGATAGAATTTTTGGGGTTTGGCTTAGTGGGGTTGAGATTTTCAGAAGCTGCACTGCTGAACCAAGGGCTAATGGGATTGTTTGGACTGTCAAGAAGGATATTACAAGGTATTACTCTTTGCTTATGATGAAAAATCAAATTCTTGCTGTTTATATGGGGAATTTAGTTGATAGTACCTATACTGGTGTATACCACGTGGAACTTTTTATTCATTTTTATCCTGTTGAAGAAATGTATAGTGATTATAAGCGAAATTCGGATTATTCGTATGTGGCATTTGATTCTTGGGCTGATTTGATCTTACCCATTTCGAGAAATATGCCGTTGAATGATGGATTGTGGTTTGAGGTTGAGAATTCTACAGATTTTCTGTCAAAAGAGTTTAAAATTCCCCAAAATGCTTATAGGGCTGTGCTGGAAATTTATGTTTCATTTCATGAGAATGATGAATTTTGGTATAGTAATCCACCGAACGATTACATTAGTGCGAATAACCTCACTGATACGCCAGGGAATGGGGCTTTTAGGGAAGTAGTAGTTAGTGTGGATGATGTAGTGGTTGGTGCAGTTTGGCCGTTCACTGTGATCTATACCGGGGGTGTAAATCCCCTCTTGTGGAGACCTATCAGTGGAATCGGCTCGTTTGATCTTCCTTCGTATGATATTGAAATCACGCCATATTTAGGAAAGATTTTAGATGGAAATACACATAAGATTTCATTCAGTGTCACAAATGCTCTTAATGTGTGGTACATTGATGCAAATTTGCATCTTTGGTTGGATGAGAAGAGTATAAAGACAGAAGGGAAGTTATTGAAGTACAGTAGTCTGCCCCTTTCGTTTTCTGTTGTGACAAATTTTACAGGCATTGATGGATCTTTCGTCACAAATGCTAGTAGATCAATCACATTGACAGGATGGGTAAAGTCATCCTATGGGAATATCACTACTAAGTCAGCTCAAGGTTTAAGTTATAGTAACTATATGGTGGCAGGAAACGGAGGAAACTTGCAAAATGTGGATCAGATTATTTATTTCAATGAAACTGTTGATGTCAAGATGCCATCTTCTTCTGTCCAGTCTCTTGAGTCCTTTAAAAAGTATCTGCTTCTCTTGCATTCTGACAATGTAGACAAAGGAGATGAAAGCTATGCCTCAATCTCAAATGTTACATTGGGATTTGATGATAAGATGGTAAAGACTTCCAGGTACGGATCATCAGCCAGCTCTACTGAAAATATGCAAAAAGCACAGGGCCAAATTCTTGTAAAGGGCCATTTAGTAGTCAGCGGAGTTGGGAGTACCCAACAGGTCTACAAATATAAGGACAATTCATGTTGCTACTCCAGGAACATAAGCAGCTCAAATTACAAAATACATTATGATAAAGTCACCGATAGTTGCCTCAGAAGCACTTTGCGTCGTTTGCCTTTCAGCTTTGGCAAATTTAGGTCTATTCCTGCTCAAAGGATCTCTTTGGCATCTCATTTTGGTGATGTTAAAGATGGCGTCTGATATTTCTCCATTTCACTGTCTTCCACTCCTTCACCATAGTTGTTCATCTATTTGAACAGCTATCAAAGAAGTTATCAACTGTCACAGACTTCAATTATGATTAAGGCAATACTTCTGCATTGCCTTTTCTGTTATTTCTTTTCTTCAGGTTTTCACTTTGTGCAATAAGAGACAAGTTTCAAACAATAGCACCACCTTGTCATTTGTGTTTCTCCGTATTCCAAGATTAAACTTAACTGGAACTGTCACCAATGGTGTTCCCTGGGAGAATGATACTTAAAATGATATTACATGGATCACTTTGTTGGTGTACTTACAATTAGGTGTCTGGAATTATATGAGCCTATATTTGTTCCCTTTTTTCCTCTTGAACATGAAAATTACGTCATGAAAAAAATTGCATTGTTTTTTCCCACCCTCCGGCCAGTTCAATGGATTAAGTCCACCTTCTTCAAGGGAAAAAAGAATAAAAACAGTGGGGGTTTAGGGGAATTTATATAGTAAGACTTGTATGGAAATTTCTCTATACATCTGTTCCTGGAGAATTTATGTTTTGCTTTTAATGATTTCAGTATTTCTGTTGTAAGTTCCATTCACGATTTGGCATTCGAGAAAGGTATTGTATGTTTCTCTTCCTATGAGTCATAGAGAAACACTCTGATTTATATGCAGTAGATGCTAAAGTTTCGAACTTTATTTTTATTTCTTCTTGCTCTTTCTTTTCTTTCTTTTTTGGCAGGGTTGTGGGGTTGGGGCAGGTGTTATCTACATTCTTGTCTAGCTTCACAGTTATTTCTGTTAAAAAAGGGAAATGAAAGCAGAAAAAGAATGAATTGGTAATGGGAACTTACAAGATCTTGATAAATTGGGAGGAAGTATGGCCTTTGTAATCGTAGTTTGGAAAGAGACGGTAAAACATATATGAATCATGAATTCTTCAAAGCAGGAAATCATGAGTTTATAGCAGAACAAGTCCTCCTCAGAGTGATCAAGCTTATTTTGTATTTATTTTAATTGAAAAAGAAGGGACTGAATTTCAATTGAGTTTATTCATGAGGTATCTGAGTTTCAATTAGTTCTAGAAGTTCTCTTCCTTCCTATCTGTTCTACAATTTACTATTTTTAGTGTTGTATTTATTTCTGTTTACATTGTACCATGCAAACAGATATGATAGTTGCTAAATATAGTAGTTTTAAAGCGATTCTGGAGCTTATTGCAAACAGATTGTGATTCATGGGGCAGCAACTTCTTCCTGAGATTTGGGACTTCTGGGTCAAGGCTTTTATGATGAGGTAAGTTATATTATTTTGTTAGTCAGAAAGCTGTGAGTTGTTCTCTTGGCACCCTTGGCCTAACGGTCAATAAAGTTGGTGAAAACCTTGGAGACCAAGGTTCAAATTTAGACAAAAATATACACTTGGTGATTTCTTCGTGTTTGTTTATATTTTGGTAGGTCTCTACCTAATACTATATCTGTGTTGGTAGGAGGTAGTTGGTACCTAATTGAGGGTTTGCATATGCTGGCCCGAGCTATTATTCAAAAAACAAACAAACTGTGAGCTGTTTCCTGCTAAAGACCTTGATGTCAAATTCTTTGAGTGGTCATATTCTTTCAGGGAAATGTTGGGTAGAGAGGTGAATAGTGGAAATTTACTAAAAATCTCACTTGTGCTGCTTTTCTTTTTTTACATGAAATGGTACATTTCCCATTTTGAAACCTTATTCATCAATCAACTACTCATCAATCACAAGCTAGTTGGGGATTTGGAATCTTGCACGCCGAGGTTAAAAGTGAAACTTCAGGCAAGTTGTGTACTATCTAACGATTTTTATTAGCAATTGTCGAATGTAAAGGTTGTATAGTTTAGGAAACTACAACGATTGCACGTTGTCATAGAAGTTGTAAGTCCTTGAAATTTTGGTGGTTTAGGGGATAGGAAATTAGGTTCTGCGAACCATGTTATCCTCGATATAAATATTCTGTCATTGCACTTTTTGCCTTCTTGATGATTGGGGTGTGGTAAAGGATTATTATTTGAATGCCTCAAATCAAATAGTAGTCACTTTGGCTGTGTTTGCATGCTATTCCTTTGTCACTCATTATGAGATTATGAGAAACGAAAACTTCCTTCTATTTCCTTTTTTAAACATCTCGCAGGTTTCAAGTGCAGAAGTTAAGTCAATTAAAAGAAAGCGCCCTGAAACTGTCAAACATCACTTCACAACTTATATGGAAGTGATGGACTTCTTGCATAGATGAAAAATACTGAAGCTGATGTAATAGGACTGAACTGGAGACTGGATAATCCACTTTGCGGATACGACCAAAATCGATTAAATTTGCTCAATTGTTCTTCATCGACATTGATGCAGGTATTTTTTTATTTCAATGATACAAAAATCTATTCAAATTTGCTTGTTGAAAACTTTATAGTAAAACGTATATATATATATATATATACATACCCAGACCCCATGTTGTGGGATTTCACTGGGTTGTTGTTGTTGTATATATATATATATATACGCACATACACATCGATTTGCATATACAAATTAACGATTGGATAAATTTGTATATTTTTGCTCCCTGTTGGAGATCAATATAGTTAATTTTGCTCTCGTAGATATAAATAGCAATTCGTGTATCCCTTGTCCATCATTGGTGTGTCATTTGCACGACATTGACACAGTAATTTGCAGGTGAAACCATTAATACAGAAGTCGATTGTTGTATTTTTTAAATTCTGAAATAGTCTTGAGACAATGGCAAGCATAATGGTCAACATAAGTTGTGTATGTTTCCTATGGAGAATTAGTTGATGTAACTTCAAAGAAGCTTGGTGTCGATTTGAGTTGTGTTATAAATGCTATATACATACAATTATTATTTTTATGAAGTTGCTAATTAGCTTTTAATTAGCAAAATTTACCTGTAATTATTTTATAAACAATTTAACTGTATAAATATTTTTTATAATATTAGCTGTGCGTATATATTAAACTTCTACCAAAAATAGCATATACAGAGGTGAAGAAAAAGAGGAAGCAAAACTAAAGCGCAGACTCAAAAAATTATTACTCCCTTCATTCATATTAGTATATTTTGTTTTTAAATTAGGTATACTTTTTAAGAATTTCACTCATCCCTAAATTATCCTTAATTAAATAGTAAATATTTAATCTTGACTATATAAAAACCCCACTAATCTAAATAAAAATAAATTTGAAAAAAGGACAAATAATATCTTCTTGATTATACTTGACATTGAGAGGAATCGCTCCTCGACAGTACTAGTTAGAACTAAACTTTTAACCTTTAAAATTGATTATGTAAAAAAAAATATTTACTTTAAACTAAATATATAAATTGAAAATATCATATAATATAGACCCACAAAGAAAACATCACCAACAAATCTTAGTAATACAGTAGGATAATATTAATAGTGAGCATTACTAGCAGTGTTGGTGAATGGTGATGTTATATAGTGACATCATTATTAAGAAATTTTATTATTAGTTGGCGGAATTCATCAGTGATCCCCTAAAGTTGGCATCAACTTTTACTTAGACACCTCAACTAGGCTTTGCTCATTTTAGACACCTCAAGTAAGGCCTCAATGTGTCATTTTGAC
Source organism: Solanum dulcamara (assembly GCF_947179165.1). NCBI lineage: Eukaryota > Viridiplantae > Streptophyta > Magnoliopsida > Solanales > Solanaceae > Solanum > Solanum dulcamara. The sequence continues at coordinate 8,494,578 of NC_077246.1, read as the reverse complement.
ACTTTTTTGACAATCACCCAAATATATAAAGTGTGTGTAATGCACTCGCCGATGACGTATCAAAAGTGGCGAATTAAACGAAGAAACGTGGCATATATATGTATATATCAAAAATAATTCTTAAATAATGACTTTTCAGTAGAAAAGAATGACTAATAACTTGATGACATGCGACATTTTTTAATCCAAATAATATATTTTTTTTTAAAAAAAGAAAAATCAACTTCTATTAACCCCACACCCTCCTAGTGGTCTCTCCAGCACCACCCACCCCTCTCGTCGTCTTCTCCACCGAAATTCATTGGAGCATTAATGCTTGCTGTTGTTGATGTTGTTGTTGCCGCTGCTGTTGTTGTTGATGTTGCTGCCGGAGTGCGAGCTTTGCTTGCTAGAGAAGAAAGGATGTTGGTATGGTTGGAGAAAACGGGTGGTCTGATTGTTTGTTTTGTCGGATTCCGATGGTGCCGGGTTGCTCGTGGTCATTTGGTTCAGTGGCTCATTGGTGCTGCTGAGGAACAATGAGAGGTGAGATTTGGTTGGAGGCTGGGAAAGGGAAAGAAGAGATGAGGGTGGCGAGGCGCGGTGGTTCTGGGAGGAGCAGTGGAGATCTGGTGGTGAGAAATGGTGGGAAAAAAACAACAAAGAGGTCTTTGGGCGGGAGGTGATGGTGTTAGTTCGTGGTCGAAGAAGGCAACAAAACAAAAAAAAGTGGTTAAGCTTGAGGAAATCTTGTGACATTCGAATTCACTTTATATTTGGCTCAAAGCTATTTTACCATGAAAAATGGTAGCTAGAAAATGGAGAAGAACAAGAACAAGAAAAAGAATAATAAGAAAATATATATTTTTTAAAAAATGCTTTTCATGCGCTTAAAATGGGTGCAGCACACGCAATGTGCCAAGTCAGCACAAAGTGTCAAAATGACACATTGGGGCCTTACTTGAGGTGTCTAAAATAATTAAAGCCTAGTTGAGGTGTCTAAGTGAAAGTTGATGCCAACTTTAGGGGGTCACCGATGGGTTCCGCCTTATTAGTATCACACAGTTGTAACGTAGGCTAAAAGGCAACTGTCGTTTATTCTTGAACAAGCTGATTTAGCAGTTATTACTTACATATAGGGGTTGCGTGTATTCACGTAAATCCATGCCCTTTTCCTAGATCATATATGGTTGTGTTATATTTTTTTAAAAAATATTTAAATATAGATGTGTCAACCCACATTCAAAGTATCATATAACGTAAGTGAGGTTATAGATTTAGATCATATATCTATCTTGTTTTTTTCTTTTACTAAAATTTAGTAACACCCTTCCAAGTGGTTATCAGTAACACTTTTGACGTTTCAATGAATTTTTCTTTTCTTTTTTTTATTTTAATCTTTCAAAATATTTAAGTGTGTCACATATATATATATATATATATATAACATGTTTAGTGTTAAAAACCTAAAAGTCAAATGTATCAAATTTTTATCTTAGATTCATCTGTTCTTAATAGTCCAGTGTTAACAACCTAAAAGTCGATTGAATCAAATTTATATCTTAGATCCATCTTTTCGTAATAGTGCATTTATACTCTCGAAATTCTAAATACGCCTGCCTCTAATAGGGGAGACCAAAATCGAATCGAAAATCGAATCGAGTTAAATCGGCAAAAAAATGGTTAGTAGTTTGGTTTAATTTGGTTTGGTATTAGAAGTAAAAAGTTGACTATATTTGGATTGATTTGATTTTAATTTTAAAAAAAGTCAATCCGAAACCAAATCAATCCAATATAATATATATAATTTTTAAAATTTATATTATGTTATTAAATAAACTAAATTAGCAAATTAACAAGAAAAGAAAACAGAAAGAGAAAGAGAGAATTGTGTGTCTTCAATTACATAATAAGATGACTATTTATAGTCGAAGTTACAAGGAGGGGGAGCTACATTAACTTGGCCATTAAGTAGAAAAATGATTGAGTAGAAAAAAGTTTAGTGGGTCCCATTTTACATGGATCATCCACTTCCTTTATTTTATAATAATCCCCCTTGAATGTCCATGTAAAAGAAAAGTTCTAGTAAAAGAATAAATATATATAGTTATTCTCAATACGCATGATGCCTCATTAAAAACCTTACAAGGAAAACTTAATGGAACAAAACCTTGGGTAAGAAAAAAAGAGTGTAATGCGTATTTTACTCCCCCTAATGAATACATCATTTAATATCTCGAAGATGACGCATTCCAATCTTATATCTCAATTTTTCAAAGATTGAAGTTGACAATGCCTTGGTGAATATATCTGCTAAATTATCACTTGAACGAACTTGTTGGACATCACTTTCACATTTCTTTTGAACATCATGAGTAAAGAAGAATTTTGGTGAAATATGTTTTATTCTATCTCTTTTTATGTTTCCTCCCTTCAGTTTAGCTATACATGCAATATTGCCTTCATACAATATTTTTGGAACATCTTTTTTCAAAGAAAAGTCATATGTTTCTTGAATGTATTGAGTTATTGATCTTAACCAAACGCATTCTCGACTTGCTTCATGAATGACTATTATCTCTGCATGATTTGAAGAAGTGGCAACCATAGTTTGCTTTGTTGAACACTATGATATAGTTGTACCACCACATGTAAATAAATAACCTATTTGCAATCGACCTTTATGGGAATCAGACAAATATCCCGCGTCTGCATAATCAATCAATTGTGACGTGAATTCATTTGAGTAAAACAATTCCATATCACTGGTCCCTCGGAGGTATCTGAATATATGCTTAATTTCATTCTAGTGTCTTCGTGTTGGAGAAGAACTAAATCTTGCTAACAATTTACAGAGAAAGCTATATTTGATTTAGAATTGTTGGCAAGATACATTAATGCACTAATTGCACTAAGATATGGTATTTCAGCACTAACAAGCTCTTCGTTATTTTTATGAGGTCGAAATGAGTCTTTATTGATATCAAGTGATCTTACAATCATTGGGGGTACTTAATAGATGTGTTGTATCCATGTAAAATATCACGATCCAAAAACTGAGGTCATGATGACACACATCCCAAATCTCATCCCGATGTGTAAGCCTAAAAGTAAAACCATGCAAAACTCCCGAAGGAAAGTCAGGCCACAAATAAACGTAATAGAAGAAAAACAACAAAAATATTCCAAAACTCGGTATCATAAGCTTAAGAGCATCTAAATATAAATCTGAATCTGACTACATAATTTAAGTTTTTGAATACAGAAAAGATTGTAAAGAAAAGATGGACAAGCGACGATCTAAATTCCAAGATCTCACCACTGATCCGATGATGATGTATCCCGCTAGAATCAACTACTGCGATGGACACCCTGGCTAGTATCTGCATCAAAAGGGACACAAAAGTAGAGGTTAGTACAATCCATATATACTCAGTAGGTTTAACCGATTGAGTATAAGGAATTAATCAAAAAATATGAAATAAACTAAGGAACGCTTTCACCTGCACGCAGAGAAGTCCTACTTCGGCTATGCTGCCTCCAATTTATATAGAACGACGCGATTAAAATAAACATATAAATACATTTCAATATCACAGTTAAACAGATAGGTTAAGTATCACAGGTATCAATGCGATGCAATGCAATATGATGATGCAATGATATGATGATACAGTGGGGTCAAGGTTGTCGCACAATCTGTCGTATACACTTGCCGAGCTGTGCTACCAAACAGGATCCATGGGGGTCTCGCAGACCGTATATCTCTTCACAATCTCATTGTATCAACTACCTCGCCACCAAGCTCGTGGCCAAGTACTTATGTTACTAATATCTCATCTATTTGCCACCTACTCCTGGTCAAGGATATAAAAGATGTCACATTTTCTTTCTCAAAAAGAATTTCAATAATTCTCAACTTTCTAATGATCAATGATAATATGAATGAGGATAAATGCATTTACAACATATAAGGCATGGAGGTAATATTCAACTCAACATGTAGTACAAGGTTCAAAGTTCTCAAAACTTCATCCAAAATGATATTCACCCTCAATAGACGGTAATAGGAAGGAAATACTTCGATTTAAATGTTCACCCCTTTCTTAACAATATTTCAATACTTGGGCACGCTCAAAACCCCCAACTCAACCTCTCAGGAGGGAATTACAAGTCAAATAACCTTTTCACATCTCTTCTCAGTTAAGACATAGGTTACAGAATCACAATTACAGATATAATATCACATAAGGCCCCCACACGGGCTACACAATACATATAAGCCCCTATACAGACATCACAATATAAATTATCAGTCCCAAATTAAACTACAACCCCATCCCAAAGTCTACAACATAGAATTTGACTAATCACCCCAACTCAGCCTCAAGAAGAATAGCCAAACCTACTTCAATTGCAGAAACCACACTCGAACACTCTACCGGATGAACAACCTTTGAGTTCAACTCCCCAAATGATAATCCACTATCAAGAATAAAACATACACGTCATAACCAGTCCAATGACACCCATATTGATAGGTTTCAAAATCGGGGGTAAAACAGTCTAAAAATTGATAAATTTCAAAAAGGATCAAATCTGAAATTTGATTGCAAAATTACGTTCTAATAGAAATAAGGAACTCAAAATTGAAAAACCCATAAAAATAGAGTGCAAAACGAGTTAAAAATCACCAATTTCCTTACATTCGAATTAGGAAAGAAACAAGAAGTTTTGGGGTTTGAATTTAACATTTAGGAGTTGAAATCATGATATAAATAATGGAGTATGAAAGATGTCAGTGAAATTACACTTACCCCATGAATTTACTCGAAGAATTCTCTCCAAAATGGCCCTAAGAAGCTCAAGAAACTCAAAAATAGTGGAAATAGGGGATTTTCCCGATTAAACACTGTTCAGGTCAAAAATGACATTTGCGATCGCGATCCATTAAAGCTCGCTATCGCGAAAGCCACGGAAAGAAACAACCCACCGCGATCGCGAAACCTCTCTCGCGATCGCGAAGAAAAAGGCCCTAACAAATCGCGATCGCGTGGCCTAGGGTCGCGATTGCGATGAACAATGAAGAGCTGCACCAAAACCAGAAATAACAGCTAAAACACAATCCAAATTGATTTTGGTGGGACCTTTAGAATTCATTCAGGATCCGATAAAAATAAACCGGATATGCTACTCTACTGAATTCAAGATTTTAGACCCAATGGAATTGTCAGATTTTCGAAAAAAGTTGTTTTGACCAAAATACCCTCCCAGGCTCCTTATTGGCCTAAAACTCAACTAGCCTAAAAACTCAAAACGACGATTATGGTCCCGGGGCTCTAAGTCAATGTTCAACTAAACCAAAATTGACGTTCCAGACGCAAAGGAACTGACAAAATTTTCATCTTGCACTCGGATCTCAAAACGTTGATCGAAGTCAAAATAACTCATTTAAAACCTCACTATTAACTTGAGACTTCAAATTCACATATTAACCCCAAATATGATTTCGATGACTCTCCTAGACCAATTTCAATATTTCGGAGTTGATGGAACTGACAGAATCCCATTTCGAGACCCGAAGCATCGATTGGTTTCGGAAACTACTTTTTTACCTCTTAACTTTATAAAACTCAAGAATTGCCCAATTCACTTACTATTAAGGCTTTAACACATTCAACCGCACAAACTAAACAAATAATACTTGGGGGTACTACTGATAGGGGTAAAATGGAAATTTCGCACAAGTTTCCTAAAATGACCCTCATGGTCATTACATAAAATCTCTTTAAAATATTTTTAGTATATGTTGATTGATGGACAAATATCCTATTTGCAAAATATTCAATTTGTAAACCAAGATAAAATTTTATCTTTCCGAGGTCTTTATTTCAAATTCTCTTTTTAGACATTTTACTGCCTTTGAAAGTTCTTTAGGAGTTTCAATGATATTCAAATCATTAACATATACAATTATTATGACAAAATCAGATCCAGACTTTTTTATAAAGATACAAGGGAAAATTGAATTATTTTTAAATCCTTCTCTTAGAAAATATTAGCTAAGACGATTGTACTATATTCACTCTGATTGTTTCAACCCCGTATAAGGATTTTTGAAGTTTTATTGAATAAATTTTCAGGAATCTTTATATATTTCAGGCATTTTAAATTTTTTAGAAATTTCATAAAAATATCATTGTTTAGAGAGTCATATAAATAGGCTTTAACGACATCCATTTGATGCATGTCAAATTTTTCATGAACTGCTAGATTTATAAGATACCTGAAAGTGATTGTATCCATCATAGGAGGATATATTTCCATATAATCAATATCAGGTCTTTGCGAAAATCCTCGTGCCACAAGTCATGATTTATATCTTACAACTTTATTTTTCTTATTTCGTTTTCGCACAAAATCCATATTTACCCCATTGGATTTATACCTTCAAATGTAAGATTATCAATTTGAAAATTTTGCATTTTTCATACAAGTTAATTCAACTTGAATTGCATCTTTTCATTTTGGCCAATCATTCTTCTGTCTAAATTTCTCAACAGATTTAGGTTCAAGATTCTCATTTTGTTGCATTATTTCAATAGCAACATTGTATGAAAAACTATTGACGATAATTATATTATTTCGATAACATATTTTTTATGATGAGACATAATTTATTGATATTTCTTCATTATTTTCAGGCGCCTCAACCTCTTCCAAGGTTTTATCAATTGTTATATCTCCTTGCTCTTCTTATGCAGATTTTTCCATATTATGACCATCTTAATCTTTTGCTCCTTTTCTTTTTCGATAATTTTTATCTTTGTAACTGATCGGTCTACCACTTTTTAAGTGTGATGAGACTCATTTACGGTAATTAATTGTCCTACTGAGAAATCAATTCTAATTGAAGTATTAGTAGCTGGAATATGAGATTTAGTAAATTTTGATAGGCTAGTGAATACATCTGGCAGTTGATTTGCAATATTTTGCAAATGAATTATCTTCTGAACTTTCAGTTTGTATTTATTAGTACGAGGATCTAAATGAAATAATAATAATTCATTCCAATCTATTTTCGTTTTTAGCTGCTAATTTTCTCCCCCTAATGCTGGGTATACTAATTTATCAAAATGACAATCAATAAATCTTGCAGTAAATAAATCTTCAGTTATAGGTTCCAAATATTTTATGATAGATGTAGATTCATACCCAACACATATCTCCAATCTTTTTTGGGGTCCCATCTTTGTACATTGTGGTGGAGCAATTAAAACATATACCGCACATTCAAATATTCTAAGATGGAAAATGCTTGGCTCCAGACCAAAAGTCAATTGTAATGGGGAAACTTTATGATAACTTATGGGTCTGATCCACACAAGACTTGTCGCATGCAAAAGAGCATGACCCCATAATAAAATGGAAAGTTTTGTTCTCATAAGCATTGGTCTAGCACTTAATTGGAGGCATTTAATCAATGATTCTTCTAGACCATTTTGAGTATGAACATGAGCAACCAGATGCTCAACTGTTATTCTAGTTGATATACAATAATCATTAAAAGCTTGGAATGTAAACTCACCAGCATTATCGAGACAAATTGTCTTAATTGTATAATCTAGAAATTGTGCTCTTAACTTAATTATTTGAGCAAGTAAGCTCGCAAATTTCATATTACGAGTTGATAATAAACACACATGTGGCCATCTTGTAGATGCATTTATTAAAATTATATATTATTTAAATGGTCCATATGATGGGTGAATGGACCCACATATATCACCTTATATACGTTCCAGAAATGATAGAGATTCAATTTGCACTTTGATTACTGATGGTTTAGTAATCAATTTGGCTTGAGAACATACAACACAAGAGAATTCTTTAAATTGAAAAATCTTTTGGTTCTTCAAAGAGTGCCCATGTGAACTCTCAATTGTTTTGCGCATCATATTAGAATCGGGATGGCCCAATTGGTCATGCCAAATAATAAAATTATTTGAGTTAGAAAATCTATGGTTTACTTTGTCATGTGTTTTAACCATGCTAATACTTGTGAAGTATAAGACAGATGAAAGAACGAGTAACTTTTAAAGTATAAATTTCTTGCCCGACATCATTGTAGTATATATAAAAATATTCATTCTTTTCATTATTTATAGTCTTAATAAGATAGCTATTTTGACGAATGTCTTTAAAACTTAATAAGTTTCTTTGAGACTTACTATAATAGAATGTTTCATTAATTGTCAAATTTGTTCCTCCGATAAGTACTACTTTAACTTTTTTGGAGCATTCACTATCAGATATTGTATTAACATTAGCTTCTTTCATAATTAAATAAGAAAAATATTTCTTATCTCTTAAAATAATGTGTTATAAAACTATCTAGAATACATATATCATCATAATTGATTATGGATTCAACTGATGACTGAGAATTTCCATATTCTTTATTAAAAAATAGATACATTATAAGAACGTGAAAAACTAATAACATAAGACACCTTAAGAAATTGCACTAACAATGTAGAAATTAGTAAGACATAATGCCTTAAGAAAGGCATTTAAGAAGGAAAATATAGTAGCAAACATAATAGAAAAACAATAACTATTTTAATAATTTTTATTTAGTTAGATGATCAATTCTTCAGTCAATATTCTCACAAAAGTCTTCAGCTTCCAAATGAGTAATATTTGAGAGACCTTCAAAATCATCATCTTTATAAGCAAGATTTGACTCAATATCTTCATATTTATTTGAGGGAGTTGATTCATTATCATCATTCCAAAAATTCAAGTGTGCCTCCACATTATTATCTTTTCTTTTGAGAGAGGCTTGATAAAGTTTCACAAAATAATCGGGCGTACAAAAATCACGTGCCCAATGACCCTTCATACCACACCAGTGACAAATATTGATTTTACCTTTAGAAGTATTATTTTGAGAAACTTTATTGTTCTCATATTTATTTCCACCATGATGATGATGATAATTATTTCGTCCTCTACCACATCCTCGCCCACATCCACGATCACGACCACGACTGCAACCACGATAATTATTTTCTCTTAATTCAGTGTGATTATATGCTACTACAACATTCACTTCCGGGAATGGAGTAAACCCAATGGGACGGGCTTCATGATTTTTTTATTAGCAAAGATTATTTTGCTTAACCACAAGTAGGCATGTAATTAATCTAGAATATTTCTTAAACCCTTTTTCATAATATTTGTAATGACCTGCTTCCGTTGTTAGAGATAATCTAATGGAGAAGGATTTCGAGTTAGAAAACTTCGGCAAATTTGAGCCTAGTCCAGACTTGAACGAATTCTTAGTCAGGTGAAGTCTAGGGTGGTCACATGAATGATGAGAGGTTAAATTTATAATTTGATTGGACAGGCTGATAGCCAAGGCGATACAGAGCATTTACGGCTTCGTAAAATCATATTCAGATGAGTAAAAATCTAGAATCAAAGTTTGCGTGAGGGGTGTATTTTAATACATCTTTGAAAGGGGGGTGTGTTGTGAGCGGGACAGCCGTGACATAAGTTGTGAAAAATATCAAAAGTGGTCTTTTTCTGCAAGTTTATTTTCTAAAACCCCAAGATGCGACCTAGGGCGATTTCAATTGATTTTCCTCAGATTTCCACGCTTAAGGTAAGATTTATACTCTCTAGATTCATACTTTCATTCTTAGGAACTAGAAGTACGAGTGATAATCATTGGGGGAGGGTTTGGACTGAAAATATAAGGTGGAAAATAGTCATGGGGTAAGGTTAGGATCATGGGTTTGGCCTATGGAATGAAATTGTGTTATATTTCTTGATAGTTAGTACATATTGATCCTTGATATGTATTTAATGTTTCTAGACCAAAACAAGAAGAACGAACCCGAAAAGGGAAGGCTATTATGTTGTAAGGTTCTGAAAGCTTGAATTTGAGGTAGTGATAGTCTAGTTTCCTGTATGTATTTTATATATTTATTAAATTGCTTCATGATATGCAAGTATGTATATGAATAGAGAAACATACTAGATTATGTGTGAAATGATCACTTGCTGGCCTGTTATATTGATGAACCTATTCTTGGTTGTATAAATGTTGCAAATATTATATGTTCTTGTGATTGTGATATCTTGGGATCAGGTGTCACATTCCGACACATATATGGATCGGATATCACATTCTGACACATATTTAGATCGGGTTACTTGGATTGAGTGTAACGTTCTGACACAAAGTTGATTATTTGTAAGTCCCTTAAGAGGACCCTAGTATGAAATTATAACATGTGAAAGACATTGAGTTGTGACATTGAAATGGGGTTGACTTATTCTGTATATGTATATGCCTATTGTGTTGGAATTTACTTTTTTGTGATCCACTTACTGGCTAACCTCGTGATCCTACCAGTATATCATGGTTTTGTGTACTGATACTATTCTTGCTCTGCTTTTTTGTTGAGTACGAGGAATATTCAGCCAGTAGTAGAGAGACCACGGTTGGAGGATTAACAGGTTGTTCAAAGTCCAAGGGTGAGCTGCCGTGGTTTTATGTATTGATAATATTCTTGCTCTGCCGTGGAATTTTCAAACGTTGTTATAGTCCTTTTCTCTTCCAGGACTTAGATATTTAGACAATGTTTTGTTTATTACTAGTTTCTATTTGGAGTTATGCTCCTATTCTAGACTTGTTAGATTAGAGTTTTGGTATGATGACTTTCAGTTCCTAGAGGTTTTTAATTCCGTACATATGAGGTTATGACTAGTTGGTTTTCTGAGTTTATGGAAACTCAACTCTACTTTTGATTTAAACCTACTTTCGCAATATTTAAACTTTTGTACATACTGCGATTATTGTTGTTGGGCTGTTAAAATAATTCTCCCACTAAAATAAGTATAGTGGGTGCCAGTCATAGCAGGTTGGGATTGTGACAAAGTTTGTATGAGAACCTAAGTTCGTTGATCTCATCTTACCAAAACGATTCTAGTAGAGTCTCGCGAAATGGTATAGAGACATCTGTACTTTTCTTAGAGAGGCTACAAGATTTTAGAAAAACTGTCATTATTTTCCTTCTTTCATGCTATAACTTGATTTCAATTGGTATCTGATAATCTAAATTGGTATCTACTTACTTTCACTCTTTTGTCCGCAGATGGTTAATACGCGTTACAACAGTGTCAGGCCAGTAGCCTTAATTGAGACTAAGAAGGAGCCAACCGTACAAGGGCGTGGCAGAGGTAGTGGCAAGAGAGGCAGGGGAAGAGGAAGGGTCGCACCTGCCAGAGCAGCGATCTCTATTAGGGAGAAGTTGGCAGGTGAGGCCCCTCCAACTCCCAGAATGAGTTTAAGGTATAGGTGGAAGCTGGAAAGGAACAGGAGTGGGAAGAACAAGAGGAGGATGGCCAGGCTGAGGCTGTAGGTATTCCCTCTCTGAACCCACTCTTGGCCCAACAGATCTTGGCATTCCCGAGTGAGCCAGATGGCACTGGTGCCATCCCCACTATGCCCACAACACCAGCTCATGTTGTCCCTTTGGTTGCGGCTGCAGTTCAGTCAACAGATGTAGTGTTGGGCACAGATGCTTTCTTCAGGCCCCTAATGGGTCCTGTGATGACTGGTACTGGGCATGAAATGCTCACAAAGTTTCTCAAGCTCAAACATTCAGTTTTCTAAGTACTGAAAATGAGGATGCCTACGAGTTTATCCTAGATTGCTATGAGAGGCTACACAAGTTGGGCATAGTATATCAGCACGGAATAAAATTTATGAATTTCCAGTTGCAGGGGGAGGCCAAGCAGTGGTGGAGGACGTATGTGGAGTGTCGTTCCTCTGTGTTTCCCCTACTTACTTGGGCTCAGTTCTATGCTTTATTTTTAGAGAAGTATGTGCCCTATATTTTGAGAGACAGAAAGAAGAACGAGTTTATGGCCCTTGAGCAAGAAGGGTTATTAGTGTCTGCTTATGAGGCCATATTTCATGAACTGTCCAAGTACTCTACTCAACTGGTCACTACTGAGGAAGAGTGAGTCAGGTTGTTTGTGAAGGGGTTGGACCTCGAGTTGCAGGTACTCTCTATTCATATGACTTCGTCCGGCAAGAGCTTCAACGAAGTCACAATTTTTTTTAAGAAGGTTGAAGGTGTGAGGAAGGATAGGCAAGCCAAGGCTTTGGCAAAAGGCCCAGGATTATAGGTAACTTCCAGGGGATCCTATTCCAGAGGGTCAGGCAGGCCGGTGATTGTGGCCCAGCCAATTCAATCAGCATTGTCCACTTCCACTGCCAGTTGTTTAGGTACTCTACAACAACATCAAGCCCATGAGGGTCAGGCAACATCATTCCCAAGTAGTTGCTCGTCTATTAATCGCGGTTGTTTTAACTGTGGAGAGCTGGGACATATACAAAGGGAGTGCCCTCACCCCTACGTGATAATTTCAGCACCCCAACAAGCTCGAGCCGTGGTTCGAGCAGTTGGAGGGAATAATGACAGAGGACATCCATAAGGTGGGAGAGGAGGAAATTTGAGAGGTTGTGGGAGCCGAAACAGTAGTAGTGCAGGTCAAAGAGCAGTCCATCCAGGTAGAAAGGTGGCCCGTCAGGATGACCGGGCTCAGTTTTATGCATTTTTGGGCAAAATTGAGGTAGAGGCATCTGATGCAATTATTATAAGTATTATTCTTGTCTGTGACTGGATGACTACTATTTTATTTAATTTGGGTTCTACTTATTTCTATGTGTCTGTGAGGTATGCCTTGGGATTTGATGCATTGTGTGATATGTTGCATGCCTCTGTTCATATTTCTAACCCTGTTGGAGAGTCAGTCATAGTCACCCATGTGTATCATTTTTGTTCAGTTGTGTTTATGAGATACCAAACTTAGATGGACTTAGTGATCCTAGACATGAAATTTTTTGATGTGATCTTAGGCATGACTTGGTTGTATCCCTACTTTGTTGTACTCAATTGCAATGCAAAGACTATGGTTTTAGAGATCCCAGAGAGGGAAATATTAGAGTGAAAAGGGGTGTACAAGCCTAAGCCAGCTAAGGTTATATCCTTTCTCCAAGCTAGAAAAATGGTGGGACAGGGTTGTTTGGCCTATTTGGTCCATATCCGTAATGTGGAAATAGAGTCTTCTTCTATTGAGTCTATCCCAATAGTGTGTGAATTTTTGGAGGTTTTCTTCTTAGACTTGCCAGGTATGCCTCCTGATCGAAACATAGACTTCTGCATTGATTTAGAGCTGTGTACTTATTCAATTTCCATTCCTCTCTATCGTATAACTCCGACAGAGTTGATAGGGCTTAAGGCTTCGATTTAGGAGCTTCTTGATAAGGAGTTCATTTGTCCTAGTTGGGGTGCTCCGGTGTTGTTTGTCAAGAAAAAGGATGGTAGTATGAGAATGTGCATTGACTACCGACAGCTAAATAAGGTCACCATCAGAAATAAATAGTCTTTGCCTCATATTGATGACCTGTTTAATCAGCTACAGGGTGCTTTAGTATTCTCAAAGATTGATCTCAGGTCTAGGTATCATCAGTTGAAAATTAGACATGAGGATGTTCTCAAAATAGCTTTTAAGACTATGTATGAGTACTATGATTTTTTAGTAATGTCCTTTGGGTTGACCAATGCACTGCAACTTTCATGAGTTTGATGAATGGGATGTTCAAACATTCTTATATTTGTTTGTGATAGTGTTTATAGATGATATATTGGTGTATTCAAAGAGTGAACAAGAACATGCAGATCATCTTCGAATTGTGTTGGGAGTTTTGGCCAGATAAAGGTTGTATGTGAAATTATCTAAGTGTGAATTTCGGCTGCCTTCAGTTGCCTATTTGGGCCATGTTATTTCAAAAAAAGGGGTGATGGTGGACCCGCAAAAGATTAAGGTAGTTAAAAATTAGTCTAGGCCTAGTTCTATGATGGAGGTTAGAAATTTTGTGGGAATTGGGCTAGGCCGATTTGTGAAAAACTTTGCTTCCATTGCTACTCACTTGAATAGGTTGACTAAAAAGAAAGTACCTTTTGAGTGGACTGACAAGTATGAAGAGAGATTTCAAAAGCTCAAAACTCTCCTGACTTTAGCACCAATTTTGACCCTATCGGTCGAAGGTAAAGATTTTATTATTTATTGTGATGCTTCACATTCTGGTTTAGGTGCTGTATTGATGCAGGATAAGAATATAGTGTATGCTTCACAATAATTGAAGGTGTATGAGAGAAATTACCCGACTCATGATTTGGAGTTGACAGCGGTAGTGTTTGCACTAAAAATCTAAAGACATTATTTGTACGATGTCAAGTGTGAGGTTTTTACTAATCACCACATCTTACAGCACGTGTTCACCCAGACGACCTTGAATTTAAGACAACGAAGGTGGATGGAGTTGCTTAAGGACTATGATGTCACGATCCAGTACTATCCAGGCAAGGCTGATGTGGTAGCAAAGACATTGAGCCAAAAGCCAATGAGCATGGGCAGTTTAGCTTATTTGGGGGCCTTAAGCGGCCCCTGACTAAAGAAATTCAGTCCTTGGAGGCCAAATTCATGAGGCTAGGCATTTCTGATAAAGATGGGATAATGACCGGATTTGATCTAAGGCCCACTTTCATAGAAGATATCAAGACCAAGAAATTTGAGGATGTCTACTTAAATGAAATTAGAGGGAAGCTATTGAAGGGAAAGACTCTAGAATCAACACTAGATGTAGGAGGGTGCTCCATTTTAGGGAAAGAATTTGTGTTCCCCAAGTAGATGGACTAATTCAAAAGATCCTTTTTGAATCTCATGGTTTGCGATACTCTATTCATCCTGGAGTGACTAACATGTATCAAGACTTGAAACATCTATATTGGTGGCCGAGTATGAAAAAATACATAGCTGAATATGTAGCCAAGTATTAGAATTGATAACAGGTGAAATATGAGCACCAAAGACCTACAGATTTATTGCAAAGAATGCTCATTCCTTAATGGAAGTGGGAGAGAATAATAGCTATGGATTTCGTGGTGGGACTTCTTAAGACCTTGGGAAAGCATGACTCTATTTGGGTGGTGGTTGATAGGTTAGCAAAGCTAGCACACTTCATTTTGGTTAGAGTAGATTACAATGCACAACAGTTGGCCAGAATTTATATGAAGGAGATAGTAAGGCTGCACGGGGTGCCCCTTTCTTTCATTTCAAACCATGATACGCAGTTTACTTCCAAATTTTGGGGTAAATTGCATGAAGAGTTGGGTACTGAACTCACTTTCAGCACAACTTTTCATCCACAGACAGACGGGAGATCAGAAAGAACTATCCAGGTGATGGAAGATATGTTGAGGGCATATGTGATAGACTTTGGGAGATATTAGGACAAGTTCTTACCCTTGTATGAGTTCTCTTACAACAATAACTATCACTCTAGTATTGATATGGCACCATTCGAAGCCCTGTATGGAAGGGGATATAGGTCTCCCATAGGGTGGTTTGAATCTACAAAAGTGGAGCCATTGAGGGTTGACTTGGTGAGGTATGCTCAAGATAAGGTAAGAAGCATCCAAGTTGTCAGAATTAGATTTGGAGTTGAAACGTGAATTTTAGGTCTGAAGTTGGAAATTGAGTTAAAGTTTGATATTTGGAGTTTGAATGCTCGAATTGGATTTTTAATGGTTTCAATGATTTCGGAGGTGATTTTAACACTAGAAATGACTTCATTATAATTTTTAAAGGTTCCGAGTGTATTTTCGGTAATTCAAGTGCCGAAACTAATTTAGTTGTGACTTATCAATTTCGGATTAAGAAGACCTCGAATTCAAATTCTGATAATTTCATTGATTTTGAAATGTCAAATTTAGTGGGATTGCATATGTGTTCTGTGTGTTGGGATTCTGAACAAATTCCAAGGGTCCGATTGGAGGCTAAGTTCTAAACCTTGTTCAACTTTTTGGTGCTGGTTCAAGGTCCTCTTAAGCGGACCAGGTTCGCTAAAGTAAATCTTCGTGAACCTCCACTTTAGCAATCCCATGTCACTTTTGCGACACGTGAGAAGCCTAAAAATGAATTTTGGGTCATTTCTTCCATTTTTGAGTTCTTAAGCTCAAATTCGGATTAGGCGATTTCTTCAAGGTTTCTTCTGACAAAACTTTTGGGTAATGTATTTCCAACACTTTTCTTCAATCCCCATTGAATATTTTCAAAATTTAACTTCAAAATTTGGGTTTCAAATTAGAGATTTCGGGGGTTTTCTTGAACATGACTTTTTGAAAGAAAAAATGAGATTGTGAACTCATTTTAACCCTATTTGCAAAAATGGTTTTTACCGTTAGATTTTTGATTACTTGAAGAATATCTTCATCTAAAAAAATTAAATTCTGAGTTCGTTTTTCGATGTGGAATTTTTGATTATTTTACCATTTTCACTCGGATTGCTTGATTTTAGTGTCAATAGCTTCAAAATATGATTCTGGGTCTTTTTAATTAGATTGTGTTGATTTGGAGTATCGTCGGAGAGGTAAAGCTTTGATTTTGGGTTGATCGTGACTTTAGCTAAGGCAAGTGGACTTCTAACCTTTTTAAGTAAGTTGAACCTTGTATCTTCCTATATGAGTATGGTAGGGTGTATTGGGGTATTAGATTGAGTTTGAATTGTATGATATGATGTATGATAGTGATTTTGGATATTGGTAATTGTCTAATGTTGTAAATTCAATGGATATTGACTAATTGTGCGATTGTGGACTATATGGCGTGTGAATATTCATTTTGTACTTATTCATTACTTGTGGATATACTTATCTGTGATGGCAGAGAAAAGTGATATAAGCGAGATACTGAATATTGGGATCGAGGTTTCTATCGATAGAGGTAATTTGCTGAGGTCTCTTCCGACGGATATTATGGTGAGGTCTCTTCCTACAATGATGATAGATAAATGGTCCATGTGAGATCCCCATGGGTTCCGATCTGAGGTGATCAGCGGATTTGTATCATAGGACAGACATGTATTATGATTATTTAATATTGTATTTGCATCTATTTCATCGTGTGGTTTTATATGATTGAGATTACCTGTGTATGTTTAGTATGGTGATGAGAACATATATATACTTTATACTTACGGACTGTCTGATATTTCTGAGATAATTACTATATAAACTGTATAGACTGGATTGTCTGAGTGTAGGTGTATAGTTGTGGTGGTATGTGGTTAGGATGTCAGGAGTACCTGTGTTCCGTATGGCTTTACTTAAAGTTTAGTTTCCATTTGCCGAGTACCATGTTGTTGGTCCTCACCCTTTGTTTCTACATCTGTGTAGGATCTGATCCCGGTGCCTCCTGTTCTTAGTATCCCTGTTGATTGGACTGAGTTTCTGGAAGCTAGAGAGGTAGCAGCTTGTCTTCCTCTGTAGACTCTCGCCGCCCATTTATCTTATGTTTTGTTCTACTTGAAGACTAAGACATTTGGACTTGTATTTTTTCATTTCTATTGATATAGTGGCTTGTACGTGCGACACCAAGTCTTGGGTGGTTTAAAATCTATTTTTTGCTTATCCTTATTTATATAGTATTAGACTTTACTCTTCCGCTTTTATTCCTTTTTATTGACTTGTTTAGACTGTTAGGCTGACTTGCATTTGATGGATTAAGCATTTGCCATCACACCCAATTTTAGGTCATGGCAGTCTCTTTCCGATAAGGCAGTCGCTTTTGCGATGACCACGTAAGTGAGCCTGAATCGCGAGATCCAGAGGGGAGGTTTTGGACTGAATTTTGGGGTTTAACCCCATTTTCTCCATTTTGAGCTTTGAAAATTCTTGGGTGGCGATTTGGAAGAGATTTTTAGAGACTAAGTGATTGGGTAAGTGATTTTGGTCTATAATATTCAGTACTCATTGATTCCTTGTGATTTTAACAATCAAATTGTGATTTCAGTTCCAAATTTCATGAGGTTTTTCAACAATGTGATTTTTATCAAAAAATAGAGATTTAGGACTTTTTTTAACTCCGATTTTGAAATAATTTTTACTAATGGATTTCAAATGCCCTGAGGAAAATTTTCATGTAGAAGTTTCCAAATTTGAACCTTATTTTTGGAATCAAAATTTTTGAACCATTTTGATCCTTTTGTTTGATTTTTTGTGAAATTGCTGTTAGTTCTAGAATCTTATTGTGAATCATTATTCGAATAGATTTTGTTGATTCAATGAGTCGACGAAAGACAAACACTCAAGTTCTGAAGTAGTTTTGTGCTTGAATTAAGGCTAGTGAATTTCTAAATCTTCGTTAAGCTTGTAGAATCTTATACTTCTTGCTATGTATGTTGGGGAGTAATGAGATTCGTTTTTGGGGTTTCTTGTGAACGTTGTATAATCCTAAGGATGACGAAAAGGGTAATAAAAAGGTAATTTAATGACTCTATTTGATGTGTTTGATATGATTAATGATATCAATTCACTTGAGGACACGTGCTGTGATTATCTTGATATGAATTGCGTGTTGCTATGAACATCATTATATTCTTGTTAATTGTGTGAACCTGTCTATTTCGTTGGTTCTAAAATACTGTAATGAGATCCGATTGATGATTATGCTGATTGAAAATGATTCCGACAAGTGTGATGAATGAAAAAGAAAGACAAAAAATATTGAGGGATGTGACACACACCGTGGTAGATACTATATGATATTAGAGGGACGTGCAATGCATCGTGGTAGATACTATCTGATATTTAAGAGACGTGCCACACGTCGTGGTAGATGCATGGACAAACATATTTCCATGAATTTCGGACTGAGTTACAGCGGATGTGTATCGATATGATAGACATGCATCATTTTAATTGACATTATTGGTTACCTATGGGCTTGTGTGTGCCCCTTTGCATTCTTATGACCGATATAAATTTGGTACCTTTCTGGCTTATCTGAAATATTGAGAAACTGTTAACGACTTATGTGCTACGTGAAATATGAACTATTAGATTGGGTTGATTTGCGTGCAGATTGTAATTATGGAGGTTCAGTTGGAGTGTCAAGAGTATTTATTTTCTATATAGCTTTACCTTGCGTTTAGTAATTCGTTTGCTGAATATTGTGTTGTTTGGTACTCACCCCTTGCTTCTACATATGTGTAGATTCTGAGTCTGGACCTTTGTGATTTTTCCATTTTCCTATCCACATCTGAGGCTATCATCTGGATTATCGAAGTAGCTGCTACATCATTCTTGCAGACACATCTTACTCTCACTATGTTTTAGTCCTGCTTTTGGGATGAAGACATTTGAGACTTGTATTTTTTTTTTTACATTTTTTGTAATAAAATTAGCGTATTGTACACGTGTAACACCTCCCAAAATTCTTCACTAAGATTCAAACCCTTCTTCGTATACGTGTAGGATCGAACCCGACTATTATGAAGTGTATGCATGAGTTAGGATGAGTTACCAAGTAATTGAAGAGTGTTAGAGGTGATGTGGGGTCACAAAGGATCCCTAAGACCAAGCTAAGTCCAAAGAATTCATCTTGGCTAAGTTTAGAATGAGTTCGTATAAGGAGTCGACTTCTAATGACCATATCTTTTGAAATATGATGACCTAGGTGGCCTATGACCTATTAAATTAAAGGTCTTCGAGTCTTCTTTCCAACGCCGCCAAGATTATAATTTTTGGAGTTCGGAGTCAAAAGTTATAACTATCCTAAGACGGACTAGTACTGTTACATTCCGTATTTTTGCATTTTGGATTATTCGTACGCTAACGATTATAAATTCAAGGACTTTTAATTTTGAATTTTAAAAGGACATGATTTGTTGTAGATGCCAAGTTATATGAATAATTTATGTGTAGTAAAATACATCTCAAGAAGGACCCTTAAGCCAAATCAAAATAGAAGCCATCAAATATGTTTTTCTTAAAGTTACGTTTCGGGTAAGCTGACTTCGGGAGGCCATAACCTATTTATAATTTGAGAATTTGGGAAAACTCTCAACATGAAAGTTGTAGATAATTGAAATATCTTTCCAACCATAGGTCGTGGGACGAAATGTGATATCGGAGTAATAATATATAGACGTTTTAAGTCTGACAGACCAAACTAAATAGTGAATTCGGCCCAACCCAATTTTAATTCGGGTCAGGCCCAATACCCACGAAATTAATCAAAATTCTATGTCTTCCTTCATAGTTTAGACCAAGAAATATCTGGAAATTTCCAGAGAGAGTAAGATAAGGGAAAGCTAGAGAGAAACACCAACATCCACCACAATTAAAGCCCCGAATCTCAAAGCTCTTGAAGAGAAAATTGTTGTACGTCGCGTTGGCTTCAATTTGAGCTAGAAATCAGCCAATAAGGAGAAGATTTTATGTGGTGCTGCAAATTTAAGGTAATATTAAAGTCTCCTTTTCATTGTTAATAAGTTTACTTAGAGTTTTAACGGATTAGAACGGAGAAAATAGTGTTATAAACTAGTTTGGTGATTTGTTGAGAGTTATGGGTTAAAGGGTTGATTTAGATAGATTAAATAGATGGAATTATCTTAGTGATGATGTATAATAATGTTTGATATTGTTTTGATGTTGTTGATGAGTTGTTGTTCTTGAATTTGGAGGAAAAAGGTGTATGAAGATTGTGAATGTTCAAACCCGTTTTTGGAATTGAGTAGCTGGTAGTAATTCTGGAATATCTCATTGTGTAGACCTTCGATTTTAGATATTAAACATGTTTTGGAAAGCTAATACACGTACCTACAACTCTTATGTTTATGTCTTAGTCTATATCTGCTGTTATGATGTCGAAAACTGAGCATGAATCTTAAGACAAATTCTGTCCAGATTCTGGATTGAAAATTCCTTCATGTATAGCTGTTCGTATTTTGATGATATCTCTTTGTAGAAAATGAATTTTGAGTTTATTTCTTTTGCATTGGAAACTTAAGACAGAGATCTAAATGTTTCATGAAGGTTATAAAGTCCAGTTTTGCCGTTTTCATTTTCAAATTTTAGATACAACGTGAGGTACTTGACTTTCCGAATTTACTGCTTTGGTAACATGAATAATAAATCTTATTTTGTGTCAATATTTTGGATTGTTGATGTTGGTTGATGATTATATGGCTGGTTTGAAAGTGGGAAAAGTGAGTGGTATAGGGGAGGTGCTGTCCAATTTTTTTTAGAAATAACCTACTAACGATAGACTACGTTTTATTCTTGTCCATAGCTTAATCATAGTGCTTAACGTTTTAATATAGGTTGAGACAATATTGGACAACATATACGTATAAACGCTAAAGATATGTAAAGTTAACATTTTCTTCTTTTGGCATGATCCATATGAAACGAACGAATGACGTATGCTTAAATTCCAAAGAAACTCTTATTCGTAGATATACTCGGATGGCTACCGTTCTTGATTTTCAAAATTTATATTGTTATGTCTTGACTCATGTGTATAATTCCAGCCATCCTAGTTGGTATAACTCATGTTGTGGTATAATTCATATTTTAGTATAATCCATAATTAGTGTGATTTATAATGACTATTGTCTTGGTTTTCAAATGATGGTCTGTTTTGCTTATTCTATTAAGTCTCCGATAATGATTAAATTTCACAAGGTTGCTAATGATATCTTATTCGTGCATGCTGTTATGGTATTATTTACCGAGTCCTACGATAGGCCGGGTATGTTATCATGTATGGATTCCACTACATTATTCACCGAGTCCCTTACTAGAGGGCCGGGTACGTGATATGATAATATGATATTATAATGATATGATGATATGATTATGGCACCGAGTCCCATAATGGGCCAGGTACGGTATCAGTGTACACTACTCTATTCACCGAGTTCCTTGCTAGAGGGCCGGGTATGGTATATATATACATATGACGATATATTGATATAATTGTGATACCGAGTCCCATAACGGGCCAGGTACGATATATGATGATGATATGCATGTCTTTATTTTATAACATAGGTACAGTGATTTATTGATTATGACACTTGACTCCTGAATCTTTATTTCAGATGTGATCTCCTTTACGATATTTTATGCTTTATATACTCGGTACATATTTCGTACTGACCCCCTTCTTTGGGGGGCTGCGTTTCGTGCCCGCAGGTACAGATACTTATTTTGGAGAGCCGCCACCTTAGGATTCTACTCAACAGGTTGAAGTGCTCCATTGTCTCGGAGCCTAAACTTTTGGTACTAATCCTTATAATGTATATATTTGTGTATTTTGGGGGTACGGCGGGGCCCTGTCTCGTCATATGCTATTGTTAATCCTCTTAGAGGTCTGTAGACACATGAGTGGGTTGTATGTAGATATTGTCTGATGTACTAGTATGGCATATGTTTTTGGACATTTACATTCGGAGTGAAAGCCTTGTCGGCTTACGTATTATGTTATCTTATTTTTGACAATTAAGACTCCCCAAGAAATAACTAATTTTGGTATATATATAAGTGACAGTTTGAGACAACGTGCTACCCATATAAATTCTATATCATGTTTAATTATCGATTGACAAAAGATAATATGTGTGTATACGAGTGTCCAATTCGGACACTAGTCACGGCCTACGGGGCTAGGTCGTGACAAGTACTGCAGGAATTTCAGGCCTGGGTGGTAACTGCTGGAAACCTGGGCTTGGCGCCGCAGTGGCGCGACGCACCACTATCACGCCAGGAATAAGCCTCAGTAGTTTGGTCTCTGGCGCGGTGTGCCACTACGAGATGTGCAGGGTTTTCAATCCTATTTTCTAGAACCCAGAAAATATAGGCTTGGCGCCACAAAACAACCTCAGTAGTTTGGTCCTTGGCGCGGCGCGCCACTATCGTGCCAGGAGCGTTTTAGCCCCTTTTTCCAGATTTTCGAAGAAAGGGCAAATTGGGCATTTCCCAAATTATATATACACACTAGCCTTGGACGTTTTTGGACCATTTTTCAGTTCCACTCTCTCTCTAAAAGCCCTAGAAATCCCCTTTCTTCTCCTTCAAATCCTTTTCCAACAAGGATTGCCTTCAAGAACTTCAAGATTCAAGCTTTCCATTGAAGACCCAACATCAAGATTTCTTCAAAGTCTTCACCAAGGTATGTAAGGCTACTCAAAGCATGGGTTGAGTCCACCTATGTGCCCTACATCTTCTTTGAGATTGATTGTTCACAAGAATGAAGTTTATTGATAGAGTTAGGTCCAAATAGGTCCTTTTCATCTATTACCCTAATTTCTATTATGTTGATGTTGTGGAGTCAAGAAAGTGATGTGCTACATGTTGGTATGAGTTGATTGAGATAAGAGGTTGAACATATATTGTTAATTTCTTAACTATGTTGATTATGATAAAGAATGTTAATTTTCTTAAATATGTTGCTTATCTTGAATTGTTGATTTAAACCTTGGAGTTGTGATGAGTCCCAAAAGATTTTTTAAATGAATAGAGGAACGATTGGATAGGTTTGTATGTTGTTATAAATGCATATTTAATCTACTCTTGAAAGATATGATTGGGATTGATCGGATAGTATGATTGGGAGAGGTTTGATTGTGATAGAGTTGATGAGTTGACAAGGTTCTAAATGAGACTTGTCGATATGATTTGATTGAGTTGATTGGATGGAGTTTTATGAGCATTGAGTCTTGGGAGGAGTATTGAGCACCAAATTGGGTAAGAGTAAGTAATAACTCAAATCCAATAACTACGTCGCCAAACGTAGGGGGGATTGAACCGTTAAAGTCGGATGCTTCCCCAAAATTATTGTCCTGACATTATAGGACTTGGTTGGATTGGATCCATGATTGGTTGATTCGTTCATACCCTGGCAAAGTATGAACGGACGCGGCAACAACGTCGGTTTGTTGTACTGTCACTGGCTCATAAGTGATGGTTGTCGGATAAGAGAAACTCCCATAGAGGTCTTGATAGTACTCTGAGTCGAATTGGGTTGAATTGTATATGATTGATCCCGTCTAAATCATATTCATGTTTAGGCTTAGGACACTTGATTGAGTTGTTCTTTCTCTTGAGTTGAGATTTCGAGTTGATTTGATTCTTCCTTGATGTTTGTTTCATTCGGCCATTTTACATACTCGTACATTCCATGTACTGATGCCATTTGGCCTGCATCGTTTCATGATGCAGAGACAGGTACTAGAGATCATCAACCGACGCACCGTTGAAGATCTTCTCACTTTCAGCTAGTTGGTGAGTCCTCCCAGTTTCCGGAGGATACCGAGATTATCCTTATAGTTTTATTTTTTTGTTCCTTTATTTTGATTGTTGGTAGCCATGAACTTGTCATTGGTTCCTCCTGGATTATTGATAGAGGCTTCATAGACTAGAGTGTGGAAGTGTTGGATTGTTCGTTTTGTCTAGTTTTATTCTATCTAGTTATTGATGGGGTACTTGTTTGGCCTTTGCCCCTAAAGTATGAATAGTATTCTTATAATAGAGTCTTTTGCCGATAGAATGTGAATGAATGAAAGTGTGACTGGACCAAGTGGTTCGCTTGAGGGCCAGAAATGGCTTTCGAGTGCCGGCCACGTCTAGGGTACCCTCCCGGAGCGTGACAACACGTGACAATCAATTTTGGGAAAATTAAGTTTTGAGTATATTTATCTGTTTTGATTAAGGCTATATCTTGTGTTATTCTATCAATATTTATTTTATGCGATTTCATTATTATTTTTTATTGAATATTTTAGTGTTATAATGCATCTCATATTTTGTGTTATTTTCTTAAAGAACACCTTAATTAGATAGTTGTATTTTGGCAGAACTAAAGAAATATTAGAAGCACAAGTTAATTATATGTTGATAGCATGAATACTTTACCGGAATAACCCGAAACCCGAGAAATTAAAAAAAATCGAGAATAAAAAACCCGAGTTTTATTAAATGATATACTACTAGATTTCGATATATATTACACTCTTTCAATTTTACTTTGTGTGATATAAGAAAAAAAAGATATATTTCTAAATTTTAGAGCAAACAACTAGTTTGAACACCTATATATATATCTTGTTTGTCACTTTCTAAAATACCGAAAAAGATGATTTTCTACATGCAACAAATTACCATTTAATTTGTCTATCGAAGGAAAGCTCTTATTTCATGAGTAGCTGCTTTTATGCTAGACACAAGTATTTAAATAAAGAATTTTACGGCAACTATTTAAAGATAATAATATAATTATTGATGCATTATATCTTGTGATAATAATATAATATAATATTTATAATCAATATTCTTTATAAATGTTGTTAAAGATCTTAGTGATTTTGGATGCAATGATAGTAATTCAATTGTCGTTAAATATTTTTCTGACTATAAATATTTTGCTAAAAAATAGTTTATTGTCACTAAATATTTCATTTTGTTATAGCGAGGGGTTTTGGGCTTTAACGATTATAAATTAAATTAACTAAGACAACTTATACACTCAATTTCCCCTATGGGTGTGTTGTGTTTGGTATAGAAAAATATTTTTCAGAAAGTATTTAGTTGGTAGAAAATATTTTTTATGGGAAAACAAATATCTAAAAAATGAGCAAAAAATTGACTTCTTTAACACAAATAAAAAAAAAGTCAATAATGACATTTCATATAATTGTCTCATCTCTATACTCCAACGCATTCACCTTGATCCCAATCCCCATACCCCTTATCCACACAACCACTAACCTCCAACCTCACCCTCATATAATATTTGATTAGATTATATTAAATATTTTTAAAAATAGTCACAAATAAATTAACCGAAGAGACGAAAGAGCTATTTTTGCGATAAGCAAGGGATATTGCGAACAATAGGAGGTCGAAGATCATTTAACTAATTGGATATTCATATCTTGTCTCGTCTACAACAAATTCAACAATAGTGGATCCTGCTAAAATGATGTCTTCCTTCAACATCGATGATACTAAAAGAGCTAGAATATATTTCTAGTTTACATATCAAACACTAAAAATTAAGAAATCATCTTAATTATGTTTTTTTAAAAATATTTTCCCAAAAAAACTATAAATTTTGGTGAAAATATTTTCATTCATACCAATATCCTCTCTCCCCCCCCCCCCCACACACACTAAAAAAAAAAAGAAGTAAACAACCTCTTTTAACCATTGTTTCCTTTTTCCTTTATTTTATTTACTTATTTCAATTTGGTTCTTTCCAATTTCCATTATCTTAGGAACCCCAACATCACATATGTTTTCTTTTGTAATTACTTTGTATTAGTCAGCAGATTATATTCTTAAGCTAGTCTTTACAGCTCAGCATCAAGCTTAAATTACTGAAAGGTACAATTAAGACAAATTTCTTGTTAACTTAAGCAGAATTATTTCTTTTTAATTTATGGAAATCATATCATGGTGGGGTCTTTTCATTTCTACATATACATACAAGTAGCTAGTAATAAACTCGACATATTTAACACCATCTAACATATTTTCAGCTCTAGCTACCCCTAGTCACTAAGGATAAATTAAAGTGCTGATTTTGCTAATATCTTGATAATGATTGCTTTAATGATGCTAGCTAGCACAATTATCAAGAGATTAATAATATATTTTTAATTAAAAATATTCTATAAATAATTATGAAACCTTAACTTCGATACAATGACAAAAGAAAAATTTTGTTACCCTATCTTAACTCCAAAAAGATAACTATACGTAAAATTGTTCATGAAAAATTATTTTTTATGCATGACTTCTCTTTTTTGTCTATTTACATATTTATATTTTGAATTTTCTTAGTGAAAATTCTGATTTCATCATTATATAATAATAATTTTCCATAACAACATTTCAGTATAACGATCAAGTTTGTTTTGAATCGGTTTTTGATACTCCTATTTATATTATACTATATGTTTTCTATAACAATATTTTGTTATAACAACTAAAAGATATTCAGACAAACAATATTATTATGGAGCGACAGATAGTGTAATAAATAAAAAGTTAGGCAGTAATTAAGTAGAAATGAGTTAAATCATAGTGGTAATAGGACAATTAAAGGAAGAAAAAGAGGAGCTAATATACTTTCCTTGGACCCATGCCATGTCTCCTTGGTACCCCATGATTTGATTTCCATCTTTCTCAGCTACAATTCTATTCAACTTTTTCTTCTTAATTTCTTCCAGAATATTTTCCCTTATCTTTATAATCAACAATTTAATTAAATCTCAAGCTTGAAATGATCATAACTTTCTCTCTATAATTTCTTTGCCAAGCATAAAAAAAAATTGTCAACCTAGCTAGGTTGCACAAACTATTATTTTTAAGCTATGATGTCAAATGATCAAATAAGAGTGAAAGGAGGAGGAGGAGAAGAAGAAGGAGAAGGATCGTCAACAAGATCATCAACTACTTTACTTATAGCACCATCTGACGATCAACATCAGTTACCACCACCACCCCAATTGAGTAGGTACGAATCTCAAAAACGTCGCGATTGGAACACTTTTGGACAATACTTGAAAAATCAAAGGCCTCCAGTTGTTTTATCCCAGTGCAACTATAACCACGTGTTAGAATTTCTCCGATACCTAGATCAATTCGGAAAAACTAAGGTACATTTACATGGTTGCCCTTTTTTCGGGCAACCAGAGCCTCCGGGGCCTTGTACTTGTCCTCTTAGACAAGCATGGGGAAGTCTTGATGCCCTTATTGGTAGGCTTAGAGCTGCCTATGAAGAAAATGGTGGTCTACCGGAGAATAATCCATTCGCGAGTGGTGCTATACGCGTTTATCTTCGAGAGGTAAGAGATTTTCAAGCTAAAGCAAGAGGAATTTCCTATAAGAAGAAGAAAAAGAAGAGGAAAATGCAAATCAAAGCTACTTCTAGTAATGCTCACGAGACAACAACAACTACCTTTCAATTCCAATCTTCTTGAATTTCAATTTGGCTTATGAAGAAACAAGCAAAAGGTAAAAAGAAAAAAATCATATGGTTTTTATAATAAGATGGTTATTTGCTTTGTTTTTCTCTCAAATATGTCACAGTTTTATGATATCAGAGGCAGAGTCGGAATTTTTAAGTTTATGAGTTCTGGACCTAATTATTTCAGTTCACTTATATATATAAGATTTGAGCCAAAAATTATTGAATTCTGGTGAATCTGTAATATACCAAGAAGGTTAACTTCATGTTGTGAACATATTGAATATTTATAGTTCCACATGGATCCCTAATAAGTTACATGATTTGGATCTGATTCATCTTTAAGTAGTCATTTTGGATTAGGAAATCCCTAGCTAGTAACATGAGTGATATTCATAATTCACAACATCTAGCTTTGATTATAAATGTGTTTTGCGGAAAAAAGAAAAAGAAATGGACTCTCTCTCTATATAGATTCGAACCTACTGACTCTAAATTCTGAACTCATTAGTATATAGAGATTTACCTCGAATTCGAAACCCTAAACTTCTGGGTGAAAAAAATGGATTTTTACGGCATGGAGAACCTTTAAAATATCCCCAACTATCTACTATGGTTAATGATAATTTTCTCTTTCTTCTCTCTCTAGAGACTCACCAACAATTATTCAATACGTTTTATTTTGTTTGTAGTTTGATTTGACATAAAATTTATTTTTTTCTGAAACTTATAATTTCGAATGTACCATAATATTTGTGTTGTTACAAGTTGTAATCTTAAATATACTATAATAATATTAAGAAATATAAGAATAAATCATTCTTTTTGGATCATATTAATAAGGAAATAATGTCAAACAAAGTGGAGTGAGTATTTTCTTTTTCTTTTATAGGGGTCTTGTAGCTAAGATTAAAATTGTAATCTTTGTTTGCTTTTGTCTAATCTCTATCTCTTTTGAGATTCTGCACGATTTTGTGCCTGCCATGGTTCCCATTAAGTATAATTACTGTGATTAATGGTTATATAAAACATGTTTTAATATCTACGGAAAAAAAATCTCTCTGTGTATTTATACATGTTAGATTTTGAAGAACTAAGGTTTCTTGATCACTTATACGATAAATTAAAAAAATATATTTAAATCTTTTGTGTAAAAATAAAGATCTCTAGTGAAAAAGATGACATAATGGTAATTCGTTTCACATATTTGGTTATAGTATGCATAACTTGGATATACTATCATATATAGTGCACTCATATACATATATTATCACAAAACGTTAATATTATAAATGATGGAAGTGATCTAGGTCAGTCGAATGTTTTTTGAAAAATTATATTATATATATATATATATATATATATATATATATATATATATAATATTATTATATAAAATATATAGGTTATAAATAATTTTTCATGCATATATTAATTCTTGAATATCTTTAGAAAAATTTCTGATTTCGCCACAGTTACATGTCATTTCATCTAAAGCAAAAACTAGTGCTCTATCTCATCTTCAACACTTGCTATTGTGGTCTGTTTCTTAGAGGTCAACGATATATGATTTACACTATGATAAAAAGTCTACATCCATGAATCGAAATCCTGATGCATATAACTATAAATAGTTTAATGGGAGCAACAATTTCCAAGAACATTTAGAACAATTTGTTTCAGAGATTGATTGGTCTGAGGTTATCGACAAATTTTTATTTCGTCTAAGTCACTTTGTTTCTTTTTGTCCAAGTCACTTCTTTTTTTGTCCAAATTACTTTTATTTTCGTCTAACTCACTTCCTTTTATCTGTGTGAGTTTCGGAAATATCCACATTCATAGGTCCTTCCTGTATCATGAGATATGATTTATTTTATTAATTTTTTTTTGGGGGGGGGGGAGAAGGGGGTGTTTCAGGGTGAATAGAAAGGAGACAGTGAATTTGGAATATCATTTATGAAACTTATTGTTCTTGTTTTCTTTAGGAAAGACATTTTTTCATTGGAAATTTTAATAGTTTATTTTGTTAGCTATCTAAACTTTCACCTTATTATTGAGGGTTCGATTATAACCTTATGCTCCCTTCTCCCATTTCCCCTGCCCCCTAGTTTTTTTTGTTTTAAATAAAAAAAAGTCATTTACTCATTTTAAGAAATTTATTTTTCTTGAGAATATTTTGACCTATCAAATACGAGAAAATTGAAAAATAAATTTTGAAAAAATATTTCCCTTCCTATCAAACACACATGTCAGTTTTTTGGTCTAATTATCGTTGATTATCCTTCCTAAACAGCTTTGCTAATAAAACGGGAAAAACTTCATTGCTGGTAGAACATCTTATCCTGTTGAAATATTAATAATTGAATGTGTTTGGTCTGAACGAAAATGCTTTTCACCAGAATATTATCTTAGAAAATGTGTTTTTTTTAAATAATAATTTTCTTTTAATTTGTGTTTGGTAGTAAACAAAAAATATTATTGGACAAATACTTGTATATAACTTAGGGAGAAAATGATCAAGATGGTCCTTAATATACTAGTAATGCTTTATTTTTGTGCTTAATATATTTCACTTGATTGAAATGGTATTTGATGTATAACAAAGTTGTTCATTTTGATCCTTAATATATTTCACTTGATTGAAATGGTCTTTAATGTATAACGAAGAGGTGTTCATTTTGATCCTTCATAAACCTAACATATTTATATTAAAAAAAGAAGGTCTTAAATTTAACCGTGTCTAACAAAATTCACCATTAATTGTTGTCTTCTTTATTAGTTCCAAAGAAAGAACTCCATAAAATCTAACACTATTTTTTCTATGTTCTCCACCAAAATGTACTACTTTCTCTTTCCTAAAATATTATTCCACTGATCTAATATCTATTTTTATTTTTCCTCAAATATATAAAAAGGGGATCCAAATGAAAAATTTATGTCAGATCATTTTTGTGTGTGCATGCACATTTTGGAGCTAACAAAGTGGATAATAATGGTGGAATTTGTTAGCCACATGAGGTTCACAATTAAATTTTACTTTTTTTTGATAAATCTATTAAGTTTAGGGTAAAGGACCAAAGTGAACACCTTTTGTTATACATTAAGGACCAACTCAAAGTGAAATATATTAAGGACCAAAATGAACACATTTGTTATACATTAAGGACCATTTCAATTAAGGAAAATATGTTAAGGACAAACAAAGTATTACTTATACATTAATGACCATTTTGATCATTTTCTAATAATTTAGACAACCACTATGAAATAACCTATCTACATTTAAGAAAAAAATAAAATATGTATGTGCACTCTATCCTCTTCATATCCACGTTATCAGATTACACTGAATATAGTTATTGTTATTGTTGTGTTACGCGAGTGGAGGGTGAGAGTAAGATATGAGAGTGGTAGTCATAGGGGCTATAGGGAGTAGAAGTGTAGGTGTGGTGTGTTGGAAGACAAGGAGGAGATAATTATTGTGGAATATTATTTTCTCCATTTCATTTTTATTTGACACACTTTTAATTCTTTCTTTTTTGATCCCATACTTTCCGTTGGTCAACAACCAAATAAATCTAGATTTCTTATTTTCTTTCCTCGGCGAGTGAAGTTTCTTCCCTTGTTGAGTGAGTAAGGACTCCATTACGGCATTAAGTAAGGAGTTGGAGGAAATTTTCTCATTTCAGTCTCTTTTTGTGCAAAGAGGTAGAAAAGATTCCGTCCTTCTAGCCTCGAGTAGTGGATAGACTTTCCTAGATTAGATAGCGTATTGAGAACCATGTCAAAATACACCAAGATCTGGGCCCAGGTTCTCTGTCTTCAAGAAAGGGTAGCCAGACCACTAAGTGATGAGACCGTGCAAACAAAGGCAACGAGGAGCGCTAGCCATAGTGGTTACGTCCAGTATGTCCCCCTTTTTTTTAGTCCATCTCGAAAAAGTGACCTACTATAAATAAAATAATGTACTTTGTACAATTTTCCTTTAGTATAGTGTGTTTGGTACGAAGAAAAATATTTTTCAAAACTCTTTTTCAGCCTTACACTTTAACTTTTCACCCTAACTCAAGTCTCGAGTATCGATTCTTGATATTAATTCGAGCTTCAACTCCTAATTCTTGATTCAGGACCCGACTCTTGAACTTGATTCCAAATCCAACTTTTGAGTTTCAGATTGGATCTTGATTTGAGTGTCAGATTTCGAGTAAGGATTCGAGGTCGGATCTGAGGTCAAATGTCAGGGTCGAATTCTGAACCAATCATCGAGGTTGGGTGTCAAAATCAGATGCTGATTTGAAAGTCGAGTCCCAAATCGGGTGTTGGAGTTGGGACACAAATTGTAATTTGGGTCCCAGATCAGGAGTTGGGATCGGGTTCAGGTCCTTATTTAAAAGTCGGGTCCTAGGGCAAGGGTGGAGTCGGGATCAAGTGTCGGGGTCAATTCTCGCATCGGATGTTGGGATCAAATCCTGGTTTATAAGTTGAGTCCTATATAGAATGTCGAATCCCAATTAAAAAGTGGGGTTCCGAATTAGGTGTCATGACCGGATCCTAGTGCGAAAGTTAGAAACCAACTTGTTTTTCAAGAAAACATTTTCTAAAAAAATATTATCCACGGAAAACATTTTCCTTCATACCAAACACACACTCAAAATAATTTTATAGGCACATAAATATCTAAAATTTATTTTAGACCATAAGTTTCGATCAAAGTCTTCCTTTTTTTTCTTCTTAAATATCGTGCCACATAAAATGAGACAGAGGGAGTATTTATTTCTTAAAAATGAAAAAATCAATTTTCCTAGTGAAATAAGCTATATAAGTGACATTTCACACTAATTATTTTTTTCCACCCTCTAACACATCCTACCCCTATCATGACCCCTATAGCTTCAATCCCCAAGCATCCCCAATCCTCATCTTCATAATATTTATCTAGATTATATATGAATAATTTAAGGACAATAATTACTATATATATAGTGATTTATATATATATACGGTAGGTCGGACCAATTTAGGATTTACATCACAAAAAACATGGTAAGACTGAACAAGAAAGGGAGTACTGAATAGGATTTTGACAAACACGTGCTTCAATAGATATATATAATGATCTCGTTATACCAAACACACCCTTAACAAGCATTAATTTATAGTCATGCCACTACATGTAATCTAGCATTATTGCACCCAATATACAAATATTTTTAGGGTCCTCTTTCTTAACCTTCTAGTTCTAGCTATCTATTTTATCATTCTCACAAGATTAACATAACCATGAGTCCGTGACCATTCCCTTTTTTTTATTTGCTTTTAGTAAAGCCAACTTGTTGGGTCGAAATGTAAGGGCTAGGCAAACCCCTACATGTTTATATGAAGGGAAATTACATAAAATAGACTCAATTATGAAATTATTTATTCAAATTGGATCCAATCTAAATTATGTATCCTTAATAGACTCATGACCCAAACTATTTACCCTCTTACCCCACTTTCTTCTTTTTAATACCGTGCATGACGTGTTGACGTCAGCATCACCGCTATAAAATAATCTTCTGTGATACTCCATCGGTATATTGATATCATATACGTATCATATAGGATTGAGCTTAAATCTCTGTGATACTCCGTCGGTATATTGATACCCTATCGATATCATATAAGATTGAGCTCGAAAAAAAATTAAAATAATTAAGAGAAAATTATTAAAAATCACAATCTTATTTATTAAGCTCTAAATTAGTAGAAAATATATTATTTGTGATATTCTGTCGATATATGGATACCATATCAATATCATATTAATTATCTGTGATACTCTGTCGGTATATTGATACCCTATCAATATCATATAGGGTGGGCGCTGACATTAGCATAACGTCAACGTGTGAATTTTAAGATAATTTTATGTTATTTTAAAATAAAAAGGAGGTATGAAAGTAATGGGACATTTAATGATAAATACTTTCCCTTTTTGGAGTATAAGTATTATTTTCCCTATAATTTATATACAACTAATTGAAAGTAATTTCATTATTTCCTTCATCTTAGGGCCAAATTTATTATGATAGTAGAGTCAAGTTCAGGGCGAATCTACGTTGATTGGAGGGGGTGTCACGCCACCCCCTGATCTTGATTGAAAATTTGTATATATATTTATAAGGAAAGTATAAATATTAAACGTGATACTCTTAGAAATAATAAGATTTGTGATGCTAGTGGTTAAAACTTAGGTTTACTATTGTAGGAATGCAAGTTCGAGCCCTACTGTGGGGTTGTATTTTCTTAAAACTTTTTTTATGATACAAGACATTAGTAGCAAATTTATCGTAAAAAGAATTGTGAATAAGTAGATTAGAACCCTAAAGCTCTTATAAGTAAAATTTTAACTAAACCAACAGAACAAGTCTAAATTTTATATGCAGATTTGCTAATAATTAAAATATTAAGTATTATCTTGGTCTACGCTGGAGTTTTGCCATAGATTACTATTTAAAGTAGCGTGACACCCAAAAATTCAAAATATTGAATCCGCCTCTAGTCAAGTTCATTACTTCGATTCATAGTTTACCTACTGTTGCGTCTCCGTATTTTATTATTCAATCTTTTATGTTTAGCTTTGAGCATGCGATGAGTATTAAACAATTCACAACAATTATAATCTCAGATAGTTTTTTTTTATATTGAAATAAAATTTGAATTAAGAAGAAAAAATATTTTTTTTAAGATAATAATTATTAATTAACTTACCACCATATGAAAAATCAACGCACGGCCACCACCCTATTTATTGAAGGACATTACTTTTGAATTTCCAATAACTTATTTTTAGGGATAGATTTAATTTGATTTACCGTTTATTTTCTTCTACCACATAATTTTGCATTGACAAGTATCAAAAAAGTTAATAACACCATATCTAAGAATATTAAAAATCTATATATAATGAGGCCCTACTGCTTTTCAACTTATACAGAACCTTTTCATTGATAGGGAATTAGGTTGACCTAGAATAATATCTCCTTTAAGGTAGAATTTAGATGTTTAAAAAGCTTTACTTGTAAATAAGAAATTGAAAAAACATCTTGTGATTTCACCAAAACAAATACTCCTTTTGTTACTGTTGAATAGAAGTTAGTTAGTGATTGAAGTTAGTGAGTGACTGAGTGACAACTCAGCCAAGTTGTTAGAGTCAGTTGTCAGAATTAGTTATTAAGCATGTGAGTTTATTAGGTGTGATCAGAATAGTCAGTACATCTATGTATATATATATATTGGACCTGTATCAGTGATGAAGTTATGGATAATAGAATAAAGTTTCTGCATCTCTCTTGTGCTTCTTTTCTCTCCTTTCATTTCTCTCAATCTGTAAATGTACTCACATGGTGAAGATCAAGGATCTTATCATGGTATCAGAGCTTGTGTAATCGATTGTAATCTTCATCGTCATCTTGTCAGTATTCTCCAAACAAATTCAGTAGCATAGTCAACAATGGTGAATGAATCAAGAAATACAGTGATGCAAATTGATCAGCATCATCATTTGTTCCTTCAGCCAAATGGTACTCCAGGTAGCTCCTTAATCTCGATTAAGCTAACAGGTCCTGAGAACTATGCACTTTGAAGTAGTTCGATGAAAATTAGTTTGTTAGGTAAAAGAAAATTAGAATTTGTAGATGGTCGATATCATAAAGAGAAGTTTGATGTCTCCCTACATGATTTATGGGAGAAATGCAATGCTATAGTCCTTTCATGGATTATGAATTTTGTGTCCACTGAACTACTGAGTGGCATTGTGTATGCTATCAGTGCCTACAAAGTGTGGTCAGATCTACAAGAGAGATTTGACAAAGTAAATGGATCTAAAATTTTCTTCCTTCACAAACAAATTGCTACACTAACTCAAGGAATCACCTTAGTTTCTAGCTATTTCTCTAAGTTAGAGAACTCTGGGCAGAGTTTGATGCATTGATGCCTTGTCCTGGGCGTAACTGTGCTGAATCAAACAAGTATGTTGAACACTTTGAGTATCAAAGACTCTTACAGTTTCTAATAGGCTTAAACGAGGCATACTCACAGTCAAGTAGTTAGATTATGATGATGACTCCTACTCCCTCCATTAACAAAGCCTATGTTATGATCATCTCAGAAGAAAGTAGAAGAGTTATTACTTCCTCCTATCTTAGTCTAGAGAACACTGAAGGCACAACTTTGTTCAGTGGAAAAGGCAATTCTCAGTTGAAAACCAACTACTCAGGAGGAAACAGATCTCCTAGGAAGAGTGATCTCTACTATGATCACTGTCATTTTACAAGACACACTAGGGGAATCTGCTGCAAGCTTGTAGGTTATCCTCCAGACTACAAGTTCAAGAAGAAAATTGGTTCATATAATGCAGGTGCCACAAAAAATAAAACTCGCAAACCCAACTCAGGACATATAGGTAACCATAGTTTTGCAGGCCATGGCAATGTAGGCAACTATAGTAAGGGATATCTCAACAATAACATAGAACCAGGTATCCACAAACCTAGAAGTACTAGCAATAGCACTCTTGGTCCTGCTTCTGTCAATTTTGTATGAATATCTCAGATGTATGGAGGATAGTACCCTTCTATTGATTACTTTGGTTCTATTCCCTAATTTACTCCACAACAGTACAATTAAATCATGACTATGATCAACTCAGATAATGATGAATCTCACTCAACTTTAGCAGCAGGTATGACACCTTGTGCTATAGTAACTGAGGAAGAGATTAGGTGGATAGTGGATTCAGGAGCTTTTAGTCACATAGTTCAATCTGTTAGTTTATTTTCTGATCTTGAAGTAGTGGACAACAGTAGATGGGGAGGGAAAGTTCATCTACCTACTGGAGGCATGGCTACTGTGAGTCATATAGGGTCTTCTTGTCTTTTCCTTGGTCAGGAGATTACTAATGTCTTGCATATACCTGAGTTCAAATACAACCTGTTATCTGTCTCTAAGCTAACCAAGGAGCTTAAGTGGACAGTGCTCTTTTATCCTAATTTCTTTATTTTTCAGGATGTTTTAAATGGAAAAGTGAAGGGAATTAGTAGAGAAGAGAGTGGATTATATGTGTTCACTTTAGGCCTCAAAAGATCAGAAGGTGTTATTGTAGCTGCAGTTACTGATGGTCCTTCTCCTGATACCACACCAACAAGCACTGATAGTACCAGTGTGAGTTTGTGGCATAAGAGACTAGGCCATACCTCTTCTACGTCCATGAGGAAGTTACTATGTTTTTCTTCTGCACAATGTGAGAAATCTATTAGTAGATGTACTATTTGTCCCTTAGCTATGCAAATCAGACTTTCCTTTCCTTTAAGCAACAGTATAACTGATTCTAGTTTTCAAATTGTTCATGGTGATGTTTGGGGACCATATAGAGTTCCTACCTATAATGGAAAAAGATATTTTCTCACTCTTGTTGATGTTTTCTCTAGATATACTTGGTTGTTCTTATTACCATCTAAAGCTGAAGTAGTGTTGCTATTAAGCACTTTCTACTCATGGTGAGGATTATTTACTCCTCATCTGTGAAGTTTCTTAGAACTGATAATGGATGTGAATTTTTTAACTCATCCATGACTGCTTTATTAAATTTCTTGAGGATTGTTCATCAAAGTTTTTGTGTATATACTTCACAACAGCATGGTATGGCTGAGAGAAAACATAAACATATTCTTGAGGTAGCAAGAGCTCTAAGATTTTAGGCTAGTGTACCACTAAAGTTTTGAGGTGAATGTGTGACTGCAACTGTTTACATTATCAACAGGTTACCCTCCTCAGTTCTTCAGGATCAATCTCCTTTTGACAAATTGCTTAAACACTCACCTAATATGTCTCACTTGAAGGTCTTTGCGTTCTTGGGTTATGTTACTCAAGTTAGAAAAGTTGACAAATTCTCTCCAAGAGCTATACCAGTAGTATTCCTTGGTTACTCCTCTACTCAGAAAGGATACATTATGTATGATATACACTCAAAGGTGTTTTTAGTTAGTAAGGATGTATCATTTCAAGAGGATGTATTTCCCTTTCGGACATTGCCTGCTTCTTCTTCTCCTTTATTCTCTCTGAGTGATACTCTAGTTTCTAACTTGCAACTAGAGGTGCATAACAGTAGCTGCTCCTCGATGTTTCTGAGGTCTCTTCTATATCTGCTGACACCAGTACTCATGTAGCTCATGCTACTCCTACAACTCATAGTGAGCATGTTCATCATTCACCTCTTGTTGTTCCTTTTACCAAAAGATCCTTTAAGCCTACTAAGCCTTCAATTTAGCTGAGTGACTATGTAGGTAAAAATCATGGCAATGCTAATTGTTGCTATCCTGTCTCTCAAATGGTTAGTTATGATCATGTATCTCCTATGTTTGGTGCTGCTCTTTCCTCTTATTCTACTATTAGGGAACCAACTTCCTATTTTGAAGCTGTTAAAGATCCACACTAGGTTGCAGCCATGAAATCTAAAATACAGGCACTATAGGACAACAACACTTGGAGCCTTGTAGAATTACCTTATGGCAAGAAATCTATTGGGTGTAAATGGGTATTCAAGATGAAATACACTGCAACTGGTATTGTGGAAAGATACAAGGCTAGGATTGTTGCTAAGGGTTATAGACAGCAAGAAGGGCTGGACTACATTGAGATTTTTTCTCCAGTGGCTAAGATGGTGACTGTGAGATTTGTAATAGCTGTGGCAGCAGTCAAACATTGGCCTATTTTTCAGATAGATGTCCATAATTCATTCCTGCAAGGTGACTTACTGGAGGAGGTTTATTTAGAGGTTCCTGTTGGGTTTTTTAGCCAGGGAGGGAAACATGTTGTATGCAAACTCTATAAGTCCCTCTATGGTCTCAAACAATCTCCTAGGCAATGGAACAAGAAGCTTACATATGCCTTGGTACAACTTGGATTCTCACAAAGTCATCTCGACTACTCTCTATTCACCAAGACCATTCAAGAAGAATTAGTGATTGTCCTGGTATATGTAGATGATTTGCTCATCACAGGAAGTAATATAGATCTGATCCTACAAACCAAAAATGATCTTAAGTTAAAATTTAAAATGAAAGACTTTGGGGAGCTGAAGTTCTTTCTAGGGATTGAATTTGCCAGATCAGAGAAGGGTATAGTCATGAGTCAAAGGAATTATGCATTAGAATTAA
The DNA here is from genome assembly GCF_947179165.1 of Solanum dulcamara. NCBI lineage: Eukaryota > Viridiplantae > Streptophyta > Magnoliopsida > Solanales > Solanaceae > Solanum > Solanum dulcamara. The sequence continues at coordinate 8,455,498 of NC_077246.1, read as the reverse complement.
TCAGTGAACTTGGATTGAGTGGTACTAAACCATTTAGCACACCACTACAGACTAACTTGAAGCTTACTTCCACTGAATATAATGCATTCCTCAATGATGTTAAGGAAGAGGGTCCTAAGAGTAAAGACCTGCCCCTTACTGATCCCACTCAGTATCAAAGGTTGGTAGGAAGGCTGTTATATCTCACTATGATCAGAATTGATATTGCATATGTAGTACAAGTGTTGAGCCAATTCATGCATAATCCCAAGAAATCTCATATGAATGTTGCCCTAAGGGTTGTGAAGTACATCAAGAAAGCACCAGGTTTTGGTCTCTTAATGCCTTTAGATGGCTCAGGAAAGCTTGAAGCCTATTGTGACTCTGACCGGGGTGGCTGCCTGTAGACCAGAAGGTAAGTCACAGGATACTTAGTTAAGTTTGGTAATGTTATGGCGTCCTGGAAGTCTAAGAAGTAGGAGACAGTGGCCAGAAGCTCTGTCGAAGCAGAATTCAGGAGTATGGATTCTGTAGTAGCTGAGGTAACCTGGCTAATTGGTTTATACAAAGAGCTAAGAATAAATATAGAAGCTCCTATACATTTGTACTGTGATAGCCAAGCTGCAATTCAGATAGCAGTTAATCCTATATTTCATGAAAGAACAAAGCATATAGATATTGACTGTCACTTTGTGAGGAACAAGATTATGCAAGGCATCATCAAAACCTATCATATGTCAACCAAAGAGCAGCTGGCGGACCTTTTAACAAAGAGTCTTGGTAGACAACAACATGACTATCTGATGTCCAAACTGAGCTTGAAAAATATATTTCAATTATCTGTTTAAGATAGGGTGTTGAATAGAAGTTAGTTAGTGACAGAGTGACATCTCAGCCAAGTTGTTAGAGCTAGTTTTCAGAGTTAGTTATTAAGCATGTGAGTTTGTTAGGTGTGATCAGAATAGTCAGTACATCTATGTATATACATAGGACTTGTATCAGTGATGAAGTAATGGAGAATAAAATAAAGTTTCTGCATCTCTCTTGTGCTTCTTTTCTCTCCTTTCATTTCTCTCAATTTGTAAGTGTACTCACATGGTGAAGATCAAGGATCTTATCAGTTTCAATTTATCATCTTATTAATTTGTTTCAAAAGAAATACTATATATATATATATATATTTTAATTTCACACTTATTTCATTTCAACATCCTATATATAATATATAAGATCATAAAATAAAAAATATTTTAATATTTTAATATTTTAAATATATATTTAATTTACGACTAGTAGGAGTGTACATAGGACGGTTTGACTTGGTTTTCATTAAAAAATAACCAAATTAATAATATTGGTTTATTCAACTTATAAACCAAATCAAATTAAATCAATCTAATGTAGGTTTTTTTGGTTTCAGTTTTAGTCGATTTTTCAAAGATTTTTTTACAATTACATCGTGATTGAAAGATAGATCAAATTGAAGAAGTTGTTTCTTTGATCGTGTCATTTAATATCGCACTTGAAGTTTTCAATTGAAGGTTGTTCCCTTAATTGTGTGATTATATTACTTAATGACATCTGAAAGACACTTGAATAAATAAAATCAAAAAAAAAATAAGATGTACAATGTCATCCTTCAAGACATTGTCTTAGGAAAACATATCAAAAACTGACAAAAAGACACAACACATGTCAATTTTTTTGGTCATATTACAAGTCCAACTATGAAATAATATATGTATACATTGAAAGCTATAACTAATTTAAAAAATACTTACAAAGTATATTATAATTAAAAAAAATTGTGTGTAAAAATAATAAAATTATATATGTATTATGTCGGTTTGATTTGGATTCGATTTGATTTTTTTCTATTAATATCAAATCAAACCAAACCAACAATGATCGATTTATTTTTTTCAAATCCAAATCAACAAAATCAAGCCACAAGTCAATTTCTTTTTAATAAATTTAACTTAATTCATCAATCTGACGATTTAACTTGTACACCCCTAACGACTGCCGATAAAAACATGAAAATATCTTTGATAATGCAATGGTGGGCGAGGGGTAACACTCATCGTTTATACGAATCTTAGTCACCCTTTTTGTCTTATTCTTTAATAAAAAAAAATGATAGTACTATATTATTTTGCTACCTTGAGTCAAATCAAGGTAAAACTTACCTAGTAATTTTTAACTTTCCAAAAAGCAATTGAATAAAAACATTAATTAGCATCCAACTTCGTAGAAAAGTCTTTTGGAAAAAAATTGCGTGCTAGATGCCGTGGTTGAAAAATATCAAAATATTGAGAAACAATGTAACAAAAGTATTACTGTATTTAATTTTCAAGTATTACGAGTGCTACAATATTTAAAATTTATATTTTTTGATTCTTCTCTTCAATTGTTGACGGTTGAATCAACTACTACTTGATAGATTGTTTTTGAGTTTGATTGATTTGTATTTTAATTTAAGGGCTTATTGTAACTAGGGCTGTACAGGACAAACCGATAAACCGCACCAAACCGACAAACCGAACCAAACCGGAAAAAAAACCCGACTAGTGGTTTGGTTTGACTTGGTTTGGTGTTTGAAAAAAAAAACCCGACCATTATAGGGTTGGTTTGGTTTTAACTAAAAAAAGTCAAACCGAACCCAAACCGACCCGATTATAGATATACCACTTTTAAATTATGTTATACATAAAAATATTTATTAAAATGTAATTTATAAATATTTTTTAAAATTTTTTCATAATTTTTGTTTTCTTTCTTACATTTAGATTTGGACTTGAGTAGCCCATCTAAATAATAGACAAAAAAAACTTATCTTATAAAGTTATATTATAAAGTTAAAACTTCAACAGTGTTGTGCCTCCATCTTATATGTTGATATTTTGTACTAGAACTCTTTTTAAGAAGCACTGCTCTGTGCTTTTTATTTGATACTATGAGAAACCCAAAAAAATCCAAAAAAAAACAAAAAACCCGAAAAACCCGAAAAACCCGAAAAAACCCGAAAAACCTGAGAAAAATTGATATCGAAAAACCCGACTTTTATTGGTTTGGTTTGGTTTATAGATTTAATAACCCGACACAAATGGTTTGGTTTGATTTGTAAAAAATCCGAACCAACCCGGTCCATGTACACCCCTAATTGTAACGATTCGAATTGTTGTTATTTAGATGTGGCAAAATTTTTATCCGATTTCAAGTTATTCCAGACAGATATCATCTCATCATCGCGGGAATATTCCCACCACAGCGGCGCCGTCATGGGCGGGATGGGACCCACCATAGCGGGATCGACGGAACAGAATTAAAAGACGTGAATTCCTATTTTGTTCTTCTTTTCTTAAGTCCCAAAATAGACAAGGGTCACCCTAGAAATCCTCAAAAAGTTGTTATAAGTTTGGAGAGAAGGGAGGAAGGGAATTATAGCGCAAGGAAGGCTACAACCCACAAATTTCAGGCCTGTCTCCAACGTTTCTCCTTTCAGAAGTTAGGAATCATGCTATAATCCTTTTGCAGCTGCTTGGCGCCCAAGTAAGCAAGGTTTTCTTAATTTAGTAGTTGTAAACCTATTCCCAGCGCATACTATATCGTAGATTGATGGGAGATTTTATGTTTAGGCCTTCGGACACGGAATTTGGATGGTTAAATGATTGTTAATGTTATTTCCGGGTAGGAAAGTATGATGTGGGTCATGATTATTTGTGACTAGTGGTAGTGGTCAAGTCCTTGAATGTAAGCCTTGGTGATACCTGTTGAGAGGGTCGATGACTCTTGTGAGATCAAGTGTAGAAGATTGTTGGGTTATAATGAGATCCTGAGACTTGTGATAATCAAAGGGGGTACCAATATTGGGCTAGTGATGTATATAGAGGGATATGCATGTATGTATAATTATGTGTGTTCATGTTGACTACACCCTGTAAAGTACTTGAGTAATGCATGTTCATGAAATAGAAAGATGAATGTGAAATGACTTCATCTGATAATTAATCTCATACAATGAACTAGGTCTGTACAGGGCAAATCGATAAACCGCATCAAACCGATAAACCGAACCAAACAGGAAAAAAAAACCGACTAGTGGTTTGGTTTGACTTGGTTTGGTGTTTGGAAAAAAATCCGACCATTATAGGGTTGGTTTGGTTTTAACTAAAAATAGTCAAACCGAACCCAAACCGATCTGATTATAGATATACTATTTTTAAATTATGTTATACATAAAAATATTTATTAAAATGTAATTTATAAATATTTTTTAAAAATTTTTCATAATTTTTATTTTCTTTCTTACATTTAGATTTGGACTTGAGAAGCTCATCTAAATAATATACAAAAAAAGTCCATCTTATAAAGTTATATTATAAAGTTAAAACTTCAAACAGTGTTCTGCCTCCATCTTATACGTTGATATTTTGTACTAGAACTCTTTTTAAGAAGCACTGCTCTGTGCTTTTTATTAGAAACCCGAAAAAACCCGAGAAACCCGAAAAAAACTGAGAAAAATTGATATCGAAAAACCCGACTTTATTGGTTTGATTTGGTTAATAGATTTAATAACCCGACACAAATGGTTTGGTTTGATTTGTAAAAAATCTGAACCAACCCGATCTATGTACACCCCTACAATGAACCTTTTATTTGATTGTGCAATTGTGTAAACTATTCATTGTTAAATGTGATTGTGATTGTTGAATTGGGTACCACGCCGATACATAGTGAATTAGGTACCACACCAGTACATATTAGATTAGGTACTACGCTGGTACATATTAAATCGGATATCACACCGGTATATATTGGATCAAATGTCATGCTGACACATATTAAATTGAATACTACGCCGATACATATTGAATCAGATCATTAAATTTTGAGATATTAACTCAAACACCGATGAAGAAGAATCGAACCATTAAAGAAGAAAGAAACAACAACAATTAAATTTTCTGTTGTCTTTAACCAAACTTTAAAAGCTTCTTTTTGTACATTGGGTCATTTTCATGTTGTTGGTTCAATAGTTATTTTTTTTGTTTGGTACATTAGAAAATTGACTAAATGAAATTCTTAAATTCTTTGGTAAGTCATATGACTTAAATTTGCTAGCAGAAGAAACTCAATTTATTTTAGCGTTTTTCAAATTATCAAATCTTTTTGTACCCTTCATTCACCAAAAGGTCTTCGACTTCCTCCAAATATATTTGATCGTGATCTTATCAACTTTCAATAAATATTTACAATCTTTAATTATGACCCTAAGTAGGTGACATAGACATAATGTTATAATTTTTATAATATTAATATTCATGGAGAGATTACTGTTTACTGATTATTCATAATAACCCAACTATCCTCTTCTTATTTTTTCTAGTTAAGTCCGATAATTTAAGAGCTTGTGGATGTTAGACTCTCTCCGCATGTTTCCTTATCCATGTTTGATTTGACATATTCTTAAAAAATCGTAATAAATAAAATAACGATCTTACTATATTAGTCCTAATTACTATAAGTCATTTAAATATTGAAAATGAATAGTAACTAATAATAAAGATAAAATGGGTTAAATTATTTCTTGATTTTTAAATTGGACAATTAAAAATAAACATCTATTTTTAGTATAGTAAAAAGTAAAAAGTAGACGGAAAACTACAATATTTTCTATTTGAGGATCTAGTACTCTTACTATAATAGTTTAGGGAAACTTATAGAAATCCCACTATTTTAGGATCTAATTACTTAGATACACTCTAGTTTACAATATTATGTATCTTACCAGATTTTGGTGCATTTATATACGTCCAGATATACTGTATCCAAGTGGATTCTCATGTATCTGAGATACATAGACAAATCTCGCTCGCTTCCCTCCTATCTCACTAGTCACTCTCCTATGTATTTGATATCACATATACATGTGAATCACATCAGATACATAAAAATACATATATCTAGTGTGCATTTAATGTGATTCGCATGTATATGAATTACATAAGTATATCGCTCGCCTCTCTTCTTAATCAGGATTTTATTATACCTTCATTTATTTATCCTTTAATACTATTTTGGTTTTTTGATTTTATTTTTGATCAATATGTGTGTATTTGTAACATGAAAAAGTAAAGTAACGTTGACTCGAATATGCTACTATGGGCCCATACTGATTTTGCGGAAGAATGTAAAAAGTTAAAATTAAAAGTGTGAATTTAAATTTTCTACTTATATAGAAGAGTGGTATCAAAGTTCTTAATTAACTTGTATATGACATCTTAGTCATTTTGATTTGGCGTTGAATTTTGGTTGGCCCAATTGTCCAAAATTAAGTTAATTCATCTCCATGCTTTTTGCTATATATGTCTGTGGTTACCCTTTTGTCCTTTGACACAATTATATATATTTTAAGTAGATCCAATTCTCATTATAATTACAATGAGTGACTGATTATTTTTTTTATTTTAAATTTGCTCATTTCTCCAAGGTATTTAATCTCAAAGGAGCATTGGGAGTCTCATTATGAAGCTTCTTATTCATAAATTTCCTTCATTCATTTTTACATGTCTATTATATTAAAATATATATTTATTTTTTTATTTATTCAATTTAAAAATATAAAAAAATAATTTATCACTTGTTTTTTAAATTTATCTTTGCTATTAACTATAATCATTTTCAATACATTTTTTAAAATATTAAATTTATTATATTCAAAGAGTGATATAGTAAAATTAATATTTTATTTCTTGTTCCTGAACAATATGCCAAATTAATTCTAAAAAGAAGTAAAAATAAAAAAAGGAAATAAAACATTATATTTTAAATTTGATTATTATATTAAAAATTACAAATTATTAATTTCGGCGAACTTAATTTCCCATTTCATACATTTGAACCATTTATTACCAATTATACTATGCTTAGAAAATATCCAATTTCATAAAAACTTTTCAAACTGTGAAGATGTTCTTATAAAAAACACAGATTAAACATAGTGTAGAAAAATTCACAGAACACACAAAATTTAAAGGTTATTAAAATAATAAATCCTAACTATTATATTTTGGGGGAAAAGGGTAAAACAAAAGGGTCCCTATTATATTTTTAGCGGATAGAGTCAAGTAGGCGGGTCATCTTTTTGCAATTTTAGTTAGAAATAAAATTTTCATGTAAACAAATTTTAATTTTAAAACAATCAATTAAATAAATTGAGTGACTTTGTAAGTAAAACGCTCATAGTTGAGTAATTTTTTATTTAAAAATCAAAGTTGAGTGACTTTCTGAGAAAAAAGTTCATAGTTGAGTGACTTTCGAGTTAAAAATCAAAGTTGAGTAACTTTCTCATAAAAGAGTCCATAGTTGAATGATCATATGAAATATTACTTCCACAAATTATTATTATTTTTAAATAAATGAGTCAAAAATTAATATTGTGGCACAAAAATATCATATTTACACAAATAGAAATATACTATTTAAAGATTGTGAATGTCAAGCCTGTGCCCTGTACGGACAATGCTTATCTAGTGAAAAAAGAAGTGTGACTTTATTTAAAGAGATATGCAACAAAGACTTAAAAGAAACTTAATATATAATATGTACATAATTAATTAATCATAACCAATAGTTAACTAACCTACAACAATTCTTTAATGAAAATAGGGTACATGTTGAAGGATAAATGATCAAGAAGAAAGGAACTGTTAGAAGGAAGTTAAATCAAGTCAAGAAAGTTGTTAAGTTAGTTAGGATCCTAACGGCTAAATATTCAGGTAGTTAGCATCTCAATCAAAGCTCTACTAAAATATATATATATATATATATATATATATACATATACTTGTACACATTCTCATTAAGTGAAATAATACACACATAGATTCTCCCTCAATCCTCTCCTCTTCTCTCTATTTCTCCTCTTCTTCTTCTTCTTCTTTCTTCTTTCTTATTTCTCCGTTTTGTATAGTATTTTTCAAGAACACATAGAATCTGCAACTTATAACATGGTATCAGAGCTCTAACAGCTAGATTCTAAATTGTGAAGTGCTACTGGAAAATTCCACATTCAGAAGTCAGTTCTTGATAATTTTGTTCAACGAAGTCTTGTAATGATTGTTCCTGAAAATGATGGAACAGGTAGTACAATTTCAAGTACTGGAGTTCCAAATAAATATGGCTCATACATTGATTATAATCACCCTTTGCTCCTTTCACCAAGTGATCAAAGTGGGATCCAAATTGTTTCTTTTCGATTAACTGGAATAGAGAATTATTTCATTTGGATTCGTTCAATGAGGATTGCCCTCTTGGGAAGAAATAGGATGGGATTAATTAATGAAACCTGCGCTAAGGACCTTCTTGAAAGATTTAACAAGGTAGATGGTTCAAGAATATTCAACTTGCACAAAGAAATTACAATTGTCTCCCAAGGTACAACCTGTATGTCTACTTATTTCTCTAGACTGAAGAATCTCTGGAAAGAGTTTGAAGCTTTGATTCCAGTTCCTAGTTGTAATTGTCTTAACTCAAGAGAGTATGCGGCTTACTTATAGAAGATGAAGTACTTTTGGAGAGTTTCATTTTGTGTTTCAATAACAAAATTGAAAAATATTTTTGTCAATATTTTGTGCATGTTGAATGTTCCAAAAGTGTTTTTTTGGAAAAAAAAAATAGTTTTTAGCTTCTGCAAAAATAGTTGGTCTTTTAATCAATTGAACAATAAGAATTTTTTTCTCTATGATAATCTCGAGAAGGAAGTCTATAGGGAGAAACCATCTGATTTTCTTGTTCAGGGAGAATATGGTAGTTTTGTATGTCGATTGTGTAAGTCACTCTATGATCTGAAACAGTCTTCTCAAGCTTGGTTTGGGAAGTTCAGCACTGCAATTTAGGAATTTATCATTCTGTTTTGTATCGACATTATGCATCAAATTTAGTATTTCATGAGAAGACCAAACACATTGAGATTGAATGGCATTATGCATCAAATGCAGTATTTTATTAGAAGACCAAGCACATTGAGATTGACCGTCAAATTTGTGAAGTCGAGTGATCAACTTGCAGATATCTCACCAAGCCCCTTATCCAGGGACAGATTTATGTAGATTGAATGGGGTGTCACGCCACCCTGTGGTCTCGATTAAAAATTTATATATATATATAAGAAAAGTATAAATATTAAATGTGACACCCTTAGAAATAATGAGTCTTCTGGTTCTAGTGGTTAAAATGCAAGTTTGAGCCCTCTTGTGGGTTTATTTGCTTAAAACATTTTTTATCGTGCAAGATATCGTTAGCTAATTTATTGTAAAAAATTATGAATATGTAGATTAGAACCTTAAACCTCTTGTAAGTAAAATCTTAACTAAACCAACAGAACAAATCTAAATTTTGTATACAAATTTGCTAATAAATATTAAATATTATCTTGCTCTACGCTAAAATTTTTGTCATTGGTTACTGCTCAAAGCAGTGTGACACCCAGAGATTCAAAATCATGGATCCACCTCTTTCCTCATCAGTCTTCTTATTAGTTACATTTGTAACAAGTTAGGTACATATGACTTGTATGCACTAGTGTGAGGGGGATTGTTAGAATATGAATAGGTATATACAATCCTACTTAGAATAGGAATACGAATAGAATAGAAATAGTAAATAATATCCTACTTAGTAAATGATTGTATTATAGTGTTTATAAATAGGATCTCTGTGTAATAACGTAGAGATACAATTCAATAATATTTTTCTCCTACTACTGCTTAATAATATTTATCTTTTTCTCTAAAACTTGATCAAATATCTTAATTTTCTAAAATAAGCATTTTGGGTTTCTCAAAACTTGAACAAATAAGATAATATATTATAGAATAATAGATTTGAAATCAAAATAGTATTTTAACTATTGATGTAACAACCTAACCCTGTTGTTAGGGATAGGCCAATGGAGAAAGTTTTCGGACCAGAAAACTTTGGGTAGTAACTTTAAAAAATTTAGCCTAGGCCAGACTTAGACAAATTTTAAATCAGGTGAAGTCTACGGTGACCATGTGAATTGTGATAGAGAAAATCTCTAATTTATTTGGATAATTTGATAGCTAGGATGATAGTGAACAATTATGGCTTCGCGAAATCGCATTCAGGCGAGTAAAACTCCCAAAATCGGATTCAGCGTGAAGGGAATATTTTAATACGACTTGGGAAGGGATGTGTTGTGAAATGGGGACTTGGAGCTAAAACTCCGAGCTCTCTTTTTTCATACAACCCGCCAGAGCGGGGCCGTCAGAGCGGGATGGGTCCCGCCAGAGTGGGGTAGTCAAGACTTGAGTCAGGAAAAACCCCAGAAATAGTCTTTTTTTGCAAAAATGGTTTGTAAGACTTCAGGAGGCGACCTAAGGTGATTTTCATCAATTTTCCACAGATTTCCATGCTTAAGGTAATAATTTTACTCTTTAAATTCATCTTTTAATTCCTAGAATCTAAAAATTATGGTTATTAATCATTGGGGGAAGGTTAGACTGAAAATTAATTGTGGAAAATAGCCCTAGGGTGGGGTTAGAATTATTGTTTTGGCCTAAGATGAGAATTATGTTATTTTTTATGACAGTTAGGCCATTGTGTTGATCGTTTATATGTATTTACTATTTTCTAGACCAAGAACGAGAGGAACGAATCTGAAAAGGAAAAACTCTTGCATTGTAAGGTTGTTGAAGCATGAATTTGAGATAGGTGATGGTCTTGTTTCCCGTATGTGTTTCATATACTTGTTAAATTGCTTTATGATATGCATATGTGTATATGAATAGGGAGACATGCTAGATTATGTGTGTAATGATCACTTGCTGGCCTATTTTTGTGATAAACCTATTCTTGGTGATATAATATTATAAATACGAAATGTATTTGTGGTTGTGGTATGTTTGGATTGGGTGTCATGTTTCGACACATAAACTGGATCAGGTGTCATGTTCTGACATATATTTGGATTGAGTGTCATATTTTGACATATATTTGGACCGAATATCAAGTTCTGACATAAAATTTATTGTTTGTAGGTCCCTTGTAGGGACCCTTGTGTGAAGTTATAGCATGTTGAAGATATTGGGTTGTGATCTTACTGAATATGGTTGTACATGAGATTGGTTGACTTATTCTATATGTATGTGCTTGTTGTATTGAGTTTACTTGTCTATGATCCGCTTATTGGCTAACAATGTGATCCTACCAGTACCCCATTATTTTTGTGTACTGATACTACTCTTGCTCTGTCTTTTGTTGAGTACAGGACATATTTAGCCGACTGTGGAGAGACCTCGCCTAGAGGAGTAGAAATCTTGTTCAAGTCTAAGGGTGAGTTATTTTATCATGCTGTCGTGAAATTTCTCATTTGTCTTAGTCCTTCGTCCGAGACTTAGATGTTCAGACAATTTTTAGTATTATGACTTCTTTTCGAGAGTGTTTCCCCTTTTTATATTGTCATTTTGTTAGAGTTTTGGTATGGATGACTTCCACAACAACTATTAATGATTTTTCTCTTCAATCGTCCGATACTAAAGATTTTCAGTTCCTAGAATATGTTTACTTTTGCATATCTTGGGTTGATAACTAGACGTTTTTTGAGTTTATGAAACTCGGCCTTTATTCTTTATTTAAACCTGCATCCGCATCTTTAAGCTTTTTGTATACTTTGCGATTATTGTTGTTGGGATACTTAGAATTGTTCTCCCACCGAAGAGTTAAAGTGAGTGTCAGTCACGGCGGGTCGGGATCGTGAAAAAGTTGGTATCAGAGCTTAGTTTAATTGATCTCATCATATTAAAATAATTCTAGTAGAGTCTTGCGAAATGGTATGGAAACATCCGTACTTTTCTTCGAGTGGCTACAGGATATCAGGAAAAGTTTTATTATCTTCTTTTCTTCATGCTATAACTTAATTCAATTGTTATCTTGTGATCCAAATTGGTATATAACCTCTTTCACTTTCTTGTCTGTAGATGGTCAACACTCACTATAATAGTGTAAGGTCGTAGCACCAGTGGAGCTAGAAGAAGAGTCAGTCGTTCGATGGCGTGGCAGAAAAAGAGGTAGACGAGGGAGATGAGGAAAGGGTAGAGAAAAAACAACACCCACCAGGGTGGAAGTTCTTATTGAGGAGGTGGCAGTAGGTGAGGCTCCTTCTGCTCCCCAGAATGAGTTAGAGGGAGAGGGAGAGGCTGGAGAGGAAAATGAGCATGCTGAACAAGAGGAGGACACCCAGACTGGGCTGCTGGTATTCCCCCGCTGGACCTCATTGATCATGGCATTCTTGAGTGGGTTGGCCGGCACTGGAGTTATTCCCACTATATCCACAGCACCAGCTCTTATTGCTCGTCCTGTTGCTAATATAGCTTACCTAATATATGAGATGGTATGTACTGATGCCTTCTTTAGACCACTCATGGGTCCAGTAATGATCGATACTGAGCATGACATGCTCACTAAGTTCCTCAAAATCAAACCTCTAGTATTTCATGGTATTGAAAATAAAGATGCTTATGAGTTTATTCTTGATTGTTACGAGAGATTGTAGAAGCTGGGTATAGTGCACCAATATGGAGTAGAGTTTGTTACTTCTCAGCTGCAGGGTGAGGCCAAGTAGTGATAGAGGGCTTATGTGGAGTGCCATTCGCCTGTGTTTCCCCTACTCACTTGGATTCAATTCCATGCTCTGTTCCTAGTAAAGTATATGCCACATACTTTGAGGGACAGAAGAAGGATGAGTTTATGGCCCATGAATAAGGAGGTTTATTAGTGGTTGCTTATGAGACCAAGTTTCATGCATTATCCAGGTATACTACTCAACTAGTCATTACAGAAGAGGAGAGGATCAGGTTGTTTTTGAAGTGGTTGAACCCAGAGTTGTAGGTACTATCCGTCCATATGACTTCATCAGGAAGGAGTTTCTAAAAGTTATGGACTTTGTGAAGAAGGTTGAAGGTGCGAGAAGAGATGGTCAAGCCAAAACTTTGGCTAAGAATCCCAAGAGCACAAGAAATTTCTAGGGATCCTATTCCAGAGGGTCAGGTAGGCCGGTGATTGCAATCCGGTCAATTTAGTTAGCGCTGCCCGCTTCTATTAGCAGTTTTTCAGGTACTCCATAGCACCATCCAGCCTATGAGGGCCAGGGAGCATCATTCCCAAATAGCCGCCCATTTTTTCATCGCAGATGTTTTAATTATAGAGAGTTGGGACATATACGTAGGGAGTGTCCTCACCCCACAGGAGAGTTTCAGCACCCCAGCAGGCTAGAGTAGTGGTCCCAGCAGCTGGGGGAGCAATGGTAGAGGACGTCTATAGGTTGGGCGAGAAGGAAATTCAAGAGGCCGTGAGAGCCTATTTAGTGGTAGTGCAGGTCGAGGAGCAGCCTGTCCAGGCAGGAAAGTAGCCCGTTAGGATGATCGGGCTCAATTTTATTCATTCCCGAGCAAAAATCAGGCAGAGGCGTCTGACGCAGTTATCAAGGGTACTATTTTTTTCTGTGATCGAATGGCTACTATTTTATTTGATCCGAGTTCCACTTATTCTTATGTGTCTGTGAAATGTGTCTTGGGTTTTGATGCACTGTGTGATATATTAGATTTCTATGTTTATGTTTTTACCCCTATTGGAGAGTCATTCATAGTCACCAATGTGTATCGTGCTTGTTCTGCTGTGTTTATGGGATACCAGACTTGGGTTGGCTTAGTGATCTTAGACATGAAAGATTTTGATATGATCTTAGGCATGACTTGGTTTTCTCCATATTTTGTTGTACTTAATTGCAATGCAAAAACTGTGGCTCTAAAGATCCAGTAAAAGAAAATATTAGAGTGGGAAGTGGTGTACAAGCCTAAGCCAGCTAAGGTCATAACCTTTCTCGGGAAAAAAAATGATGGGGCAGGGTTGTTTGGCCTACTTGGCCCTTATCTAAAATATAGATGTAGAGTCTCCTTCTATTGAGTCTATTCCAGTACTGTGTGAATTTTCAAAAGTATTTCCTTCAGACTTGCCTGGTATGCCTTTCAACCAAAATATAGATTTCTGCATTAACTTAGAACCGAGTACCCGCCCAATTTTCATTTTTCCCTACCGTATGGCTCCAGCAGAATTGAGAGAGCTCAAGGCTCAGATCCAGGAGCTTCTTGACAAGGGGTTCATTCATCCAAGTACTTCCCCTTGAGGTGCTCTGGTATTGTTTGTCAAGACAAAAAATGGTAGTATAAGAATGTGCATTGACTATCGACAACTGAATAAGGTTACCATCAGAAATAAATACATGTTGCCTTGTATTGATGACCTTTTTGATCAATTGCAATATGCTTTGGTATTCTCCAAGATTTATCTTAGGTTTGGGTATCATCAGTTGAAAATTAGGCCTGATGATGTACCCAAAATAGCTTTTAGAACTAGGTATAAGCGCTATGAATTTTTAGTGACGTCCTTTGGATTGACCAATGCACCTGCAACCTTCATGAGTTTGATGAATGGGGTATTCAATTCGTTCCTGGATTCATTCGCGATAGTATTTATAGATTACATATTGGTATATTTAAAGAGTGAACAGAAACATGTAAATCATTTTTGAATTATTTTAGGTGTTTTGGAAAGACAAAAGTTGAATGGAAAATTGTCTAAATGTGAATTTTGGTTGCCTTCAATTGCCTTTTTAGGCCATATTATTTCAAAAGAAGGAATAATGGTGGACCCACAAAAGATTGAGGTATTTGAGAACTAGGCTAGGCCGAGTTTCATGACCGAGGTTAGAAGTTTTATATGACTGCCACTTATTATCATTAGTTTGTGAAAAACTCTGCTTCTATTGTTACTCAATTGATCAGACTGGCTAAAAAGGAGGCGTCATTCAAGTGGACTGATAAGTGTGAAGAGAGTTTTCAAAATATTAAGGCTCTTCTAACCACAACACTAATTTTGACCCTACCGGTCGAAGGTAAAGACTTTATTTTTTATTGTAATACTTCATTTTCCAGTTTGAGTGCTGTGTTGATGCAGGATAAGAACGTTGTAGCATATGCTTCATGAAAGTTGAAGGTGTATGAGGGAAGCTACTCGAGTCATGACTTGGAGTTGGCAACGATAGTGTTTGCACTAAAAATCATGAGGCATTATTTATATATAGTGAAGTGTGAGGTATTTACTGATCACCGCAGCTTATATCATGAGTTTACCCAGAAGGACTTAAATTTGAGGTAACACATGTGGATAGAGTTGCTCAAAGATTATGATGTTACTATCCAGTATCATCTAGGTAAGGCTAATGTGGTGGCAAACGCATTGAGTCAAAAACCAGTTAGCATAGGCAGTCTAGCTTGTTTGGGAGCCTTTAAGCGGCCCCTGGCTAGAGAAATTCAGGCCTTGGAGACCAGGTTCATGAGGCTAGGCATCTCAGATAAAGGTGGAATAATGGTCGGAGTTGATCTAAAGCCCACTTTTATAGAAGAGATCAAGACCAAGCAGTTTGAAGATGTTAACTTAAATAAAATTAGAGAAAAAGTGTTGATGGGCAAGGCTCAAGGCTCAACACTTAATGCAAGTGGAGTGCTTCACTTTAGAGGAAGGATTTGTATTTCCCGAGTAAATGGACTAATTCAGAAAATCTAGTTTGAATCTCATAGTTCATGATACTCTATTCACTCAGGAATCACTAAGATGTATCAAAACTTAAAATAGTTATATTGGTGACCTGGTATGAAGAAAGTCATAGCTGAATATGTAGTCAAGTGTCAAAACTACCAACACGTGAAATATGAGCACCAAAGACCTAAAGGTTTGCTTCAAAGAATGCCCATTCCAAAATGGAAGTGGGAGAGAATAGCCATGAACTTCATGATGGGACTTCCAAAGACTTTAGAAAAGTATGACTTCATTTGGGTGGTGGTTGACAAGTTAACAAATTTAGCACACTTTATCCCAGTTAAAGTGAACTATAATGCACAACAGCTGGGCAGGATTTATGTGAAACAGATAATAAGGCTGCACAAGGTGCCCCTTTTTATCATTTCAGACAGTGGTACGTAGTTCACTTATAAATTTTGGGGTAAGTTGCATGAAGAGTTGGGTACTAAACTCACTTTCAACACAGTTTTCCATCCACAGACAAACGGGCAGTCAGAAAGGACTATCCAAGTGCTTGAAGATATATTGAGGGCATGTATGATAGACTTTGAGGGACATTGGTACAAGTTTTTGCACTTGTGTGAGTTCTCCCACAACAATAGCTACCACTTCAGTATTGATATGGCGCCATTAGAAGCCCTATAAGGGAGGATATGCAAGTCTCCCATATAGTAGTTTGAAGCTGGGGAATTGGAGCAATTGGGGGTAGTCTGAGTGAGGGATGCTTAAGATAAGGTAAAAAGAATCCAAGATAAGCTTCTAGCGGCTCAAAGTCGTTAGAAAGAGTATGCTGACCAAAAATTAAGGTATATGACATTCGAGGCTGGTGAGCAAGTACTTCTAAAAGTGTCCCCCATTAAAGGGGTAATGAGGTTTTGTAAGAAAGGCAAACGCAATCCTTGCTATATTGGCCCTTTTGAAATTCTTGACTGTATAGGGCCAGTGGCATACATATTGATCTTACCACCTAGATTATTTGGGGTACACCTAGTGTTCCATGTGTCCATGCTGAAAAAATATCATGGGAAAGGGACAACATCATTAAATGGGACTCGGTATTGTTAGATACGAAACTCTAATATAAGGAAGAGCTAGTTGCAATCCTTGATCGTGATGTCCGAAATTTGAGGACTAAAGAGATTAATATGGTTAAAATGTATTGGAAACATCATTTGGTAGAGGAAGCTACTTGGGAGACCTAAAAAGATATGCGAGACAAGTATCCTCAATTGTTCGCCGAAACAGGTACTACTCTATCTCTACTTTAGCCCTGTTTTTCCCTAGTTAGTCACTCGGGGATGAGTGATGGATAAATTAGAATCTATTATAACGACCTGTCCCCACATTAGGATAAGGTCAATGGAAAAGGTTTTCGGGCTAGAAAACTTTGGATAATAACTTTGAAAAGTTTAGACTAGGACAAATTGGATGAATTCTGAGTCAGGTGAAGTCTACGGTGACCATATGATTGGTGGGAGAGAAAATCTCTATTTTATTTGGATAAACTAATAGCCAAGATGATACAAAATATTTACATCGCAGAATCGCATTCGGACGAATAAAATTCCTGAAATTAGATGTGCGGGGGGGTGTTGCAGCATGAGGACATGCACCAAGGCATCCAAACTTTGCAGGATTGTAGAAAATACTATATTGACAAGGCCCAAGAAGTTTCAGCCGAAACGGATAATTGGAGACGTTAGGCGAGCGACCTTGAAAAAATCAACTTTCTTAAGCCTAAAGAGGGGTCCTTTAGTAATTTGGATCCTCCAACTTGGGAATCAAGCCTTCAAATTTTTCATGGCTAAAGAAAAGGATATATATGCAAACTTCATAAGGTTTCAGCTCAAACGGATAATTGGAGACGTTAGTCGAGCGACTTGGAAAAAGATAACAGGCTCCAAAGCTCTTACTGAGGCCCCTTCTTTTTTGCTAGTTTTTGCAAGCTCTTTTTTGCTTGGGTTTGTTTGTTTTATTATTTCAGGTTGCTGGAGTGATATATCAACTTTCTTTATCAACAAATACATAGAGAAAGTCTCAAATACAACTCCCAAACCCCCTGCAACATCTAAGCTTCAGCAGGGCAGCATGTACAGGGTGTGTTGCAGCATGAGGACATGCACCAAGGCATCCAAACTTTGCAGGATTTCAGCATATATTATTTTGACAAGGCCCAAGAAGTTTCAGCTCAAATGGATAATTGGAGACGTTAGGCGAGCGACCTTGAAACAATCAGTTGTCTTAAGCCTAAAGAGAGAGAAATTTGCTATTTGGAAGCTCCAACTTGAGCAAAAAGCCTTCAAATCTTGCAAGGCTAAAGAAAAGGTTATATGTGCATACCTCATGAAGTTTCAGCTCAAACGTATAAGTGGAGACGTTAGTCGAGCGACCTTGAAAATGCTAACAGGCTCCAAAATTCTCTTGGAGATCCATTCTTTTCTGTTAGCCTGTACAGGTCTTTGCTTGTCTTTGGTTATTTTCTGTGTAGTTGCAGGTTGTTGGAGATATACACCAACATTCTTTAACAACAAATACATAGAGGACACCACTGATACAAGACACTCCATGACTGAAACAAAAGGATTGTGCAGAAATGGAGACCCCTCTTGTTTTTGGTGCTTGTTTGGTTGTCTGTATTCCTTTGATTGTTTTTGTTTAGGTGAAATAACTACTGGGGAGCCACACACAAACAACCTGAACCAGATCACAAGAAAGGGCTCTCTTTTCTGTGAAGCATGCTCCAACAAGTTCCTTAACCTCTCCTACTATGAAAGAAACTTGGAGCTGCACACAAACCTACAGCAGCTTATCCATTCTCCCTATTTGTTTGTTTATTTGGTGCTTCTTTATGCAGGTTCAAAGATTCCCAAAAGAAAGGAGACAGCAGCTGGGCATAACTGGACCTCCTCTCCTAATCACTATTACATCTATGCCTTCTCTAATAGCTCAACACCTGCAGCAGCTCCTTGTGCAAACCCTTTCTTGCTGGTTCTTGTTTGTTATGTAGCTGCATATGTCAGGATAGATTCATCAACATGTTTTATCAACATCTACATAGAGTACATCACAGATACAACCACCAAAACAAATACCTTCACTAAGAGGCCTACACAAGGACTGTGCAGAATTGCAATTCCCTCCTGGTTTTTGTGTTTGTTTAGTTGCTTGTCTTTGTTTGATTGTTTTTGTTTAGGTACATCAACAACTGGGGAGATATTCCATCAGAAAAAGTTGGAGCTGCTCACCAGGACTCCACAGAAGCAATCCCATAACATCCACTCCAGCTTTTGGCTTTGTTCTTCTTCATCCTTTTGGACATTGCCTTTTTCCCTTTATGCAGACCCTCTTTGGAACTGCTATAAGGGCTGCAGTAACCTGGGGCTTCTATGGAGCAGCACACTCAATTTGCCATCCATATTCTCTAACATCAACACACCCCAGCAACAACTCCACCAACCTGCAGCACACAAGGAATAAATACAAGTTAATAGTACTGGTTACAACAGCTTGCAGATTTCTTTGGTTGTGTGGTTTGTTGGTTTTGTTTGTCTGTGCAGGTACTCCAAGAAGTTGAACCTGATCACAACAAAGGACCTCCCTTCTTGTGTAACTGACACCAACAAGCAGCCTAAGCACAATGGAAGCAACAAGGAGCTGCACACAAACCTGCACCAGCCTTTTCAATTCCCACAATTGTTGGCCTTTTTGTTAGTTGCTAATGTAGGTTCACAGATCCTCACACGAAGGGAGACAACTGCTTGGCTTAATTGGACCTCATCATCACATCAACTCTTAATACATACCAAGTCCCCTGTCTCAACACTTGCAACAACCTTCTTGCACACCAGCTACAACTTCAAAGTTGAGAATGCTTAGTTTCTCAGGACACCTGCAGCCATCATCACCCACCCTCTGTACCACCCATATGCAGCCCACAATGAGCAACTACAATTCACTAGTACCTGGTACAGCAGCCTCCAGATTTGTTTGTTTGTGTATTTTTCTGGTTTTGTTTGCCTGTGCAGGTATCCCAAGGACTTGACCATCATTCAAAAGAGGGATCTACTACTGAACCTAACCTGCAACAACAAGCATATTATCACTGCAGCTAGAGAGGTAGCAAGGAGCAGGTTACAGGACTGCAACAACCATGTTTGTTTGCTTCCTTGGCTATTTGTACGTGCAGGTCCACATAGTTGTAAACGAATGGACACTAAAGCATGGCTTACTAGGGCCTCTCCAACACACCCCAACATTCTTCAATACCTGCAGCAACCATATACTTGGAACCCCATGCAGCCTCCTTAGCTGATAATCATGATACTGATACAATGGCACACTTCACCTGGATTTACTTGGTACGACAAGACTAAAAAGAGCAAAGATGAAAAGAAGTTTCTCATCCCATGCGAGATAGAAGTTTCGTATACTTTTTCTGTTTCAATGGAGCTATGTCTGGTACGTAGCAAGTTGAATAGGACTAGTGTAGGTTACTTTCCTTTTTTCTCATTAAAGGGGAGAGTCTCCCTCATTTATGCTTTCTTAGTCGATTTGTACCGGGAGGAGTCCTCTCATAGGTTTACTGCTTTCTAGTTATAGTTAGTCTCTTTTTTGTATCGGGGATGAGTTAGCTGACCTTAATAGGTTAGCCGACTTATGAACCACCATAGGATCGGAGGTAAGGTTTATGTCCCATTCCTTGTATTTTTTACTTTGTTTATTTATGTTAAGGCTTGGGGGTGATGCTCAACCTCTGACTGTGCATGAGAGGTGGGAGCCTCGTGTAGGGTCTGTTCTCATTAAAAAAAAAAACCTAAACCCTGAACCCTGCATCAACCCCAAAAGAAGCACAATGGGGGTGCGCATCATCCTATCCAGGGAGGGAACTTCGAATCTTCCCCAAATTGTTCAAACTCAAAAAGTTGTCAAGATGACTATGGTGGTGCCGGAGCTCCGGCGATCCAATTGACTGGCGACCAATGCCAAAAGGTTCATCAACGTGTTATACAGCTTCCAAGCTATCAAGGGTGCCTCGAATCATTGCCAAAAAGCTTAAATTCAAAATGTCATCGAGACACTCCTCAAGCTGAAGAACACTGTAACATGTATGTTCAAGCTGAAACTGTGGATGGTGTGTTGGTTCATGACCAATACCAGCAGAAAAGGGGTAAAGTGCACACATTGGAATGCATTGAGGATCATGATCATGTCCCAAAAGGAGGTGCTGATCAGCAATGCAACAGTAGTCCTACAGTGGCTCCTCCAGGTAAGTCTTCTAACCATACTAATCAAAATGTGGCTCAAAAGTATATTGACACTACTAAACCAAATGAAACTAACTTACTTGATAATACTTTGCAAAATGATACTATAGCTAAGGTCTCTACTGTTAGAACTTCTGATATGCAACTCTCTGTGTCCAAGAAATCTGAGAAAATGCAGGCTCCAGTTCAATATGTTGGTCTTGTGAATAAACACAATGCATAGGGGAATACTTCCACTGGATATGTGCAAAAACAACCTGCACAGTTGAGTGAGGGACCCAATGTGAATCTGCAACCAGTTCAATATGTTATAAATGATCAACCCCCTAGTACTCAGACAATTGCTGCAGAGATAAATAAACAAAAGAGTAAGGGCCAAGTCCAAGAAGACCATGCTACTGATCAGCAGCAGACCCATAAACAAACCAAACATACTCCTTACATTCCCAATAACCAACCTTTGATAATTTCTAACAACTTTGAACCTGTAAAAAATAAGTCTGTTAGAACTGAACCTAGTAGACCCCATGTGAATAGAACTAACCTTGCTGTCCCTAATCATATTAATCATGTGGTGCCTCAGGCCTGGGCTATTAGAAATAATCCTGCCACCAAAACCACCACCCAAATAAGAAATCCCAATCCTAATAATCCCATTCCACCAAATCCTGTGGTCACACATACTCTAGCAACTAGGCTTAGAGCCCAAGAACATGTTCAGAATGCTCCAATACATATCTCACCTCCTGAAATCACAACCAAACAAGGATACCCTGCAGTGTTGTTTACAGAGGAAGACTTCATGGTTAACCTAGCAGGTAGATGTAAATACACTCTAGTTGGAAAATTTACACATACCATGCCTAGAATGGAAGTAATTAAAAAGGAGTTTATCCTCCAAACAGAGCTTAAAGGAGGAGTGAAACTGACTCATTTCAACTCTAGACATTTATACATTGATTTGGAAAATGAGTTTGATCACTCCACAGTTTGGTCAAAAGGTAAAATGTATATCCAAGGCCAACTTATGAGATTGCAACTGTGGACTCCAACATTTAAACCAGAAGAGGAAACTCCTTTGGTTCCAGTATGGGAAATCATACCTGAACTGCCTTGGCACTGCTACTGTATGGAAGTGGTCACACCTCTGTTATCTCCAGTTGGGAAAGTGTTGTTCTTAGACTTGGCAACATACAAGAAAACCAGAGGTAGTGTGGCTAAGGTAAAGGTTCAAGTTGACCTTACCAAGCAAAGACCCCAACATATCTGGATGGGTTATGAAAAAGATGTGAATGGCAAGGGAAGATGGCAACCTATTCAATATGAAGGAGTGCCTGAGTACTGCCAGCACTGCAAGCACCAGGGTCACAACCATACTGCCTGTACTGTGAAGAGAAGAGAAGAGGAAAATAGACAAAAAGAATTCTCAAGGAGGAACTGCAGCAGCCAAGTCTAAAGACCATGAACATCCACAGGCTGACAGGATTCAAGTCCAGAACAACCATTCAGCAGCTAATATACCACCTCAACCACAAAATGCCAATGCTAATAGGGAGGAAAATGGTTGGCAAATTCAAAAAAAAAGCAAAATAAAGAACTCAATACTGTTCAGCAGAACCAGGGCATTAAAACCACAGCAGCACAAGCCAAAGGTAAATATGTGCCAGTGCAACAGAACAACACAAGCTCAGGTAAGTCTTCTAACCCTAAAGCTATTTCTATTATCTCCAATACTTATACTGATCTTGTTCCACAAGATCAGCCCACTAACTCAAATGCAGGACCACAAAGTACTCAAAAAGGTAATGTTATCTCTGAAGTTCAGAGACAACCCCATAGAAATGATGCTACCACCTCCCAACATCTAAAGAATCAAGGAACTCATGGTAATGAGATCACCAGGCATGCTACTAATTCAATTATCAATGTGGAAGCCAATGAAATCAATGCTACAAACCCAGATATTGAATTAATGCTCCCACACCCCCATGGCTCCCCCACTACTTTATTGAATGTTTTATCTGTTGATGCTGCTGAAGTAGTTGAAGGAGGTAAGGAAGGGGGGAGTCAGGAGATCCCTACTAACCTGTAGGAATGGGGTACCAAGGGGAGGGAATCTAATTTGATTGACTATAAGCAAGACTATGAAACCCCTGCAACCACTCTTCAAGCTACTCCATTGCTCAGTCAACAAACAGATGTACAACATACTACAGAGCAAAGTTTGCAAGTCAAGGTGCCAGATAAAGGGGATACTAAACAAAATCAGTGTGCAACACCTCATTCATTGAATAACAAATCTACTCTATCACTGAGTAAAAAGAAAAGGGAGGCACTGAAAAAGAGAAAGACCATACAACCACAGCTTGAGACTCAGCCAAGAGTAAATTATGTCCTGGTTGAAAACCAAGCAGGGATTCAGGTGCCTTCTATAGAGCATTGTGAACTTAATCAGAAAACCATATCAGATAATTCTGAAGAAGAGTACTCAGTTACTGATCATGCCACACCTTTGCAAATTTATGATGTATCCAATGAGAGGCAGATGCTGAGTAAAGAAGACAGTTCAGAAGACTTATCTGATGAATATAGGGTCACTCACTCTGAAGATGAGGAAGACCCTGACCAGTGGCAGGATGAACAACAAGAAAACCAACTGGAGGCATTCATATCCACTATGACAGCCTTATTGCATAAGGAAAATCAGCAAGAAAAGGAGAAGAATGTGCCACCATCCAAAAGTAAGCAAGAAAGGAAGAAGAGTAAACAAAGTTCCATCAGCAGTTCAGATAATGTTGCTGTCAAAAGCAACATCAACACAAGGTCTAAATCCCACAAGTATTATGATTAGTACACTTTGTTGGAATACAAGGAGTATTGATACTCAAGGTGCCTTAGACAGACTTCAAAGGTTGAAAGACTACCACAAGCTCTCTATGATTGCAGTGCTGGAACCTTTCTCCAACAAATCACAACTCCACTTCTACAGAATTCAGTTGGGAATGGATAATGCCATATCCAACTCCAACAACAAAATATGGCTATTTTGGAATAAAGACTGTGTATGCAATCTTGTGGATCAGGATGAACAGAAGCTTACCTGTAAGATCGGCCATGCAGCTTGGCCTAAACAATATCTCATTACCTTTGTATATGCCAAATGCAAAGACTATATGAGAAGAGAACTATGGGACAAGATGCTTCAATTCTCTGATAGGGAAGAACCTTGGTGCACCATTGGAGACTTCAATGTAATTACTCATGTTGAAGAGAAGATGGGGGGCCAACCTTACAACATGAATAAGAGCTTTGAGTTCATTAGTGTCATAGAAGCTTGTGGACTCACTGATCTTGGTTTTCATAGACAACAATTCACATGGTGCAACAAGAGAGATGCAGATGCCAGAATATGGAAGAGACTTGATAGGGCCATGGTCAATGATGCTTGGTTGGAGGTCATGCCTGTGAGCACTCTTAATCACCTGGCCTCTACAGGTTCTGATCACTGTCCTCTCCTGCTGGAATGTACTGAAAGACAAAGTTATACTATCAAATATTTCAAGTTCTTACACTGTTGGGTTGAAAATGAAAACTTCCTTGATACTGTAAGATCTTACTGGGAAAGACCTGTGGATGGAAATCCAATGAGGACTTTCCATCAAAAACTGAAAAGAGTCTCTAATACCCTTAGCCACTGGTCTAGAAATCAATATGGTGATATATTTGCTTCAGTCAAACAATTCGAGGAACAGGTGATGCAAACTGAAGAAAATATCATCAATGACAATTCTGAAGATAATAGAGCCAAGCTAAGTCAGATAAATGCCCAGTATATCAGATATTTGAAGATAGAGCAGTCCATTTTAAAACAAAAAACTCAATTGCACTGGTTCAAAGATGGAGATGCTAATACCAAGTATTTCCATGCCATCATCAAAGGGAGAAGAAGAAGGCTGTTCATCCATCAGATCAGTGATGAACAAGGAAACTCTATCTAGGGTGATGACAATATTGCAAGTGCAGCTTGTGCACACTTTGAGAGAATCTTTACTGCTGAGGAGAAACAAATTAATGAAGATATGATTAAATGCATCCCAAAGATAGTTACTGATCAGCAGAATGAACTACTACATTCCATACCTACAAAGGAGGAGCTAAAGGAGGTAGTATTTTCTATGAGTCCTACTTCAGCTGCAGGGCCAGATGGCATGAGTGGCAAGTTCTTTTAATCATAGTGGGATATCATTAGTGATGATATGTTGAAGCTAGTGCAACACTTCTTCAATGGTCACTGTATTCCCAGGTATATATCTCATGCATGTTTGGTTCTACTTCCTAAAACTGAACACCCCAACAAACTGTCAGAGTACAGGCCCATCTCCCTCAACAATTTCACTAGCAAGATCATATCCAAACTACTCTGTCTCAGACTTTCTCCCATTCTACCTCAGCTCATTTCAGACAATCAGTCAGGATTTGTTAAAGGTAGGAGCATATCAGAAAATATAATGCTGGCACAAGAAATTATTCACAACATTAAGAAACCCAATGTAGGGGACAATGTAGTGATCAAGTTAGATATGGCTAAGGCATATGACAGGGTCTCTTGGTCCTTCACTTGTATGGTCATGAGAAGGATGGGATTTGGAGAAGTCATTATTGATATGGTGTGGAGGATCATGTCTAACAACTGGTATTCAGTCATCATCAATGGGGCAAGACATGAATTTTTTCATTCCACAAGAGGTCTCAAGCAAGGAGACCCCTTGTCACCTGCCTTATTCATTATAGGAGCAGAAGTACTATCCAGGATGCTGAATAATCTTAACCAACACTACCTATATACTGGATTCCACATGGAAAGAAAGGGCCCCCAAGTGAACCACTTGAGCTTTGCAGATGATGTGATCATCTTCACTGCTACCAACAACTTGTCCATGACTCTTATTACCAAGACTTTGAAGGTTTATGAAACAACTTCAGGCTAGCTAATCAACAAGGACAAGAGCCAACTCATGCTTTCTCTTAATACCAATCCAGATGTTATTGATAGGATAAGCAGGATCACAGGCTTCAAGTGTACACATGGTCCCATTACTTACCTGGGCTGTCCACTCTACATTGGAGGGCAGAGAATCATATACTATACAGGTATGGTGTCCAAAGTTCTAAGCAATATCAGATGATGGCAGACTAAAGTATTGAGCTATGGAGGCAGAGCAACATTGGTGAAATCAGTGCTGCAATCACTACCAATCCACATATTGTCTGCAATCAGACCTACTGCTACCACTATGAATCAGATTAAAGGCCTAATAGCTGACTTTTTCTGGGGGTGGGACAAAGAGAAGAAGAAATATCACTAGGCATCATGGGAGACTCTCAGCTACCCTGTTGAGGAAGGGGGTATTAGTATGAAAAATATACAAGATGTGTGCTTAGCCCTGCAGTACAAACAGTGGTGGACCTTCGGGTCCAAGAAGACTTTATGGGGAGAATTTCTGAAGGCTAAGTACTGCCAAAGAGCTCATCCTGTGATAAAACAATAGGACACAGGTCAGTCTATTATGTGGAAGCACATGATGGCTAATAAAATTAATATTGAGCCACATATACACTGGCACATCAACTCAGGTACAAGTAGTTTCTGGTGGGATGATTGGCTGGGTATTGGCCCCCTAGCTTATCATAACAACCATCTACCTAGACTCAACAATACTAGAGTATCTGAATATATTGAGAATAGGGAGTGGAATGTGCAGAAAAACAGAAAATATGCCCCTCCTCAGCTGGTGCAGCAGATACTAGACACTGAGATAGACTATCACCCTAACACAACTGATCAAGCCTGCTGGAAGTTGACTTCATATGGCAACTTCACTTCTAAATCAGCCTGGGAACTAGTTAGGAAGAAAAGAGCCAAGACCCTGACTGATGGGTGCACTTGGCACACTAACATTCCCTTCAAAGTGTCTTTTCTACTATGGAGAGCTCTGAGACAGAAACTCCCTACTAATGATAAACTTGCCCAATTTGGAGTAGTACCAGCAGCATGTTCTTGTTGTTACAGACCAGGATTGGACAATGTAGATCACATATTTGCTTCAGGAAATTTTGCCAAGCATATTTGGCAACACTTTTCTAGCTCATGGGGGATAATACAAGGGACCTGCTCATTGAGAAGCATACTGATGAAGTGGTGGACTGCCAAGTCCAGTAATGAGGCTCAGAAGCTCATGTTGCAGGCCACTCCTATCTTTGTATGTTGGCATATATGGAAGAATAGATGTGCAAGTAAGTATGGAGGAAAGAAATCTAGTACTACTAGAGTTAAATTCTCCATAGTCAAGGACCTTTACATGCTGATACAAACTGCTTTCCCCTACATTAAGTGGCCACAGAGCTGAAAGGAACTGGTTCCTATGATAGAACAGTGTCAACAAGACATGAGAGTGACCAAAGTTATATGGATCAGACCTCCATCTTCCATTATGAAATTGAATACTGATAGGAGTGCATTAGACAACCCTGGGAAAATTGGAGCAGGGGGAATATTAAGAGACCACAATGGTAACTTAATATATGCCTTTGAAACTCCATTGGGAATGGGTACTAATAACCAAGCAGAGGTTACAACTCTTAATGGGGCTCTCTATTGCAGGATACCTCCTACAATGCATGCAAGTAATAAAGAAACCAACTAGAGCTCCATTACAAACTGTCTTCTGCTGGCTACTACAATCAAAGCAACACTGGAGTACAACAACCTGGAAGCCCTCAAGATCATGCATACTCCTACTGCAAGCTGCTACTTACTTGCTGAGATGTAATCTAGGGACACAAAATGCAGCCAAGCACTTGGACATCCCAGCTGCATCTCCAACATTGTGGATGCACTGCTTCAGCATTTGTGCCTCATTAGTTTTTGATTGCAGTTGGATCTCTAAGCAGCAGTTTAGCCACAGCTGCACCACTTACATCCGCTACATACAGCAATTCAGGACCATATCATCCTCAACAACAACTCTAAAGATGCTGACTGATACAGCTCCAAAGCTGCTGACTGTTACACTTCTTTCCATTTTTCATCCTCCATAGCTGCTATAATCATGATCTTGAAGTTGATGCATCCTTCCATCTGGACTCACTTGGTACGACAAGACGAGAAAGGGCAAAGATGAAAAGAGCTTCTTCACCCCATGCGAGATAGAAGGTTCATATATTTGTTCTTCTTTAATTTAGCTATGTATGGTACGTAGCATAGTTGAATAGGACTAGTGTAGGTTACTTTCTTGTCTTCTCATGGAAGGGGAGAGTCTCTCTCATTTATGCTTTCTTAGTCGACTTGTATCGGGAGGAGTCCTCTCATAGGTTTACTGCTTTCTAGTTATAGATAGCTCATTTTGCTACGGGGATGAGTTAGCCGACCTTAATAGGTTAGCCAACTTATGAACCAACATAGGATCGGAGGTAAGGTTTATGTCCCCCTCCTTGTATTTTTCTGTTTTATTTTTATGTTAAGGCTTGGGGGTGATGCTCAACCCCTGACTGTGCACGAGAGGTGGGAGCCTCGTGTAGGGTCTGTTCCCATAAAAAAAAAACCTGAACCCTGCTGAAACAAAACCTTAAGCCACCTTGGAGCATTCACAGATATGTTACAAAGTTACAATCCCTGGTCCAACAATTGGAATTCTTTCAGTGCAAACATATATTCAGAGAAGCAAACCATCCTGCAGATACCTTATTAAAATGCAGCCACATGTTCAATGATACACAACACTTCTACAACCTCCAACAGCTACCACAAGAAACAAAAGGTTACATCAAGATGGACAAGCTAGGAATGGCAAGTTTCAGAAGGAAAACTCTGAAAAGAATCAAACTATCCTCTTGACTGATCTCATTCCCAATGTGTAATAGACTATTTACCTGTATTTTATTTTACTTCTTCTTATTCCACCTAGTTATTTCCTATTGTAAGGGGAGAGTCTCCTTTGTTTATTGCTTCAGTAGAAATAATAACACAATGCTAGAAGTAAAAGATAGAGTAGGAGTGCCCTCTTGTGTGGAAGCCTTGTGCAGGTACTCTACACATCTGTACCCTCCAAGAACAAGAACTTCCACCTATCACAACACTCAAGAGCATACAGCAACAACAACCCAGACCAGCAACACAACATCACACACATGGATCCACACTCAACAGCCATCAAAAAGGAAGCTTAAGTTCCAATTCTGTTTACTGTTGGGTGTCTCATTGTTCAGGTATCATGCAACTTTGAGCCATGTGGTGGTGTTGCAGTAGCTAAGCCTGGAATTCATACAACACCTACCATCTACATACATACAACAACTCCACAACAGCACATGGAGCAACTACAGTACATCAACAGCAGGTGGAGGCTCATTCAACTCTAGGAGTTCCCTTCTTATTGGTTTTAATTTTGCAGGAACAATGTTTAAGGACCAACAACCCACCATAGACCTGCATCAACTCAACAACATCAATTGCAAAAGCTCCATTACATCAGCAGAAGTGAATGCCACTAATCATCATCAGCAGCAACATAACAGCAACAGTAGAAGCCAGAGAAAACCACCAACACTCAACAAATACATCATGCAACACCAAAAGAACTCCAAATTGGGCAAGATTACAGCAAATACACCTCTTGTAGAGCCCAAGAAGTTTCAACTCAAATGGATAAGTAGAGACATTAGTCGAGCGACCTTGAAAAAGTTGGCCGACTTAAGTCTCATGATGGAGCAAGTCTCAATTTAGAACTTCCAACTTGTGGAAAAGGCCTCCAAAAGTTGCAGGACAACAGAAAATATAGTAATTACAAAGCCCAAGAAGTTTCAACTCCAACGAACAATCGAAGACGTTAGTCGAGCGACCTTGAAAAAGTTAGCCGATTTAAGGTTTGTACATATTTGTTTTTGGTCTTGTTGGCTTGGTTCTATGCATTTGCAGATAGATGGAGGTACACTAAAGCATGTAACACTTGGAGACATGTTCACAAGCCACAACACACAACAACTCCAACAACATGCAGCATACAAGGAGAAACTACATGCCCACAATGGACATTCAGAACTACAGCATAGTTTTTGCTGTGCAGAAGTCTTGGAGGTAATTTTCCTCTGGTTCTTTTACTTGTGCAGGTACAATACACAATTGAAATCTCCAAGAACAAGGTCTCCAGCATACAACAACTCACTAGAACATAAAGCAACATCAACACATACCTGCAACAGATGGGCTACAGCAGCAGCAACAGCAGTACTATATTTTTGTTCCCTATTGTGTGTCTCTTTGTACAGGTACAACTGCTTCAACACCAGTAAGAACATGAGGAGCTACAGTCTCAACAATTGGTCCATCCACAGCAACTATACCTTAACCACAGCAACTTGGGGATTTCCATTTCTATTTGTGCCTATTGGTTTTTTGTTTGGTTGGCTTGGTTTTATGCATTTGCAGGTAGCTGGAGATACATTAAATCAAGTAACATTTGTGGATACAAGACACAATACACAATACCTCCAATAACATGCAGCACCTAAGGAGATTGCAGACTTGCAGGAATCAGCAGAATTACAACTCTTAATGGGGCTCCCTATTGCAGGATACCTCCTACAATGCATGCAAGTAATAAAGAAACCAACTAGAGCTCCATTACAAACTGTCTTCTGCTAGCTACTATAATCAAAGCAACACTGGAGTACAACAACCTGGAAGCCCTCAAGATCATGCACACTGCTACTGCAAGCTGCTACTTACTTGCTGAGATGCAATCTAGGGACACAAAATACAGCCAAGCACTTGGACATCCCAACTACATCTCCAACATTGTGGATGCACTGCTTCAGCATTTGTGCCTCATTAGTTTTTGATTGCAGTTAGATCTCTAAGCAGCAGTTTAGCCACAGCTGCACCACTTACATCCGCTACATACAGCAATTCAGGACCATATCATCCTCAACAACAACTCCAAAGATGCTGACTGATACAGCTCCAAAGCTGCTGACTGTTACACTTCTTTCCATATTTCATCCTCCATAGCTGCTATAATCATGATCTTGAAGTTGATGCATCCTTCCATCTAGACTCACTTGGTACGACAAGACGAGAAAGGGCAAAGATGAAAAGAGCTTCTTCACCCCATGTGAGATAGAAGGTTCATATACTTGTTCTTCTACAATTTAGCTATGTATGGTACGTAGCATAGTTGAATAGTACTAGTGTAGGTTACTTTCTTGTCTTCTCATGAAAGGGGAGAGTCTCCCTCATTTATGCTTTCTTAGTCGACTTGTATCGGGAGGAGTCCTCTCATATGTTTACTGCTTTCTTATTATAGATAGCTCATTTTGCTATGGGGATGAGTTAGACGACCTTAATAGGTTAGCCGACTTATGAACCAACATAGGATCGGAGGTAAGGTTTATGTCCCCCTCCTTGTATTTTTCTGTTTTATTTTTATATTAAGGCTTGGGGTGATGCTCAATCCCTGACTGTGCATGAGAGGTGGGAGCCTCGTGTAGGGTCTGTTCCCATAAAAAAAACCTGAAACCTTGAACTCTGAATCTTGAACCCTAAACCTTCTGACTGTGCACGAGAGGTGGGAGCCTCGTGTAGGGTCTGTTCCCATAAAAAAAAAAACTAAACCTTGAACCCTAAACCCTGAACCCTGAACCCTGAACCCTGAACCCTGAAACCTGAACCCTGAACCCTGAACCCTGAGATACTGCAACACCCCCTGCACATAAGGCTCTTCTAACCATAACACTAATTTTGACCCTACCGGTCGAAGGTAAAGACTTTATTTTTTATTGTAATACTTCATTTTCCAGTTTGAGTGCTGTGTTGATGCAGGATAAGAACGTTGTAGCATATGCTTCATGAAAGTTGAAGGTGTATGAGAGAAGCTACTCGAGTCATGACTTGGAGTTGGCAACGATAGTGTTTGCACTAAAAATCATGAGGCATTATTTATATATAGTGAAGTGTGAGGTGTTTACTGATCACCGCAGCTTATATCATGTGTTTACCCAGAAGGACTTAAATTTGAGGCAACACATGTGGATAGAGTTGCTCAAAGATTATGATGTTACTATCCAGTATCATCTAGGTAAGGCTAATGTGGTGGCAAACGCATTGAGTCAAAAACCAGTTAGCATAGGCAGTCTAGCTTGTTTGGGAGCCTTTAAGCGGCCCCTGGCTAGAGAAATTCAGGCCTTGGAGACCAGGTTCATGAGGCTAGGCATCTCAGATAAAGGTGAAATAATGGTCGGAGTTGATCTAAGGCCCACTTTTATAGAAGAGATCAAGACCAAGCAGTTTGAAGATGTTAACATAAATAAAATTAGAGAAAAAGTGTTGATGGGCAAGGCTCAAGGCTCAACACTTGATGCAAGTGGGGTGCTTCACTTTAGAGGAAGGATTTGTGTTTCTCGAGTAAATGGACTAATTCAGAAAATCTAGTTTGAATCTCATAGTTCATGATACTCTATTCACTCGGGAGTCACTAAGATGTATCAAAACTTAAAATAGTTATATTGGTGACCTGGTATGAAGAAAGTCATAGCTGAATATGTAGTCAAGTGTCAAAACTACCAACACGTGAAATATGAGCACCAAAGACCTAAAGGTTTGCTTCAAAGAATGCCCATTCCAAAATGGAAGTGGGAGAGAATAGCCATGAACTTCATGATGGGACTTCCAAAGACTTTAGAAAAGTATGACTCCATTTGGGTGGTGGTTGACAAGTTAACAAATTTAGCAAACTTTATCCCAGTTAAAGTGAACTATAATGCACAACAGCTGGGCAGGATTTATGTGAAACAGATAGTAAGGCTGCACAAGGTGCCCCTTTTTATCATTTCAGACAGTGGTACGTAGTTCACTTATAAATTTTGGGGTAAGTTGCATGAAGAGTTGGGTACTAAACTCACTTTCAATACAGTTTTCCATCCACAGACAAACGGTCAGTCAGAAAGGACTATCCAAGTGCTTGAAAATATATTGAGGGCATGTATGATAGACTTTGGGGGACATTGGTACAAGTTTTTGCACTTGTGTGAGTTCTCCCACAACAATAGCTACCACTTCAGTATTGATATGGCGCCATTAGAATCCCTATAAGGGAGGAGATGCAAGTCTCCCATATAGTAGTTTGAAGCTGGGGAATTGGAGCAATTGGGGGTAGTCTGAGTGAGGGATGCTTAAGATAAGGTAAAAAGAATCCAAGATAAGCTTCTAGCGGCTCAAAGTCGTTAGAAAGAGTATGCTGACCAAAAAGTAAGGTATATGACATTCGAGGCTGGTGAGCAAGTACTTCTAAAAGTGTCCCCCATTAAAGGGGTAATGAGGTTTTATAAGAAAGGCAAACTCAATCCTTGCTATATTGGCCCTTTTGAAATTCTTGACTGTATAGGGCCAGTGGCATACATATTGATCTTACCACCTAGATTATTTGGGGTACACCTAGTGTTCCATGTGTCCATGCTGCAATCCTTGATCGTGATGTCCGAAATTTGAGGACTAAAGAGATTAATATGGTTAAAATGTATTGGAAACATCATTTGGTAGAGAAAGCTACTTGGGAGACTGAAAAAGATATGCGAGACAAGTATCCTCAACTGTTCGCCGAAACAGGTACTACTCTATCTCTACTTTAGCCCTGTGTTTCCCTAGTTAGTCACTTGGGGATGAGTGATGGATAAATTAAAATCTATTATAACGACCTGTCCCCACATTAGGATAAGGTCAATGGAAAAGGTTTTCGGGCTATAAAACTTTGGATAATAACTTTGAAAAGTTTAGACTAAGACAGATAGGATGAATTCTGAGTCAGGTGAAGTCTACGGTGACCATATGATTGGTGGGAGAGAAAATCTCTGTTTTATTTGGATAAACTAATAGCCAAGATGATACAAAATATTTACATCGTGGAATCGCATTCGGACGAATAAAATTCCTGAAATTAGATTCAACGTAAAGGGTTTATTTTAATACGTCTTGGAAAGGGAGTGTGCTGTGAAATGGAGGCTTGAAGCTCAAAATCTGAGCTCTTTATTTCCGTGCAACTCGCCAGAGTGCGATTTATCTTGCCAGAGCAGGATGGGTCCCACCAGAGTGGGGCAGTCGCGACTTAAGTCAGAAACAATCCTAAAAACCATCTTTTTTTGCAAAAATCAACTTCTAAGACTTCAGGAGGCGAACTAGGATGATTTTCATCAATTTCCCATGGATTTCTATGCTTAAGGTAAGGATTTTATTCCCTAAATTCATTCTTTGATTCCTAGAATCCAGAAACTATGGTTGGTAATCATTGGAGAAGGGTTAGAACTGAAAACTAATGGTGGAAAATAGCCTTAGGTGGGGTTAGGATCATTGGTTTGGCCTAGGATGATAATTGTGTTATTTTTCGTGATAGTTAGGCTATTGCGTTGATCGTTAATATGTATTTACTATTTTTTAGACCAAGAATGAGAGAAATGAACCCGAAAAGGAAAAGTTCTTACATTGTAAGGTTGTTGAAGCGTGAATTTGAGATAGGTGATGGTCTTATTTCTCGTATATTTTCATATACTTGTTAAATTGCTTCATGATATGTATATGTGTATATGAATAGGGAGACATGCTAGATTATGTGTGAAATGATCATTTGCTGGCTTATTTTTGTGATAAACCTATTCTTGGTGATATAATATTATAAATACTGAATGTATTTGTGATTGTGGTATGTTTGGATCAGGTGTCATATTTCAACACATAAACTGTATCGGGTGTCACGTTTCGATACATATTTATATCGGATGTCATATTTTGACACATATTTGGATCGGATGTCAAGTTCCGACACAAAGTCTATTGTTTGTAGGTTCTTTGTGGGGACCCTTGTGTGAAATTATAGCATGTTGTAGATATTGGGTTATGTTCTTGCTGGATATGATTGTACATGAGATTGGTTGACTTATTCTATACATATGTGCTTATTGTGTTGAGTTTACTTGTCTATGTTCTGCTTATTGGCTAACAATGTGATCCTACCAGTACCCCATTGTTTTTGTGTACTGATACTACTCTTGCTCTGTCTTTTGTTGAGTACAAGGCATATTCAGCCGGTTGTAGAGAGACCGCGCCTAGAGGATTAGAAATCTTGTTCAAGTCCAAGGGTGAGTTATTATGTCGTGCTGTCATGGACTTTCTCATTTATCCTAGTCCTTCGTCCGGGACTCGGATGTTCAGACAACTATTTTAGTATTGTGACTTCTTTTTGGGAGTGTTTCCCCTTCTTATATTGATATTTGATTAGAGTTATGGTACGGACGACTTTCAGTTCCTAGGATATGTTTACTTTTGCATATTTTGGATTGATAACTAGACGTTTTTTGAGTATATGGGAACTCAGCATTTATTCTTGATTTAAATCTATTTCTGCATCTTTAAGTTTTTTGTATACTTTGCGATTATTGTTGTTGGATGTTTAGAATGGTTCTCCCATCGGAGAGTTAAAGTGGGTGCCAATCATGGCGGGTCGGAGTCGTGACAATTGATGTCTAAGTTCAAATCTAAATTAGGTAAATTGCTACTTACTAATTCCTTTTGAGGAGATTTGGTCATTTCCACGTTTTGGTTAGTCAGAGTCAATCTCTATCGAAGCAGCATAAACTCAAATCTTCTATCCTCTAATAATGGAAAAGATAAAGTTCATTATCACTAACAAAGCCAAAAATACAACTCAACTTTTGCGTGCACACAAGTCATTTGTAGATAATATATGGGATTGGTAACTTTTATACGTGCGTGAATCATAAATGGAGATTTACACAATTTTTCCTAAGAAAACTAATCTGCAATAATCACGATTCGTGTCACAGATTATCGATAATATTCACAAAGTCATGGTTGTGTATTTGTTCATAAGGATTAGGGTTAAGGAGGAGGACCAACTAATGGACTAACTGGCTACTTAAAGCTTCTTATGGGTAGATCCGACCCAATAATTATTTCCAACATCTATATTTATTTCTCCATACGGAAGCCAAAAATTCAAATAAGAGGATTCAAGAATAACATAAGAAAACAAATTTGGTATTCAAACCTGCTACCTAATTAAGTAAAATTTGAGTCAACCAAGGGAATTCATTAATTTAAAATGATCTATTAGTATAATCATATGTACATAATCCAAGTTTTTGTTGAAGGAAATTTAATTGAACGCCTTTCAGTACATGTTGGCCTTCCCCAAACACTATCACTCTACGTGAACACAATTAACAAAACCAATATAATTTGAATTAAGATAAACCATATAAAAAAGGATTTTTATACATAACATACGAAAAATAATAATATTTCTTTTATCATGTCAACTAACTTAATTGACACACACATTATTCTTAATTCCCTTCCTATAAATTCCTCAATTTTCCTTCATTATATTCTACAAATTAAGTGTCCATTTTCCTTACAACTGATTCTCTCATTGTATTACCTAATGGCTCGTCGCGACATGATAATATCCGTTACTTTAATAGTTCAGCTAATCTGTTATCCATTGAGTTTTGAATCAAGAAAGTTGTTGAATAAAGGCACTATCATTCAGCCTTCTTCCCCAAGTAAAAAAGGTCTTGCAAAGCTTTTTCATGAATATGAATTTGGTGGTGTCAATGTTGATTGATTAGTTCCAAGCCTTGAGATTGGCAATTAGCACTAAGCTTAGAAGATTATTAATTAGCTAATTTTAAATTTTCCCACAATTTTGAAATCATATCCTTACTAGAAACAGGCTCATAAAATCATTTTATTTGTATGTAACTGATATTTTATCAAGGTATAGAAATATTGCATAAGATTTTTAGTCTAACCTGCCACTGTTCCACATTTTTGGATATACAATAACACTATAAAACTTTTGTCAGAAATATTGAGTTTGTATATCTCGCTGCATTATATAAATTCGGTTTTTTCTTTTGTATATCTCACTGAATTATACAAATTGACTTTTCAAAGAGATTGTATATATTCCCTTTCAGATTTGTATATTCACTTCCAGATTTATATATTCGCTTTCAGATTTGCAATAGAGAGATTTGTATATCTGTTTTCAGATTGTATATGAGCCCCCAGATTTGTATAATAGAAAATTTCATTAAGTTGTAGCCAATTCGCGTAATTAATTGAAACTATACCCTTATCACATTATATAGTAGTAAAGTTTGTCAATTTGCATAATTGTTCCTTAAATCAAAGCTAGTCAAACCCATAACAAACACTCTCCCTCCGTCATTGAGTACTAGAGTTGACAATTTCAATCCAATATTTATAAGTCCAGACCACTTATTTCATATTTTTATAAATTGGATCACTTATATCTTAATTGGATAAATATGAGCTCCACTCAATTTCTGACACATAAAATATGGGTATTCATACACAAATTCACTATTGTATATAGGAGAAAATTTGTGGAAAATTACTTTTTGGGATTAAAGTCAAGGTCGAGATCCAGGCAAGAATTGGGTACCGGGTCGAAAATTGGAGTCGGGGTCCCAAGGTCAGGTTGGGGTATAATCGTCCCAAATTAAGATTGGGATTGGTCCACGTGTTTGGGTCTGGTCTCAAGTCGATTCGGGTCCTGAGTCAAGAGTTGGGTCCCGAGTTGGACCTAAATTCGGGATTGTGTATTAGGGTAGGCCTCGAGTTGGGATCAGGGTCGGAAGTTGGATCTCAGTTCAATATTGGGGTGGGATCCCGAATCGCCTGGGTGGATTAGGTGGTGGTGATGGTGGGATTATGAGGTTGAAAGAGAATTTTTTAAAATGAGTTCTTTGTTTTTAGTAGGGAAGTCATTTTCTTTAAATGAGAGGAAAATAAATCCATTTAAAAATTATTTTAAAAAATATTTAAGCCAACCAAACGTGATACCAAACACACCCTTAAAGTAATTTTTTAATTGTTAAAGCTGATTTTAGCTAACTCAGTTAAAGGTTAAAAGTTTTTGGCTTTAGAAAAAAAGTGGGTTAGAACCATTTACTAATATATTTTTTATTCATATTAAAATTGGATGTATTGCAATCCAATTTTAATTCAATTTATTTTCAATCTGCCCAAATCCAATGCAAATCAATTATTTTCCACCACTACTAAGTACTTCTTCCGTTCCTAAATAAGTGATGTCTTTTGGCTTGGACACACCTCTTAAGAAACTATTCATTCCTAGAAAATAAGGAGTGTTATACTAACTTATCCTTAATAAATAGGGATAATGGTTAGTAAAATATCTGAACTTTGACGAAAATTATTGTAACAATCTCAAATTTTGTGCGGGTTCCACTACCCCCTGCACTATTTAATAGTGCATTTTAAAAAGTATATATGTGCCCAGCTGGACCACTTACTCAGTCAATCATAAGTGATTGACTCACACGCGCCATTTAGTTAATTAATTTAATTAATGGATTTAAAGAAATATATTTGGACATTTAATTTTATAAATTAAAAGTCAGGTAAATACAAATTGAACTTCCATCTCCATAATTTCTCTATCATTAGATGTAACGACCCGAATAGTCGTTAGTTAAGATGAGAAGAAAAAGCAAAAATTTTATTCGACTGGGTCCTACCATCCCACCAGAGCGGGATAGTTCCGCCTCAGCAGCGCCGCTAGAGCGTAAATATGGTTGTTAGAGAGGGAGGTCGTGGGATAGAACTTAAGTCACGAAATTCTTATTTTCCCCACTTCTTCCAAATGAAAGTTAGAGGCGAAGGTTTCTACAAAACCCTCCAGAAAGGCTGCTCTTGACCTGTGGAGAAGAGGAAAGGGAATCTCAGCATTCGGAAGGCTTCAACCGATGAAATTCAATCCGGTCTTACCCGTAGAACAGCTGGAACCAATGAATTCAGCAGTATTATCTCCCCACGATCACCCAGGTAGGCTAGGCTTCTCTTTTCTTAGTAGTAAATCTATACCTATTGTGTAGTATAGAAGGAAACCTATTATGAAATCGTATAATTAAGCTGTGGTCATGGGTCACAGGTAGAAATTCAATTGTGTTAGGGTCTAATTTAAATGTGACCTCGTAAAAAAGAGTTGTAATGATTTGAGAAGTGTGTTGGGTATCATATTGTTGCATAGAGACGGTTATTTTATAATGGGCATAGTATTGTGTACAGGGATATAAAACTAAGTAGGGATTGATGATAAACCCTAAGGGTTTGGTAGTGTGGGTGTTGGTTTGATTCCCGAAGTTGTCTTAATGTGTGTAATTGTGTTACTTACGACATGCCTAAATGTGTACCGATAGAGGAAATAAGTTAGTTCTTATATAAACGATTATTTGTTGGCTTATTTGTGATGAACTTGTTCTGTTGATATAATGTGATATATTGTTGGTATTTTATGATTGATTTGTATAACTAGATCGGGTGTCACATTCCGACACAATTCTTGAATCGGGTGTCACATTCTGACACAAATATGATTGGATTGGGTCCCCTGAGAGGGCCAAGTATGTGTATGTGTGAATGTTCCCATGAGAGGACTTGATGATATCTGTAATTCCATGTAATATAAGGTTAGTGGCAAGTGCGCCATAGATTAAGAACATATAAACGAACTCTAGAGTTGAGGTGTTGGTTATAAAGAATTGTGAGTTTGAACAACTTATTGGTGGGTAAGAGTATGGGTTGTATTGGGTCTTGATGTGACATATGTGTTATAAACGCATTCTATACTTATAGGCTTAGAGGTTGAGATTCTTGTTGATCGGGAGTCTTATCATTGAGACTTCAACAAGTAGCTAAGGTAGTAGTAGTGGTTACCTAAAATCGAGTTGAGTAGAAAGTGTGGGTGTGGGAGGTCTTGGTTGCCCTGTGTTGTGACACAATTGGTCTAAGACCAGTGATAGTTGGATGGAACCATTGAGTGGCTAAGGTTGTTAGGTGAAGACTGTTAGTTGATTGAGCAATTGTAAGGTGGGGATTATAACCCACAAGTCTTAAGTTGTAACTAGGGTGGTAGTGGGGTTCTGAAGTTTGGAGTGGTGAACTCTGAAGTTTGGAGTAGTGAACACCTTAGGTGGGAGTAAGAAGTGTACTTATTTGGGTTGAGATGGATAAAATGATAAAGTTTAACTATTATGATGTCGCTTATTATTTTGTTCATATATTATGCTGTGGGTATCAGATTGAAAGATGATGTCTACCAGTACGTGTTGTTTGTACTGATACTACTCTTGTTATGTCATTTGGCATAGTCTGATTGCAAAGTCATTTATGTCTCTTAGATGAAAATGAAGGCAATCCTCCAATAGCTTCTATTTTTCCTTCCTCTTGGTGGAAGCTGGGTCATTGGTCTTTTATTTTATTTTTACTCTTAGCAGCTCTTGTACATGTTTTAGACTAGTATACATGGGGGTTTTCATGTGTTATGCTTATACAAGTGTATTACTTTAAATTTTTATAAACTTTTGGCTTACATACTCGGGTTGTTGATTTAAATTTTACAATATTTTTATATAAAGGGTTAAGGGTTCTCCTACTTAGGCCATAGAGTAAGTACCCACACGGCCCGGTGGGTTGGATCGTGACATTGTAACCAATGATTTCTTCCATCTCCTTCATTTTCTTCACATTTGTAATTAATAGTTCATTCATGTCATTCATTTTCTTCACCAACTTTGGAATGATGAACTTAGATCGCTCATTAACCACATCATCCCTCCAAAGAAAAAATTTACACTTTTCTGATCCATAGTATGAGCAATACCAGAATCTTCTACCCAGATTATTATCGGGCCAAGAAGTTTTTAAAGGAAGTAACAAACCATGAAAGCATCGCACTTCCTCATTCAACTTTGGATCATCCTTGTTAAAAAAATGTTATTCAAATCCAAGTTTACTTCTTCCATAGCTAACTCTAATAAAAAAAATCAGAAATTAGAGAGAAAAATTAGAAATCCTAATTAAAATTCGGACAAACAAGACAAACAAAGCAATCAGAAATTAAATAGAATAATTCGTTAGAGCTTACCTCTTTGAGCTACAATGGTGATTTGTGTTTGAGTGAATAACAGCTAGGGGAAGAAGAAATAATAACGGCTAGGGAAAGAAGAAATATGTAAAAGTATTATTACAAAATAGGTAAATAGGTAAAAGGAGTTAATAAATTTTATTACAAAATATTACAAATAAAGTTCAAATTTGTTGATATGTTGCAGTTAATGATAGGCTCATAAAGAATTATTTCGTGCCCTATGTGCCCTTCGTGCATGTATTCACGCAGTGATCCAACTGGGCACACACATACTTTTAAAATGCGCTATTAAATAGTGCAGGGGATAGTAGGATCCGCCCAAAGTTTGAGATTGTTACAACAATTTTCGTCAAAGTTTGGATATTTTTGGGACCATTATCCCTAATAAATACCTTGAAAAAGACATAACTCTTTAGTAGTACTCCCTCCGTTCTTATTTATATGTAGTCCTTGCTAAAAATAAATGTTTCTTAGTAACTATTGTTATGTCGGAAAAGACGATTTTAAAATTAATTTTAACTTTTTAGAGAAAAAAACAATTTTAGAAAAGAGAGTCGCCACTTAATTTTAAAGAAAAATGAAGAAACCTTAATTTTAAATACCCTAACATATTTAAGTCTTAAAATTAGAGAAAATGGGTAAGAGGTTCTTATTTTCACTTTGAGAAGGTGCTAGCATTCAAAATGGCCGCTAACGCGCGGTTATCCAACGATTTGAAAAATTATTTGACTAACTTTTGAAAATATTAATTTAAAAGGAAATGAAGACTTTAAAATTACTTTTTTTTAAAATGATCAAAACTTAAACAATGAAAATAATTCACAAGTATATAAAAAAGTAAAGTTTATCAAATGATTAAATAAAGATAGAAAATCATTTAAAGAGTAAATTAATATGAATTGGTTTATCTTTAGGGAAATTTAATTAAGTTAAAATAAATTAAAATTAATATTTAAGCAAGCATAAATAACATAAGTAAATAAATTATTACAATCCGAATCAGTATAAATAAATAATAAATAACACATGAAAATATGGTCCGACATTTAGTTTCTGTACGCCTGAACTAAGCTGTTGGGTCATCTGCGTTTTGGGCCTTAAGCCCATTTTTACTGTATACCGCAGCTGTACATACACTATATATCGGACTATGTATACATTGTATACAGTGTATACAATATTATTTTTATATATCAAACTGTATACACATTGTATACCACCTGTTTGTTCCCTATATCTTCTGTATATCACTATATATCAGACTATATATACACTGTATATCAGTGTATATAATATTATTTTCTTGCATATCAGACTGTATATATACTGTATATCAGTATATACAACACTGTTTTCCACCTGTATTTCGTGTATATAGCCCAATATCAATATTCAAACCATGAATATATATAAAAAAAAATAAAAAAAATAAAAAACCATGAATATTAGCTTCCTTTCCATGTATCAACTTTCCAACAATTTGAGCAAGATGATGGGAGACTTAAAACTCAATATGCAAGGATGGAGTCCAATGATAGACTAGAATCGATATCACATGCACCAAAATAAAATTACATAAGCTTCTATTCATTTTAAGTTAAACCAAGGAAGATATCATGATATGTTAAGGTATCAAATTGATGGCATCCTAGAAATGACGAATAACATGCATATACGTAGACAAAGAAAAAGAAAGAAGAAATATATTCAAGTAACTAAAGAACGCGGATTTAATATATACGTTATACTAGCTCCAATTTTAAAGAAAGAATTAAATCAATTAGCCCATGAAAGTTCTAATTAAATAATAACTTTAAACATATTTTTGTTATCTAAGTCATGTTAAAAGAAGAAATTGAAAACATGAAAATCTATATTGTCAAAGAAACCTACTTGGAAAAATAATGAACAAAACTAAGAGTTTTCATGAAATAATCCTAACATGTGATAGCTAATTAATCCTAACACATGCTAAATATAAGAAATTTATATCATTAATCTAATTATTCTTAATACATGGTAACTAAAAAAAATAAGACTACGAATCAACTAAACATAAAACATGAAA
Organism: Solanum dulcamara; assembly: GCF_947179165.1. Lineage (NCBI taxonomy): Eukaryota > Viridiplantae > Streptophyta > Magnoliopsida > Solanales > Solanaceae > Solanum > Solanum dulcamara. The sequence goes on along the minus strand of NC_077246.1, from coordinate 8,412,482 downwards.
TAATTAAATAAAATAAAGTTGAGAAAAGATTTTACCTTTTTTCGGGCAGCTAGACTGAAGACGACGAGCGGAAGACAACTTCCCCACCACCCAAGAGCTTGATGGAATCCACAAAAAGAAAAATTAAAAATTTAGACTCGAACCTTTGTGGGTTCGATGTTATAAAAACACTGTACTTAGCCTAAATTTCAACTACAATCTCCTATTTTCCTTGAAGAAAAATATAGATTGAAAGCTAGAAAGTCCTGTTAGGATTAGTAATATTCACTCTTAAATGCGTTATTTATTAAATTTTCTCTTGATTTTCTTATAGAGTTTTGGTATATCCTCTCCTCCTAAGTTAAATTTTTAGGTTGAGTTAGGATCAAAATCTTTTTTAAAAAAATCATAGTATTGGAGTCAGACTCATCATAATTTATTGTTTATCATATGTTGGCTCTCATTTTAAATTGTCCACGTGCGGGGTGTTTATTCTCCTACATCATTGTGAATGATGGCTTTCTTATGCGATCTTAGACAATTCATCCTTATGATCTAGCATTTGAAATTGAGTTAGATCCAGAATTTTTTAAAAAAAAAAAATTAAAAAAGAAGTCATGGATTTGAATTATCGAAGGAGGAAATTTTGAAAATAGTGATATTTTAAGTCCTCATTATTGATCATAGTGTATTTTAAGTCTTAATTATTAATCATAGTGAAAATTTTGTAATGTAGTAATAATTTATTTTAGAAAACTTGTGATATAATCTAGTGATTCGCTCTACATTTATTGTATCTGTTCACTCTTATTTGTATCAGACACAACAAATATAGAGTGAATGAATATTAAAGTGCTTTTTAGTTATTTATTTATTTTAAGCGTAAACTAAAGCATAAATCCCAAATGGCATAGTGGGGTGGATAATACTAGCTAAACCATTGTATTAGGTCCCAAATACTATTGGCCCTAAAAATATTACTATATTATCAAATATAATATAGTATAATTTATGTAATCATTGTTAAAAAAAAAAATTAAAAACGATTGAGATCGTACATGTGCCTATGGTCTATGGATGAGTAAATAAATTACGGAATATAAGGGTTGGAAAGCCACCTAATAATTAAAATTAATGTAATTATTAGGATAGTAATTATGAGTTTAATAATTACATAATCTACTAATTATAATGATTTGTTTGTTTGTCACAATGTATACATTGTAATTATAAATGTATTATTTGATTGCACAAGTGAAATCATAAGGTTATAATAAACTTTAATAATAAAAGTTCATCATCTAAAATTTATTATATTAGACAAATAAGAACATTTATAAATGATATTAAATTAATTTTTTAAGATATATATTGTCTTTTGAAAATATATTAATTAATAAACATATGTTCTTAACTAATATTATTAAAAAATACTTGATTTATATTTTTCTAAAGGATATATTTTAATTAATTTAATCATAAAAATTAAAGGCATCATATTTCTATGAATATCATGAGATGTATGTTTGATAAAAATGTTAATATTATAAATATAATGTCATAAGATTATTAAAACATTTGACAAAAAGATAATCTATCAAGTTTAACTAAAAAATAAATGGCTTGCAATGTGAAATATCAAGTCAATACTACTAAAACAATAAAATTAAAAATATGACATAAGTTCTAAATTCAAAAAAAAATATTTAACAGAATACTCTTATGTCAATTTTCAACATAACGTACATAAAATGATTTAAAAGAAAAAGAAATGTGTAAGTCTATAACCTTATTCAAATAATAAATTTTACTTTAATTTAAAAATTAGAATTCTAAAAATAATTACACAAATTAAAAAAAGAATAATTAATATAAAAAATTGCATGGAGTCACGTGAAAATGAAAAGATGGAGAATGAGAAGGAAATGAAATATAAACAATAAAAAATAAAAATATATATTTTTAGAAAATATTAGAATAATAGAAATATTTTTAAAAAATTAATAGAAATAAAAAATAGAAATAGAAATAAAAAATTTTTAAAAAGTTTCATGCTATTACCTAATGTAATTACATCAATTCCTTACCCTTTTTTGGGAATTGAAAAGTATAATTACTCTCCCTCAATTACACTCAATTTTATTTTACCAAATAATTACTTAATCTATTAAATATGTCAAAGAGTATAATTACGCCCAATTACACTAAATCTAAATTCTACTTTGATTTTCCAAAAAGACTCTAAAAGAATGTGAGTCCTTTTGAGTATTGATGAAACCTTAGAAGGAGACACAGATCCAAACATGAATAATGAATGCAGCCACATCAAAAAGTGATCTTTCTTTGATGTGTTTTTTTAAAAAAAAAACATAAATAAATTATGAAGCCACATTATTGTGCATAATTGAGTCAGTAGTTTAAAGAACTCATTTTTTTTATATAAATCTCATACACTTTACTTTTCTTAATTATGGGTTGTGTACTCGAATCCTACTTTAGAAATTGTCTAACTTTATTATATTTTCTAATACCAAAATTTATGAAGCTTTGAATTTATTTACACAAAAATCACATTTATCGAAAATTCTAACTTTTAATGGGTAATTATTAGGGGTGTTCACGGTTTGGGTAAAAACCAATTCAAACCGAAAAATCAAACCAAATCGATCAAACCAAATCGATCAAATAAATCGATTTTTTATTTGGTTTGATTTGGTTTGATTTTACATTTTTAAAAACCGATAATATTTGGTTTGATTTTGGTTTATTCAAAAAAACCGAAGAAATAATCGAATCGAACCGATACGATAAATTACATACATATTTTTTTATAATTATATATACATAATCTATTATTTTTTATGAAAAAAAAATTATGCAAAAAAATACAGCAAACTAATTTAAAATAGTAAGGTATGATACATCTTTTTATTTGTACAACCATATCATTGGCTTGTGGATTATTCAGTAAGTTTGTGTTGTTTAATACATTAAATTAGCTAACAATATAAGCAGGAAGTTAAAAATAATTAAAGTTTTGGTATAAGAATTATAAGATCCAAAATGGCACGAAGACAAAAAATTTTAATGGATTATTGTTTTTTCTTCTCTTTTGAATGAATAATTTCTTTTATTTTTGCGTATGGTTAATAACCGAACCAAACCAAATCAAAACTGACAACAACCAAATCGATAGATGTATATTTTAATTGGTTTGGTTTGGTTTTAATAATTTTAAAACGATTAAATTGGTTTGGTTTTGATTTTGACAATAACCGACCCAAATCGACCCGTGAACACCCCTAGTAATCATATTTGAAAAAATTATCTAAATACACATCTAATTTTATTATAATTTCTAAAATTCTCTATCATTTAAAAAAATTTAAAAATCTCCTCTCGGATGCATCACTTCTCTCTCGATGATACATCCCTATCCCCCTCTCTGATATATCTTTATCCCCTTCTTTGATACATCCCTCCCCTCTCGGATACATCTCTCATCTATGTATCTGGATGTTTGGTGATGTATCTGGAAGTCCAGTGATATATCCAAAATCCATAAATTTTAAGGAATTTTTGTAATTTGAAAAAGAGTAGAAGAATAATGCAATCAACTCTTAACCAATAATATTTTTACTCTTTTTGATTTAATAAATACAAATTCAATTAAAAAGCACTAATTCAATGCTACCCGACCCGAAATCTATACGCAAAAATCAATTAAGGAAACAAAATCAACTTTCCCCCAAAACCTCCTCATCTTCAAGTGACCTAATAAATAAAAATTTTGATTTTAGTCTTATATTTATTTTTAATCAATAAATACAAATTCAATTTTAAGAAATTAACCCAAACTTATCTGAAACTCATATGCAAAAATTAAAATTCTAAAAAGGTGAATGAATTTGAGAAACAATTAAGTTTAATTATAGATTATCAATCCATTGTACTTTCACTAATATGAGCTAATTAACTATTAAACCCCATATGAAATTTATTACCTTTCAAAATTCTTAGGATTTTTAGAATTTTGAATACAATAATCACTCATTATGAAAAGAATTTAAGGATAACTTAATCAAACAAACTTATGATTAATACAATTAAACAATTTTTTTTAAAAAAAGTGTATCAAAATCTTAAACGATATCTAAATGGATTGGAGGTTGTAGAAGTAATGAGAAAAGGTAGTTAACAATTGAATTTTAAGACAAATCTCTTATAAAAATTTACATAAGAATAAGGAGTTGAATAGTGATTTTTTTTCATCTACCTAAATCGTCAATAAGCGAACTACTTCATATTTATGTTGGTACGTAATAAATATTCGATGGAATATTTAAAACATGTGTACATTGATTCGAACAGTACTATGATTATTTTTTTTAAAATAAGATAGAGATACAATTAAAGATTATACTGTCATATTTCTTAAAGAAGAAAAGCATGCCGTTGTATTTAAAAAGTATGTCACAGATTACAAGCTTGAGTGAGTGATCTCAATAAGTCATGCCCTTTGTAAAGTGACAGTATGCATCATTCCTCTTTTATTAAAGTTGAAACTTTTTGTATCCTAATTTTCTGTCTTTCTCAATAGGGCGTGGTAGCAGGGGATATTTAGAGGTTTGGCAACTTACTGTTAGAATATATGAAAATATATTTTGACAGATTGTATATATTTAATTTTTAATATAGAGATATTTAGTTTATTTAGTTCATAATATAGAGATATTTAGTTTTTTTAATTATAGTCTAATTATACTCTTGTATTTGTGTATATAAACTATTGAGGTTAATGAAATAAATCAAGGAATTAATCTCTTTCATGGTATCAGATTTCTAGGGCACAATCCAACGTTCTTCTTCTTCTCGGATTCCTGCTACCGTCGCCCCCCTCCTCTCCCTCTTCCTCTCTTCTCAATCACCATGTCTAACTCAAAATCTTCCTTTCATCCTACTCTTGTTGTATCCAACATCAAGAACCATGTTCCCTTCACTCTTGAAATGGAGAATGTACAATATTCCAAATGGGCGGAACTCTTTAAGATTCATGCAAGATCCCATCGGGTGATTGATCATATTATTCCTCCGGCAACGGGCACGGAGAAACGGCCTCAACAAGAGGAGGACAAAGTTGGACGCCACCGTTCTCCAATGGCTCTACGCTACTATCTCTCATGATCTTTTGCATACAATTCTTGAACCCGAAACCACGGCGATGGAGGCTTGGAATCGCTTGCATGACATATTCCAGGATAACAAACACTCTCGTGCTGTCACCCTTGAGTACGACTTCACTCATGTCGACATGGCAGATTTTCTGAATGTCTCTGCCTATTGTCAACATCTCAAATCTCTAGCGGATCAACTCAAGAATGTTGGCTCCCCGGTCGCTAATGATCGATTAGTTCTTCAACTGGTCTCTGGCCTTACCTAGCCCTATCAAGGTATGGCCACTCTTATTCACCAACATGACCCGTTGCCTCAATTTTATCAAGCCCGTTCGATGCTCACTCTTGAGGAGGCTGGCCGTGCTAAGAAAGCGGCCCAAAGCTCGTACACTGCCTTAGTTGCTCGCTCGTCTGAGGGTCCTCTTGATGTTCTTGATAATTCCTCTTCAACCGCAATTCTAATAGTGGGAAGAAGAACCACAATTGAAGCAATAATGGGGGAAAATATCGCGGTAACAATAGTGGTCGTGGAGGCGGCAAAAGAGGTGCCAGCAGCGGCGATAATACAGGCCGTGGTGGTCAGTTGGGAGGCGGCAATAGCCGCGGCACTGGGCAGCAGTCAGCGGGGCAGAACCCTCCGCTCTATTCTCCATAGGTTGGAGGGCAGTAGTGGTCGTGGATGGCATCATGGGGTCCTTGGGCTATACCACTGTGTCCATACCTTCACCTTTTTGGTCCCGACCCAATTATAAACAGCAGCAGCCACCACGAGCGGGTGTTCTTGGCCCCCGCCCTCAGCAGGCCTACACAACAGCCCCTACTCCTACGGACATTGAGGCCACCATGCATACATTTGGGATCACTCCTCTAGATGCAAATTGATACATGGACACTGGTGCCATTTCTCACATGACATCTACGCAAGGTAACCTCACGTCTTATTTTAATAAGAGCAATAAACGTGATATAATTATTGGTAATGGTCAATCAATTCCAATTCATGGCTATGGTCACATGACTTTGTCTTTCCCGTGTCCTCCCTTGCACTTAAACAATGTCCTTCATGCCCCTCACCTAGTTAAAAATTTAGTGTTCGTTCGCAAATTTACCATTGATAACTCTGCCTCTGTTAATTTTGATCCCATTGAATTTTCTTAGAAGGATTTTCAAATGAGGAGGCTGATAATGAGATGTAACAGTCGGGGAGAGCTTTATCCGGTCACCAATACAGTCACTTCACCATCTACTTTTGCTGCTTTGGCACCATCTCTTTGGCATGTTAGTTTGGGTCACCCGGGAGCACCTGTGTTGAATTCCCTTAAGAAGAATAAATTGATTGATTGTAATTCAAGTAGAGATATTCGTATTTGTCATTCTTGTCCTCTTGGAAAACATATTAAGTTGCTATTTTATGCTTCGAATTCCGGCACTCTTATGCCATTTGATATTATACATAGTGATCTTTGGATATAACCCGTTTTGAGTTCCTCAGGTCATCGATATTATGTCTTGTTTATGGATGATTATTCTAAATTCTTGTGGACGTTTTCTTTATCGCACAAATCACAAACCTTTTCCACATTTTTAACTTTCAAGACATTTATTCGAACTCACTTTGAGCGGGACATCAAGAATATTCAATATGATAATGGCAAGGAATTCGATAATGGCCCCTTTTGGGACTTCTGTAGAGCCAATGGTCTGTCGTTTCGATTGTCATGTCCTCACACATCTCCTCAAAATGGAAAAGCCAAAAGAAAAATCCGTACGATTAATAACATTGTTCGTACCTTATTGGCCCATGCTTCTCTTCCTCCTTACTTTTGCCATCATGCTTTGCAAATGTATGCTTTGATTTTTTATTCAGTTTTTAATATTCGTATTAGAGTTTGATTAAATCTGAAGTCACACCGATTGGAGGTGAAACACTCCCTAACAATGTTGTAAAGACTAAATTTTCGTTCATGAAAAATAATAATCAAGACAAGAATAATAGAGACAAGTAATAATAATTGATTTCAATAACTTATAGATGGGTGTACAATATTTATAAAATCTTATATAAAAAGATGTAATCCTTTGATTCTTCTCTTCATGACAGTCAACTCAAGAACTTAGTTTTGGTGATGAATCGATGGAATACTAATTGAAATTTCACCACGAATGTGAAGCCGGACTTTAATCATAATCGTGGAGGTATAAAAACTTACAGCTCACCGACTTGTAGATCACCACTGAAGAACATTGTTGATCCTTTTTTGAATAATCTATTCAACAAAAAGAAAATAGTATCTTGACATTTTTTTGGTTTCCCATCCGATGTCCGATATTTGCATTGAACCCCGACTATATTCGGATTCGTGTTGCGTAAGACTCCATTGGAGGGTAGCGCTACCTACCAAAAAAATTTCCATATCTAAGACTCGAACGTGAGACCTCTGATTAAGTGAGTAGCAACCTCATCTAGTGCACCACATCATTTGGCGTTAGTACCTTGACTTTGAAAACACAAGGAACAAGTAAGAAAATTGCAAGCTAACTAATGCTTGAATGACGGAGATAGAGAATGATGAAGGGGGTAGAGAAAGCCATCTCTATCCATGGAAAATTGTAATGACGGAGATAGAGAGTGATGAAGGGGGTAGAGAAAGCCATTTCTATCCATCGAAAAATTCTATTGTATCATAATGTATCATATTGTATTATATTATATTATTTTAATAAATATAATATTTAAATAAATTACAATCACATAAAATTTGAATTTCAAGAAAATAAATTGCAAGTATAGTATATGGTTGTAGATTGAAGAAAGAGAAAAGCTCTTTCTTTTTCTATATATAGCTACCCTATTCAATGTCTAGAGTACACAACTCCCTCAAAACCAAATTCCTCCACTTATTATTGTAAAGACTTGTTGTTCTTCTCGTTCTTTTGTATTTATGTTCTCTACTTTGCCATACTCAAAAGTTTCAGTCTTTCTTGTTTTTTTCTAAGTTGGTAAATCATAATTTCAAATGAATCAACAAGAATTTAAAACAAACTAGAGAGTTGCCAACTGGTGTTTTTGTTTGAAAGGACAGAAAATAAAAAATAAAAAAGGGGTCCCTTTTTTTTGTATTTTTCTAAGGGGGTCATGATCAGATATTGTGGTCACTATAATTTGTAAAAAAAAAAAAAAGGATTTCGATGATTTTTATGTTTATGTCCATTGGTGCAGGGTGTTGACTGTTGAGTGAGAAATGGCTACTCGTAATTTGGAGAAACTGGCATCAATTGATGCCCAGTTGAGGCAATTGGTGCCTGCCAAAGTTTCTGAAGATGATAAGCTTGTTGAGTATGATGCTTTGCTTTTGGATAGGTTTCTTGATATTCTTCAAGATTTGCATGGGGAGGATCTCAAGGAAACAGTATGCATTTTTCCCAATTTATGTTTGCTGTTAATTTAACCTATGAATGATTAGCCAATTGTCAATTTATCTTCCAAAGTTGTAGTCTTTGATGTTGCGTTTTGTGTACCCTTGATGAAGTTCTCTGATTTTGGTCTTTGATTTCTAAGGTGTGCTATACTTTGATTTGTTTTACTTGTGCTGAGGGTCTTTGAGAAACCTCCCTATTTCCACGAGGCAGGGGTGAGGTTTGCATACACTCTATCCTCTCCAGACTTTACTTGTGGGATCACACAAAATTTGTTGTTGTTGTTGTTGGTTACTAAGGGATGTTGTGCTGTTTTTCTCTTCCACTTTTAATCTGGTTTATTTCTTTGAGCTAAAGATTGAATTTTTATGTCACTTATAAAAATAAAGGGAATAATGATTGGATTTTTATGTCTTTTCTGACTGAATTGACCACAAGCTTGAATTGGTTACTAAGGGGTGTTGTTTTCTCTTCCACTTTTAATCTGTTTTTATTGCTTGAAGCTAAAGATTGAATTTTTATCACTTATTAAAAAAAAAAAGGAATAAAAAGATTGGATTTTGTGTCTGTTCTGACTGAGTTGACTACAAACACTTAAGAGTCTAAGGTGTGTGTAATACTTAGAGATGGTATTTAGATAGTGGTCTTCATATGCTTCAGTATAGTGTGACTGTGTTAGTGGATGAAATCCCCATGTGTATGGTGACTGGAGCTCCTAAACTTGTGTTGACCAAGTAGTCCTTTTTTTCAGAATGCTTTGTCGTGCTTTCTATAGTATTTTGCCAGAGATCTTCACTTCCATTATTTCTTTTTCAATCTGCTTTTCCTTGAGCCAAGGGTCTATAAGAAACAGTCTCATTATCTCTCGAGGTAGGGGTAAGGGCAGTGTACACTCTACCCTCCTCAGACCCCACTTGTGGGATTACACTGAGTATGTAGTTGTTGCAATTGCAAAAGACTGGTCAACATTAAAGTCTTTGATTTCTTCAATCTCACATTAGGTCCAAGAGTGTTATGAGCTGTCTGCCGAGTATGAAGCCAAGCATGATCCGAAGAAGCTGGAGGAACTTGGCAATGTGTTGACAAGTTTGGACCCAGGGGATTCAATTGTCATTGCTAAAGCTTTCTCTCACATGCTTAACTTGGCCAATTTGGCCGAGGAGGTTCAGATTGCCTACCGTAGGCGCCAAAAGTTGAAGAAAAAGGGGGATTTTGTCGATGAGAATAATGCAACAACTGAGTCAGATATTGAAGAAACTTTCAAGAAACTGGTGGGGGACTTGAAGAAGTCCCCTCAAGAAGTTTTTGATGCTATCAAGAATCAGACTGTGGATCTGGTACTAACAGCTCATCCTACTCAATCTGTACGAAGATCATTGCTTCAAAAGCATGGAAGGTTTGGTCTTTAATCACCATGTTTATTGTCTTCAGCATTTAGATTGGTCTCCTTGGCTTGTCATTTTGTACTAGTTTATGCTTTGTTTTTTCTCTATTAAATATAAATGGAAATGCTCTTTTCGGATCAAATTCCGTGCTTCTTTTGTTTGTTTACTAACTTGTTCTAACTAAATTTTCAGGATCCGTGACTGCTTGGCTCAGTTGTATGCTAAAGACATTACACCCGATGATAAACAAGAGCTTGACGAGGCTCTACAGAGGGAGGTAACTATCGATGTTTAGTTGCTTGATACATGTGTTTTTCCTTGAATGAAATTCTATTATTTGTACCTTCAATTCTGGTGTCTTTCTGACTCTACTAATGGATATTTTAGTGCTTCAATATCATGTAGATATGTCTTCATCTGTCAGACCTCATATTAGTGTAGTTTTACTTGCTAAACTGTATCAATATGACACATCAATGGATTTACTTTTTCATCCCTCCCATGAAGGTTGGAGAAGCAAAACTTGTCTCATTAAGTTACGATTGGTTATTCAGTTGACTCTAAACTTCATTATGCATGTTATAGTGGAGGGAGCTTTACTGAAAATCTACTGAACCCTTGTGCTTTGATTGGTGCAATAAAGTTTGCAACATTTGCTGTCAAATTTCCTTTTCAAATTGTAGAACTTTATAAAATTTTGGTGAGGAAAGTATTTATGACTTTGTCCTAATTAGTCAATCACAATGAAGTTGAATTATTTGCTTGAAATTGCTATATTAATGCAAGTATTCTGGTGGTTGAGGAACGTATCAGTTCTTTCATTCCACAAAATATAGCTGTTATTCTATCTATCCAGATTCTAAGCGTGTTTCAGCTTCCACTTAGATTGATAAGATATGGAGAAATTAATTTCTTCCTGCAGCAGCACTACCATTTAATATTTGCCCCTTCATTCATCTGAATTGTATTTTACCCTGTAAAAAGTGGAGCTAGTTATATGATTGCTCTAAAATCGGAAGATGAAGCAATAATAGCAATCGTTGAACTCAAATATGTGTCACATTCTGTGGATCATGATTTATTCGTAAGATGCACCCATTATTCTTTATTGACAAATATCTGCTACTTATTTCTTGTTGTAGATTCAAGCTGCTTTCCGAACTGATGAGATCCGAAGAACTCCTCCTACTCCACAAGATGAAATGAGAGCTGGAATGAGCTATTTCCATGAAACAATTTGGAAGGGTGTACCAAAGTTCCTGCGCCGTGTTGATACAGCTCTTAAAAATATAGGGATTAATGAACGCGTTCCTTATAATGCTCCTCTTATTCAATTCTCCTCTTGGATGGGCGGCGATCGTGATGGTATGATTCCTCTACTGTAGAGAATGTTTGCAGTTACTTTAGCTAAAAGTTGAGAAAACAAAACATGAGGAAAGCAAAATATTCCTTCTGCTCGGACAGTGATTTCATAGTTACTAGATACAGTAGATAATCCTTATTTGTCTGTCAACGCTCTGCTACCAAATACAGGCAATCCAAGAGTGACTCCTGAGGTCACAAGAGATGTTTGCTTATTGGCCAGAATGATGGCGGCTAACTTGTACTATTCGCAAATAGAGGACCTCATGTTTGAGGTATCCAACAACTAAATTCTTTTTGAAAATTTTGTCTTGATTCATTTAGTGAAAAAATCCCACCATCTACACTGATATTTTTCTAACTTGTACATTCTTTCAGTTATCTATGTGGCGCTGCAATGAAGAACTTCGCATGCGAGCAGATGAACTCCAAAGGTCTTCGAGGAGAGATGAAAAACACTACATAGGTAACTATTTGATTGCTATTGAGGTTGATCCATGAAATTGAATCAAAGAAGAGTTTACTCGTTGCATATAATCTTGATAGGACTGTTATATGCTTGTTTAAAGTATGATTCAAATTCTCCTTTCAAGTGAGCCAACTGTATTTCATCATTGCCAATGAAAAAAGAATAAAAAAAGGTGAGCAAAGGATGTTATTATTTATGATTTTAAAGAGAGAAAAGAGATCATTGTATTCTGGTTGGTATTTATATTAGAAATTGCATTAGAGACTCTCTACTCTTGGAAAGATGTTCCTTTCTTCCAAAAAAGATAAATAAAAAGAAATCTTTGGACAGAGAAATCGCATAATCTGTGGTCTTTTAACATTTTCTTCTGATGCAGAATTTTGGAAGCAAGTTCCTCCAAATGAACCGTATCGTGTAATTCTTGGTGATGTGAGAGATAAGCTGTATCAGACACGCGAGCGTGCTCGCCAACTGTTAGCCCATGGATATTCTGATATTCCAGAGGAAGCAACTTATACTAATATTGAGCAGGTTCGTACTACTATACTTCCGCCTTTTCCTGTCACTGCTTCCTATATGTAGAGCATCCTAAAATTAAGCAGTGAACATTCACTTATTCTCTTGAATGTTTAACTAGTCTTACTAAACAACTTGACATGTTATTCATCGAAAAAAGAAACTAGAAAAACATGAATAAGTGTGTTTCTTTCTTGTTGAATAACAGCATAAGTATTTGCATGGTTGTTCTGTTAAACCAAAATTTATAAATATATGTGTTGCCTGTCATAACACTAATATGGTCATCATTTTATGTAGTTCTTGGAGCCTCTTGAGCTCTGCTACAAATCTCTTTGTGCTTGTGGTGATCGCTCCATCGCTGATGGTAGCCTTCTGGATTTCCTTAGACAAGTTTCTACCTTTGGACTTTCACTTGTGAGACTTGACATAAGACAAGAGTCAGACCGCCATACTGATGTGCTTGATGCTATTACCCAGCATTTGGAAAATGGTTCATATCGAGAATGGTCTGAAGAACGTAGACAAGAGTGGCTTCTGTCTGAACTCAGTGGCAAAAGACCTTTATTTGGACCTGATCTTCCAAAAACTGAAGAAATTGCTGATGTTTTGGATACATTCCATGTCGTAGCCGAACTCCCAGCAGACTGCTTCGGGGCATACATCATCTCAATGGCCACTGCACCATCTGATGTGCTTGCAGTTGAGCTTCTACAGCGTGAATGCCGAGTGAGGCAACCTTTACGAGTTGTTCCACTTTTTGAGAAGTTGGCTGATCTGGATGCTGCTCCTGCTGCCGTTGCACGTCTTTTCTCAATTGAGTGGTACAGAAACCGGATTAATGGCAAGCAAGAAGTCATGATTGGATACTCCGACTCTGGCAAGGATGCAGGTCGTCTATCAGCAGCCTGGCAGTTATATAAGGCTCAAGAGGAGCTTATACAAGTCTCCAAGGAGTTCGGTGTGAAGCTAACCATGTTCCATGGTAGAGGTGGTACAGTGGGAAGAGGAGGTGGCCCCACCCATCTTGCTATATTGTCTCAACCACCTGAAACAGTTCACGGATCTCTCCGTGTAACAGTTCAAGGTGAGGTTATTGAGCAATCTTTTGGGGAAGAACACCTGTGCTTTAGGACACTTCAGCGTTTTACTGCTGCTACACTTGAACATGGGATGCATCCACCAGTCTCTCCAAAACCAGAATGGCGTGCACTTATGGACGAAATCGCAGTTGTTGCTACAGAAAAGTATCGATCAATAGTTTTTAAGGAACCCCGATTTGTAGAGTATTTCCGCCTGGTAAGTGTGCTAGCAATGAACTCAGTTATTAATTGTAGATACTGTCACAAATATTGCCTTGAGTTGTAATAATCTAGTTTTCACTGATCATGTTTGCAGGCCACACCCGAGTTAGAGTATGGTCGAATGAACATTGGTAGCCGTCCATCAAAACGTAAACCCAGCGGAGGCATAGAATCACTTAGAGCTATTCCGTGGATCTTTGCTTGGACTCAGACTAGATTCCATCTTCCAGTCTGGCTCGGCTTTGGAGCAGCATTTAAGTATTCCATTGAAAAGGATATCAAAAACCTCCGCATGCTGCAGGAAATGTACAATGCATGGCCATTCTTTAGGGTAACTATTGATTTGGTTGAGATGGTGTTCGCCAAAGGAGATCCAGGCATTGCTGCATTGTTCGACAAGCTTCTGGTGTCTGAAGATTTGTGGTCTTTCGGTGAACTTCTAAGGTCAAACTATGAGGAGACAAAGAGCCTCCTCCTGCAGGTAATGTGACATATACTTCTGAAAAGGATCGGTTTAACACTTAACATGCTTGATTGCTTCGCAAACTGATTCCAAGTTAGCACATCTAAACTTAATTTTCCCTTTTTAAAATAGATTGCTGGACACAAGGATCTTCTGGAGGGTGACCCATACTTGAAACAACGACTCAGATTGCGTGACTCCTACATCACAACATTGAACGTGTGTCAAGCCTACACCCTAAAGCGTATTCGTGACCCAGACTACAGTGTCATACCAAGGCCTCACATTTCCAAGGAATACATGGAATCAAAGCCAGCTGCTGAACTTGTGAACCTGAACCCGACTAGCGAATATGCACCTGGCTTGGAGGACACACTCATCTTAACCATGAAAGGTATTGCTGCTGGAATGCAGAATACTGGTTAAGTTCATCCTGTTTCATGTCTGTCTTTCATATTTTTTACTTGAAAAAACGCGTTACCTGGAATATGGAAGATGTTAGTCGTCATGTTGTTGACGACGACTAACATCATGATTATGTATCATAATGTTCTTGGAGCAAGCAAAGCCCCAAATAGGGACTATCATTGAGCAAACTATCACAAAGAGTAAACTAGAATCTTATACTGGCCATGGTTATGGTTCACTGGAATCCCTAATCATCTTGGTATAAACTTTGGTATTTGCTTTATCCAGCTATAGAATGCAACTTCCCTGATTTTTAGTAAAACATAATTCATAAATAATGAATATTCTAAGTGTTAATAAACTGATGTTTCTTTTATTAATAAATGTTTGAGATCACATGTTATTACCAACTTTCTAAGACACAACTATACAAAGATGCACTCGTCAATGAATCAATAATAGATTTAATATAATTTTTTCACACATGGTACGATTATTATCTTCACATCGAGCAAATGTTGTGTGTGTGTTTTGTTGTTTTTCTTGCAAAATTTAAAATCATGGGTCAAGTTTCAAATTTGAAAAAAGCTAAAATCACAAATTCGGAATTGAAATTTTACCTTTTAGGTGAATTTAAGATTTGAAATCAAAATTTCAAGTTGAAGTAAAAGTTTTGTTCAATGTATTATATACAAACACAAATTTCAAATCAAAACTTCAAATTTCAATATTCACAACACCATTATTTTATACGGCAAAGGGTTAAATATACCCCAGTACTATTAGAAATAATTTAAATATGACCCTAGTTATAATTTTGATCCTAATATACCCTATACTTTCAGTCCAAATATACCTTTTTCGTTATACTTTTGGTCCAAATATACCCTTTTCGTTATACTTTCGGTTCAAATATACCCTCTCATTATATACTTTGACATAAATTTATTCTTAATTTAAACAAAAAAGCACATAAAAAGCTCAAAATTAAATAACTTATTCTCAATTTTAAATATATCTTTGATCTTCATTTTTTTTCGTTTTTCCTCAAAAATTATTTATTTTTTAAATTAAAAAAAAAAAAGTGAAATAGGCAAGAAAAAGTGTTCAACAATTTATAAAAAAAAATCCCACTAGACTATAATAATCGAAACAATGAAACTAAAAGGGAAGAGGGAAGGAGGGGGTGGGGGTTGAGTACTCCAATTTTCTTTATTAGTTTCACATTTGTGCTATGATTTTTTACCTTTTATTTTTACAATAATTTCATTTATAAACAAGTGCCATGTGACGGAGGCTTTTAAAAGCAATACAATATGTATATTTTATTTAAGATATGGTATCTAATTTTGTTCCACAATGTCAAATATATACATTTTTTTAATGGTATTGAAAAGAAAAAAAGGCAGAGATAAAAAATATATATAAAGAAAATATCTAGGATAAATTTAAAGTATCAGAAAAAGTCTTCAACAATTTATCACTTTTTTTAATTTTAAAAATAAATAATTTTTGAGAAAAAACAAAAACAAATGAAGATCTAGGATATATTTAAAATTATGAATGAGTTATTTAATTTTGAGTTTTTTTCGTGTTTTTTCATTAAAATTAAGGACAGATTTATGCCAAAGTATAATGGGAAAAGTATATTTGAACCGAAAGTATTATATTTGGACCAAAAGTATAACGAGGGTATATTTAAACTATTTCTAATAGTACAGGAATGTATTTGACCCTTATGCCTATTTTATATGGGGGTGTTCATGATTTTGACAAAATTGAACAGAACTAATTTTGGGGGGTTTGATTTTGATTTTGTTTAAAAAATTGAAGAAATAATCGAATCGACCTGGCAAATTGTGTACATATTTTTTATAATTATATATACATACATATATTGTTTTTTATCAACAATTTTGAATATATTGTATATATTTTTATCCCAAAATTTATTTATAATTTATTCATGAGAGCTAAAAAAACTCAAGAGGAGAGCATTTATCTTATTGATTTCATGTATATGGGTATCTATGGCAGTTTGAAATGCCACTCTCTTCCTTGCCTAGACCAAAAGTGGTGAAACTTGAAGCTTTATTCACAATAAATTCAATGATCAAAAGTTTTGTAATGATAGTCGTTCTACCTATTATTTTTTTTTGAATGAATTGTTGTCTTCGTTTTTTTCTTTTTTGTATGAATCCTTTTCGTGTAATTAGTAGTAAAACAAAGAACAAGTCAATTAACTTCCTAATCTTGTATCAAACATAGGATCATCCTTGAACTACTCCACAACAATCTCTCTACCATTGTTCCTTTTTTAAAAAAAATCTCCCTATAAATAGTTAAATATATCATTTGTATTCAAATTGTGACACACACCAAGAGAAGAAAGAAAAACAAAACACAAAAAAGAAAAAAATAAATAAAAAAATGGCAAAGGCTATCTTGGTCTTTTCTGCACTCTGCAGCATATTGGCCTTTGCCAACTTTGCTCTATGCCATGAAGTCTTCAAAGTCGAAGGCAGTGTCTATTGTGATACTTGCCGTGTTCAATTTCAGACCAGAATCAGTGAGAACATTGAAGGTATGAATGTCGTAAATATATACGGTCAAACCGCTTTATAACGTCATTGTTTGTCTGAGTAGTTTTTAGTTGTTATAGTGAGATGTTATAAGAAGAAAAAAGATATAATAGTAACATGACATGATAGTTCCAAAATAAAACTTGACTATTATAATGAAATGTTGTTGTAAAACGGTGTGATGGTAGATTAGTAAGAAAATTGTCATAACCTGTTTGAGCTTTGTTGGATTGACACGTAGGACTATGTCTTAATTTCTTTCTTAAGGGTCGTTTGGTAGGATGCATTAGAAAATCTAATACATGTATAAGTTATTGTATTATTTAATACTTTGTTTGATAGGATTTTATGTCTATGCAGTAATATATGGTGTATAACTAATATATAGCAAACCATGGTATTAGTAATATAAGGGATATTAATGCATGGATAAGCATGGTTAAAGACATAATTGTCCTTAATACATCAAACCAATTAGTGGATAAAAAATAATCTCAGGATAACTAATCTTAGCATTACTAGTCGTGGCATAACTAATCCAACATCACTAATACATCATATTCATTATTATTCTAATACATTCAATCAAACAGACACGTAAGTGTATATGAAGATGGCAAAATGTGTGTGTATACTATGGAATATAGAAGGGATCTAGATCTAAATAACAAAGTAAAAGTAGTATGGGTCATCACATCATGGCTTAGCCAACACTCACTATGCCTCACTAGACTCACCAAGCACATAACATGCACAAGTCAACAACAATTTATCATCAATAAAATAGTTTAGAAGAAAAGAATGTAAGTCGACTTTTTTTTATCCAACATGTTTAAGTTCATTGATACTGTTATAGAAAAACATAACATGAAAAATCAATACTAAAATATTGTTATAGAGAAGTCTGATTGTGTGATGGTACGTTTGGTATAGGTGCAAGAGTGCGGTTGGTATGCAGAGACATTGAGACAGAAAAGGTGAAATATGAAACAGAAGCATTGACAGACAAGAATGGCAAATACATTATAGAAGCATCAGGTGACCATGAGAATGAACTCTGTGATATAGGAGTTGTCCATAGCCCAAGAGAGGATTGCAAGGAACCTGCAATTGGTTTTGAGAACTCAAGGGTTGTGTGCAGTAACAATGTTGGCATGCATAATCCAACACGTTTTGCTAACCCACTTTTCTTCATGAAGAAGGAGAGTCTGCCTGGCTGCAAGGATGTTCTTGATGAGTTGGGTTTATTCCCACTTGAATTTTAATTAAATTACTATCAAGTTTTTTAGAGAAAACATTAGCTTTTGCCCTTTTTGTTGATTTGGTGAATCAACAAGGGAAAAAAATAAGTGTTGACTTCTCCTGTATGTGTAACTCACCATGGACAAGAAAGTTCAATGAATAAGGAGTTTTCATGAGTAGCTAATAGTTGATGCTTCTTACAAACTTTTGGTTTGCTCTTTATGTTTGGAAGTTGTGATGCTCCTCCAGCTGTTAAATTGTCTTTACGAAAAGCAAAGTATAGAAAGACAAATGGAATTGGGAAGAAAAAAAACTTAACTTTATTATAGAATAATTTATCAAATAAATATCAATATCAATATCATCAACATTTTCATCCTTCAGCTAACCTAGTAAGGTACAAACCAGATGTCCAATATTGTTGATGCCCAATATCCCTTCCTTCGTCGTCTCCAATGGTTGTGTATACATGATCATACATATACATTTGTAGATCTTCATCTACAACCAGTCAGCCAACCAGCCACTTCTCTTTAAGTGTTCAGCTATATGGCCAAAAATTAAATTTGACATGTTTCACTAGTTCTCCTCAAACATAAGATAGATTATACTAGGGAGGAAATCCTAATAAGTGTTCAAAAAAAAATGGAAGAAAACAAAGGAGATGGAAAAAGTTGGACGCCAAGAGCAATGAGGAATGAATAAATAACTAGAAGGATGAAAACAGAAACTAAGCCATGGCTCTAAAGGACACCAGCTTTTGAATTGGCTCCTATGAGATTATGACATGGTAGCTCTGATTCACGTCACAGGCAATATCAATCCATCCTCTAAGGTGGGGAGAGAGCAGAGAAGTCAAATACGTGAAGAGGCAAATTACATATCAATCATGCTCTTAAATAGCTTAATGCCTCACCAAGGACTCTAACACCTCTGGATTTGGAGAAACCACCTCCTTCATGCAGCGGCCCTGTTTGTAAATCTTAAATGTTGGTAGAACTGTGACATTTTCAGCAGAAGCAACTTCCGGGCTTTCATCCACATCCACCTTCAGTAGATAAAGAAAGATATTAACCTATTTTGAAACATGGCAGTGTCTTGGTCATAGGTAAAAGCTCTAAGTACTACACCCTATCAACGCGAAATTGTCAGTCATTGCTTACCTTGAGAAAATTTACAGAAGCATATTTAGTGCTTAATGTGTGTAAAATTGGAGATATCTGCTTGCATTGTAGGTTGGATGCTGCTTCAAAATATACTATGGATGCACCTGCAGTTCCCAACATAATTATTGAATCATAGTAAATCACAACGTGAGGATCCGATAAGGATGCAGGGCAGCCTACCAGGTGATGAGATTGCAGCTCGAAACTGCTCGAGACCTAAAACCAACTTCACCTCCTCAGCAGATTTCATATTGTAAACATCTTCTCCACATGATTTCTTCAATGCAACTTGGGCATGGACCAATGAATCAGCAACTTCATTGTCATATGGAAGTGCCTTCCTCAAAACTTCATAATCTCTAACAGCTTCAGCCCATCTTTCTAGCTATAATTGATTTCACTCAACAGAGAAACTAGCAAGTGAGAACAAATTAAAAGTCCTCTTGGAAAACATATCCCATATAAAGTTTGAGGGTAAGTCTGTCACCTTAGTGTTTGAGGCAGCCTTTCGAAGAAGGGCTTTAGTATAATTTGGCTGAATACAGAGAGCTTGATTGCAATCATCCACTGATTTCTCCCACTGCCTGAGTTTGTACCAGCAAGCTGCTCTATTGCAGTATAAAACTGCATTTGAAGAATCAAGCCTGAGACCTTCCCCATAAGCCGCACACGCTTCAGTATATCTCTCAGATTTAAATAAATCATTTCCACGAGCACGAGCTCGTCCCACCAACCTCACATTCTTGAATAAAACTGAAACTTCAATACTTCGAGGGTCAATCTGTCCAGCTCTCTCAATGGTGGTAAGTGCATTTTCACACCTGCAAATATTCGTGATTCATTCTTTTAGAGCCGAATTGCCATAACCTCTCATTTCTGTTAAAAGTTAAGCAAATAAGTCTTAACTCACCTTCCCAAAGCCAGTTCCAGTTGAGACTGAACAAAAAGTAGGTATGCTTCAGAAAGCATCCCGAAAATTTTTGACTGGGATCCCAAAATAGATGATTCAGACTTGCGAGCATTTGATAGGCTCAATTCAGCATCCCCTAATTGGTGTAGCTTTAAAAGAGCTTCCGCTCTACATGCATGCAGCTGTGAATTCAATTTCAGTGGTTCAGTAACAGCACTTAACTTTTCGTGCAGCCTTTTATTCACACAGACTGAATTTTATCATTGCTTTACCTGGGGAGATGCATCAGCTCCAGAAGCAATTGCTGCATCAGCTTCTCTTAATGTACTCCACCAATCAGCAACCTTACGGGCATCAGTGCATTTTCCAATATGTTTCTCCACTGCCTGCAACTTTAGCAAATCACCCTGATCTGGCTGATGCCCCAGGATACACATATGATTTCTGGCATTTTCAACCTGTCCTAAACTGCGAGTCTTACAGGAATTAGATGGCATTCAGAAAGATGAAAAACAAAGAAATTCTAACAACCTAATTCAGACAGGACATGATAAACTGCTGAAGCAAGTTTGATTAAAAATCATGAAGAAAATTAGATGGTTGATAACAGAATTGTTGGTGGAAAGCTAACAAGCCGCTAATAAGACTTAAGAAGGGAAAGGAAAGAACATACTGACTTCGAAACGAGAAATCCAAAGAAACCAAAAAGAAAACAGCACTAGAAAACCATACTCCATAAAATGCTTGGGCAGCAAAAAGATATTGCACTTCACCAACACCACCTACAAATAATAATCATGAAGAAAGACATGACGCGCAACAAGGATTCCTAGTTATTTAGGAGTCCTTTGGCCATGAAAATGATTTAGCATATCTCAAATAAATTTGGAGATTATTTCAAACAAGTTCTTTATCAACTGCCCATTATTTCAACTTCAAACTTGAAATACAGAATCTAAAGTTTGAAAAACATGGTTTAGGAGTTTTTCAAGTTTTTACTCTTGAAACTTCAAATTTGTTTTCATGTCCAAACACAACTTCAATTTCCAAGTAATCTTTTTCAACTTAACTTAAAATACTACCTTTTTTTCAAATCTCAACCAAATCATGTCTAAATACCAACTCTCACTCAAGAGAGCCTATAAACCAATGAGAACTAACCCCCTAGAACTGAATAACAACAGGATGTCTTAACCTGCTAAAAGATGAAAACCAGGAAAAAGAAAAATAGGACAGGTAAACAAAGATGACAGTAACTATAACGAAAGGACAACCCTATGTAACAGGGACAATGGCCACAATAATCCAAGTAATCAAAGTAATTGACTGTATATCTTCAAAGGCAATAAGATCTGATAAATGATGAAAAGCAACCGGTAGAACCAATCAAGAACTTCTCTTTTTAACGATATTTTACATAAGGTGACAGCAGAAGGGGAAGGAAAAATGGGGGGCGATGGAATTGACCTCACACACATATTGTGAGGTTAACTCAGTAACACTAGACTATGAACCTTTGCCAGGCAACACTATAGATCAGTCATCACATCTGGTAGATCCCAGTTGAGATTTGGTCGGGTAAGGGACACGCAATGCATCAGCTAAGGGAGTATGATATTATCAAAATAACCATCTTGGCAATGTGAATCCAATTAACACAAAAACTACAGAAATTTCACAGCATTGCTAAGATACTATCTGATAACTAATACTGAAACATTCATATAGATTCCAAAAGATTTCAACTCTCCTACACTTACCTAAGTAGCAAAGATCCTAACCGTTGATGCGCTCTAAAGTATGAAGGATCCAGCCTAATAGCTTCCTCACATTCCTTCACAGCTTCCGCCACCCGTTTCAGACCCATCAATGCAGCTGCCCGATTACAATGATATGCAGCATTTCCAGGAGAAATCGATATAGATTTATCATAAAAACTTAAAGCCTCAGAAAAATTACCCTTCTTGTAATTCTCATTCCCTATTATCTTCAACTCTTCTGGATCATTGAGCGAATAATTTTTCTCTTTCACGGCATTGGCATTGGCAGCATCAACCCCACCACCGCCCCGAATTATACTTCCGTGGCCGTAATTCCCGGTTCTTGACCCGAAAACGTCCATCTTCAAAGGTTTACTACTAGGAACAGCGGTTTTCAAAATTTTACCTGAAGGGCAGATATTGCCGGTGGGAAATGAATTTATAGCAGGGGAGTTTACAGAACTTCTACCGGAGTAGATTAACGGATGAGAATCGGACCTTGACCGAGTATGACCCGGTTTAAACCGACGTGAACTCTCAACTGAACCGGAAAGCTCACCGGAATGATTGGTATTAAACCGGTTAGGACCGGACATTGATCCAGATGAACTGGAGCTACTACTTGTAGAAGTAATACATGTAAATCCATTAGGTCGGGTTGAAGAACCCAGATCCAGTTCTCTGAAATCGGGTTTGTTAATGTCGGTACCATCTTCAGTGGAATTGAGAGAAGAGTTTCTCAACCGATCAGTTAGACTAATTTCGAAGATGGGGTTTCCAGAATTTGCCATTCCTAAAACCCCACAACACAATCTTGGTTTCTCTTTTTGGATTGCAATATGTTTTGAGTTGAATTATAAGTTGAAGGAAGAGGAAAAGAGAGAAAGGGGGTGGGGGATCTCGTGATATATAAAAGGAAGAAGCAAAGAATGAATGCGAGGGTTGGCAAAAGAGAGAGAGAGAAGCTTTTTCTCTCACTTTTAGAGAGAGAAACTGCGACTTTTACAGAGAGAGAGAGAGAGAAGAGGAGGGAGGGAAGAAGAAGAAGAAGAAGAAGAAGAAGAGGAGAAAAAAGTCTGTTCGGTGGAGGGTAAACTGCTACTTCACGAGACACCCCAATTATCTTCTTTATTTTATTTTTTCGGTGTCAAATAATATAATTAAACACTTTATTTGGCATTGGAAAATAAATATCGACCACTCTTGATTTATTTTGGTATTAATAGAAAGAAAAAAAAAGAGTCAATTCCACCCTAAATCAAATCGATAATATTATATAATATATATATGTACATACGGTAAAGGGTCAAAAATATTTCAAAACTATAGGAAAAGATTTTAAAATATCCCCCATCCACCTTTTGATCTAAAAATATTCTTCTACTCATCGTTTTGGTTTAAAAATAACCTTCAATCCACCTTTATAGTTAACTATAACCTTTGAAACTAATAACCCTCTTTTTATTTTTTATTTTTTAAAAGTATTTATCATGTATCATTTTCTATTGGATGAAATAAAAATTTTACCTCCACTAACTTTTTTATACCTCTTCAAGACCCCAATTTTTTTATAAAAAAATCTAATAGTTTTTTTATAGCTTTAGCTTTTTCTTCTTATTTTTTTATAAAATTTGTTTTGGGATCATGAAGAAAGATATTACTTTCATTTGGATAAATTATGAGAAAAAATATTTTTAAAATAGTTTTTTATTTGTTGTAGTTTTTTTTAATTTAGTTTTTTTATGGTCATCAAGCTTGTATATTATTTTGGTTTGGATAAATTATGGAAAAAAAATTGAAAAACTTACTTAAAAGATCTTTTAGTTATATGTATTATTACAACATAGTTTTGCAATAACTATTTAAAACCTGTCTTGTAATAGAAAAAAATATTTATTTATTTTTAACTATCTTGTAATAAATAATTTAGTTTAAAATATTTTTTTACTATCTTGTAATAACTAAAAAATATTTTAGTTATACATATAACTAAATTTTTTAAGTTATTTTATTTATACATATTGTAAAAAATAAGTATTATTAAACAGTAAAGAAAAATCAAGCCAAGAACTAAAAAAATCTAGTTTTTTTCTCTGGTTAACCGGATAAAAAAATTCTAGTCTTATTTATCAATGTAGCTTTTAAAAAAAAATGGAGGGGGGAGGGGGGTCTTAAAGACGTATATTGTTTTTGGCTTAGATAAATTATGAAAAAAAATTAGTGGAGGTGGAATTTTTATTTCATCCCAAAAAAAATGACACGTGATAAATACTTTTAAAAAATAAAAAGAGGGTTGTTAGTTTGAAGGGTTATAGTTAATCAAAAAGGTGGATAGAAGGGTATGTTTAAACCAAAAAGATGAGTAGAAGGGTATTTTTAAACCAAAAGGTGGATGGAGGGTATTTGCAAATATTTTCCTATAGTTTAGGGGTATTTTTTGCCCTTTTCTGATATATATATATATATATTTATATACACACACTCTCTGTTCAATAATAGTTATCCATTATTGAGAATTAAGAAGCAGTAAATGGTAGAGGTAATTTTATCAAATCACTCTTATTAAATGGAAGTCATATAAACATTGAAATACAAATAGTCATGTAAACATTGAAATACAAATAGTAATCCCTTCATTCCAAAATAATTAAATTGTTGGAATATGGCACATATCTTACGAAGAAAAAAAACAAAGACATAAATTAGAAATGTTTTTCCATTTTTGTCCTTTTCAAACTCCATGATAACCTCTCAATACTCATTTAATTTATTCTTGGAACTCAACCTTGAAATTTAATTAATGAAGGATAAAATTGGGAAAAAAAATCAATATCTATCTTGAATAATGAACAATTTAATTATTTTGAACACTAAAAAATACTCCAACAATTCAATTATTTTGGAATGGAAGGAGTATTTAATAGCAATAGTAAAATAGACAAAACAAGATAAACTATTCATTGGTTTTATAAAATGGACAAATATTGTTGGACATCTCAAAATAGTATAATGGATAAGTAAAGATGGACGGAGGGAATATATATGAAAATTACTATTTTAAAAAATAAGAATTATTTTTGGATTTATAATTTAAAGTTTAATGAGTTCAATGATAAGAACCTAAAGGTTAAACCTATCAAATTTATATCTCACATAATAGTACATCCAACCTCTTGAACATCTGGATACGCCTCTGTATAGAATGTATCAAAATACCTTTTAATTTTATAATCTTAATCATGTCACTGGGTAAGTTAGAATTATAGAATTGAAAAAGAAGAACATTTTTTAAAACAAACTAAAAAAAATAAGACAAACAGATAAAGTATTAATTAGGAATGGTATTTGATTATTTTAATCTTATATATGTCATAAGATATATAATTTTTCCTCATTGAAGGTTTACTCCATTTATGTGTCGCAGGTAAAATATTTGTAGTCTTCATGAATAATTTTCACTAAGGATAAAATGAGAAAAGATAATTAAATTTTTCTTGAACTTCTAAAATGATATAAATATTTTGAATAAAGATAACAAGTATTTTGAAACGGAAAAAATATATTTTACCTACATTATTTGTTTTTTAAGGGTGAAAACTATTTACATCTTTCAGTTTTGCTTAAAATTTAATGTCACGATCCAACCCCGCGGGCCGTGACGGATGCCCGAACTGGACACTCGCATATACCCCTGCTAGCTATAAGTATACATGTCTCTTATTTGAGTCATAGCGTGCCAACAGACAAGACAATATATAAGCCGACGAGGCTATCGTAACATATAGGCACAACTATTCACACATACATATACAACCCACGTACATGTATACATAACCCACGTACATGTCCACCGACCTCTAAGAGTAAGAACAGTAACATAAGGCGGGACAAGGCCCCCGTCGTACCCGTAATCACATAAATATATATACATAGAAGGTTTAGTATCAAAACTCGGCTCCGATTCAATGGAGCTTCTTCCAAATTTGCTGAGTGGAATCCTAAGCTGGCGGATCCCCAAAGCGCGCGCCTGTACCTGCAGGCATGAAATGCAGCCCCCCCAGAAAGAGGGGATCAGTACGACATATGTACTGAGTATGTAAAGTATAAAACATCAAAAGGAGGGCACAACTAACATAGGGATGCAGGGGCAAGTATAACATTCAACAAACCACTGTACCTGCATCTCATAAAATAAAGTCGTACATACTATCATCACATACGGTACCCGGCCTGTTCGGGGACCCGGTGTAACAATCACATCACTCTGTTATCATAAGCATTTATGTGTTATTAGTGCTATCTCATATAATAATGCCGAGAAACGTACGGCCCGATCCATTTATCATATAGTAATGTCGAGGAACGTTCGACCCGATCCATATGTCATATAATAATGTCGAGGAGCGTTCGGTCCGATTCATTTATCATATAATAATATCGAGGAACGTTCGGCCCGATCCATTTATCATATAAGTATATTATAGCCGGCCCAGGACTTGGTGAAAGATGTATCACAGTATACACGAGTGGAGTAGTGAGTAACCATATGCAATTTAAACCATCATTGGAGACTTGTTGAAATAATCAAAATGAACTATCACTCAAAAATTAAGACAATAGCCATAACAAGTATCTTTGGAGTGTTCTTATGATTTGCATCAAGTAGCACTTTTGGAGTCATCTGCTCGTATCAAGGCGTAATAACATATCTTTTGGAAGTCAAGAAAATGGCCATCTTAGTGGCCTTGAGAATGGGGCTTCCTTGGGATCACCCATACTTCGTCTATTTGTTTCATAAAGTTCATACCAAAAAAAAGAAGATTAACTTTACCTACTTACTACTTCCCAAGGTATAGAAAAACTTGAGAAGCCATAGTTCAATTATTAGAAGGGTTCTAGCTTAAAGGAGTGAATAAGGGTCATGCTTTATACCACAACCTAAATTATACCAACTTAGGATGGTTGGACACTTTCACATGAATCGAGGCAAAAGGACATACGTTCTAGGGAATTAAAAACGTTAGCCATCTTAGTGTACTTAAGAATACGAGCTTTTTGTAGACTTTGTGCATTCTCCGTCCGTGGCTTTCTATGAGCCATGCCAAAAGAAGAAAGAGAATAAGCTTTACATACCCTCTACTTTCCCTCATAGAGTCATTATATACATATGTGCCGTGGAACGTACGGCCCGATCCTTAGATAGTAACATATATTATACTTGGCCCATCAAGGGACTCGGTACCATAAACATATCGTCATAACATTATAACTTACGTCAAGGGCATATCAAGATGGAAGAAGGGTAGCTCTATTTACTCATGCCAAGAGAAGAAAGGGCTTCAAATACCTTTTTCGGGATTAATTGAAATCCGACTTGCCTTGATACCTCCTTAACCTATTGACATGAAAGTAATACTAAGATTAATAGTCTTTCACTTTCCAATATCCCACTCTACAACCAAGTACTAATAGGAGTCATTTCCTTATCCATTACTCCCGACTAGTTTGTTACTAGTTTCGATGCTACCGAAAATCGGGCAGCATTTCCCCTATAACTTCAACATCTCCGAGATTTCAACTTGGCCACAATGTCAACAACCATACCAACAACAACAACCAGCAGCATATTTACAAGTAATTCACTTCAACTTTACACAATACAAGCTCCAAACTACGATACAAAAATAGAATTTTTAACCTTTATTTCGCAAAATCTTTAACCATACAAAATGGAGGGTCGTGTGGCTGCAACCAGCAGCACCCACACCCTTTTTAAATCAATTTAAATCCCTGCAACACGCAACCCCACCAACTGCACCCGTAGCACCACAACGGCAATACAACATGCGACTTTGATTTAGCTACTACGACTTTAATCTAGTTTGTTTCTATCGTCAAGCATCCTTATGCAATTTTTCTACTTCCAACCTTATTTAATACATGTAATATACCCCATAACATCATCATAACCTCCAGTTCGAAAGAAAAACTTTACCTTACCCGAAACTCGCCAAAACTTGCCGGAATTCGCCTCAGAATTTCCTTTAGCGCAGCTGAAACTTTGGGGCTGTTTGGTAATGTTTTGGGCTGCTCCAAATCATAAATTTTTCATTACTAACACCTTCATAACATCAAGGTGCACCCTAGATAATTAATTCACGGAACGAAACCGGAGGACTTATCTTTTTTTCTCCCAATTTGTAGCCCTCTTTCTTCTAGCTTAAGGGTTTCTTCTTCTTTTTTTTTCTCTAGATCCTTCTTGAATGTAGATGAAGTGTATGGATAAAGATGACTTAAAAGTCATCAACATATATATATATAGGCTACTTTGCGAATTTTTCTTTTTGCCCTTTGCCTTTTCTAATATTTCCACACTATTAATGTTCATAACCAACTTGTATATTAAAATAAATTTTGAAAGATGGTCATTACCTTAACTTCACCACGGCTACCTTAAAATATCCAACGGTATAAAATACGGGATATAACATTTAATTTGTTTCTCTCAATTTTGAATAATATATGTTCTTTCCCTTATTCGAATTTACTCTTCTAAAAACCTATTTTATCATATATTATCGCCTTTTTTTAACTTCTTTAATACCAATTTTTTAAAAAAAGATTCTATATAATAAATTTTATATATAAAAGAATTAAATATATTACTTTTTAGACAAATTTTATATACAAAATAAATCTCTATGGTCAAGAAGAGATATCCTGGAAGGAATTTCGATGAATTATGGTGTCAACTATCAATGAGTATGGTGTAGCGGATGGTGTTATTTCTTTTTTAATTAAAGATTTTAAATTTGAATCTTGAGTATAGAAAAATTCTTGATACAAGAAAATAACTCAAAAAATCTTGGTAAACACTGAAAAATTCATTGATCTCCGTACCATTTTAACTTAGATTATTCTAAGAACCAAGAGAAAATTTGCAAAAAATGAATCTGGGGACCAGGTTCGCATCACGGATCTGGACAGGTATTTTGCTCCAGATAAATTTTAGTAGGATGCGCAACTGTCCGCGTCGCGGATAAGAAAAGTTTTAAAAAATGGATTTGGGGACCAGATCTGTGTCGCGGACCTGGGAGTTAATTTTTGTCCGTCGTTTATTTTAATGAGGGGTAAGGCTGGCAGCGAATCAGATTTTCTCTGGTCTGAACCGATTTCGGTTTCAGTTCGGACTCTGGTTAAATCGGTACCGATTGATCTGGTAAGTACCAGTAATATATGGTATCGGAACGGGTACCGGTATGGATCCTAGGTTTTTACCAGTTTGAATCGGTTCCGATCCAGTTCCGGACCGATTTTACCGATAAGATTTAAATAATTTTTTTTAAAAAAGTTTTCTTTCATTTTTCTCACAAATTGGCAAAATATTTCATTAACATCTTACAAACTCTCTCAGTTCTTAAATTTTCTTGTTGAATACTTGATTATAAATTTTGTATTTGTGTTATTTGTTAATTGGAGTTCGGAGATTTTTTGAAATAATTTGCAAGCTTCAATTGGCATCTCTCAATTCCGACTTTTGGCTATACGTCTATT
This sequence comes from Solanum dulcamara, assembly GCF_947179165.1. Lineage (NCBI taxonomy): Eukaryota > Viridiplantae > Streptophyta > Magnoliopsida > Solanales > Solanaceae > Solanum > Solanum dulcamara. The sequence continues at coordinate 8,382,791 of NC_077246.1, read as the reverse complement.
TTTACACAGACGTTCGGTACATTCATTCCAACTTTAATCTCTTTATTTGTTTATTTATCAAGTTACTATATATTTTTGTTATATTTATATTTCTTGTTTTTATTATATTTTTATTATTTTAAACTTTAAATATGAATTCACAAAAAAATAGTGGAAAAAAAAATAACTAATATCCGCAAAGAAAAAATCTACTACTACAAAATTAAATTTAAAGTTCATATTGTTTACTACTTTTTATTGTTTAAACTTAAATTTTACTTAAATTACAATTCTTACAAGTTACAAGTTTCAAATTAAAAATTAAAAATTTTATAAAAAGTTACAAACTTTTTGCATTAATATTATACTAAGTTACTACTTATAAATTATAATTAATATTTAATGAGTTATTAATAAATAGTTAAATAACATTTTAAATATTTAATTTTTAAAAAAAAACCTCTAATGACCCAGTTCCAGTACCGATCCGATCCGATTTCAATCCGTTATATATAGGACTGGACCAGAAACTTGGAAATGTATCGGTAGATCCGGTTCTGATAATTGGAACGGGTTAACAGAACCGGTTTTGATTTCGAATTCGATAAAATCAATCCGGTAATTTTCGATCCAGTTCGTTGCCAACCTTAATGAGGGGTGTTTCGGTCTTTTCTCCACCTTTCTCAAACTTAACTCAATACATTTTGGAACCAAAATTCGTCCCTTATCAGTACCCCGTGGTTTTTTTTACCTTTTGGGAACAAGAATTAAAGATAATAGGAGAAGCTAGGGCTCAAGGATTTTAAGACTAATCTTCAACTTTTGCTTAACAAATTTTCGATCCAGGTATGTAAGGCTAATCATAGTGATGGATTGAACTCATCTTCATGCCCTACATCTATTTAAATTCGGTAAAAGAGTAATCTAGGGTTGGATAAGTAGTACCGTTGAGTTCTGAATTTATATCCCTTTATTGAATTGATATATATTGTGCATTTGAGATTCTTGAGTTAATTATTCATGTTTATTTTCAGTATGAACACTTTTATTTGAGTATTCATTGAGTTATTATTGAGAAGTTTTCTTAAAAACAAATATTGTCCTTGAATTGATTTATGAGGAGAGCAAAAAATGAGTTTTGAGAAAGAGTTTCTAAGTATGAACTGAGCAAGAGTATAAGGGAACTAAGTATTCCCAAATGTGTCACTTTTTACATTAAGAAAAGAGAAACTTTGATTTCTAAATAGTTTATGAGTTTAGAGATACTTTAGAGCTAGACATCTTTTAAAAGAATTTTTGAGTAATTATCTCAATTGAGAAAGAGAATGTTTTTATACATTGAACATGAAAATATAACTATTGAGAGTAGTATTAAACACCGATATGGAGACGAGTTCAAACAGTTCATAGTCCATATAAATCAACTAGCCAACACGGGTAAATGATTCATACTTTTTAGATGATTTTCTTAGTGCCTTTGAACAAAGCTTAGTGGATCCACTTAGTTGAGAGGTCTTATACCCTGGCAAGGTTTAGGACGGTTCTGACAGTGTAGACGAGATGTTGTATCATCACGTAGCTCATAGTGATGGTTGTCGGTTAGAAAATCTCCCAAATAGAGTTAAAGAATATTTTTACCATATTACTTTATATTGTTGAGTTCAAAGATGAGTAAGCATTTTGCAAAGATAAATGATTTTTATTTCTTTATTTCTTTACATCCAATTGAGTATATTCTGTCTGTTGCAGCCTTTTCTTTTAGTTATTATGCTCCGGCTATATCATATACTCGTACATTTAATGTACTGACGTCATTCAACCTACATCGTTTTATGATATAGACACAGGTGTTAGAGTCCTTCAACAGATGTACCATTGAGATCATTCCCCATCCAGCTTGTGGTGAGACCTCTTTGGATTTAGAGGTGCTCTGGAGTCTTTATTTTCGTCTTCTATTTCAGTTTTAACATTATATTTTGAGGTAATTGTGGACTTGTCCTAGTACCTATTTCAGAGTCAGAGTTAGAGGCTCCATATATTAATTAGACAGACTTTGAGTTATTCGATTTCATTCATTAAGTTATGATTAGACTTTGAATTATATTTCATTATTTTTATCATTAAAGTATTGAGACACTATTTTGAGAAGCCGAGTTTATTTATACTTGTTGTGTCCATCTGAGTGGTATTATTTTGAGTAAGTCTTCCGCTTAGTGAGTCATCTATGCCAAGGGTTCGCTTAGGAGCCAAAAATGATTTTTGAGTGTCGGCCGCGTCTAGGGTATATATTTGGGGCGTGACAATTTAGTAGTTAATTATGCTTCATACCTACAGTTTAAATTAATTATGGAAAATAGTTATAGTTTAAGAAAATGGTTGAAGTCGGGTCCCACATTTTATATCAGATCGTGCAGTATCATTTTTCTTCTTTTATACAAATCAACACACACACACACTCTCTTGTCACACTCACTTATTTTGCTCCCAAAAATCTCTCAATTTCCCCTAAATCACTTAATCGAATCAAAATTAAAAATTAAAAAAATTTATTCATCCCTCTAATCGTGCAAAATCAAATCAAAATAACCTTCATTCAGTTTTTTTAGTTAACTTTCATCCGTTTTTAGTTTTTGTATTTGTATAATTTGTTTAGATCTCCCCCATTGTTTCATTTTTTTTTCAGTCATAATCTTGAAATCTCAGTATAATCATCATACACATTCAAATCATTGAAGATCAATCTCCATCAAAGAAAATTATTAGAGATAATTCTTCATCATCTCCAGTCCTTCAGTTAAATCAGATTCACCATCATTTTCTTTGGGTCTAACTCAAAATTTCAAAAAAAATTGCAAGATTTCTTGCTAAATCTAGAACTATTGAAGCAATTAGATTCAATGAAGAGTATAAATCTATAAATTTATGGTATTTGTGAAAAAGTTATTTCTTGCTATGAGTTATTGAAGAAATTAGATCCAAAAGAGTATAAATCTATAAATTTAAGGTATTTGTATATATATATATATATATATATATATATATTTGTGATATGTATTTGTATCAATAAATTCGATATTTTATTGTATATGACTCTTTGAATTTGTTTGTATCCGTGTTTATTGCTATGAATGTAATTGTCGGCAGTTTGATTTGTATATTTACATAATTTTTAACCCACATGTGGATGTTTAAGGTTAATATTTGTATATTACCAATAATTCTACAATCTAGATATTATTTGCATAATTTTAGTATTTGTATAGTTTATCTGTATGTATGTTTCAATCAATTGTACATATATACAAATATTTGTATAGCAACTCCTATTGTTGAATAATTATGCAACTATACATGTTAATGATATTTATTTAAGGAGTTGAATTTATAGTCAAACAACCATGACAAACATTTCTGTATACAATTTAAAAGGAACAAAAAACAAATTAAAACCAAAAATGATAATTGGTCTTCATATATACAAATACTGAAATACATACACAAATCATGTATTCAATCGATACGCATCCACATATTATGAATCAATTATACAAACCATCATAACTCGAATAGTCAATTTATACAAATGCAATGCAAACAAGTTTTCGATACATATACAAATTATATAATCAATCTATACATATCCAGTAATTTTAGTAGTCAATTGATACAAATACAAATAAAAAAAGTTTTTTGATACATATACAAATTATGTAATCAATCTATAAAAATTCATTAACTATAGTAATCAAAAATTCAAATAATCAATCTATACAAATACAAGTCATATATAGTACGAAATTATAATGAGATACAATAAGCGTTATTTATTGGACTATTTTTCATTTTAATAACCAAAATTATATTCTATTTTCATTAATTAAATTGAAGACCAGTTTGTATAACTTATTAAATTCCAACAAAATATGCAAACAAAAATTGACATAACAAATAGAAATATAGCTATAAAAAGTAGATAGTAAACTATAGCTAAGCAAAATCTATTATGTTTTATTAGTTAGCTATTTATGAAAATTTTCGTAAACAAAACAAATATGCACAGAGGAACCTTAAAGAAGTTCACCCACGCACATGGCCATGCAACTGACAAGTAGATAACAAAAGGGACTTTGCTGATTTGGCAACAAGGTGGCCATGTGTTTCCCAGGCTTCTATTGGGTCCCACCCTATGACGTGGCTTTACACATATAATTCTTAACTTCCTGTTACGTCAGTTTTAGTTGTCATAATTTCCATTTTTGAGAGTCAAACGATATGAATTTTGACTAACATTTTAAGTTTTATCTTTTTCATTATATTGATATGAAAAAAATATAATTTATAATACTTTATGTATAGTTTATGGACATCTAATTTTTTATTTTAAAATATCAAATTAATAATTTAATTAGTTAAATTGATTTTCAAAAAATGCAATATGATAACTAAAAAAAGAAGTGAGAGAGTAATATTTACTCTATTTATCCCAATTTATGTTATGTAATTTAATTGAACACGTAATTTAAGAAATATGACAAGATTTTGGTATGTTTCAAAATTATCCTTGAAATACCTTTGGTCCTTTGTGAACTCCTTGTGTCATACTTTTTTGAATTGACTAAAAAAAAGAAAGTTGGTACTCAATTAAACAATTCAACTTGGGAACAATATTTTCAAGAAAATCCACGCACCAAAAAAATGAAAAAACAAGTTTTAATCTGAACACTGGGAACATGTACATAACATTGCAACAAGATATTGACCTGAGGTTGTATATCGATTAATATGAATATTATAGTAAAATACTTATATTAATTATAATTTTTTATACAATATGTTAAATTTAAAGTGGACAAGTAAAAATAAACCAAAAAAATAAAATACATATCTAAAAAAAGTTTTTTTGAGAATTATATCAAGTTAATATGAACCAAGTAAAATAAAACGGAAAAAATATAAGTAAACGCTAAAAAATTTAGAGGAGCATATTGAATGTATAGATAATCCAATGTGTAAAACAAGCACAAAACATCCTTTAAGAATTTTATATATTTATGTCAATTCATCACCAAAGAGTAATGAGTGAAATGGCTAATTCCACATCTTATTGAATGAAAAAGACGCATCCTAGGACTAATAATCCAATAGGGGAACAATGAACATGCAAAGTCAAATCGGCCGGAAACCAATAATTATAGGAGATACTGTGGAAATACTATGTATATCAAATAAACAAAAGCGAAAGTCTTAAATAATCTCAAATAACACCCAAAATCTGATTATCACGTGTACAAGCTACTAATAAATGTGAAATGAAAGATAATACAAGTCTCAAATGTCTTTGTATCTCAAATAGAACAAAACATAAAGTAAAAAGGGACAAGAGAGATCATCGAGCGTTAATAAACTCCCTCTCTGAGTCACCTCGAAGCCTCGAAGGATAATGGATATCTCTAACTCAAAGTCCGAGCTCAGAACCTACACAAGAATAGAAGCAAGGAGTGAGTACCAACCAACACGGTATCCAGCAAGTCAACTAACAAAACTAAGCAAATCTAAAGAATACAGAAACTCCTTTCCTCCCAACCGGACCTCCATAACTATAACCTGCACAAAAAATATAATCAGCCCAATCAAGATTTCACAATACACAGTTTAAATATGTTCCACAATCACAGTTAAGTCATCACAAGACAGAAATCACAAATATCACACGAATCAACCACAAGAGTCAATACACCACAAATAAGTATGCAAGGATGCTCGTTCACAATCAATAATCAAGCATCAGTCACATTCACCAAAAATGACCTCGGCATCACACTCTCGTCGGAAATGACCTCGGCATCACACTCTCGCCGGCAATGATCTCGACATCACACTCTCGCTGGAAAAGACTTTGACATCACACTCTTATCGGAAATAACCTCAGCATCACATTCTCGCCGAAAATGACCTCGGCATCACACTTGGAGAACTTCGTATACAATTTCTCCTCCCTTAATCTCTGTAACACTATCCTCAAGTGACGAACATAATCCCCCTCAGTCTTGAAATATACCAAGATGTCATCAATGAATACTATCACAAAGAAATTCATGTATGGGCAAAACACGTCGTTCATCAACTCCATAAATGTTGTAGGAGCGTTAGTCAACCAAAAGGACATCACGAAGAACTCATAGTAGCCATGATGAGTCCTAAAAGTTGTCTTAGGGATATCAAATGCCCTAATCTTTAGCAGATCATAAACAAACCTCAAGTCTATCTTAGAAAACAGCGCTACTCCCTGAAGCTGATCAAACAAATCATCAATGCGGGGAAGGGGATACTTGTTCTTTATAGTCACCTTATTCAACTGCCTATAATCGATACACATCCTCATAGACCCATCTTTATTTTTTATGAATAGAAATGGTGCACCCCAAGGCGACATACTAGGGTGATTGAACCCTTTGCTCAACAAATCCTGTAATTGCTCTTTTAACTCCTTTAACTTTGTCAGAGCCATACGATACAGAGCAATAGAAATGGGCTTAATGCCCGGCTCTAAATCAATAGAAAAATCAATATCTCTGTTTGGAGGCATATGGAGGCATACGACCACACATCAAGTCAAACCCAGAAGCAAAATAAGTAGACACATAAGAGAAGGTAGACCCTGAATCAAATAACACTAACGCAGGTCGATGACAGACAGGGACGATACCTGTAATGACAATATCTGAAGCCTCAGCCTCGGGCATCCCTGGAAAAGCATAAAATTGGGCACCTCTACCACTTTCAGTTTGAACAACTCCTCTACCTCCACGCTAAACAATAGCACTACTACCAGAAGCTCTACCACCTTTACTTGTCTGATCTCTCCCCGACCCTAGCCGGAGGCACCATATCTCTATCCGGAGCAGCTGAATAAGTACGATGGGGTCTTGAATTGGTATGGAGGGGCATTGTCGTACCATGTGTCCAGGATCCCCACACCTAAAACAAGACCTCGATGTGAAGGACTGTTGTTGTGTACTAGATGAACCACTATAGCCATCTCGGCCAGAACTGTGAGAACCACGGGACATCTGCCCACTATCATCTGCTGGCTTGGATGCATGCACGGGCCCATGACGCTGGGAAGAACCACTACTTCTGTGTGAACCTCTACCTCCAAATGAAGCACCAGAAAACTAACTGGAATTACCGGCCCTCATGGGGTCCCTAAACTCCTCTCAAACCATCAATTCTGCCTCCTTAGTGGTGCTCTCTATGGACTGGAAGGAGGCCCTCTCACGGCCAATCTGAACACATAAGATCGAACAGAGAATGTCAACCCATTTATAAATCTATGGACTCTTTCCGCCTCATCTAAGATCAATGCCATAGCATGCCTCGATAACTGACAGAATCGTGCCTCATACTCAACAACACACTTACCACCCTGAGTTAAGCTCTCAAATCTCAACTTGCTCTCCTCGTATACGCTCCACGGGATAAAGTGATCCTCAAACGCCCTAACAAAAACACCCTACTCCACTAGAGATGATCCAACTGGTTTGGACCTTATAAGCATCCTCCACCACTCTCTGGCCGACCCACGGAGCTAAAGTGCAATAAATTGAATGCCTTGGGTATCATCCATACTCACAGCCTCCAACATCTCATGACACAGTGTCAAGAACTCGTGAGCGTCCTCGCTCCTACCACCCTGAAACTAGGGTGGTTTCATCTTCTGAAACCTCTCATAGCACTATTGATCTGCAATAGTCATGACCATATTTAGGGCAACCTGTGCATCCACAGCTGGTATGGGAACTAATGGTGGCTAACCAATCTGATCATGAATAACCGGACCCTAATGCTGACCTGGAGGTTGTGCCTCTACTCTCGCCTGATAACCCTATGGTCTGCCTGCTTCACCTTGAAAAAGACCCTCTAGTACCCCCAACACTCTCATCAAAGTATCTTGAAGCGAGGCATCTGCATGCCCAGGAGGGACCTGGTCCTCTCTAACCTACAAATGTGGCTCTAGAGAAGCCTTTCTGGCACTGGCTCTAGCTGGTGCTGCTCCTCGGACACGACTCTACCTCTTGCTCTACCTCTACCCCTAGTTAGGGCCTCAACAACTGTCTTGGTAGTTGCCTCCCCTCTACCATCAGCAACAGTAGCTCTAGTCCTTTCCATCTGTCAAAAGAACACGCAACAACGTAGTACTAGCAAAGTAACCACGCACGATCAGAAAAAATAAATGAAAAAGAGTTTCCTAACAATCTTCATAATCTCTCGAAGATAAGTACAGACGTCAATCAGCTACCTCTAAGTCACCTCGAAGCCTCGGAGGATAATGGATATCTCAAACTCAGTGTCCGGGCTCAGAACCTACACAAGTGTAGAAGCAAGAAGTAAGTACCAACCAACACTGTACCCAGTAAGTCAACTAACAAAACTAAGCAAATCTAAAGAATACAAGAACTTCTTTCCTCCCAATTAAACCTCTATAACTACAACCTGCACAGAAATCAGCCCAACCTAGATTTCACAATACACAATTTAAATATGTTCCACAATTATAGTTAAGTCATCACAAGACAGAAATCACAAGTATCATACGAATCAACCACAATAGTCAATACACCACAAATAAGTATGCGAGGATGCTCATTCACAATTAATAATCAAGCATCAGTCACATTCACCAAAAATGACCTCGGCATCACACTCTCGCCGGCAATGACCTCAACATCATTCTCGCCGGCAATGACCTTAGCATCACTCTCGCCGTAAAAGACCTTGGCATCACACTCTCACTGGAAATGATCTCTGCATCACACTCTTGTCGGAAATGACCTCGGCATCACACACTCGCCGACAATGACCTTGACGTCACACTCTCATCGTAAATGACCTCAGCATCACACTCTCGCCGGTAATGACCTCGGCATCACACTCTTTATCTCATCACAGTGTCCAAGAACAAAATACAACTCGAAATATTCACACAATAATGAGGAAATGACAAACTCCAGCAATTCACAATCACAATGAGACTATCAAGGCATATCATAAGATTCACATCAATGTTAATATCAAGCATTTCACACTTTTCAATCACTATCATAGCAACACATTATATTTTTATTAACCCCGTTCATTTATTATGATCAGCTTATACGAATACATAATCCATCACCTCATTCCCATTACTCCCCAACGCATACAAGAAAGGAAATTTGAGGATTCTAAAGATTTACAGAGTTTTAGAAGTTCACTTGCCTCAAATAATCGAACAATCACTCCACGAGCCTTTCCCTTTCGTTGGGCTTCCAGATCAATGCAATCTAATCAAGTAAATAATAAAAATAAGATTCTAAAACTAACAATACTCATATTACTATATGTCTAACTTAGATCAAAAGACTCACCCAAATCTATAATGAAATTTCCAATCTTGATGTCAATTAAATTATCATGACTAGGATTAAGTCTCTATCTCTCTAAATTACATAAATGTAATGGTGTTCATATAATATAATACATCTATCATTTAATTATATATATATATATATACCAATATTATTAACACTAGACTTTTTATACGGTAGCCAATAGATCAAATCTATGGTGAAGTTACAAGACCAATAACTTAAACTCGAGAAAAACGATTGGTAAATCCTTCATATCTTTTTAATCATTACTCAGTAATTGCTAATCATTACCTACTCACTGGCTGCCATTAATTACTACTCATAATTGGTCTAAAAGACCAAAACTAATCCCATCTCCAATTGAGCGAATCCCCTTTCAAATATTATTATAATACTAATAGCCTGTTTGGATTGATTTATTTTTAAGCAGTTTATAAGTTGAAAACTGCTTATAAGTTTTAAAAAAAAGAGTAGGTGCAGGCCAATTTTTTTTTTTGACTTATAAGCTGTTTTCAACTTATAAATTGCTTAAAATAAGTTCATCCAAATAAACTCAACTATTTATTGGGGCTTATTTTAAACACAAAATGACTTTAAGTTGGCCAGTCAAACACTCAAAAAAAGCTGAAAACAGCTTATAAACAACTTATAAGTCAATCCAAACGACCTCTAATATGCATTGTCTTGTCCTTTTTCTTTCACTACTCAACAATATAATAGTAATAATAATAATAATAATAATAATAATAATAATAATAATAATAATAATAATAATAATAATAATAATAATAATAATAATAATAATATATCCCTACATATATTCACGAACACCAAGATATAAGAGTGATTAAGGCTTTTTCCTGATGCAATTTTTATCAAATTTGTTTGGCGACGCCAATTCACTTCTCTCGTATTACAGTTTCCGCCGCAAGTTATTTGTGTGTGATAAAGATATTACCCAGTAATTTATTCTAATATATGGATTAAGTGGTATAGGGTCTTAAATAAATTAATACTTTAGCTCATTAATTAAATTAATTATTTAAAATCACTCATCAACTAATTAATCGAAGTTGCTAAAAAATTCAAATTTTCAATTTAAATTTACATAAAAGATCTTTTATGAAAAAGGGAGAACTCATTTTCAAAATGACATGTGTGCTTGAGCTATGTGCTTGTCAAGGGTGCTTTTCTTGAAAAGGCTGTAGAGATATTTTTAGAGCAAATTATTAATAGAGACATTTTTACTTTTAATTTTTTTCTGTTAAATTTTTTTGTCAAGTAGTGATTTTAGTTGATTAATTAGCACTTAGGCCCAATCCTCAATTCCATACCTAGCAACATTAGAAATGTAACGTTACAAAACTTTAGCAAGTAATTAATTTAAGATATCAAAAAGTGGCAAAAATAACCTTACATTTTATAGCAAATCCACCAAATTCCATTAAAATAGGGATATCTATTAATAACCCCCAAAAATACGCAATAATGAATGAAAAGATGATAACTTTAGTAATTATATTCAAACTCGTCACTTTTGTTAAAGACAAAAACTTCAAAAGATTTGAAAATTTGACATAGAAAAGATCACATAGTATATTACGAATATACTATAGTTGAATAATATTATCTATATATAATATATTAGTTGTGAGTTAATATAAGATACAATATATATAAATGGTAGATACATATAATATAAGAATATCATGAAGTATATATTAGAATATATTTTGATATGTATAATGCACAATTCTTTTACTCTCTACTCTTTCAATACGTGAATGAATATACATGATCTGTATCCAGAGTACATTAAATTTGTTAATTCAATTTGTTGTATATTTATTGTATAAATATATTATATATTTGGAGAGTATAATAGTTATATAAATATTTTACATATAGTATACTAATTATACATTTGTGTATATTATGTCTAGAGGTAGTCGAGTAATGAGAGGGAAGAGTAAGGAGGCAAGTGCTCATGAACTGAGGAAGCATCTGATTTCGTATTTAGAGTCTGTTTGAATTAGTTTATAACGTATGACTTTTAAGTTAAAAGTAATAATTTAGAATTTTTAATTTATGACTATTGATTTATTTTTGTTATTTTAATTTTAAAACGAGTGCTTAAAAGTATTTTTTTAATATTATCCAAACACTACAAAAATACTTAAAACTACTTTAACTTAAAAACACCTAAAACTAAATCAATCTAAATATGCTCTTAGAATAGACAAGAATGAGTAGGCAACTATTTTATGTAATATTAGGGTTTGCAAAGTACAAATCAAATCTTTCTTTTTAGAAGAATATTGGGGTTATTTATGCGATGTGAGCTCATTTAGGTTGCCATATAAGGTAAAATTTCTCCATTAATAAAAAAAAGGAAATTTTACAAAGCACGACATAAAAAAAGAAATTTTACAAAATAGGTTATAAGTAAAAAAAAATAAGTTGAACTACACCTATTTATTTATTTTTAACTTATAAACAACTTTCAACTTATAAGATACTTAAAATAAGTCCATCAAAACAAGGTTCTTACTATATGGAAGAAGAAGATGAAGAAAACACGAAGAAGAGGAAGACAAAGAGGAAAAAGAGGAAGAGGAAGAGAAGTGGAAGAGGACAAAGAGGAAGAAGAAGAGGAGGAGGAGAAGGAAGAAGAGGAGGAGGCAGAAGGAAGAGGAAGAAGAGGAGGAGGAAGAAAAGAAGAAAGATGACGAGGAAGAGGCGGAAGAAGAAGAAGAAGAATGCATTAATACATTCATTGCCTCCCAAATGCCTATAGAAGTTGCCGCCATCTAGTAATACATTCTCATATAATTGTGATGATCGTAAATTTTGAAGGTATCAATAGGCTATTTATATATAGTAGTTATGTTTACTTAGGTAAAATTTTCTTTATAAAATAGAAATAGACTTGGACATATCTAATCCTTAGGAGTGTTTTTATCCATGAAAATATAATATGTCCAATTCGTCCATACTAACGCCTGATTTGTTTCTACTTAATGGAGATTTTAATATAAATGGTTCAAGTTATTAAGTGTATTTCTTTACACTAAAATTTAAATATTTATTTTATTTAAAATGGGTCTCAATTATCAAGATCTTAAACAAAGGGTTAATATCTTTAAAAAGGATTTTTGTATAGATATGTGACATCACCATTCTATCCACAATTATCACCACCACTAATCACATTTGTCATCACAATCACCATCGTCATTATAAACCATCATTATTATCGTCAATTAGCAGCTCAATCACTAACTACCTTTGTCATCACAATCACCATCGTCATTGTCAACAACTATTACCATCACCAACCACACCAGTCACTACTATCGCCACCAACCACCTATGGTGTCACAACCACCATCTATATCAACCACTACCACATGACTTACCATCTCCATCATTATAATTATATTCACTGTCATCACTTTGAGCGTCATTGTCGCTGCTATCTCCCTCACCACTATCAATCACTATCACTACTACAGTAAATCTTTGCAACCAACTCTACACTTTCACCATAATAACTAGCACTGTTGCCAACTACTACCAACACATCGACAACCACCACACTTCTTAAGCCACCACCATCAACACCGCCCATTACTAACATCAACAAAGTTCACCATCACCACACCAATCACTATAACACCAGCCACCTCTTCCATCATAACTATATCACCGTTACAATTATTAGCCACTAGCACTAACAATTACCACCATCACTACAAATCATCTCCATCATCATTAGCAAATATAAATATTTTTTTTCTTATCAAATAATAATTTTATTTTATTAAATCTATATTTTTTCTATTATTTAATTATTTTTTATTTCAATCATACATTTATTATGTTTGTGAATCAATAAATTGAGCATATACAAAATGTTGAAAAACAAATTATTTTAATAATTTTGTATTTAAATTTACAGACAACATCCTAATGTAAATGGGAACAAATAGGGTCTTAAAGTTACATAAATACTAGAGAAATAATATTTCATAATCTACAACTATTAACTAAAAAATTACATATTCTACGATATATAGCTTCTAATAAATGAGTAAATGGAAAACCTTTTTGATATGGCATTTTTCCTATATATAAGAAAAATATGATAAATTATGTTTCTTTCTTCAATTAAGTCTATTAAATTAAATTTGAGAAATATTTATAAAATTAAATTAGTCCCTACAAAATCTCCGTGACGGTAAACATACTATCTATTACTAAATAATAAAAAAAAAAACATTATCATGAGACGCTATAAATACTATCCACGATCATTCATCATTAATGAACAACATTAATCCCAATCGACACACATAATTACCATCATAATCGTCAAATATTTTTTAAAAACACATTTTATTAAAATAATATTAAATTATATTTATTAATTTGTAAGTAAATATAAATTTTATTTATTAAGATGTTGAAAAAACAAATCATCTTAATTATTTAGTATTTATGTACGTCTTAAATACAATATCTTAATATTCAAATTCAAACATCTCAATTGCACATTTTATTATTTAAATGTCATCTTAATTATTTAGTATTTATGTACGTCTTAAATACAATATCTTAATATTCAAATTCAAACATCTCAATTGCACATTTTATTATTTAAATGTGTATTCAGATTTAGAATCTATCATATCAAGATGCATTTCACACATTTTGAAACTTTAGGGACCAAACTAAACATTAGGGAACATTTTGAGAGGCGATATTTTCTATTAAAACCCGATAAACCCTCCAAATTATCACAGAGCTAGGGTTTTGTAGAAACGAAAATGGCGTCTCGTTCTTTACTCAATGCATTCAAACGCTCCTGCAACTCTCTTTCTCTCTCTACAACTCCGAGCACTTTATCTCTCCACCGCCTGCGGCCACTTACCTCCGTTGCGTCCAACTTACGAAATGTCTCTCCGGCACCGACAGCGTTTTCTAGAGGGTTTGCCACTCGCCAAACGTCGTCGTCACTCAATGACCCGAATCCTAACTGGTCTAATCGACCTCCAAAGGAAACGATTTTGCTTGATGGATGCGATTTTGAACACTGGCTTGTTGTAATGGAGAAGCCTGAAGGTGACCCCACCAGAGATGAAATCATTGATAGCTACATCAAAACTCTTGCTACGATTGTTGGGAGGTTTTGCTCATTTCTCTGCATTTTTAGTTTCTTCTCTTGTTTCAGCTCCATTTTAGTAAAACCTAATTATAATTGTTTACTGTTTTATTACTTTTGGTACTATTGAATTCTTACTTGTTACTTTAATGTGATGCTCTGTTATTTGCTACTGCAGTAAATCCGCCCAATTTGATTATATTGTACCTTTGTTCAATGAGAAACTGGGTCAATTTCTACCTAATTATATAAAAAAGTAAGGAAAAGCATTGATACTAAAAACTGTGCAGATTCCATTAATATGATATTATCCCGTTCACTTTTACTTGTCCACTTTGGACTTTGAACTCCTCCACCATATTCATATTAAATGATGTTTAGTCTTAGCTCTTGATAAATAATTTGGGGTATAAATAATTAAGTTCAAGGGTAAAACATTGGGAAAAAATATGTTTTAATCTTAATATGCTAAAAGTGATTAGTGATAATGTATTTTCAGTATAGTTTATGATGAGACAGATTTGTCTGTGGCCTAATGTTTTCTCAAAATAGAGCATTTTCTACCAAAACAAGGAAAATAGCCTCCGTCTTTGTGGTGGTAGTCATTTTTCTTTGGGAATATTACAAATTCTACTCCTTATCACTTGCATTGTGGAAAATGTTTTGTCCAAATAAAGTATTTTCCACCAAGACAAGGAACATGGCCGCTATCCAGGGTAGCGGCGGTCATTTTCCTTCAAATTATGCCAAAATTCTACTATGTATCACTTGTTTCAATCAATAATTTTGACAATCGTGTAAACTTTTAATACTCAAAACATAAACATCATCCTTACACTGTATACTAACCCTAGTAGGACTATATATGTTACCTACTCTTATACCCAACCAGATATTTTCCTCCATACTGAATACAGCAAAACACCCTAGTTTAATTAAACCTGAATATGATGAATAGCTTAACCAGTGAGAAATGATATATAAGGATAAACAAACTTCCCTGTGTGGTGTGCCTATACTTCTTATATGTAAATATATGCCTTGTGTGAACCAATATATACTTTTTTTTTCTGTAAAGCAAAGCTGTTAGCTTGTGTTGATGAGGAGTTCAAAGACTGTACAAGTGCTTGGCTTGATAAATACCTGAAAGAAAGATTAGTTTATTTTTATAGGTGGCTTATATTAATAGTTAATCTTGCAGTGAGGAGGAAGCACGAATGAAGATATATTCTGTCTCAACTAGACATTACTTTGCTTTTGGTGCTCTTGTATCTGAAGAACTTTCTTACAAACTAAAAGGTAATGCAGTTGTTACCCCCCTACTTCTACCTCCCCTTTTTTTTCCGGGTAATTCATGACAGTGAGTAAATTGGTGGAAGGCCTAATCACTTGTTTCTTTCCATTCATGTACAGAGTTGCCTAAGGTTCGTTGGGTGCTTCCTGATTCTTATCTCGATGTCAGAAATAAAGATTATGGAGGTAAGCAGTTCCATCTTTTGCAGTCCTATCAGCCTTGCTCTGTCAGCACTAGTTTAACATTTCTGGTCCATCTTATTTTGGATTATCGCACTTGTTATGAAATTAGAGTGGTTTTCTATTTTTTCTCATCTAATTGTGGACACATAGTAATTTAATTTGCTGTAGACTTATGAATTTAGAGTAGGTTTCTAGGCTCTAGACTAGAGAGTGCTTCCTTTTTAATTGCATCTTCTGCCTGAATGAGCGTTCCTATCTGCAATTGTCATTTTTACTGTATATTTAAAAGCCTTGTAGGAAAGATGTATATTTTAGAAGTTAGGATTGGCTGTTTGATCCAAGTCGGAACCTCATATTATCATTTCAGGCCAATATATTTTGATAAGCTTGCTGTATTTGTTTTTCCAGACGAAAAGAAAAGAAATATATGTTACGTGTCTTGGTTCATGCTCGTCACTTTTTACAAAAAAGTTGGAGGCCTTCTGATAAAAAAATCAATCACCCTTTTCAGTGTTACCAGAATGCCCATTTACTCCAGGGTAAACTGTATCTTCTAGTATATTATGGCATATGGTTGCAGAAAGTTGCAACTTTAAGTATAATAATTTTACGCAATTATAATGTCCCTTGTAAACTAGTCATGTGTGTCAGTTATTATACATGGTGCATCAACTGATCTTATGACTAATGTAATGCATGTTGCAGGGGAACCTTTTATCAATGGACAGGCTGTACCATATGACCCGAAATATCACGAGGAATGGGTGAGAAACAATGCTCGTGCTAATGAGAGAAACAGGCGCAATGATCGACCTCGTAATTTTGATAGATCCAGAAACTTCGAGAGAAGAAGAGAGATGCAGAATCAACCCAGTCAGAACCCTGGATCCAACATGGCAGCAGGGGGGCCTCCCAACATGAGGAATGCACCACCACCCAACATAGGCGGCATGCAGCAACCTAACATGGGCGGGATGCACCAACAGCAAGGCATGGGAGGGCCACCCTATGCAGGCGGGATGCACCAGCAGCAAGGCATGGGAGGGCCACCCCATGCAGGCGGGATGCACCAGCCAGACATGAGAAGGCCACCCATGCAGCAGCAAGGCTTCGGAGGGCCACCACCTCATGCAGGCGGGATGCATCAGCCAAGCATGGGAGGGCCACCGCTTGGAGGTGGGATGCAGCAACCGAACATGCCGCCACCCAACATGGGTGGAGGGCCTCCCCATAACTATGGGGTGCCAAACAACGCACCTAGTTCCCAATACAGTGGCGGTGGACCAAACAATGGAGGCACGCCTTACCAAACAGGTCCAGGGCCAAACCAGAGCTATGCTCCTAATACATCTGATGGGAACTCCTATCAGAATCAAAACATGCCTGGAAGAGATATGCCCACTCCTAATTACCAATAAGGAGCTGTAGATACGTGTTTAGTTGTCAATGCTAGATGGTTTTATTTCACGAAGTGATGTCTTTTGGCGTTTTGATAGCACGTTGTCCTCAGAATAGTTTGAAGTACGAATGATATTACATACTGAGTTATGCAGTGCCAAAAATTATTTAAAGTTCCTCTCTTATCTATTTCAGTGCCATCATCATATTAGAAGTTTTGGATTCCTAATCAGATATTTTGCAGCCTGGAAGGGGTGAACTGCTATATAGCTTCAACTGCAATAAATTTGTGCAGTGAAAGATTCACCCACTAGTTGGTAGGGGTGACAAATGTGGTCTGTTTGGGATTAAGTTGGCAAGATGAGCTACATGATGAGTAATAGACTAGCTCGCCCAGTTTCAGCTTATATTATACTTAGTTTTGTGATGTTGCAGTATTTCTCCACGTTGATTTGATGATTTTGTTAAAAGCAACACACTGATATATGACGGTTTTTAGGAAAGTTGTGTTTGGGTCAGTTTGTGCTGATGATTTGTGGTAGGTTAATTTGGGTTAGCCCATCTTTGGGTATCCAAACTGTCCAATACACAATGGAGTTTTTTCCCTTTTATTTGTCCAATTTGCATTTTGTACTCTTCTTAAACTCATTAATTAAGTGTTCATTTTACTTTATTATCCTTATTAATGATACTTTGAAAATCAAGATTTTACTACTAATAATATTTCAATTAGATTAGTAAATGGTTACTTAATGATAAGGGTAAAACTGAAAAAAGGAAGTTAATTCTCTCTTGATTTTCTTTAGTAGAGAAGTAGGAAAATTATATTTTCAATATACTAGAGAAGTAAAATGCAAGAGAGTAAGTATTTCTCTATTTATTAACTGATAATCAAACTACTAACTAGGTAAACAATTTCTGGAACCACTTCAAATCTTGTTAAATTGCATGGACTATCATTTCTTAGTTGCAGTTTCAGCAGGCACAACTAATGCTGGCAGATCTATCCTGATTCAGGGCAAGTAGTTTAGGGAGCCAGGTTCTTTCTTCATCAATGATCATCATGTCACATATTCTCAAATCAAATACAAGTCAATCTTCCCCCTTTTGGCATCATCGAAAAGAAATAATATTTTTCATATGAGCAGGTTGATATACAATGAAAGATTGCTGAATGCAACACTGAAAATGAATTAATTTCAACTTGAACAAATTCATCAGCAAATGCGACTTGAGAACAGATGGTTGGCAATCCATTTTTTTGCTTTTCCTTTTCCCATTT
Organism: Solanum dulcamara; assembly: GCF_947179165.1. NCBI lineage: Eukaryota > Viridiplantae > Streptophyta > Magnoliopsida > Solanales > Solanaceae > Solanum > Solanum dulcamara. The sequence continues at coordinate 8,364,082 of NC_077246.1, read as the reverse complement.
CTTTTTCTACAGGTAGCTTATGTTAATCCTGGAATTGAAAATTCTAACATGTGTTCTCTCTGACAGATGAGTGAGAGCCATTACATTGAGCTTCAGATCCCCAGAATGACCAAGGACAGAGAGCTCCCGAAGAAGACGGGGCAAAGTTGTCCAGACATTCTCATATGCTAATGCTAGTGAATGATTGGAGAAAATAGTTCTTTGTCATTTTGTTTCTACTGTGAAAAATCTGGCCTCTGCAGATACTTCAATAGATTGAGATTCAGAGGATGCAATACTAAAGGCTTTTCCATTCACATCCTCTGTTCTCTTCTTGGCAGAACGAATCTGATCTGCAAGTGAAACTGGTTTTTGTACTTGAGGTCTCTTTATGAATGATACATCGAGTTTTTCCCAAGCTCGACGATGTTCTCTACAAACATGACTGAGTGTGGACTTCTTCTTCTGAATCTGTGAACACGGGATATGGCATCAGTTATAAAACAAAAATAAGGCACCAAGATGATAACTTTTTAATCACAGATAACTGTGAACACACAGGATTTGACATCACTTATAAAACACAAATAATGCACCAAAATGACAACTTTTTAGCCACACTCACGTCTGGAATTCATTTTGGGATATTTTCTAGTTCGGTGCTAACTTGTGCAGTGTGTTTCCTTTTTCTAGAAGGGAATTGAGCAAAAAGTTGAAATTTTGATGTTAGAGAGTATAATCTGTGACTTCATTTTAGCAGCGACAGTAATTTCTTGGAATGGCTAAAGCAATCGAAATTGATCTATGGGATCATCTAAGTGAGAGCATACCAAATACAACCATGCATATTTTACTCAGTGTTCGAGCAAGGTTTTGTTGAGTTCTGACCTTCACTAATTTCGCCTTGAGTTTCAATTCTTCAGCAACAGCCAACTCTTCTTTCTCTTGCTTTGACCGTCTTCTTGGTCTCTTCATTTTTCCTTCAACTTTTTGCTTTTCTTCTCGTTCTTTTCTCCTTTGAGCAAGCCTCTGCATCTTTTCCGTCTTTCTCTGTGCTGCTCTCTCAGCTCGTATGCGTGTCATTTCTTTTGCCTTAGCCTTTTCTGCAGACAACTGAAGCTGTTTGAGAGCTATCTCTCTTTTGATGTTGTCGTAGCTGTCCCATTCTAATTCTTCTTGGTCGCTCCCACCTACCTTAGCAGCATTTGCAATGCTTTCAGCCCATGACTGAAAAAATTTCTCCTTTGACCTTTTCCATTGTAATCGTTCACCCCAGAGCTTTCTGAGAGATGCGCGTATTCTTATCTTGGTCTGATTGCTGCAAAAGAGAGTTATTATTAACTTCCAGATTTAAATGGAAAAGGTCTATTTTGCAAGTTATTCTTTGTGGTGAACTATTCATGCTGCAGTTAGAGATAGTAATATCAAACAATTCCTACACTTCAATATTAGAGTAAAGAGAAAAACTTCTTGCTATACTTGCAACTTCCTTGTGATCACAAAGGTTAGCACAGAAGGTCAAGACACCACACACTAGTATACCAAGTAAGAGATCCTCCACTGAATTTCTTCTAAAATATCAAACCAGTTAAGTTCCTAAAACAAATTTAAAAAGGGAGCAGAACTATTGTTTGGATTGATTTTAGACATTATCCCACAACCTATGGCTATGATGAACATGATATCATAAAAGAAAATATCTAATGCTCCCAAACTTTGCAGTTTATGTGGCTTAGCAGGAGCATGTTTTCCTTGCTGGTCAATTTGACTGATTGTATGCACAGTTTGAAGCAGGGTGCAAGTCGGCTGAATTTTTGCCTCTTGGACTTAAAGGGAGCCTTTAAGCTCTAATATCTTGATATTCCTCTTTTCAGAATCACATGGACAACATTTCAGCCTGATCTGTTCCTTGCGACCCCTCTTTTCTTTGGAGGATAACTTAAGGTGGAAATAGCTCACTAGAAGCAAACTTTCAGTGGATGGAATTCTGAGCTGCTACAGCATTTGTTTAACATTTACAGCAATGATGAAATGGACGCCTTCTATTACTGGCAGGTTCTCTGTTAAGCTCACTTGTCTTGCTTCAAGCCTACCCATTCTGTTGTTTCGTAGGTGAAAATTTGGTGGGCAAGAGTTCTCATGCTTTGTTTGCCTGCTATGAAAGACTTCCCACCATATGTGGATTATGAAGTGGGATTAGTTAAGCCTTCTGATAGTACTTTCTGTAGTTTTAACAGAAGCTAATTACCACCTTTTCTTCTTTTGTCCCTGCTCCAATGAGTGTTGGCAGCAGATGCTGCAACTACACGATGCACAGAGAGTCCCAGAAGTCGTATGCAGAGACAGATGGGATAGTATGATTTCTTCAGATTGCCACAGTGAACAAAAAAAAAGGGAGGGGGGAAGCCTATGATACATTCTCTGTTTAGTTATTCTGGTCAGAAATGACATAAAGAGGAGGTACTCCATCCAAAAAAATGACATAAGAGGAGGTTACAAAGCTCTGGTAACCAGCTGAAATTGCTTAAATAGATTTCTCATTAGCAAGGAAAATGATTGTGGCTAGCCAGAAGCACATACAGAACCAAGAAGAACTGGGAGCTAGAAGTTGGAACTTTAAGCAAATATTTTTGCTTAATATAGTGCTTTCTCTGTTATCTCTCTTTGCCAAGGGTATTCCCTTCTCTATGCGGTAGTACTTTCTTCTCAACAGTATCTTTAGCTTGAACTTAGACAGTGAGAGAGAGAGAGAGAGAGAGAGAGAGTCAGTCTACCAAAAAGCTGACACATACCACAGACATATACAAACATATATTCCCATTGATTTAAGTTAGTTGTCCCCTGCTCGGCAGTAACAGTTCCTCAAGATTGTACCAAATCCTGAAATTCAAGTTCTCATACAACCAAGCTAACTCTTGCACTTAACATAGCTCTTGAATGTTAATTATTCCTTAGCAAAGTAGAACATGACGTCATACTTTGGGCCTTAACTCTCATTAAACATATCGAAAATCCAAAGCTTTTCAGAGCATTCGTAGCAGACTTGAATATCTTATCAAGACGCAATGAAGTATAGCTTATATAAGATTATAAGTGCATACAACTTCCAATTATAATAAAGACGAGAAGGAAAATACCTAAGAGAGCGTGGACATTCAGACATCTTTCGTCTTACCTGAAATAAGATAACATATATTTTAGGAAAAAGAGAATGATATATATGTACCAGAGAGGTCAGAACATTATCATATGCTACAACTGTAAGTTCCTATTCACCAGAAGGAATGCTTTGAGGGGAAAAAAGGAAAAAAGCGCAGTGTATATTGTGGTCTTTCATGTGCAAGTCAAAACTACAAAGCAGAACCAAAAGTATAAACTGTTTGGAGATTTTAAAAAAATGTGAACTAAATAAACTAATTATTTTTCTTTATTCCAACAACAGCACATGTTTCACATCTATTTTAAAAGTAAACGCAACATGAAGGACATTGTACAAATTGATTCTTACATGACTTCACCTTGGGATCACTCAAAGCTTCTTTGGTTCTCTGTCTGATCTTTTCACGAGTCTCTGCACGGTACTGCAAATAGTTAAACTACACAGACATATGTCGCAGAAATTAACATATCACCGTCCATATAAGCCCTACCTGGACTGTGTTTCCTGCCTTTGTTCCATGGCACTTTTCCACTGTTTGCTAATCCAATCTTTCTTCTTCTTTCTACTTCCTTTTCCTTACCATCCTTGCTGTTAAAACCCTTGTCCATGTTGGAATAATTCTCTTCTTGAAAGTCGTCAGTCAAAACTTGCTCATTGGACATATCAGCACTTAGTTTTCTTGCATTACATCTCATGAATTGGAACATCTCTGCCGAGCCATTTTTGGCATAGTACAGCTTATATGAGTCTTCTCCTTCGGATGAAACAGCAAAGCCTGATGATAGGGAATCTTTCTGAACCATAGATGCATGATAGATTAACTTTAATATGCTCAGTCTACTTCGTGTACACTCAGCCACACTGACTGAAGTTGGGGAGAGAAAAGTGCTACGTGTGGTATTGATAGGAAGGTGAGAAAGAGATAATTTCCTGGAGAATAAATAAATATACTGATCAGGTCTGCTTCCATTTGATAAATAACACTAATTAGAATACATACAACCCAAAGCCAAGCCTCCTACTATGCAGCCAAAAGCAATACATTCCATGCCCATTTCTTGTTAAATAATATTTTTATTCCATCAAGGCAACAGCACACTGCTCTTAGTACAAATTGTTATATCAGATCTTTGTTCAGTGTCTACCACAAAAAGCTATGCTCCACATAAATTGTTTTACCTTTTTGCCCAAAAAAAGTAGAATAGAATACCAAACCAGAAACCGAGCAATAAGTTGAACAAGCATTAAAACTAAAGCAGACCTAAACATTTAGAGCAAAAACTATAGTAGAACTCAAGTGAACAGTCCGGATGTGATTAATAATCATTTTGACTTTCAAGACAAAACCAAAGAAAATAAAAAGAAGAGAAGGAGAGGAAAGGATAAACAATGAGACTACAAAAGTTGGCTCAGAACTTCAGATACATGAAACTAAAGCAAAAAGTGATAACTGCAAAAATGATGACACTGTATTACAAATCCCAAGAACATACCCAGTGTAATCCCACAAATGGGGTTTGGGGAGGTAATGTGTACGCAACTTTACCCCTACCTTAAAAGTAGAGAGGTTGTTTCCGATAGACCCTCAACAACAACATACCTAGTGAAATTCCACAACAACATACCCTCAGCTCAAGGATAACATATTTTGTATTAAAAATCCCATTGGAAAATATTCGACCAATTAGTGATAAAATCCTTCTATGCTTAAATAATTTACCAAGTGCATGTCTGCTACAGTTCATAAACAAAAATTGTGGTAGCGTTCATTTACAAATTTCTAACAGAGCACAACATTATGAACTTCATATGAAGTAGTGCTAATAACTTGGGAGCTCACCCCTGGAATTTCTCACCATAAGGACCAAAGTACAAGTCACCCAATTCATCAAAAAGATAGCTAGGCAAATACCAACAATCAACTTAACCTAAATCACCATTCCATATACTCAATGCCATGCCTATCCCTCAATAATCAGTTTCCTGGGTGGTCAATGGATTTTCTATACATTGGTACATAGGGTTAAGCTCCCTCAATGTGCTCAAATCTTGTATTTGTGTTTAAAAGTCACTCAAAATGTATAAATAATTCATCAAGACCCCAATAAGCTGCTTTTTTTGAAGAAAAAAAAAACAGAACCCATAAACTCAAAACCATAGCTCCGCCTCTATATAAGAAGCTCGATAAATTCATACAACAACAACAACAACGACATTAGAAATTTGACTTCACATCTAGCAAAAACAAATGGAAACGATGCAATGCCAGTTCTTTAAAAAAAAAACAGAAAGCTTTAGCCTTTTTTCGAATTATGGAAATGGGGTTTCTGAATTACAGTCAGATTTTTGGCAAATTCAAGAGAGAGAGAGTGGGAGCTTACATGGGGGAGAAGATTGAGAGGCGCATCAACCATTCGTTTTAGATAACTATTTCTCTTATTATACATTAATGGATTCTCTTTTATCATTTTGTTCCCACAATTATGTAACTTTTGTAATTTAGCCAAGGGTATAAATGAAACCAAATAATATTATTCATTTTTTTCGAAATATTATTTTACTTATTTGAAAAACATAATTTGATTATAAAAATTTCAAACACAACTTCATTATAATTTGAAAAAAATTCGAAATCTTATTAAAAAACTCTTACATTTTTTATTTTCATAAAAAAAACCTCATTTAAAATTTATTTGAAATTAAAAAATAAAATAAAATAAGTAAATAATTATAATGCCCAAACATGTTCCAAGTGTTGTAAATAACAAACTTGAAAAGAATTGTATGAAATTCAACAATAACAATAATATATTCAGTAAAATTTCATAAGTTGAGTTTAAGAAGGGTAAAATATATACAGACCTTGTCACTACCTTGTGGAGATAGAAATATTATTTTCGAAAGACTTTCGGCTCAAGTGTAACAAATTCACATATGAAGAAGAAGGAGACGATCAAGCAAGTATAGTACGTAAACATTGCAATGTCTACCAGAATAAAACAAAAATAGCAACAAAATAATACGATAATCGATACACAATCAACGATATACTAGGATTGATTATTGAAAACAATAATAAACAATACAACTAGTACCTGACAAAGTACTAATAAACAAAGCTACATTAATACAACAAAATACAATGACCCACACTATATTGCATACTAAGCTTCTGCTAATACATGTCCTCCACACCTTTCTATCCAAGGTCATATCGCTGATAATCTGAAGCTGCATGACTGCATCATATACTGTTTTATCACATCTCCTCAATACTTCTTCAACTTAGCTCTGTCTCTCCTCATAACCCCCAAAAATTGACAAGAGAGGGTTTCAAAAGGTAAAAATCTTCCATTTTCAAGTCTTAGATTGTAGAATCTAGTCGAAGTAAAAAGAATGAAAACCACTTCGACGAATAGATAGTAATATTGCGTCTCTTTTGAGATCAAGACCTTTTATCATAACTTTTGCTCGTTGCATACCTTGATCCACTACCGTACGGATAGAAATTACCGCTGCAGTTTGAGCAACAATCAACGTTCCTCTTATGCAGCTTTGAATTCAAAAGTACCAACAGAGGATCAAAAAATCACTCGATCTTATACATCTGTAACAATAACAATGGTATTATTGAATCTTGCTTGAACATGAATAACTTTTTTTGACATTCTATGCACTCCTTTAAGTGAACCAGTGAATCCATCCCAATAAACTCATTTTTGATATAACTTTTACTATATTTTACCATCTCAAAAATATGAATCAAGGTATATGAATATATCATCTTAAATACTTTTGGATTCAGAAGTATCATCAGAGGACCAAAAGACTACTTGACCTCATACATCTGCAACAACAATAATGATATTATTAAAACTTACCTGAACATATAATAACTTTCTTTAACATTCTATGTACACGAATCAATACGTCCATTTCTGGCATGAACTAATTACAATATAGTTTTTACCATATTTTATCATCTTATAAATATGAATAAGAGATACATGAATATATCTTTGGAGGATTGGGTTGTCAACATTGGGCTATCTTAAAAGCCCAAAAGCGAATTCAATCCACATTACATATTTATAGGGTTTCAAAGAATTAGAATTTAGGGTTTTAAGCTCCATTGTTCCGTAGAGTTCTTTACTGTGAAAAAAATGGACTTGATGAAGAAGAGAAAGCTTGAGGACAACGGCGTTGTCACTGACGTTCCCGTTGCCGGCAGGCTTTCAATCGAAGATGCTCGGAAAATTCTTGAATCTGTTACACCTGAACAAATGTTAGAAATCCTACAAAGCGCCGTGGTTCGTCATACCGACGTTCTTGAACAAGTACGAGTAATCGCCGATCGTGATACTACCCAAAGAAAGCTCTTTGTTCGTGGACTTGGCTGGGAAACTACCACGGAAAAAATCAGGTCGATTTTTGGGAATTACGGTGAGTTAGAAGAAGCTGTTGTTATTCTTGATAAAGCTACTGGGAAGAGCAAAGGATATGGATTTGTTACGTTTAAGCATGTTGATGGAGCTTTACTTGCGTTGAAGGAACCGAGTAAAAAGATTGATGGTCGAATGACGGTTACTCAGCTTGCTTCTGCTGGGATTCAAGGTGGGCCTGGTGGTGGGAGTTCGAATAATCCGGTGGATGTGTCACTGAGGAAGATTTATGTATCTAATGTGCCGTATGATATGCAATCTGAGAGGATTTTACAACACTTTTTGATGTATGGGGAAATAGAGGAAGGACCTTTAGGGTTTGATAAGGCGACTGGGAAGTCAAAAGGGTATGCTTTGTTTGTGTACAAGACGGCCGAGGCGGCACGGGCTTCGTTGGTGGATCCTGTTAAGAATATTGATGGGCATCAGTTGAACTGTAAGTTGGCCATAGATGGGAAGAAAAAGCCTGGAGTAGGAGGTCCAGGAGGAGTTCAGGTCCAAACAGATGGGCATGGTGATCCGATGGGTCCTGGGCAATATGGTGCGCCTAGTGGGATTGGTTATGGTGGTTTTTCAGGGCATTCATCATATAGTGCGCATGGACATGGTCCCAATTCGGCATTGGGTAGTGGAAATGGTATCGGTGTGGCTGGTCCTGGTGGTTCATCTTTTGGGAACCAATCTGGGGGTGGTGGTTACGGTTCAGGGATTGGTGGTCCATATGGTGGGGGGTCTCATTATGGTGGGCCTGGTTCAGCTGGATATGGCGGGTTGACTGGTGGTGCTACTGCCGCTGGTGGAGGTTATGGCGGTGCTGGTGGTGGACTACCTGGGCCTGGTAGTGCATTAGGTGGTGCTGGCCGTGGATCTTCAATGTATGGGCTACCCCCAAGCTCAACCGGGATGCCATCAGGAGAGTATCCACCACAGGGTTCTCATTATGGTTCTTTACATCAACCTCACGGGCTACAAAACCAAGGCCCTGGGGCATCAGCTGCACCTAGAGTTGCACCTGGGGGTATGTACCAGGGGATGCATTCATATTACTGAGGTAAATTTCTTCCTCTACATTTTTACGTGATTGTTGTGATTGGTGGTTGGTGCTCTCAGATTTGGTTGATCTTGGACTTCTGGTCACTTCTGTGTAGTTCTATTCGTCAGTCCCTTGAGTAGATCAGTGCTCGAGTGTTCTTTTTCCATCTGTATGCCTTGCATTCTGCCTGTTGAATATTCTTGCTTGAAATGTGGGGTGTAGGCTTGATTGGAATGATAAACATTTTTGTGACCTGCCGTTTAAGTAGGCTTAATTTTTAATGAGTTTTGGTGGAATATGCTTGCTTATTCTATGATCTAGTTGTAGATATACTTAATGTTCACCTATCTTTTCTGGTATAAGCTTTTACTAAGTAAGACTAGGTGTGATAAAACGAGAAAAACTAGAGGAAGGCAAAAACCACTAAAGAAGTTCCCTTAATGTAGTTCGTGAAATTTGTTTTATGGCAATATGGTTGATTCACATATATTTGGGTTCTTTGTGTTCTTGAAATTTGTTGAATGCGTCTTAATTAATGTTTGTACATTTTAGAGTGACATTTTGCCTTAGAGAAAGGAACATGCATCATTGAACACCCTTGTAAATGAAAGTCTATTTGTCTCTTCCCTTTCTTTATTTTTGTGCTATCTATGTGCCCTTCGCCCCGGGCTTAGTTCAAGTGGCAAAGGCAGAGGGACTAGTGACTTAGGAGTTTGGTCACTGGTTCAGCCCTATGCAAACTAAGCTCTGTATTTAAGGGGAGAAGGGTAGAGGGGTGGGCCCATTATCCTGAGTTTCTAATGTTGCAGTTGGTCCTAGGGCTTAGCCTAGATGAACTTCTCTGTCCAAAAAACTAGGTACCCGCCGTCCTCTTCCCTGTAATTCTCAGCATGTCTGAATAATCTGCTTTCAGGGACGTGTAGGTTTTCCCAATTGGAAATTTTAGTTTTGCCTTTTCTTTTTCTGCTGGATTTAACTGTCACTGTCTATGCTCCTGGGCTATTCTCCAGCTCGTTCCGCTGTAAAATTGATGTGAATTCTTTGTTTTAAGTTGTTATTATTGTCCTTGTTTTGCTGGTTCCCTCTACTTTCTCTTGGGTTGTGGGTGTGGGGAGAGGAGAGATGCGAGTATGATGTGTGTTGCGCAGGTTGTTGTTTTGCTGTCTTTCAAATTGTTATATATGAAGGTGTCTGCAGAGGTTGTTTCATTTTGTACAAGTATTCTGTGTGAAAATTGGACAGGATAGATTTTTGCAAACAATTAAGAATACCCTTCATATCCTAGTATTTCAACAATCAAAAATACCTTTCATTTTCTTAGTTTTAGGAGTGAGGATACCTCATCAAAGGAGGAAGACGTTATTGAAGGGGGTTACTATTGCTGCAAGTGGTTAATAATGGTGGCAAACTCAGTATATGTTAGAGTTTCTATGATGGAAGTGCACGTTCTCCAAATATCATGGGCCAATTTCCTGTTGGAGTTGGCTCCTACATGAATAATATTCTAAGAAATAAATGCATGAAAACTTTCTTTTACTTTTCTTTCTTGACTAGATTGTTGAGAGAACAGATACAAATGATTCATACGTCTTCTGTGATTCATATAGTTGCTTTTCCTCGTTGTTTAGCCTGAAAGCTTCTGAAGTTTTATTGTCTCTGGAATTTGTCATCTTAGTGTTACTTTATGGAGAACTTTTTTATACTCAGTTTACCATTTCTCTTTAAAAAGTTCCTCTGAAACAAAAACTGCAGTGACACATTGGAAATCCCTAGGTTCCCAAGAGAGAAGGGCATGTTTTTTTTTTGTGAAACTGAAGAGAAGGACATGCTTTCTAAGAAGAACTAATAACATAGTTACCTGTCCAAATAGAGAAGGGAACTGAGTGCCATGTGAGAATATCATCCCACATCAGCTTGGAGGCTAGGGTGCCTTCCACATCAACTTTTGGATGTTACCTATTTTGTTTTGTTACCATGAAATTTTTGCTTTGAGGGCACCTAACAACAATCAAGAATTGAAGCAATGGGATATTCTACTAGATCATCTATTTTTTCTCTGTCTCCACTTACATTATCCAGATTTGATTAGATTGTGATGTTGTTTGTCTTTTAATGCGTTGTTAGTAATTGCAGATTGATTAGATTGATTGATTGATTGATTGTTATTGTTGTTGTTCTTCTTCCAGATAGTGATTTTGATGTTGTCTGTCTTTTGATGGATTGTTTTTAATCCCAGATTGATTGGATTGAATTCTCTCTGTTTTTGCACTGTCCTTTTGTGTTGCTAAAGTTTTAAACTACTATCATGTTCCTTTCTCTTGATTTCACTTTAAGATTTGTCTTATTTTTGGATGTGGAATGATCTATTGAGTTGTGTGGATGTTTGATTCAGGTGTTTTGACAGCTTGGTGCAGCTGCTTTTAGTGGTTCTGGATGAATGCAGATGTTTATAAGTCTGGTTTGATGGTTTTGATTTGCTATCTACTTTGGCTTCTACATTGTGTTCAGGCTGCTTCTTTCTTCAGGAGGCCTTGTGCTTTTTGGGGTTTTAGTTGGAGTTTGTGTTTGGATATAAATATAGTAATGTCTTGTACGCTTTTGAGCCTTAGAAACGATACGCTGTATTGAAACAATTTTAGATTGCTGTTGAAGTTGCTGAAATTAGTTTCTTATGGTATTTGGAAGACCTTAGTTTCTTTGCCTTTTAATTGTCTTCTTCTTTTGTGCCTTTTTCTTTTGCCAACGATTTCATTCTTTTGTATGTGATGAAGCATTGGTTTTATGCGTGCCCAATTGTCTGCCTGGTTGTCCAATATATGTTCGTCAATTATTTTTGAGATTTGAGAGGATGATTTGGAAGAATGAGTTTGATTAATTAATTTTAAGTTGTGATTATCTTGGTTACAATTGATTGCATTTGTGAACTGGATGGGAGTGCCATTTGGATCCCTTATTTTGCATTTTATGAGTGTCTCCCAAATTTGTGGCTGGCTAAATTGTATTTCACTTGTTTTTTGCTTGGCATTTGAGGATGTGCATAACCTTTTTATGTGTTGTGATGGCTTATAGAAGTCAGGCTACAAGACCTATTTAAAGTTGATTTTTGGGTGCAATCTTGCTGAAAACAATTTTGTTTAGGATACATCTATTATTGAAAGTGAGTTTTTTTTTGTAACGAAATTTTGTTATTGTCGTAAATGAGGGCTTCACTTGTATATAAGCAATATACAATATGGATAAGTTCATACAAAAATACAATTACTTACTGATCACGCTTTTGTTCTATACTTACTGAATTCTTTTTGGAACTCCATGAGTTAAAAAAGATGATATTTTAATGGTCATTGCAAAATAAACATGATCTTCTAATATGTACAAGTCAGTTTTCAATCCTTTTATTAGGTTTTCTGTTTGCTCTCTTAGAAAGGATACCTGAGTGCTAGAGGAGCCATGTTCCAAGCTTTACTTCTCCTTTTCTTCCTAAATTCAAGCTTAAAGTAAAGTTGACATTTTCCCACCAACTTGTTAGGATCAAAATTAATTAGGTGTCATACGGAAGCTAGCAAAGCAAACCTTGAAAGACCACGAGTAAGAAGACAGACGAGAAATATACCAAAAGAGACACAAGTATTTAATGTGGTTTGGTCAACCGACCTACATCCATAAGATGAGATGAGCAATCCACTATAAATATGAGAATACAAAATATTGAGAGAAATAATCCCACATAATTCACTCGGAATACAAAGAGGTTCACACAAGTGATAACGTATCACTTGTGTCTCATAGTTCTCCCCTCCCCCACAAAACTCTCAAAGCCCCTTAGGACTACATTGTGAATGCTACTATATTAAAAAGAATGAGTCTCTATTTATAGAGTCATAAATATTTTTCTATAAGAAAAAAGATTAACCAAATATATGGAAACTTTGTGTTTTCTTATTAGGAAAAGGAAAATCCAATTATACTAGGAAGGTCGGGACAAACACCCAACAATTCTCCCTTTTGGCCTGAATTTTTGACAAAATAAATTTGCTCCATCTTCTTCACATAATCTTCAACAGATTGCATCTCCATCTTCAAAATCTCCTCTATCAAATCTTTTGTCTCGCGTAAAGAACCTCTCTGACAAAATTTCTTAACCAAAATATTCTTCATTACTGCCAAATAGGTTGCGGCTAGAATTGAATTCGCCAAGCTGAACACCTGTTTTTAAGTTGGTTCATCCATTAGATCGTTGAACCATTGAATCTGGCTCTGATACCACTTGTTATGACGGAAAGACGCAAATCCGAAAATAGAGAAGATAAATAACACCAAATTTAATGTGGGAAAACCCTTCAAATCGAAGGTAACAATCACGGGATCTTCGAAATTCGAATTGCTCCACTATAACAATAAGAGAGTTACAAATATTCTTCTAAATAGCTACACAACAATTGCTAAGCAAGGAGAAGCAATAGCTATACCAACAAAAGTAATAGGAAGAAAACCACCCAAAACAGAGCTACTGTTCGGACCTAAATTGGGATGTTGCTGACCTTCAAATCCGATCTCCACCCTTCAAATCAAACACTAAGATGTTAGGAACACTCGGTAAAAATTTCAGCCCGATCCTACGGTTAATGAATCGGCAAACGCAATTTGAAGGTTTCTGATCGGAGAGGCAAAACTGCTGTGGAAAACACCCTATTCTTCTCTCTTCTCTCTTGTTGAAAGCTCTCTCAGAAACCTCTCTTATGTGCCTAATGTCTCTCAAAGACACTACCAATGAACAATTGCATAATTCTCTCAAATCATCTTATTTGTAGAGCGATACTTTTTCCTAAAGCCAAAACCAACTTCAAATAGGATAATAATTTTAATTCTTTTCCAAATAGAATTGGGAACCAAATTAGGAGAATTATTCCATTCCTTTTACAAACAAGATTAGGCCATGGGCCTTTGGATGGAACATGGGTCATAGCCCAACAAACTCCCTCTCCAGTCAAAGGGCCAAATGGACTTCAAGTGGAGGAACTCTTGACAGGCTTCATGCCTGTCGCTGCTCTACAAAACTATTGATTTTTTGCGATCACCACTTTTGTAAAGCATATTTGAAGTATTGTCATTAGTATGTATCTTCTCAACCTCAAATAATTTCTCTTCCACGACCATTCTAATCCAATGATACTTTCTACTAATATGCTTTAACTTAGAATGAAAGGTGGAGTGCTTGGTGAGATAAATAGCACTCTGATTATCACAGAATAAGACGAATCTTGACTGCTCAAAATCAAGATCTTTCATAAATTCCTTTATCCAAAGTAATTCTTTAGCACCTTCAGTGATAGCAATATATTCAGTTTCTGTGGTGGATAGAGTTATGCACTTCTGTAGTCTAGATTGCCAGGAAATAGCTCCCCCTGCAAAAGTGATCAAATAACTAGAAGTGGATTTTGAATTGTCAAGATTGCCTCCCAAATTAGAGTCTGTGTAGCATACAAGTTCAGGCTTGCCACTACCAAAGCACAACTCCATATCTGAAGTGCCCTTCAAATATCTCAGTATCGATTTCACTGCATTCTAGTGTTCCTTTCCAAGATTAGAAAGAAATCTGCTAACAGTACCAATAGCATGTGCAATATCTGGTCTAGTGCAAACCATAGCATACATCAAACTACCAACTGCAGAAGAGCATGGAATACATGACATCTCCTTCTTCTCATCATTAGTAGATAGACTCTGGATCGTACTCAACTTAAAGTGTTTAGCAAGAGGAGTACTAACCACTTTTGCTTCTGTCATATTGAATCTCTTGAGTACCTTCTTAATGTACTGCTTTTGGGATAATGATAACTCCTTTCTGTCTCGATGAATTTGTATGCCTAAAATTTTCTTTGCTGGCCCCAAGTCCTTCATTGCAAATGATTTGCTCAACTCCTTCTTAAGGAATACAATTCTAGATTTATTTTTGCCAACAATCAGCATATCGTCCACATAAAGTAGTAAGATGATAAAATCATCATCAGAGCACTTCTGAAAGAATACACAATGATCTGAAGAAGTTTTCTTGTATCCTTGATTTTCGATGACAGATTCAAACTTTAAGTACCACTACTGCCTTGGAGCTTGTTTCAAGCCGTACAAGCTCTTTCTCAATTTGTAGACATAGTTTTCTTTTCCTTTAACCTCGAAACCTTCAGGCTGCTCCATGTAAATTTCTTCTTCTAAATCACCATGAAGAAAAGCAGTCTTGACATCCATTTGCTCAACCTCTAAATCTAGACTTGCAGCTAAGCTTAGAACCATGCGAATAGAAGATATTTTCACAACAGGAGAGAAAATTTCATCAAAGTCAACTCCCTTTCTCTGGCCAAAACCTTTGACAACTAACCTCGCTTTATATCTAAGTGCAGATGTATGTTGCTCATGCTTTACCCTGAAGATCCATTTATTTGTCAAAGCTTTTTTACCTTTCGGTAACTCCACTAACTCATATGTGCCATTCTCATGAAGTGATTTCATCTCATCTTTCATGGCTTCTATCCATTTATCTCTATGAGTATCTACCATGACTTCATCATAATCTTTAGGTTCTCCCATACCAATCAAAAGTATATACTCATTAGGAGAATAACGTGTTGACTTTAGCTTCTCCCTAGTAGATCTTCTACAAGAGGTTTCTGGAGCATCTGGAGTAGTCATTTGAATATGAGTTGGTGGATGATCAACCATAACATCATTACTAGGAGCATCTTCAAGTTCTACACTCTGATGATCATTCTGATCTTGATCCCCATTGACATTAGTATCTTGGATTCCTTCATGTGCAAAAGATGTGTCAGTACTAGGAATTGGATCAACATCAACCAAGCTCTCATTAATCTGAGAATCTGTTTTCTCAGTCTTGTTAATATCTTCAATTGTTTGGTCTTCAAAGAACACAACATCATGACTTCTGATAAGCTTCTTATCAATTGGATCATAAAAGCGATATCCAAATTCATCTTGACCCTAACCAATGAAGATGCATTGCTTAGTTTTAATGTCCAGTTTTGATCTCTCATCTTTTAGAACATCACACAAGCTTTACACCCGAAGACTTTCAAGTGATCATAGGAGACATCCTTTGAAAACCAAACTCTGTTTGGAACATCACCATCCAAGATTCATACCGCACTATCTGACACTACAACAACAAAAAACCCAGTGTTATCCCACAAACTAGGGTTTTGAGAAGGTAGAATGTACGCAGACCTTACTATCACTACCTTAGAGGTAGAGAGACTCTTTCTAATAGACCCTCGGTTCAAGAAAAAACAGTCCAAAGTGTAGAAGAGGGAAAAATAACCTATCTGAAGACAATCATGGCAAAATACTACAAACAACCTAACAAATCATCCTAAACATTAGTCATAACAAGCTACAACCGATAATCAAAGTGTAAAAAACCACAAATAATAACCAAACTAAAAGGACAAAGAAGCTACATGAGTAATACTACTAATAGTATGACTAATAGTAAAGAGGAATAAGCAAGATAACGCTCCATGGACTAACTATAACCTCCTATCCTAATATGTGACCTCCACAACTTCTCTTGACTTTTTGCCCATCTAACATGGGCTAACACAGGTTAATTTTCTGGTGTAGACTCTCTTCTTTTGGTATATGGCTTGTATATACTAGGTCTTCCTCCAAATTGTTTAGCTTATAATGAAAATAAACATGAGTTATTTTTCCTTTTTCTCAAATTTCTCCGTTGTAAGGATGGTCTCCACAGCGCAAGCCAAGCAAACAATGCATAAAGTCATTCCTCCATCCTTCACTTGTTTAAGGTATCCTAGTCTGTCAATCTACGTTGCTCGAATCCTTAGAAAATGTAGCTAAGTGTATGTCAGATCTTGATAACAGTCATTAGGACCCAAAGAACTTGATAAAGAAAATTAAGAATTTAAAAGAATTTGCTGAAGCTTGAAATAGAATTTAAAAATGAAAAAGAAATGAAAATAAAGAACGAACAAATTCAAGAATGTGTTTCTTGGATTCAGTAATGGATCAAACAATTCAAGAAATAATCTAGAATTTCAAGACAAGACTAAGGGTGTGTTTTGGATTAACTTTTTTTAAGTGGCTTATAAGTTAAAAGCCAAAAGTCATAACTTGGGAACCCAACTTTTGGCATCTTTTGTATTTTTTCAGCCTAAAAAAGGGCTTAAAAGCACGTTTTGTGTTGCCCAAACACTTCCAAAACTAAAAAGAAACTTAAAAGCCCAAAACCACTTAACATAAGCCAATTCAAACACCCACTAAATCCTGCAAAACATTCATAACAACAATTAGCCTTTGGTAGAGAATAATTGCAAGAGTTATATTATAGATCCCGACCCTCCTTAGAGTGACAAAGAACAATGATAAGCCAAGACTTTTCGCCTTTTGAATACAATTTGAAGAAAATGATAGCATTCTAGGAAGTGCAACTCTAATTAAGGACAAGGATGAAGCTTTGGAAGCTCCAAGAAGCCTATTAACAAGATCTCAAGCTAAAGAGTCGCCAACTTTCTTCCTTTGAACAGAAACAAATGTGGCCAAAACATATAAAGGTATGCTTAGTGCCTCATATGAGCATAGTTGAACAGAGATGAAAAGAGGCCACATGATTCAGAGTCTTGTGTGGAGGGGCTCTTGTTCAATGGATCAAAGAGATGTTGGGGATAATATAGAGCTCCGAGAAGAACTCTTATGAGTGGTTTACAGTTTGATGTTGTTAATCACATCTTGCGGTTGAAGAAGGGACTCGTACTTAGGATACCCTGCCAGATAGCTACTTTTATCATTTTTAAGCTGAATCTCAAGAATCTAAGTCGTAGTAGTCAACCTGTCCTTTTGTTGCTTATCAAAATTTTCTTTTTCAGAGTGGTGGCATGGGGAGGACCCCCCTAAGTAAAGGAAATCTGTAAATTTGTTAGTAACCTTGCTTCAGTTAACATGCTCAACATTACAATGTTTTAATTTTCACTCCCACCACAGGTCACCTCATTTTGCCTTTGCACGTTAGTTTATATAATTTTGGCATGTAGTAACGTACTTTGCACTTACTAGAGTGACACAGTTAGAGTCGGGTGGGATAAGATGGTGATTAAGTTAGTTTCTCTCCCAGATACTAGTTCCCTTTTTCTTTTGTGGGTGAAGGTTTTCTGTTGAAAAATTAACACACTTCATTACATTTTTTTTATTAACCTCACATGCATATTGAAATGGAAGTGTTTCTTCGGTGAAAAATTAACACCCTCCTACATTATTTGTAGGTGTGAGAATTGGTGATATTTGATTAAATCTGCATGCATATTGGGATGTTGACTGTTTCTAAATAGTTTTGAATTTTGATTTTTATATGAACGGTCCCCAACTTGTTTGTGAGTTAATTGTTGTCCATGCTGGATTGATATGAATTTTGAATTCTCAGGTCTGAGTGGCTACTGAGTCGTGCAACTACTAAGTTTTTACATTGTAATGAGTTTGTCACAAGTTCTCAATTTGACTTGTTTTAGATTGTCTTTCATAATTCTCCCTTTTTTAGGTGAGAATTATTTGTTTTATGTGTCGGATGCCTCTGTTGTGAACAGCAGTAAACTATAGGTGTTTGCTATCTTTGAAAATGTCGATGCTGTACTTAAACTACTTGTTTGTCAAGTACCTAAATTTCATACGTTTGTTCGCGATTTCTGGGTAGGGTGTGTGTACACTCTACCCTTCTCAGACCCCACTTTGTGGGATTCCACTAGGTATGTTGTTTTCTTGCGATTTCGGCTAATATAAGGCGAAACAGTCAGACCTTGCCCCAAAGTCCCTCCAGCTTTTGTTGCGAACTTGGCTGTGTTCTACCCAAAATTGAACCAGTTACTACCTTGGCTGTCTCTGGCTCTCGCCTAGCCTAGTCAATGCTTCTGGTTTTACTTGTCAACATTCCATCAAGAGTTGTATGGGCTTTTAATTGTTGTGGTGTGTGGTTTAAGATGTCCATTGATACAGTGCATCATTTGCTAATTATATTCATAACAGTAGACTTCTCGTTCAAAGGGTCATGACTCGGGTATTGGGTGAGTAAGCTTAACCTTTTCAATATTCAGTAGTGGATATATGTTTTGTCAACTTCACTGGGCATTGATCATTTTTCTGATGTTAATTACTTACATGCATTATTTGGCTTATACATAAGTCAAAGCATGTGCCAAATACTTGTTCCTACTACACCTTCATTTTGCAAGTTGAAAGGGAGCAGACCTCTTGGTGATTTTTTAAAAAAATCTGGTATATATCAATAGAAGTTAGTTTTGTGCATTGTTATTTGTACAACATGACAATGCTGGTATTTGTACTTGGAACCTCAACGGGACACACATTATTTTACCTTGGAAGCTTTTGCCTTAAATTCTCTTCTAAGTTCAGCTTGTCTGGAGCTGTTCTTTATGATCTGTAGTTTTTCAGCATGTGTAAGTTCCTCCTGTCGGGTAAATTCAGTAAGACTAGTATGCATCAAAACTGGAAGAAAGACCGATATATCAGTGTCGACTGCATTTGATCAGTGGAAAAGTTAATGAAGACATCTTGTTCTCCATAGGGATCAATTATAACTTCCTTACGCTTATATGAAACTTTTGATGTAATAGGATATTCGTAATTATAGTTTGATTTCATTTTTATTATATTGTTTTACTTGTTTTTAAACACACATGATAATACAACTAATGTTGAATAGCTCAAATTATTTTCTAATGTTTCATAACCCATCTCCTTAAATAGTACTATAATACTTTTATGTATTCATAACGTCAATATCCTGATCTTAATGTCGTTGGCTCTAACCGATACATGCATTATCATCTAGTTAAGAAACAAACAAAAAGAACATTTGAAAATCATACAATCAATGATTGGACAAGTTTATGCACGTCTCCTTTGCAAGTATATTTTATTTCAATTTTAAAAATTATACTTTCATACCATGTCAGTTTCGAGTCTAATGTTTGTTCATATGTTGCTCAGTCTTACAAAATCTTAAACTAAAGTCTAACATCTAATCATAAGATTCAGTTTGTTGAAAAGAGATTTTTAGACCGTGGTCTAAAAGGTCCATAAATTGTAAGACGAATGAAAAGAAAGTCATTTACTAAAACAGAGGTTCATAAATGGAACAACTAAGCAAAATTTTTTATCAATGATTACGGTAATCTTGCAACAAAATTGCATATAACAACTGATTCCATGTATCAGGTACTCCTGGTAAGCACCAGTGTATGCAATCAGCATAAGTCTTTGGCTCTGATCTTTGTTCTTTAGTCAAGAGTTTACCTCGCCGTTCACCAAAAACTGAAGTGTGACCATCTTTTCTGTACTCAGACAACTGAGTAATATTCAGCAAACGCACATTAACTTGCAGTTTTTCAATGACATCTTTCAAGATTGACATGATTTCAAGATTTGAACCAGTTCCCCAGTAGGGTCCTTGGATTGGTTGTGTCTCGTTAAAGCAGTTTCCGTCAATTCCACCTTTCCACTCCCAGTTCCTGCAAATGAAAGATTTTCTCATGTCTAATTAGAGCAAGCAAGTATGACTACAAGTTCACTACAAAACAAAAAATTGAGAGAAAATCTTAAAGAGTAATGAGTCTAGTCTCACCATAAATGTGTTGGGGACATGGTTGCAAAGAAGACCTTTTGCTTTTGAGGATTAATGTTTGATTCTATCCAATTTGCCCAAGTTTCTAATGCCAATTTATATGCTGTTGTTACGTTATATTCTCGAACATTTTCAGGAGAGCCATATCTGCAGAAACAGAACAAATGCTCTACAATATTAGTTCATTCTGCATTAATTATGTATGATTCAACTTATATACAACACATTATAAAGAATTTTCAGTGTCACTGAATAATCTTTCTCATACAAGAGAATTTCCTTTTCCTATATGTTTTTTTTTTTTTGGGGGGGGGTGAGTGAAAAGGGTACTTACGTTGCATTGATGAATGGTTTATGCATCCACCACACATAGCTTTCAAAAACCAAGATATCAACTCCTTCCCAAAGCTTGCGATGCTTTTCAACAGAGTCAAGCTTAACTAGTCGCTTCATTACAGTATGATTAGTTGCATGATCTGATATGGATTCAACCATGAAAGGAGCCCAGTAATACTCAATCCATGTGTTAAATTCCTACAACATAAAACACAAATGTTCGTAATTTAAGGTGAAAAATCATGTACATAAATATATACCGTTGTTTCTTTTCCATCATGTTTTTGGAAAACAGCCATTGTCCTAGAAGTTTCAACTTCTATAAGTGAAAATCGACTACTTATATATATATCCGGACATTTCACTTGTAGAAGTTGAAACTCCAGGACAATGACTTTTTTCCAACTGTAGGGGTTGAAAAGTGGTTATTTGTGAGTTTTACACTGATAATTTTGACCCTATATTTGAAAAATAGCCACTATCTTAGGAGTTTCAAATCCCACCGATAACACTCAATGGAAATGTTGCAGAAATAATTCTTAATAAGTAATTAGCACCTCAATTCTGAAAATCTTTCTGGGAGGAACTCTTTCAATGGAATGGTCACCATCTGCAATTACTGATTGAACAAGACAGACCATTGACTCAAACATGCCTCGCTGTATGGAGTCTCCAATAAACATGAGCCTTTTGTCTCTCAACATCTCCAGCATTTTCATAGCATTAAACCTGATCAGCAAACATTTACAAAACATTTCCCAACGGCCATTTTAAAACATAATTCATGATGTGTCACTACATGATAAAAACTTTCTTATTTCTTTTATGAGATGCCACATTGATATTATATAAAAATTTATACCCGAGGCAACCTACTTGTGTTTTCCAGTATAAAAAATAGTAGCAGCATTTTTCCGTCTTTTTTTCTTCTAATTTCGTCGACACATGAGCATAATTGAGTTGTTTTTTCATTACAAAAAATCAGTTTATTTTTATAATGTTGGTGTTGTAAACTGAAAATTGAATTACTATATGTAAAATTGCCCCAAGAAACAAGAAATAGTACCATAAAAAATATGTTCTTTACAGTTGATATCATAAAAGTTATCTTTGTATATATATATACCTTGGCAAATTACAACCATGAGGCTGCCATCTCCAATTCTGATAAAAAGAATCAGGCCTTCCATTTCTTTGACAAGTAACTTGTTTGACCAAATAAGGACAGGTCTCTTCTTCATAAAGTGGATATGTTACATTGTCCCAAACCCAATTTCCTTCAAATACATTGCAACTTTCTTCAATGATCTCATTTTCAGAAACATTTATTGGCACTCTAAGAAACTTATTTTGACTAGAAAAATTTGATTGCCATAGAAATTGGAATTGGTTATTTTTCAAGTTATCAAGTAAAAATCTCACAGTTCCAAGAAGAAAAAGAGAGATTAATGCAAGAGGAAAAAGGAAAAGGATCCTACGATCCTGTGGGGGTTGGGTTGTCATATTGGTGGGCTAGTGGGAGTAGAATCAAGATTAAGCATAGTGTAAAATAGGAGGAAATAAATGCCTTGTAATTTAAGCATAATTTGAAAGTATTACTATGCAACTACTGGTTGGTGATATAGTGAGTTAGGTACATCAAGAGCCTAAAAAGATTTAAATAGGGTGTCCATGTCATGCCACTTAAATTTTACTTATTAAGAGGTGAAGAAAACTTTCATGACTTTTTTATTTAGATATGTACTTTATATCATAAACTCAGAGATTTTTTAGAGAGTTATTTTTGTAGAAAATTTGAGTGCTACATCCTAAGTGTAAAAAATTATTTATACTATTAAGTCACGTAAATGATATCTATAGGTAAGTATTCTATATGTGTGTGATGCATAAATGTTTGTGTGTTCTATGATATGTAAAAGTGACATAATAGCATAAAAATTCCTTGCACGACAGCGATACAAGTTTGTAATTCAAATTTCAATACATAAAGACCCCCTCAAATTATTTACACTCTCGAGATGAAAAAAGGATAAATTAATTTTTAGCTTTTCAGCATTTATTTCATATAATTTTTTTTAACTTTCTTTATTCTTTTCGTTTTCTTTCTAATCATTTATTTTGTTCTTACTTGCTCATATTCCCATCAAAAAAAATTCCTAATGTATCTTCAGTTTTTCATAGTAGCCTTATTAGACTGTACATCGTTTTTGGTATATCCAGATAATAGGTAGGAGCATAAACTAAAACATTTTGGGGCTATAAAAATAGTTATTAAATCATTAACATCGCATAAAAATATTTCTCCTAGAGTAGCTATTAATATGAATAAGACAGACTCTGTTATAGTCATTTCTATACATTCAATGTACTCTACGGATAGAGGAATACATAAAGTTGAACAAAGTAAAATAAAAAAATTGAAAGATTTTGTTGAAATTGCTCATTTGGAAATTTCCCGAAAAGCTAATCATAGGTTCTTCTCTCCATCAGAGCAATAGAGCCGCTATGGTTATTACTAAACTTGTTGAAGAAATGAACTATAACCAAGATATATCTTTTTGATCAGAGGTATCAATCATCAGAAGAATTAGGCCAAAAATTAGGATACATTCTGGAAAATAGAACTTTCATCGAAGAGAAACAAACGAAAGACTTTCATAAAATTTCTTGTAGAATCAAGAATGAAGTTTGTACATCCAGATCATGAATTACTTTCAGCTGAAAGCTAGCGATATAGTAGCTTTTTTCAGCCAACACAAAAGAATACATATGATAAACCCAATGCCATATTTTCTTTTTTCCTCCCTAATTTCCAACACCCATCATGAACGCTCCTCCCTGGCTGAAGCGAGGAATTTATTTGAAGGGAAAACCAGCTAGTTGTCGTTCAAGAGGAAATCCAGAGTGGATCTGAATTCAATGGAACAGTAACTCAGACGACTGAATTGGGGAAAGTAATCCTAGGTTCAGATATGGAAGTCCAGGAAGCAGCTAGAACAGCACAAGGATTGTGTGTTTCCTGGTGATATCTGTTTAGCTGTTTAGCATGCATTCACTCAGTCATCCTCATCCCAATCACAAGGAGAGGTTCACTATGCCGGGGGTACTTTTTCTCCCCACAAGGGAAAAATGAAATGCATAGGGGAGTGCATTATCGAAGGATTGATATTAGAGGGAAAAAAATTCAATATTTCTTATCTAAGACCTCCTACCTTTGGATGAGTTTTGAATCAATAATTTCTCAAAAGTCATTGCGAATACATTTAATACCTATACCTTATTTTCAGTGCACACAACTTGAGCACGATGATGTTATGAGGCCAATTAGTAGCTTCTAAATATACATCCAGCACCGGGTAAGATGTGCAGTCTATGAACCGCGACAGGTGGGTAGACATGCAACTAACACTCAGGAAGCAGGGTAAGACATGAGGATTGATATTCCATGTCCCCTGAGCAGTTTATCAGCATGCAGCAACATCATGTTTTACTTTCATTTATATTAATTATATCAGATTCAGTTGCGTTACTTGTATATCATGTTTAACATGTATTACTATATTATTGTATATGCATACACTACTAGTAACTATGGGTGTTCACGGTTTGGGTAAAAATCGATCCAAACCGAAAAACCAAACCAAACCGATCAAATAAACCGATTTTTTATTTGGTTTGGTTTTACATTTTTAAAAACCGATAATATTTGGTTTGGTTTTGATTTTGGTTTCCGATAAATTATATACATATTTTTTTATAATTATATATACATAATCTATCATTTTTTATGAACATTTTTTTATGCAAAAAATACAGCACACTAATTTAAACTAGTAAGGTATGATACATCTTTTATTTGTACAACCATACATTAGCTTATGGATTATTTAGTAAGTTTGTGTTGTTTAGAACATTAGATTAGCTAACAATATAAACACGAAGTTAAAAATAATTAAAGTTCTGATATAAAAATTATAAGATTCAAAATGGCACGAAGACAATTTATTTATTTTTTGAATGAATTATTGTCTTTTCTTCTCTTTTGAATGAATAATTTCTTTTATTTTTGTGTATGGTTAATAACCGAATAACCAAACCAAACCAAATTAAAACCGATAACAACCAAATCGATGAATGTATATTTTAATTGGGTTGGTTTAGTTTTAATAATTTTAAAATCGATTAAATGAATTTAATTTTGATTTTGATCAATAACTGACCCAAATCGACCTGTGAACACCCCTCCCAGTAACTAGTGACTCCAGCCAGTTACCAGTCCTATCCGGTTGAGGTAAGCTGACAGTAAGACTGTAGATGTGACTTCATCTGTTATATTTATATTCAGTCTATTTCTTTTCTTTTATCGAGCTGGTCTTGAATCAATTGTACCCAGATTCTAGTGCTCCGTGACTTAAATTTTAGTTTGGGTTGACTTTCTTTAATATGTATTATGTTTCCACACTTTTCTTCTATTGAAACAACTTTAGTAGTATATTTTCCTTCATTCTACGTTTTGCACATGTTGTAGCTTGGAGGGTTCGCCCAATGGGTAGTGGGTTGTTGGGTTCCCTGTCACGATCTAAAACCGATTGGGATCATGTTAAGTGTAGTGATACTCTTAATGATGTGAAGTCTATTGGAAAAATCATGAGTATTTGGCCAAAAACAGATAATATCACATCATATTAAGAGTATATTTGGATTGGACTGCTAGCAAAGTTGACTTTTCTTATTTTAATGTTGACAGCTATAGCACAGTTGGTTGTTCTTATTTTAACTTGCATTGATCATTACTATAAAGCACATTAATGTAATAAAGAACTCTTTTCATCAGAGATGTCATTATCTCATTTTTAATCTTCAAAGGTTAGAGAAATACAGCAAGAAGAGTTGACTCTTTGTTATTACAATAGTAAGTAAACATTACCCTTGATATAACTTGCACTTAAAAGAGGGACATGGAAGGCACTAATGCAGAATGCACATGAACCAAAGTCTATGTATATGTATAGAAAATGGTAACAACCAAACTAGAGTTATATAAAAAATAATTTAAGCATCCAAAGGTGTGGCCTAATAGTCAACGAAGTAGGTTGAAAATTATGTTGTTTCAGGTTCAAATTTCAGTAGAGACAAAAAATAAAAATATTGGGTAATTTCTTTCCATCTATCACAGTCTCGTTGGACAGAGTTGTCAAATACATGTTGCTTGTGAAAGATAACAAGCTCGGACACAATGATTATAAAGAAAAAATAAAAAAAATTAGCACGTTATTGAAGGCCTAATTCTTAATTTCTTTCTGCAAAATCATGAATTTTGGTGAATAATTTAGCTATGTAATAAATACACAATCATAAGAAACTTGATCAGTAGAGCAGCAAAAATGAAGAAACTTACCTTACTAATTTTGAACATAATTATGTTTGCAATAGGCAACTGTGGTGGCCCTTTGATCTCTCGTCTCTATTTCATCCATGGTGGTCAAAGAATTTGGCTCTCCAGTTGGTTACAAACTATTGCCTGTCCCTTAATCCTCATCCCTTTATCCATCGCCTATTTTCACCGCCGGAAAATCGAATCCCCTGCGACCACCAAAATCCTCTCCATAACTCGTCGAGAATTCATCGGATCTACAGGCGTCGGAATCATCGCCGGTCTCGACGCTTACTTAATCTCATGGGGACCCGCAAAATTACCCGTTTCAACTTCATCTCTTATCAACGCGACTCAGCTCGCGTTCACGGCACTCTTCGCTGTACTTCTAGTAAAGCAAAAATTGACAGTGTATTCGAAGTTGTCTGTTTTTCTGTTAATCGCCGGAGCTGCAACTTTAGCACTCCGGAGGAACGGCGATCGGCCGGCCGGTGTATCTGCTAAGGAGTATGTGTTGGGGTTTGTGATGACAGTTATGGGTGCGGTTTGTTTTGGGCTAATGGTATCGCTTATTGAGTTGATTTATACGAAGGCAAAGAAAGCTATTAGTTATACTATGGTGTTGGAGATTCAAATGATTATTGGTGTTTCTGCTACTGTTTTTTGCACCATTGGAATGATTATTAACAAGGATTTTCAGGTACTCCTTTCCTTTTTCTTCTTTAATATTGTCATACTTCACACTCATTTCATAAACTTTTACCTTATATTATACAAAAGTTAAAAATTTTCGTTCCATTTTCAATTTTGTAAACTGCAAATTCGGTTATATCGAAAAGTTTGAAGCCAAAATCTGCTTCTATATATTCTGTTTAGAGTTTCAGTTAGAATATGAAGTATTTTTTTAGTTTAGTTAAAGCTTCAGGTTTTGTAGAATATGTGAAAAGCTAATTGTATAAATTTTGAGGACTTAACAAGTGATAAATATATTGTTTTACATTTCAGTTTTTTTCCGTTTTAGTTCTAATTTTTATTTCACCAAATAAAAAATAATTTTTACTTGTCGAATGTTACATTCCGAAAAACATACATTTTCTCTTTCATTTTTTTAAAAAAAAAGTTATTTTGGAAAGTATACTTTAGAAAAAGACCTTTTCATTACACAAAATTTATTTCTCTAGATACTTCATAATATTTAAAATATATTTTGAGGATAAAATTTATACATAAAAGGTTAAGCTCTTTAAACAAATGGGTTATCCATTTTTTAATCAAACTTGAATTATATTTATTACAACATCAATTTTATTACTGTGTGTAAAGCAAAAAACAATTGAATTAGTTTAGTTTATATTATCGTAATTTAACGAATGTTTAGATTTTAAAAAAGATAATCAAAATTAGTTATCCAAGAATGAATCACTTTTTTTTATTGATATTGAAATATCTTTTCCTTTATATCAATTTGATTTAAGAGAATGAGTCACTTTTTTTAAGCCCAACAAAAAATCAAAAAATTGAATCGAATAGAGCAAAATCGAACTAAGCTGAATTAATTTTGATTTGATTTCGATTTAAATTTTTTAATAAGCCAAAACTTTCTTAAATCGAATCGGACCGACCGAATGCGCACCCTAGTTGAGTTGAGTGTTGCGTCGCTTAGTCATTTATATTAATAGTGTAGTGTTATTCTATGATTTTTGTTTTTTGTTTCCTATTGCTTCATGGGAAAAGGGCATATGATATATCTACTCAACTTTGTCATTTAGATCTAATATATCTTTATTATAAAAGTAACTTACATATATTCATACTGTTATACAAATGATTCACATATATTCTTATCGTTACATTAGTGGCTCACATATATCTTTACCATTATAAAAGTGGCTCACATATATTCTTTTCATCTAAGAAAGTGACAAAATTAATTTTCAATTTTTTTTTGATTTTTAATTTTAAAAAAAATCCACGTAGGGTTTCATATGATCGTTCTAGCAAAGTTCAGGGGTATATTTAATCTTTTCCACACATGAATTATTTTTTGACTTCTTTAATTATCATTATTTGAGTTTCTTAATTTTATTTCACTTTTTTCTTTTATTCTTTAGTGTAAAAATATTAGAAATAAAATGAAAGAAGTGTGAATGAAAAAAATAAAAATAAAATTAGAACTTATTTTTTTGCGGCTATATTGTAATTTATTTTTTTATTTATAAAAAAAAAATCGATACATCTACGATAAATCATACAAGAAAATTAGTAAAATTATAAATTTGACCATAAAAAATAAAAAATTAAAATTATTCGTTGAATTAAAGAAGTCAAAAAAAAAGTGTGAAAGGAATCAAATATACCGCTATATGGATTATTATTTTAATAAAAAATTAATTTAAAATTAAATTTTTTCACATCCATTATAGGAAAAAGGTATATGTGACTCATTTGTATAACAATAGGGATATATATGAACCACTTTTATAATAAGGGATATATCAACTATAAATGACAAAGTTGAAAAATATATCAGACCCCTTTTCCCTTCTTTAATTTTTGTTACTACAATTTAATGTCTTTATATTTTGATTATCCCATTATATTGTGGTAGTGGTTATATTTTGATTATAGTTTTTTTGTTTTTATTATTAAGTAGTAAGTTTTGTCCTGTTATTTTTAGTATTGCCTCAACTTCCTTACTTTCATTATTTTTTTATCTGCTTTGTAATATTTTTACTTGAATTGAGTGTCTATTCTAAATACATCTCTATCTTGTATGAGTAAAATTTGCGTACACACTAGCGTTTTCATATTTTACTTGTAAAATTATATTGGGTATATTATTATGTTGAAATTATACTTGAACATGCATTTTAATTTAATCTTTTTTGAAATTTTGTGAGTACAAGTGAAATTCCTCACATTTCATTTTTGGGAAATTGCAATTATCAAAAATTATTTTTAAAAATTTAATCAAATTACATGATGAAACAGATATTTAAAGAAAAAATTCGAAATATACATATAAATATTTTGGAAATATTAACATTTGATTTGACAGGCAATTCCAAGGGAGGCAAGTCAATATGAGATTGGAGAAGCTAAGTATTATTTGGTACTAATATGGTGTGCCATTATTTGGCAATTAGCATTGTTGGGATTAGTTGGAGTGATTTTCTATTCTTCATCTTTGCTCTCTGGAATTATAGGAGCTTTCTTACTTCCTGTTACTGAAATTTTAGCTATAGTTTTATTTCATGAAAAATTTCAAGTTGAAAAAGGAGTTGCTATTTTCCTAGCTCTTTGTGGATTTGTTTCCTATTTCTATGGGGAAATTGAGCAAAGCAAGAAGGAGAAACGGGATAATTTCATGGATGATCACTTAAATTTTACTGTATTGTATCAAAATGAATAAAGTACTTTTGTAATAAAGAGTTATTTAACTTTATGTAAATATTACAAAAGAGTCATTGGACTTTCGTATTTTGTAACCAGAAGGTCATTAACTCTACCTATTTATTAATTACGAAAAATGGTCAAAATTATCCTTGAACTATTTGAAATAGTTCAAATATACCATTTTAATTATTTTTGGGATCAAATATACCCTCGATGTTATAAAAAACGACCACAAATACCCTTCCACTTAACGATTGACCGTTAAAGCTGACGTGACAGTGCCACATAGAAAAAAATATCTACATGGACGGCCACGTCAGCCTCTCCCCCTCTTCCTCTTTAGTTCAAGTGTATTTTTGACCCCTTTTTTATAATTTTAATTTTTTTCTAAATTTCCTACACCACCACATATCACCTCCCTCCACAACCCACCTACTTTTTTTTAATTATTAATTATTATTTTTTAAAAAATTTCTACAACACCACATACCCCCAACACTCCCCTCCCCCACCCCCACTTGCTCGGTTTTTTTAAAATTTTTTTTTTTTTAAATTTTCTATACCACCACAAACCTAGCCCCCACCCCAAAAAAAAAATCTTAAAAAAAGTTTTAAAAGTTATTTTGGGGGATTTTTACACCACCCACCCCCATAACCCCCCCTCCCACATCCACAGCCCACCATCCCCTCCAAATTTTTAAATTTTTAATCACTCAAACTTTTAATTTTTATAATTTAATATAAAAGGTAAATTAAATATGAAGTAGATTGAGTTTTTACTTTATTTTTTACCTCACGACCCCTTCCTCCACGACCGATACCTCCCACCCCTTCAAGAAAAATGTTGAAAAGTTTTTATTTTTGATTCTCTATACTCACTTCCTGAAAAAAATGTAAAACTTTAAAAAACAGTTTTTTGGGGAGCGTTGAGGGAGGGAAAGGGGGGGTGAGTGTGTGGTGTTGTAGATTTTTTTAAAAAATAATAATTAATAATTAAACAAAATGGGTGGGGTTGTGGAGGGAGGGGGTATGTGGTGGTGTAGGAAATTTAGAAAAAAATTTAAAAATATAACAAAGGGGTCAAAAATACCCCTAAACTAACGAGGAAGAGGGAGAGAGACTGACGCGGTCGTCCATATGGATTTTTTTTTCATGTGGCACTGCCACGTCAGCTTTAACGGCTAACCGTTAGTGTAAGGATATTTGTGGCCTCTTTTGGTAATGACAAGGGTATATTTGATCCCAAAAATATTTGAAGAATATATTTGAGCTATTTTGAATAATTCGAAGATAATTTTGATCTTTTCCCCTATTAATTATTAAAAAAATCACTAGGAGAAAAAAGAAAGAAAAGAGATACGATGATAGTGGACCATATTATTTATATGATATTTAGGCAAAATTTTGGAATTCTTTTGTTAAAAAAAAAATTACTTAGTGAATTTATGTGATAATTAAGAATCACTAGTGACTTTTTTTTTGTTATAAAAAATAATTTAATTACTTTGATACGATAAAACAAAAACATAAAAGAACATCAATGCAATTAACCATAGGAAACGAAAAGAAAACGAGAGTAAAATATTTCAATAACTAAAATGGATTAGACAACACATATTTGTGTAGCAAATAAGATTGGAAAGTCCAAAGATTCGAAGAACTCTGGGATATGAAACAATACTTTTATGTTGTTTGTGCCCCTTTGGACGATCAAGGAATTTATAATTTGATATTTATATTTTAATATTATATTTTGATATATATATATATTATTATTATTATTATTATTATTATTATTATTGGAGCAGGTATTCGCCATTTACTCAGATTCTAAAAGCTTGTTTTTAATGAGGAAATTTCAAAAATAGTTAAGAGTGGAAATATAATCAGACTACTTAGTTATAGTTTGCTTAATTACGATTCATAGTTACATGTTATAAAAAGGAAAGAGGTGAGGGAGGAGAGAGGCAGGCGAGATCTGGGAGAGAGAGATGAGAGATATACAATTGATTTGTATATTTTGTCAATAAATATATCACGAATACAATTGATATAATTAATTTGTACAAAACTTAGCTACTAAAAGGAGAAGAGACGCGAGCGAGATTGGGAGAGTGAGCAGAGAGGCGAGCGAGGTCTGAGAGAGAGAAGAGAGAGAGAGACACAATTGATTTGTATATCTGACCGATATTTGTATCATGAATCCAATTGATTTGTATCAATCAAAGACAATTGTATTCAATTCAATGATGCAAATCAATTATATCAGGTATATTAACGAGTGCAATTTGTATCCAAATATAATTTGTATGGATAAATATAATTGTTTCAACAAATACATTTGCATCGTTGTTATAATTCATAACAAGTTGTATTTGTATTCGTGTGCATTTATATTCATTTATTGCCTTGTGTATTATATTTATGTGTTATCATGTGTATTTATATTATTATTTGTATTTATATCATTGACTATTATCATTTGTATTTGTATTACAGAAAGGTAGAGAGAAAAAGGTGAGAAAGAGGATAGAGAGGAGCGCGAGAGGACAGAAAGAGAAAGGAGACATGCGAAGGAGAGAGAGGAGAGAGGGCATTAGCATAACTATACTTATAAAGTAATAATTGCGAATGGTAATTATCCCAAACTATAATAGTGTATAGTAAATACATAGCATAGGCTTGCCTTACTACGTATTTTTTGTTGGATTTAAGAGAAGTGTCGGTTGAAAAATAAATTGGAAAATATGGGTAACAAAATGAAAAGTTATTTCTATTTTATTGGTACAAAAAAAAAAAATTTGTCCTTATATTATGAAACACTTATGCAATCAAATAATACACTTGTAGTTACCATGTAATTACATTGTGATAAATATATAAATCATTATAATAATTAAATTATGTAATTATTAGACAAATATTTACTATCTAATAATTACACCAATTTCAATTAGCATAACAGTTTCTAAACAGACCCTAAACAAAACTATAATTTAAAAGTGGCAAAATCCAAAGGCTTTCTCAGTCTAGGAAATGATGAGCACCGCCGGGACTGGAGGTGTTCGAATGAGCAGCTATCTCCGGCTTCCGTACACGGCGGGGACGCTTCTCCTCCCCTCCAAAGGACACTTCTTCCGCCGCTGCCTCTTCACCTCCTGCTCTGCTTCCTCTACCAAGAAGGAGAAAGTTATTGTTATTTCAGGACCTACCGGTGCCGGCAAAAGCAAGCTAGCATTAGAGCTCGCTAAGAGACTCAATGGTGAAATCATCAGCGCTGACTCTGTTCAGGTTCTTAGTTATCTAAGCTTTACTGATTCCGGGCTACAGTGATATAACAACCTAACAAACAACGATCACGTGCCACTCAAATACGAATTAACTAAACTAACTAAATGCTATATTCCAACTGAATTTTGGATTCCCCCTTGAGGCCATCCTTGTCCTCAAGGATGAAAAGAAGGAAATTGTTGAATGAATGGCTGGTAATCCTCCCATGTGCTGTCTTCTTCAGCAGTGTTAAACCATTTGATCAACAATTGAGTGAGTGGTTTGCCATGTGGCTTGATTAATCGCCTGTCAAGGATAGCCTATGGAGTCAGCAACACATGCCCATCATCTGAATGAACCAAGGGCAGAACAACAGAAGCAGTGTGGGATCCCAACTTTCTCTTGAGCTGAGAGATGTGGAAAGTAGGATGGATCTTAGCATCTGGAAGCAAGGCCAAAGTGTAAGCAACAGGGTCCACCCTTGCTATGACTTGAAAAGGTCCAAAGAACTTTGCTGCCAATTTTTGGAAGTTATGAGCCTTCAAGGACACTTGTCTATAGGGCTGCAACTTCACATACACCCAATCACCCACTGCATACTCCCCTTCAGTCCTTTTATCAGCCTGTGTTTTCATCCTATTCTGAGCTCTTGCTAGGTGAGACTTGAGACTCCTTAGTGTAGCCTCCCTGGCTTGCAGACTTCCATCTACTAAATCCAGCTGAGTCAAATGCCATGTGAGGGAGAAGGAGGGGGTGGTTTCTGTCCATACACCACTTCATAGGGGGTTAGGTTGATAGAGGTGTGGAAAGTGGTGTTGTACCACCATTCAGCCAGTTAGAGCCATTGTGGCCACTCCTTAGGTTTATCAAAAGTCATACACCTCAAATAACCTTCCAAACACCTGTTGACTACCTCAGTTTTCCCATCAGTGTGTGGATGGTAAGCAGTTGGAGTTAGGAGAGACAACTTCTGCAACTTAAACAACTCCTTCCAAAATCTGCTAGTGAACACAGCATCTCTGTCAGACACAATTGTCTTGGGCATGCCATGGAGTTTGAACACTCCATCCATAAACAACTGAGCCACCTCCAAAGCAGTGTAGGGTTGCTTTAGTGCCATGAAATGAGCAGCTTTACTTAGTCTATCTACCACCACAAAAATAGCTTCCTTGCCTGCAGCCTTAGGGAGACCCTTAATGAAGTCCATGGAAATATCTTGCCACACCTTATCAGGAATAGGCAAAGGCTGTAACAGGATAGGGTATGCAACATTCTCACCCTTGCATTGTTGACACACCTCACAATGTCTAACAAATGAATAAACATCAGGCTTCATTCCTTTCCGGTAGAAGTCTTGTTTTAATCTTTGTAAAGTTGCCCTCATGTCTGAATGACCGCCCCTAGAGCTGGTGTGATAGAAATCCATCAAATCTTTCTTCAGAGCAGGGACAGAGCCTACCATTATCTTTATCTTCCTAATTAATATCCCAGCATGATACCTAAAATAGGGCTTGTGACCTCCTGCCTCCTGAATCTGCTGGATCAACTTCTGTAAGGAGGGATCCTGTGACCAAGAGGCCTTGACTGCCTCTAATAGTTGAGATTGTACCCCAGAGATACTGTGAAGCTGAACCATACCATCCTTCCTTGAAAGTGCATCAGCCACCACATTACCCTTGCCCTTCTTATAGTCAATAGAATAGTCATAACCAAGCAGCTTAATCAACCATTTCTGCTGACTTGGTGTAGTGATTCTCTGCTCCAACAAGTACTTTAGGCTATGGTGATCAGTTTTAATCACAAATGGTCTTCCTAATAAGTATGGCTTCCATTTCTGTACTGCAGAGACCAGTGCAAGTAGCTCCCTTTCATATAGTGATAAAGGCTTGGTTCTTTGCAAACAGACCTTGTCTGAAAAAAGCAATTGGTCTATTGTATTGAAGCAGCACAGCTCCAATCCCTCCTCCTAAGGCATCAGTTTCCACCACAAAGCTTTTGGAGAAGTCTGGAAGGGCCAGCACAGGTGCTGAGGTGCTGACAACTTTCAGTTTTTCAAAGGCTGTAGAGGCTGCAGGATTCTAGTGAGAAGTGCCCTTCTTTAAGAGATCATAAAGAGGTCTAGCAATGATTCCAAAACTCTGTATGAATCTTCTGTAGTAACCATCTAAGCCAAGGAATCTCCTCAAACCCTTGAGGCCAGTTGGTTGAGGCCAGTTCAACACTGACTCTACTTTCTGAGTATCCATGGCCACTCCTGTTTCAGAAATAATGTGACCTAGGCAGTCAATCTGCTGAGTTCCAAAGGCACATTTACTTTTCTTCACAAACAACACATGGGATCTAAGTATCTTGAAAGTTTCCTCAAATGAGACATGTGAGCAGTCCAGCTTTGGCTGTAAACGAGGATGTCATTAAAGAACACAAGTATGAATTTTCTGAGATGTGGCTGAAAAATCTGATTCATGAGACTCTGAAATGTGGAAGGGGCATTGGTCAAGCCAAAAGGCATAACCATGAACTCATAATGGCCATGATGTGTTCTAAATGCAGTTTTTGGGATGTCAGATTCAAACATTCTGATCTGATGATAGCCAGATCTTAAGTCCAACTTAGAAAAATACTTGGCACCATGAAGTTCATCCACTAGTTCCTCAATCCCAGGAATAGGAAATTTATCCTTCACAGTGTGACTATTCAACTCCCTATAATCCACACACATCCTCCAAGTACCATCCTTTTTTTCACCATGAAAATAGGTGAGGAATAAGGGCTGGTACTGTGTCTTATCGCACCAGATTGTAGCATGTCCTCCACCATCTTCTCAATCTCATTCTTTTGCACTGTGGGATATCTATATGGTCTAATGTTTATAGGAGATGTCCCCTCATGTAAAATGATCTTGTGATCATGAAGCCTAGAAGGTGTTAAGAGCCTAGAAGGTGGTAATCCTTTGGGAACCTCAAACAGATCACCATATTCTTCTAAGATGCACCCCAGATCCTTAGCCTCCTCTGCATCATTGTTTGGAATTGTTTCTATTGATTATAGATTGCCAGTTTCCTCAAGTTGTTCTTCTTTATAAACCCCAACTGAAATCATGCAAAGCTCTGTTGGCTTTGCTAGCAATTTTTCCATGTTGTCCTGGTGTATCATCGTTACTGCAGCAGGTTGTATTCCTCTTAAGGAAATTTTGTGCCCCATAATAGTGAACTCCATTTTAAGTCTCCTGAAACTCCACATAATATCCCCCAATGTTATTAGCCACTGAATTCCCAAAACCATGTTGCATCCTCTAATAGGCAATACTAACATGTCAGAGTCAAATGAGACCCCTTGCATTTTCCAAACTAGTTTTTTGCACACATAGTGACTCTGAATTTTCTTACCACCGGCAACAGACACAGCAAAAGGTGAAATAGCTGTCATCACACAGCCTAGCTTCTTTGCTATATTCAAGTCAAGGAAGTTGTGTGTGCTGCCAGTGTCAATCAATACATGGACTGCCTTACCCTTCACAGACACAGTGACTCTCATGGTTCTAAAATCATGTGATCCATTCATAGCTTGTACATATACATGAGGCAGAATAGCCCCTTCATTATCAGTCTCTAGGCCCTGACCAATCATGGCTAAAAATTCAGCAGGGTCTACCATCATATCTTCTTCTACTTCTATGGGTTCACCTTCCCCTTCCTCTACTTCCATGTAGAATAATTGCCTTTTCTTCTTGCAAACATGACCATAACTGTATTTTTCATCACAGTTAAAACATAGACCCTTACTCCTATCCTCCATTTCAGCCGGTGATAATAACTAGGCATGTTTAAGTTGAGTTTTTGGATTGCTGGGCAAGGTGGGGTTTTGAAATTTGGAAATGGTTGAGGTAGGTTTATTTGGTTGGTTGGTTTCATAGGAAAAAGAAGGATTTGTAGAGGTGAATCTGGGCATATTTCTGGGAGTGGGAAGTATAGATGGCCCAAAAAACACTTGCTTCTGCACAACTAACGTTTGCTCCTGAATTCTGGCCAAGTTAACTTCCTTAGCTAGTGTCCTTGGTGCAAGCATTTTAACAGATAAGCCAATTTCTGGTTTCAACCCTCTAACAAAGCAACTCACAACATAACTCACAACATAATCCTCTAATAGTTCAACCCTAGTTAGCAATTCATCAAAAAGATCGACATAGTCTTGAACAGAGTTTATCTGCCTCAAGTATTTAAAGTCGCCCATTGGATCATCAAACAGCTCAGCCCCAAACCTAACCTAGCATAGAGGCTTCCTACGTACTCAGTCTAGCATGGCCATTCTCTTGAAATCCTGTGCTTCATGTAAGACTGGTGCCATTGGAGTGCCTTGCCCTCCAAGTTGCAAGATGCCAGCTTAACCTTTGAATCCTTCGGAGTTTCGTCTACATCGAAAAATTGTTCGCACCTGTAAAGCCATTCCTTCAGTCCTTGGCCATCAAAGTTAGGAAAATCCATCTGGTAATTGTGAGTTGGCAATTGATAATTTTCAGGTCTGTTTCCCCCCGTATGAATTCCCTCAGGTACCTCGTTTCCCCCCACATCTGGTCTGACACCATTGGTGTTCATAGACGTTGATAACAACCTTCGAAATTCTTTCATGGCTTGAGCCATACTAGCATTCATAGATTGTCGAATCTCAGCAATAGAGGTGGTTACTCCTTCCATGGAGTTTTTGAGATTGTCGACCTCTTTGCACAACTCCTGCATTCTTGTGTCTTGATTCCCCATTGCCACAGATCAGAGAACCCCTTGCTCTAATACCAATGATGTGTACCAATAATTTGAGAAAGAAATTGAGCTAAGCCTAAAGAACAAGTTAGCTGAATTGTTCTTGAACAGCTGTGCCCTAGAGAGAAACTGAGAAAGAGAAGAGAGAAGCTTTACTGATTCCTTCTAATTCAATGCCTTTACAAGGGAGTTAATCTCCTAGAACTGTAAAACAGAATCAGAATCCCATAGTTAATTATAACTAACTGGGCTACAGTGATATAACAACCTAACAAACTATCACGTGCCACTCACATACGAATTAACTAAACTAACTAACTGCTATATTCCAACTGAATTTTGGAAATATTAATTGGCACATATCTGATTGAAAGTAAACAAAGGAATACAATTGAAGTACTAAAACTTGAACTTAAATGAAATAGCAAGAATTATCACAAACTTGTCTATGTTGTTTAACTGAATGCAGTCGCGGAGCTAGGTAGGGCCGAGGGGTACATCCGAAAATTACACTTTTTATACATGGTTGAAATTATTTTTATGTGTATATATATATAGTAGATGTTGAATCCCTAGGGCGTATTCTTGAGTTTTTTTTTTTCGAATTTTGAACCACTTAGTGAAAATCTTGGCTGCACCACCGACGGAATGGTGTTTGTTAAAATTCAGTTCATTTATGATTGAGGCATGTGTGGTAGCACAGTTGATTTGTTCTCTGGCTTTACAGGTGTATCGAGGGCTTGATGTCGGTTCAGCGAAGCCTTCCCTTGCTGAACGAAAGGTATTGCTTTAGCACATTTGAAATTATGTTTTTTCTAATATTAGCATGTTTACTGCCTGATTTCTTTAGGCATTCTTTTAACATGATGTTTTGCCTTCTTTTGGGTTCCATACTTTTGGTTCTTTTGGTTTCATGGTCGATGTACTGAGTGACTAACTTCTGGAGCTTCATTGCTATTTGGTTTTCTGTCTGAGGAATGGTTACTTTTTGACTTTTGATAGAATCATGTGTCATCTGTATGTTTTGCAGGAAGTAGTACATCATCTGGTTGACATAGTGCATCCATCCGAAGGTATTTTGTTTAAATTAGATGGTATGAAGTAATGAAACAATATTTTGCATGAATTTCAATAGCTGTGCAGCTCATTCCTTCACTCAATGAAGCATGATCTGTGCCTTCTACATTGTCATAAATTGTAATTTGGTGCATATTTTTGTTAGCTTTGCATAGTGATAGTCATGACCAATAAAAGCCCTCTGCTTTCCATATTTGTGGAACATCCAGAACTTAAAATCAATGAAGGGAACACATCAAAATTCCTCAATTTGTTGAAACCCTCAAGTTGACCATTATATCTATCATTTCACCTTTGTTTGTTTATGCTCAAGGCATTTGCAATGTTTATACAAATCGTTGAGATAAGTGAATCACTGGTATTTATAACTTTAGACTAACACAACAATCCAAACTCGCACTGTGATCAAGAGTTCTTTTTCTAGGGAACCTGTGCCAGTTGAGCGGGGTGGGGCTGTAATTTGAAGTGAAATTTCCATTGTCTGATTTGCTCATATCTGGTTAACTGTATGCTCTACGTGATGCACCCTTAAATTTGTTGTCCTTTAATGCTAATGCAGAATTTTTCTCCTTTTCTTTTGGATATGTAATCAGATTATTCTGTTGGACAATTTTTTGAGGAAGCTAGGCAAACTACCAGAGATATCCTTGATAGGGGCCGTGTTCCAATAGTCGCGGGTGGTACTGGATTATATTTGCGATGGTATGTGTATAATAATACAGTTCACACTTGAAAGCTTCTGGTTAGATTGAGGACACATTTCAAACTAAAGCTAAACTTTTTGGTTGCAACTTGTTTAATGAAGGAGATTCATTCTGTAAAACTACTGACTATGAGAGAGCAACAATGAGGTTATGTGAGTAAGTTTTGTTGAGAGATGTCTATTTACAAGTTTTATTATACTTAGAAATGAATCTTACATATATCTTGTAACTGATAATAGAATTGGATCTTGGGTGTACAAGAATTCCGTTTTCACGCAGTCTTCACAACTGAGTCACTTAACGTAAAGGGGAATGAATGATCTTCCAACTCATATAATAACTTCTGTCCAACGTTTAAGGTTTATTTATGGGAAGCCAGATGTTCCAAAAGCCTCACGAGAGATTGCTGCAGAAGTCTACTCAGAGCTTGCAAGTTTACAGAATGATGAAGACTGGGATGCTGCTGTTCAGTTATTGGTTAAAGCTGGCGATACTGGTGCCCAGTCTTTACCGGCAAATGATTGGTATCGCTTGCGTCGCAGGCTTGAAATTGTTAAGGTAAAATTGTGTAACTTTCACATGTGATCGCTCTGATTTCAACTCCTTCTTTGTAAACTAGATCACTTGTTTATGTGTTGGTTGAAATTAGAGATTTCTGTGTTATGGTTTGTCACTTACCGATGTGGTTTCAGGGAGAATATGTGTTTTTTTGTCAACTATTGATGTGCTTGTGGAGAGAATTTCTATTGGTTTTATAAGAGCTCCTTTTGGGTATGAAATAGTTGAGACTGGATTGAGATGTGCACAACTGTCAGTCCAGATTGTCGCAGCCTGTTCAGTTTATATTTAGATGAAAAAACTAAATATACTTTTGGCTTGCAGTCTACTGGGTCACCTCCATCAGCTTTTGAAGTACCATATAATTCTTTCAGAGATCAGCTCGATTCAGGTGAAGCAGATGCTGCTGATGTCAAGACTTCTGCTGACAAATTGCGGCAGAATGAAATAAAGGATTTGGAGTATGATTTTCTTTGTTATTTCCTTTCCGCCAATAGGCTGGATCTCTATAGATCAATTGATTTTCGGTGTGAAGATATGCTCTTAGGTAAAGGATTAATGAAATTTTTATGATGAATTTGCTTTGTTTTACATTCTTTCAAGGTTTTAGAATTCTTAATCACAGTATTACTTCTTGAATTAATCTACCTGTAAAATTTATCATCTCAAATTATGCATCGTGATGTTCTGCTTTTCCTTATCATTATTCACAAGCCTTCTAGGAAGTACATTCTTTTCTGCCTTAGGGTTTTTGCTGTTATCAGGATACCTAGGGCTAATTATCTGCTTCTCTTCCTTCCTGCCTGCCCTTCTTCGTTTTGTAACATTTTGGCAAGACTGGAATCTGGATGAAGTAATTTGATCCTTTCTTTTCTCACATTTTGGAAAGACTAGATGAAGTAATTTGATCCTTTCTTTCTCTTTCGTCATACTCTTGATATCATCTAAAGATATGCATTTCAGAAAAGTTTCTTCTGAATAACTGGAGATACATTTTCTTTGGAAATTGGATAGTGAACTGTGAACAATTCAAATAAGTATCAGTGACAATATGAGATCATTTTGTTACTAAAGGTTAATTCTTCTTATAAGAGTTGACTAGTGTGCTTTGATTTGTAGTTCCTTGACATACCAATCTTTGCTTCAACTAAAAAAAAATCTTTCTTTCAACAAGCGCTTTCCGTTTTAGTTCCTTGATAACTTTAGTTAGAATACCTTGATCCTAATTAATTCATTATGATGGTGCATACTGCAGGAACAGATGGAATTCTAACTGAGGCAAGGTGGCTTCTTGATGTGGGTCTTTTGCCAAACTCGAATTCTGCTACTCGAGCAATTGGTTACCGACAAGTATATTTGCATCCCTATAACTTGAACGCAGTCCAATAGTTTGTTTCCTAATTTATGTTTGTTCAAAATCTTTTAGGCAATGGAATACCTTCTAAGATGTAGAGAAAATGGAGGATGGAGTTCTGCTGGGGATTTCTATGGATTTTTATCTGAATTCCAGAAAGAATCACGGTATTTTACTTTCACTGTGACTATTTAATTGTCTCAAATGGTAATGATCTTTGTAGTTCTCGGTTTCCTTGTATATAAGATATGGTGTAGGGAAAACAACTGTCTTATTGTGTAATAAAATATAATTTTTCAAAATGTTATCTTTCAATAAAATGGCCTTGTAGTAAGAACCCTTAAGGCCCCCTTGATTGAAGTGTGTTTGGTATGACGGATATTATTTTATGGAAAATGTTTTCAGGGAAATGTTTTTCACAGACGATTATTTTCCCAGAAAATGTTTTCTCGTGTTTGGTAGGTGAGTGAAAAATAATTTTTGGAAAAATACATATCAAAGACAAATAATAATTTTAGCAATTTGGATAGTGCTTTACCTAAATTTGAGTACTAAAGATTAATAATTATGTCCAAGTGTTGGTTGGAGCAAGTCATATGAAATTAAAAGTTAAGATAGTTGTAACGAAAATGGTTTTCGTCCATAAGTGAGGGAAGTCATTCCCCACCCCTACCCCCAGTAACCAAGCACTATTATATGACTTCCTTATGAAAATGTCCTTCTTAGAAAATGACTTCCGTCATAACAAAAACTTCTCCTATATTATTTCACATATTAAGACAACCTTTCTTTCTTGACATTTAAATGTAGTATTTCTCTGCTATTTCTCTCTCGTGTCACAGTTTAGTTCTGGATGCTTATATGTTGTAGTCATTGTATGCGGATTTTCCATGGATCAGCAGAAAGTTCCGCAACTATTGCTGATATAATATTAATCATGTCTCCCCTGTCACTGTTGAAGACAACTTTCTACTTAACCCTCAGTGTCTTGTCTGCTGAGCGAGCCATACTTCGTGATACTATTGTTACTTGTCAAGATGAGAAAAGATCAGTATGGATGATTGTGGATGCAAATGTGAGGAATTCCTGATAGTGCTGCCTAAATTGGTCCACTCTTACTCCTGTCGGCCCCCTTCCATAGATTTGGGAGTTTTGAGTACTGGTTTTCCTGATTTGATTTGATTTGTCTATAATGTTATTTCTTGGCAGTAGTATTAGCAATATTCTTGTAGTTTCTTATTCTTCGATTTCGGTTATCACCTGTGTTTTTTATGCTCCGGTTATCGCATTATTTTGTTGTCGTTACTGTTCTTTCTTCTGTATGTTGTGTAATGCTCTCCATTTCACATTTTTTCATTGTTGTTACTTTTCCCATATCTGTATTCCCCTTTTGAAACTGCTGAAAATGTTTTTCTTAAGCCGGGTCTATTGGAAATAACATCTCTATCTCTATGAGGTAGGGGTAAGGTCTCGTACACTCTACCCTCCCCAAACCCCACTTGTGAGATTACACTGGGTACGTTGTTGTTGTCTATAATGTTATTGCTTGTAAGTTATAAGCTGTTTGACTGATTCTTATATTCTTGTGCAGAAATTTTGCAAAAAGGCAGATGACATGGTTTCGCAATGAACAGATTTATGAGTGGATAGATGCTTCTAAACCTTTGGTATGCCATTTCTGTTCTATAAGAAATTGTTGCGCCTTTCTCTTTGTTAAATAGAACGTTTATCAAGTTGGACATTTCTCTTCATTCTGGATGCAGTAGCTGAGTTTTCTCCTGGTTTATAACAGTTGTTCATGATTCCTTTT
Source organism: Solanum dulcamara (assembly GCF_947179165.1). NCBI lineage: Eukaryota > Viridiplantae > Streptophyta > Magnoliopsida > Solanales > Solanaceae > Solanum > Solanum dulcamara. The sequence continues at coordinate 8,321,173 of NC_077246.1, read as the reverse complement.
ATTGACACTATGATATGCATAAAGTCATGCATGCATTATATGTATGTGGATATTTTCATTATCTCTTTGGGTATGCCATGGTTGATATGTTCTGTGTTGTGTCAGTCTGTGAATATGAAAGGCTGATTCTGCAAGGTTCAGAACAATAGTGGATCCTTTTCAAAGCAATAATTACCATAGCATGGGAAGATTCTCTTTCAATATTTTTTGTTCTGTTGTTCATAGAGCTATTATCAGTTTCACGATGACTTCCTTTGATTTTAGACGCTTATTCTTGCCTTGAGACTATTTCTTTTTCCAAAAGCATGCCTTGAGGGCAAATATAGGCAAGTGACAATTAATTGGTAAGCATAGTAGGGATTCTTTGATTTGGAGTTGGCATGTGATGATTTTCAGTTTTCTCTTTTCAAGGAAAACGTCTTTGTTATCTTTCGCCTTCACGTGCAGAGGCAGTCGTGTTTTTTCTCCTAAGAAAAATTGAATAATCTTACCTTTTGTTAGGCCTCATCTCTCAGTAGCATGAGCCACAATGCTCCTCAATATTCTCCATTTCTCCGGTTGACATCTGAAAATGCCATTTACAGGAAAAGGTGCTTAGCTTCATATGCGATTCATATAACAGTCAGGATGGCCCTCTCCAGATGCCTGAGTCACTTCGTATGCGGAAAGATATAAGAAACCCCCGTCAAGTTGCAGAATTGAAGGCCTATCGTACAAGAAATAGGTATGAACTTGAAATATAGAAACAAAAATCTCCACTCATTTTCTCCTGACATGAAATCTCTGTATGTGAAGGCATTTCATTGGGCGTGAGGATTGTGTAGATGTTCTGGACTGGATAAAGAAGATCTATGACCAACCGACTGAGTCTCTTTGTTAGCCAACACCTAAAGGCTTTGTCTTTCACTCCGAGTTGTCAAAAATCAAAACATCCAAAAGTTGTTCACATTGTTATCGTGGTTAGCTTATGGAGATCATTAAAACTGTTTTTAGTATTTTGATTTGGTTCGAGCTGTTAAATTGCTTGTGCCAGGATTGCCTGACTACATTACACTCCCTTGGGATGCTGCCCTTCCCCTCATGTTTACCGAGCTGCCCTTTTTTTGGATTTGATTAATACTTTTCCCTTAATATTTGGATAGTTTAAGATGTGGACTAGAGAGTTGTCTTTATCTATTTCTATAGTATTGCGAAGGTTGAGGTTGTTACAATTGAAGAGGATTGCAGCTAATGAGGCCGCTGGGCTGTGGCTGGGGATGTCAATCTGCATCTGAGAAGTTTTGTACATGTAGGATTCTGTACAAGAACTCTATTTTCCAGAAAATCATACATTTTCCACATGCGAGAATTTGGAGATGATGTTGTTCGAATACTGTAACTTCCAGGTGTATTTATTTGCAGCTGATCTATATAATAATGCACTTAAAAGTTTTTATGCTGTCTGGCAGGGCCAGTAAACCAAGGACCAACACAAGGTTAGATATCAGAATTTTTTTGCTTTGTGTGTCACACAATTGATACAAGTTGTGTGAGGTTTTATTTTTGTTTCACAAGTTGGTGGACTCAAAGTTTGTACCAAAAAGTGTAAAGAATTGGGTTCACTAACTTGTGAAACAAAAAAGTATAACTTGCGTTAGTTGTATGAGGCATAAAAAAAGAAGGGGGATTCCTCGTTGGAAATGAAATTATGCTCCCTGTCCCCCCTGGTACCGAGACCCTCGATAATCTTTTGCAGAGAGCACAAGACCCTTAGAAAACTTGTACACCAGTAAATTGTGCAGATTGTGCAGAGTTGCTGAAAGTTCAAGGAGATAGCATTTTCTTCAACCATTTCTGTAGCAAAGACATAAATATCCGCTTGAAGTTGTATCGAAAAGTCAGTTACACACTTTAACTATCGATACAACTTAAGGGGATATTTATGCCTTTTTTTCCTAAAAAAATGTTCTGGATATCAGAAAGATGATGAGCTTTTTCCCCCTTTAGTGTAAAGATGAGAACTTGGTCCGCTACGGATAGCATGCTCAAAGATATGTGCACAGAATATGCTTCATTGTGATTGATTAAGAAAAAAAAATGCTTCATTTGTTAGTGAACTATGAAAATATTAAATGAAGTACAACAGCCAAAAGATAAAAATAAAATTAGTAACTAAAATGTCAGAAAAATGGTTTTCTCGTGTTTATAAAGAATGACTAATCTCATCATTTTATAATTTATATAGTTAATCTTCAAGTATAAAAAGTAACAATGGATATCATGAGTTGGATATTTCCATGAAATTAACTATCCACCTTTTATGGCTAATCTCATCATTTTATTATTTATCTCATCGATTAAACATGAATAAAATAATTCAACATTTTATTTTATAAAAAATTATTACCCCATCCAGCTTATCAAACAAAACTTATGAAATCAAGGATTTTAAATTGCTTCACTGGTATAGTCAATACTCCCTCCGTTTACTTTTTAGTGTTTGCTTTAAATTTTGCACCTTTTTTTTTTAATAAAATTGATTAATATAAGTGTTTTATCACAATATTGTTGAGTGTTTTAATTTGTTTAGATCGTTTAATATGAATCTATTCTTTAGGAAGATTTTATGCTTTCATGATTTTTAGGAGAATCCCCAAAGCTTAGGAATTATGGATAACTTTGTTGCTACTAGTAGTTTTTAGGATTTAATTTCATTTGTAATCTGCTATTTATTTAGAGATTCCTGTCAATAATATTGAAGCAAGTTTCTGATATTATTGTTTTCTCAATTTCAAAAAATATTTATATTAATTAATCTATAGTCTTAGATTATGAGAAATAAATAATTAATATTGAGTATAAAATTAAAAAAGATGAAAAATTATTTTTGAAATACTCTGAGAACAAATAAAAATAACGGAGGAAATATCTTTTTAAGCAGAAAATTTATAGGGGCCAAACTCCTCGAAATTCACGAAGCTATTGCGAATATTATAAATACTGTAGTCGGCTTCACGCAACTCAACACTCACTTTGAACATTTCTCTCATTTTCGACTTCACGTTTCTCTCCGCCGTAGCAATGAGGACATCCATGTTGAGATCTTTGGCTCGTAGAACCTCAACCGCCGGCACGTCGTACCTCACGCGCCGTGGATTCGCATCGGAGTCTGCTCCGGACAGGAAAGTCGCTATTTTAGGTGCAGCTGGAGGGATCGGGCAGCCTCTGTCACTTCTCATGAAACTGAATCCTTTAGTTTCCAGACTTGCACTCTATGATATTGCCGGAACTCCTGGTGTTGCAGCTGATGTCAGCCATATCAACACCAGATCTGAGGTTAATTTCTCGTTTTTGTTGTGTTACGTTGATTATTTATGGAGTTTGAGATAGAGTACTTTCATTCGAGTTGTTTTCTGCTGTATTTCTTTGTCAAGTTGCGTTCCATCTGATTTATAATCCCTCAATTTCTCGTTTTTAGGGTTTTTCAGCAGTACTCCACGTTTTAAGCTCTAGAATTTTAACTGCGACTTGATCTCTGTTTTTTTTTGTTGATTTCTCGTTGCATTTGTTTCACAAGCTGATCTATCTTTGTATGTTTGTGTGAATCTGTACTTCTTGTTGAGTTTTATTTTGATTCTTATTATATTTCGCTAATTCTATGTGAGGTGTGATAATTAGCTAAATATTAAACTATTATGTGAAAACCAAGAATTATCAGAAAAATGCTCTCATCAAATTTTATCTAAAAGCATTTGTTGTAGATAATACACGTATTTCTTGGTTTTAATATGAATTCAACTTCAATCACAAATACATATACTCCGGTGATTATTATTAATATTAGAATCTCTATAACTGTACTCCTTGATTCCTTGTAAACTTTTCAAGCAAAAACCCATTCGAATAACACCACAAAAATGTGAAAGGAAAAATTACTTGGGTTAATACTTTTTAATAAATAATTACTAGTTTTAGCCATATTTTTTATTTATTACCATTTATAGTAATACATAGCAATATATGATAAATCTGCAGTTGTATTAAAAGTGAATTATGCATGTAATATAAATGTATTATAAGTGTTTTAAAATATATTATGCTTGTTTGGTAAGAAATTGACACAATGTATTATAAGTGTATTAAAGTGTGAGAAATATATTATCCATCAATAAAACTTGTATTATATGTGTTTTGTAAATTGTTCTCTGTAATATGTATTAAAACTGTATTATAAATGTATAATATGTGTTCAGTGAAAACACACAACAACAACAACAAACCCAGTGTAATCCCACTATGTGGGGTCTGGGGAGGGTAGAGTGTACGCAGACCTAACCCCCACCTTAAAAGGAAGGACGACTGTTTCCGAAAGACCCCCGGCTTAAGAGAGAAGAACAAGGGAGGAGAAACAAGAAAAACAAGACATAGGTCAGTAAAGTCAGGCATATAGCAGACAATATAAAGATATGAATAATGAGAGCAATAAAGCGATAAAGTCAGGGTAGGAAAGATCGGGGATAAAGGAGCATTAACTACTATAGATAAAATAGGATACCCAAAGTAAACTGGGCCAACTAATATAAGCAGTAATTCCATGCAAAATCATATGTTAAGACAAATGAGCGTGACTACGACTACTATGGAGAACAGATAGGCCACCTAGCCCACTATCTTAGTCTGAGTCCTCCATAGCCTCCTATCTAAGGTCATGTCCTCGGTGAGCTGCAACTGTGCTATATCATGTCTAATGACCTCTTCCCAATATTTTTTCGGCCTCCCTTTGCCCCTCCTGAAAACGTCCATAGCCAACCTCTCGCACCTCCACACTGGAGCATCTGTGTCTCTCCTCTTCACATGCCCAAACCATCTCAGTCTCGCTTCCCGCATCTTGTCTTCCACCGATGCCACTCCCACCTTGTCTCGGATATCTTCATTCCTAATTCTATCCATCCTAGTGTGCCCACACATCCACCGCAGCATTCGCATTTTCGCGACTCTCATCTTTTGAACATAAAGTTTCTTGATTGGCCAACACTCCACCCCGTACAATAGGGTCGGGTCTAACCACCACTTTGTAGAACTTGCCTTTGAGTTTTGGTGGCACTTTCTTGTCACACAGCACTCCGGAGGCGAGCCTCCATTTCATCCACCCTGCACCGATGCGGTGTGAAACATCGTCGTCGATATCCCCATCTTCCTGTATAATAGACCCAAGGTACTTGAAGCTTCTTTTCTTTTGAATGGCCTGGGTACCAAGCCTCACTTCCCCGTCAGCCTCACGCGGCAGGCCACTGAAACTGCACTCCAAGTATTCTGTCTTGGTCCTACTCAATTTAAATCCTTTAGACTCCAACGTCTGTCTCCAGCCCTCCAGCTTGTCGTTAACTCCGTTGTGAGTCTCGTCAATCAAGACTATGTCATCCGCGAACAACATACACCAAGGCACCTCACCTTGTATTTGTCTTGTCAATTGATCCATCACCAGGGCGAATAAAAACGGGCTAAGAGTCGATCCCTGGTGCAACCCCATCGTAATAGGAAAGTGCTCTGAGTCCCCCCCTACCGTCCTTACCCTGGTCTTAGCTCCATCATACATGTCTTTAATCGCTCTAATGTATGCCACAGGTAAACATTTCGCCTCCAAGCATCTCCATAGGACCTCCCTTGGAACTTTGTCATAGGCCTTTTCTAGGTCAATGAATATCATGTGTAAGTCCCTTTTCCGCTCCCTATACTGCTCCACCAATCTCCTTAAGATATTATGAATGGCTTTTGTAGTCGAGCGCCCCGGCATGAATCCAAACTGGTTCTCTGAAATAGACACACTACTCCTCACCCTCATTTCTATCACCCTTTCCCACACTTTCATAGTGTGACTTAGCAGCTTGATACCTCTATAGTTGTTGCAGCTTTGAATGTCTCCCTTGTTCTTGTACACGGGAATGATTGTACTCCACCTCCATTCTTCCGGCATCTTCGATGTCCTGAAAATGACATTAAACAGCGCTGTCAACCACTCCAATCCTACCCTACCTGCATTCTTCCAAAATTCCCCAGGGATCTCGTCAGGTCCGGTCGCTTTTCCCCTGCTTATCCTACGAACAGTTCCTTTAACCTCCTCAACCTTTATTCTCCTACAATACCCAAAGTCGCGACGCCTATCCAAGTGCTCCAAGTCTCCCAACACAAAGTCTCTGTCCCCTCCTTCGTTCAAGAGTTCGTGAAAGTATGACTGCCGTCTCTGTCTAATGTGGGATTCCTGTACCAGTACTTGACCATCCTCGTCCTCGATGTACTTCACTTGATCCAAGTCGCGTGACTTCCTCTCTCTCGCCTTGGCAAGCTTAAATAGCTTCTTATCCCCGCCTTTTTCCTCTAGTTCTGCATAAAGGCGTTCAAAGGCTGCCGTTTTAGCCGCCGAAACTGCCATCTTCGCCTCCTTATTCGCCAACTTATACTTTTTCCTGTTCATTTGCTTCTCTTCATCATCCTTGCTATCTACCAACTTTACAAATGCCTGCTTCTTTGCTTCTACCTTTCCCTGGACTTCTCCATTCCACCACCAATCCCCTCGGTGCCCGCCATGGCGGCCTCGTGAGACCCCCATCACCTCTCTAGCTGTTTCCCTAATGCAGTTGGCCGTCCTATCCCACATACTGCTCGCCTCCCCCCTACTATCCCACGCCCCCATAGCCATCAGCTTCTCCCCCATCTCTAGGGCACTAGACGGAGTCAAACGACCCCACCTAATCCTCGGTCGGTCATCCACGACCCTCTTCTTCTTCTTCCTTCTTATCTCCAAGTCCATGACCAATAGTTTATGTTGGGTCGTAAGGTACTCACTTGGTATGACCTTGCAGTCCTTACAGAGGCTTTTATCATCTTTTCTAAGGAGCCAGAAGTCTATTTGCGTCACCGCCCATGAGCTACGAAAGGTTATCAAGTGCTCCTCCTTCTTTGGAAAACTCGAGTTGGCCACCCTTAAACCAAAAGCTTTTGCGAAATCCAGGAGTGAGGCTCCTCCACTATTCCTGCACCCGAAGCCAAATCCTCCATGCACCTCGTCATAGCCCGTCGAAACAGACCCAATGTGCCCATTGAAATCTCCTCCTATGAATAGCTTCTCAGTAGGCGGTATACTGACCACCACTTCGTCCAAGTCCTCCCCAAAGTGCCTTTTTGTCTCCTCGTCTAACCCTACTTGCGGCGCATAGACACTAATAATGTTCAGGGTGAGCCCTCCAACGACTAACTTAATCGTCATCATCCTATCATTGGTCCTCCTAACCTCTACCACCTGATCTCTAAGCTCACTATCTACTAAGATCCCTACTCCATTCTTAAACCTCGACTTGCCCGAGAACCAAAGTTTGTACCCATCCACCTCCTTAGCTTTAGGTCCTATCCATTTAGTCTCTTGGACGCAAGCTATATTAATCTTCCTCTTCTTAAGAATCTTAACTAACTCTATGGACTTTCCCGATAAGGTCCCAATATTCCAAGACCCTACTCTCAATCTAGAAGCTCCCTCAGCCCTCTTAGCCCTCCCAACCCTGGCCCTCGATCCCAACCGAGGACATGAACCTAGTTTACCATCGTTCACTAAAGCCAGAAAAGCAGAAATACGATACTGAAAGGTTACTCTCAGATAAACGGACGATCAATAGTATAGCACAAGTTAGCAATTGTTTAATAACAGTGAGACAGGTACTTAATTTGGCACTGCAATAAATATTTATAGGCTAAAATATCGGAAATGGACTATTGGAGGTACCAACTCCAAGTTAGTAAAACCTGTTCACTGTTGAAAAACTGTTCACTCACCGGAAAGCTGGATACAAATATATGGTCAGCCTCGGAATGCAGAGGCGACCACCCTGGGAGAAGAAACGGAGCCGAAAAATGGCCGGAAACTGCCACACGCGCCGGCGCGTGCAGCGCGTGGCGTCGCAGACCTGGGGCTGCTGGCGGCGCGTGGCTGAGCAGATCTCAGAGGAGCTACCTGGGGTTTGCTCGCCTGAGTGTTCCGCACCTCGTGGTGTTGTTGGTTTTGGCAGCAGGCGCATAAAAATTGAGGAGAGAGAGAGAGAGCGCAGAGAGAGAACTAGCCGTTAGCAATGGGTTATACATAAATATTAATAAAAAAAAATATATGTGTTCAGTGAAAAGAATAATATTATTTCTAGAGATAGATAAATATTTTCTTAATATAGCATATCTATATAAGTTTCCCAATGTGAAATAAATATTACATTTCTCTAGTAAAGATGAAAACTTTACTTTGCTAACAAGGGAGTTGATTGTAATTTTGGACTATTGAGAAGTGTGTCACAGAATAACGTTTTAGGATAAGTAGAAGTAAGACAGAATATATCCACGTTTAGCTCTCCTACCAGAAGGGATGAAGCTGAAGTGAGATTGGATAAAATTGTGGTGTCACTCTCTCTTGAAGAGAATGATGTGATAGGCAAAAATGTAGTAGATTGGTTGATAGAAATATATTGATTGAAGTGCTCAATCTTCTGAAGAGAATGACGTGATAGACGAGAATGTAGTAGATTGGTTGATTGAAGTGAAAGAGTGCTGCGAGATTCCTACTTGATGAGAAGGTAAATTTATAAAATGGTTGTGAGATCAACAATGTTATATGGGGTAAACTTTGGGTCTCAAATGCGTATCATATCCACAAGATTAAATGTCCTCGAAACTTTAGATGCAAATATAGATGTGCAGTTATATAAGATTGGACAAAAATAGAAATGATCACATCAGACATAAAATGCAAGTATTACACACAGGAAAAAAAACAGTAAAAAGTTGCCATAGATGGTTTGGCTATCCCTTACATAAACCTACAAACGCTAGTCCTTATGTGTGGCGTTGTGGTGATCGAAGATGCTATAAAAAGAGATCAAGTCGAACTAAAATCATGTGGAAGAAAGTTGCTTTAAGAGTAGTATGATCTCTCTGTATCAATGCGGATTTATCTAAGAATATAGAACAATGAGAACAAAAGATACCCGTAAGGGATACCACTTAGCGAGATTAAGCCTTAGTCATTGTTAGACTAGCTTTAGCTTCAAATAGGGATTGGTGTGAGGTTTGGAGAACTTTCAGTTTTAGGAACTCCTAATTTACCATAAAAGATAAATTACTTAATAATATTAAATATCAAATGGACCCAAATACATCAAGATAGCTAGAGGATTTATATCATTGACTCCTGCAGTTAGAGATTAAGGTATAGTTGATTAAATTACCTGATGTTCTTATTACTTTATAGTCAATATACAAACTTTTCTCAGAATATACGGAGAGATAATAAGCAGAAATGGTTAACTGAACAAGTGATCAAATATAATGTTGTTCTTTTCTGATTTATGTGCTCTTATGCATCTATTGCTAATACTTGTAATGTTATACATTACTGAATTTGGTTAACTACATAATTAATGTTGATATTGTGAATACTGAGAGTAAAAGTGAAAACCAAACACTAAACAACTAATGCAGAATTTAGTTGGGGGTTTATTTTCAAAAAGTATGGACCTCCCCAAAGACCCCTAACTTGTATCCTAATGATGTAATCCTCTGCACAATAAGCCAAATAATGGAATACTTTTTATCCCATTTGCCTCACCTGCAATCCACAGACTAAACAACCTCAGTGTCTGATTCCTATTCCTTGCAGTTCCTTGACCATTGTTTTTTCCTGGATTTGCAGGTTCTGGGTTTTGCAGGAGAAGAACAGCTAGGGAAGGCTTTGGAGGGAGCTGATGTTGTCATTATTCCGGCTGGTGTGCCACGAAAGCCTGGTATGACCCGTGATGATCTGTTCAACATTAATGCTGGTATTGTTAAGTCTCTTTGCATAGCCATTGCAAAGTATTGCCCTCATGTAAGTACCCATATTGGTTTACACATGAGTTTGTATGTTGGAGTTACAAATACTGATTTTTCTCTTTCCTCTATGCCTCCCCTCAAATCTCCAAAAGGCACTTATCAATATAATCAGCAATCCTGTGAATTCCACTGTCCCAATTGCATCTGAGGTGTTCAAGAAGGCCGGAACCTATGATGAGAAGAGACTCTTTGGAGTGACCACACTTGACGTTGTTAGGGCAAAGACTTTCTATGCTGGAAAAGCTAAAGTTAATGTTGCTGGTATGCATCATAGTGATTTCCATCTTTGATTTGCTTCTATTTCATTGTATTAAAACGTCAATTCCTGTAAAGGTCTTACTCACAACTTAAACTTTTGGTGCATTGTTCCAGATGTCAGTGTCCCCGTTGTTGGTGGTCATGCTGGCGTAACTATCCTCCCGTTATTTTCCCAAGTAATCTTTCTTTTCTTTTGTTTTATCTAGATTATTTAAAAATTATGTCTACCTTTTGTTGACTCGTTAAAAAACGATTAATTCCACGTAACTTTACTAATTATTGTCTTGTTGTCATCTCTAAATGTTGCAATAGGCCACTCCAAGTGCAAATTTGTCAAGTGAAGAAATTGAGGCACTCACCAAGCGCACCCAAGATGGTGGCACTGAAGTTGTGGAGGCCAAGGCTGGAAAGGGTTCAGCCACTCTCTCGATGGCGTATGTTTCTATTCGTGCTCTCTTTTACTTATTTAAGTTTCAATGTTCTCATGAAGTTTCTCTGTTTGGTGGCAAGAACTTTCTGGTATTGACAAGGAACCACCTGCATAAGTATCTGCTGCTAACGAGAGTCAAATTCTTGTAAAGAGGGTCTAGAATTGCTTGACAACAACTAGGTTTCTACTCTACACTTCAGCAAGCTTTATCAAAGTGAACACTATATTCGTTCGACTTTATTTGACCATATCTCCTTTATAGTCCTTTTAAAAAAGGAAGACTTCCTACACCTGGAAATAATTTAAGAAACTTTTCCATTTTACCCTTGATGAGAAGCTTTGATAGCCACACAAATGTTATGACATGTTTAAGAGCACACGTCTCAATTCTTTTCTTTCTAACACTCTCTGCACAATCAAATAAGTTCACGTTGATTAAAATGGAGCAAATATATTTTGACAGGTTTTCACAATACTAATATACGACATGATGATTATCACACCAACCTTTTCTGCATGTGTTGTCACATGCCACAACTGGAAATTAACACATGCTGCATAGTGGCCAAGATTGTGCAATCTTGATAATGTCTTGAATAAAAAGTTTCCATGCACCTAGTAGTGAAGTGAACTACTTGTCAAAAAAAAAAAGTATTGAAGAGAACTTGCCCCACTCAGTATATCGGTAGAAGATATGGTTAAGAAGACTTCTATTTTTTGTTAGTGGTCCTATACACCTTATTTGCTTATCTTTCTTTGTATGGTTACTGGGTTTTGAGAAATTCGTTTCACTTCTGCAGCTATGCTGGTGCCATCTTCGCGGATGCTTGCTTGAAGGGACTGAATGGGGTTCCAGATGTTGTAGAGTGTTCATTCGTACAGTCAACTGTGACAGACCTGCCATTCTTTGCATCCAAGGTAATGATATCCTCCTCTAACCTAAATGGTGCTCGAGTGCGTATTTGCTATTAAATGTATCTGTCGTGCCATCACTCTATTTTGCATCTGTATAGATGGGTCTTCATTTTCTGCCAGTCAATGACCTTATTTTCTACTGTGAGAATAATTTGATGATCCCTCTCACAATGAGGGTAGTAAAATGGGAGACTGAGGACGTAAGAAAAGATAAAAACTACCAAATTTTGTTTTCCTAGGGCATGAAGTCAGCTTCATTCTTTCAATTCAGTATGTCGTTTGAGTTTTTTGACAGTTTGCATTCCTGCCAAACATAGTTTCTTTTCAAAATGTTGCACTTATGAGTTTAGGTACCACCCGTGGAATGTGTACAGCCTTGCAAAAGTTCTACGAACTAAAGACAAATGGGAATTTCATTATACAACCGTTCTGTGGCGAACAAAATTACGTCTCACATGAAATCAATGCTCTATAATAATCTTCTATTTTACTTCAACTAGTTCGGAATTTAAATTTAGTTGATTGATTGATAAAAAAAAAGTCTCGTGTTGTTGGTTTTCAGGCTTCTGATTTTGATGCTTGTTTCAACGCTTTTCAGGTGAGACTTGGTAAAAATGGTGTGGAGGAAGTCCTAGGATTAGGTGCACTTTCAGACTACGAGAAACAAGGACTTGAAGCTCTTAAACCAGAGCTGAAATCGTCCATTGAGAAAGGAATCAAATTTGCCAACTCTTAATTAAACGGAAAAAAAACGATAAGACTTTGAAGTTTGCCAGTTCCATTTTTGGATACATTTGAGTGATTGGGTTCCTTGCTGCCTGAGGCATTAGATTTAGCTTTTATAATCCGAGATAGTAGTAAGAGGTATATTTGTAGAAAATAATCATCGGCAGACAGACTTGTGATGGGTGCATTTTCCTTCAATAATCTACAATGTTGAACCTACTACTAAATGTATGTGATTGATTGTACTTGATATACTTTATTGGGAAATGAAATATAGGAACTTGCAAGAAGGAAAGTCTAGTGTCTCCCAAGACCCCAAAGGGAAGTTACTGTTGGATAATTTGATTGCATAAACCCTAAAAAGGGTGTTTGGTCTGGTGTGGCTAACAAGCACAGTAGGATGACGCGTAGAAAATATTTTTTAATAATTTTTTCATGTTTGGTTTATTAAAGTTAATGAAAAATATTTCTTTAAAAAATAAAGAAAATGACTTCTCAATTGATAGTATAAAAATTAAGTTTTGCAAGTATTATTCTATGTTAATTGTATTCTCCATTCTCTATCAACCCCTTGAAGGTATTTGAAATAGTAATAAAAACTGCTATTCTACAGAGTTGAAGGTATTTGTAATAGTAAAAAAAACCGAGAAAAATTATTATTTTTTCTCCAGAAACACTTTAATTAGGCATAAATTGCTATGGTAATATTGATAAAAGTATTTTTCTAATTAATTTGTCAAATAAAAATTGTTGGTACTCTTTGAAAGTCATTATTTTATGTTTATGGCTTATTCCTAAAGTCTCCCAAAAAAGGACAGTAGGCAGTGGATCTTATGTTTTAATTGAGAAAATTTCAGATTTTTTAAAATCTATTCTACATTGAAAAGTTACGTAGTTTAAAATTTACATTGTAAATCTTTTGCTCAAAATAGAATAGAACATTTTTTATAAGAAATATTTTTACTTTACCATTATAATCTTTTGCATAAAACCACATTTTAGGTAGTGTTCCTCCCCCATTTCACTATTTTCTTCAACAATTTTTAAAAAGATTGGTCTACAACATTATATATCGGTATATGTAATATAAAAACTTTGATTTTTAATTTTTTTTGATCATAATGTTTAAAAAAATGGTATACAATATTATACACTCAATATATACAACATTATACAAAATTATAAAAGGTGTTTACTGTAATCATTTAAAATTTATTAAATATAAATTTATAGAATGATTCAATTTATATTAAATTCAAGATATATTAGTCCAAATAAATATTTTGAATTAATAAAATTGGGTCAATTATTTAAGTCCAATAAATGTGGATTTAATTAAAAAATCCAAATCCATTGATTTGGGCTATAAAGATGACCCCACTTTGTTAAACCCGATATAATCTCATCCTAGAGGCCCATTTTCATGCCACGTGTCAAAGTTATGTGGCAATCCAAGTCAAATTAAATAAGCCACTAGAATTATGCATTTGCCAAAGTTAGGTGGCAATCCAAGTCAAATTAAATAAGCCACTAAAATCATGCCACATGTCAAAGTTATGTGGCAAACTAAGTCAAATTAAATGAGCCACTAGAATAATGCCACATGTATATGTGACATGTTCTGACCAATCAAATTAAAGCTCTTCACCAAAGAAATTTGATTGGTCAGTTCAAACCAACCAATCAAATCGCACCCTCATACCACTCCCTACAACTATAAATAGGGGTCCTCATTATTCTGAGAGAGGTTTTTTTTTAAGAACAAGAAGCAAGAAGAGAGCTCGTGGATCAAAGACCGCAAATTCTCTACAAAGTTACAAAGTTCAAGTAATCAAATTCAAGTTCAAGTTCAAGATCAAGAACGAAGAAAAATATCAAGAAGTTCAAGATCAAGTTACTTGTTCATATTTACTATTCGTCATAACCATACACGTGTTCTTGACGAATAATTCAAATCCAAATTTGAAGACGAAGATTCAAGATCAAGCTATTCAAGCTTTTGACTCTAAATCAAATTCAAGTTCGACGTGTTTCATATTATTTGAAGAATCAGAGGATTATCATAAAGATTGTAATACGCACTACATTTTGAAATCAAATATTACACTTTGTTACTCCAATTTTCCGGTCTTGATTATTTATTTTTTTTGACTCGAAAATTTGTTGTTTACGTTTACATACACCCATATACAATACAATACAGATTAATATAATACTATAAAAAAATTAACTTCAACTTTTTTCTTAAATTCAAGTACCAGATTCATCTAACATATCTCAAAAATTACACCAAGTCACCCTAAATTTCATATTTGATTTTCCGTAATATGTACCCGAACTTTTGTAGCAATACTCACTCGAAACATGATTTATTTGCATTTCGAAGTTTCTAGTTATAACAATGGCTGCCTATAGAGTGCATCAAATCCATGCTTTCTCTAGAAGGAAGGCTTTGGTTTGTCTTGTTCAATTGTTCTTCTTACTTCTCAAGGTTATGCACAAAAATATAAGCATATCAAATCTTAAACAACTGCAAAACTCTCAAGACTTGATGCTCCTCACAACATGATCTCAATATATTTATCATATCAATGTGAGTTGTGGTGTAGTGGTGAAATTGATTCATCCCTAATCAGAGGCCTCGAGTATGATGAAAATACTGTTGGGAGCGCTATCCCGAATAAGCCCTGCAGTACGCAATTTAATTTAGTCGGGGCTCCATGAACTTCGAACACTGCATGAAAAAACAAACAAAAAACACACATATTTATCATAATACACTAGAATTATCACGAGAGCAAGAAATGTTCAGTTGAATTCCCTTTGCATTGTTGGGCTAATAAATGAGAAGTGTTGTTGCGCTAATAAGTGAATTTTAGTTGGAAAGTTTTTACGCAAACTTTAAACCTTTAATAGGACTCTATAGCTATAATTTCAATATTTACAAAGCACAGTTATACTTTTATTTGCTATGCCTCTAAATTTTATATTTTTCTCGTGATGCATACAAAAATAATAATATACAATCTAACTTAATATAGTAAATTAAGGATTATATTTGGTAAATTCCCTTAATTTACTCCCTCATTATTCCTATTACGTTCAGGACTCTTTATTTTTCATTATCTCTCATCTTCCTAAAATTCAGAAACTCATCAACTCCCTTCGTTTATTTTCCTAAAAAATTCAAAAACGTTGATACATCTTGTAAGGAAATTTGGAGTAGTTCATAATCGTTCTTCCACCATACTCTTACAAAATGAAGCTCATTTGGAGACATCGCAATTGTTATACAAACCAAATTGTTCGGTAAATGACCCCCTATTTCCATCCAAATATAGTCTAATTTAAATTCCAAATCATAGTTGAATTTGTGATGCTCATCATTTATTTTTGCTATTTGTAATAATTTGGAATACATAATTGTGAGATTTTATGTCGAATAAGTTGTGAATACAATTTTGGTATATCATTTGAATTGTATAAAGAATGTTCAAAGATTTGAATACAAATTTGAATTTGAATACAATTTTGATGCTTTGGTGGTGAATTAAGTTCGGAATACCAAACAAATGTATTTTTATGTAATTGAATTTGGATACAACTTTGATGCTTTTGGTGGTGAATACACTTATGTAGTTTAACTAAGTATGTAATACAAAATAAGAGTAAAATACAAATTAGGACTGAACTAAAAAAATGTATTTATAATATAAATAAATCTTGGATTCAAATAATTTTAGAATACAAGTAAGTTTGGGATACAAATAAATCTTGAATACAAAAAAAGTATTTATAATACAAATGGCCAAAAAATATGAAAAAGTACATAGCTACCTGCTTCAACGGGATTCTGATGGAAGATCTTTTGGAGGATTTTTTGTTTTGAGACAAAAAAGAAGCAAAAATCTGCAATGGGAGAGAATCGGGTGGGATGTGGAGAGAAAGGGGAGAACTAGAAGAGAGAGAGAGAGAGAGAGAGAGAGAGGGAGAAAGGGAGGTTGAGGAGAGTGTGTAGGAATGTGGAGAGACACGATTGAATCAAAGAGTGGGTTTGATGAGAGAGTGTATTTGATTGGGAGGGAAAAAAATATGTATTTTAGGATTATAATTAAAATCAAATATTTTGCTATAAAAATAATATGTAGTCTTTTTTTTGTAATATTTTTAAAATATAGATATTATATATAAATAAGTTGATAATTTTGCCTATTTGCATAATTTTCCCTAAATTACGTAGAAGTTGGGGTAAATTAAGTAAGAATGAAAAGTATGGGCTAATTTTGATAGTATTGTTGTCCCAACTGATTAGAGAATGTAATTAGAGATTGAGAAAAATTATTTGGGTGTGTACTTTTTAATAAATAATTACTAATTTTAGCGATAATTTTTAATTTTATCATATATAACAATACATAATAATACTATGATAAATATTTTATGTATTAAAAGTGAATTATGTATGCAATATTAATGTATTATAAGTGTTTTAAAATATATTGTGCTTGTTTGGTAAGAAATTGACACAATGTATTATAAGTGCATTAAAGTGTGTTATGAATGTATTATCAATGAATAAAATTTGTATTATATGTGTTTTATAAATTGTTCTCTGTAATTTGTATTAAAACTATATTATAAATGTTTATAAGTGTTTAGTGAAAAAAATCTTATTGCCTTATATAGTAAATATTTTCTTAATATAGCATATCTATGTAAGTTCCCCGTGTAATAACTCCTTAACTTTTAGTTTGTGGTTTCCTCCTTCAAATGGGGCATTTGCGGAAATGCTCATATTTTTGGGTGGTCTTTAATTTTGACTTCTTAAATTTCTAGTCTTTAGTATTTGTTCTTCAACACTTAAATAATAAAGTTGCGGACCAAAATATTTTTTAAAATAAAATAAAATTCGAAAGGCAAGGCACATGTTATGCCTTATAATACACAAGTTCAATTTTAAAATATTATACTTTAATAAATTTATACATCGAACTTAGAGCTTGTTTGACATTGCTGTTGGGAGGCAACACTTATTTTGATTTTGTTTTTTGAAAATCAAGGTATTTGGCCGATTAGTAAAACTACTTTTAAATGGAAGTAGAATGTAACACCTCCTAAAATGTTGTATGTGGTGTTGCAATTCTCGATGAAAATAATACATCTTCTATATTTTGGGCATAACTCTTCATAGGATGGTCCAAATTAGCTGATTCAAGTTGCTGAAAAACCTCGACATTATTCTCTACAACTTTTGTGAAGACCATAACTTAAGATTCGGAGGCTAAGTAGGTCAAGTAAATTAATTTTTGCAAGACCTGGTGCTGTAACAAAATGGAGTGTTGGTAGAAGAAAAATCATATCTCACTATAGAGTGATCCAATTTAGTTGATTCTTGAACGACATTAAAGGAGATTTCTAGAGCTACAATTCATGTAGACACCAAATTCTAATTAGGAAGTTATTTTATTCAAATTTAGCTCCGAAGAAGGGTATTCCGTAAAAAAGAAGATTCATCTCACCAACCATTGAAGATCTAGATCCATTTGGCATCATCCATGACATTAATAGTTGTTATGTCGGAAATAAACGGTTTAAAAATTAATTTCAATTTTATAGAAAAAAAATCATTTTTAGTAAAAAAAGAGTCGTCACTTAATTTTTTAAAGAAATTAAGAAAACTTAATGTAAAAGACACTAACAAATTTAAGTCTTAAAAATTCAGAGAAAAAAGTACGAGGTTCATATTACTATTTTAAGAATGTTTTAGCACTTAAAATAGCCGCTAATATGCGGTTGTCCGGCGATTTGAAAATTATTTGACTGACGATTTGAAAATTATTTGACTAACTTTGGAAAAATATTAATTTAAGAGGAAATGAAGACTTTAAAATTATTTTTTAGAAAAAATGATGAAACTTTAACATTGGAAATAATATACATGTATATAAAAAAAAGTAAAAATTTATCAAATGATTAAGTAAAGGTAGAAAATCATTTAAAGAGTAAATTAATATGAATTGGTTTATTTTTAGGGGAATCTAATTAAGTTAAAACAAATTAAAATTAATATCTAAGCAAGCATAAATAACATAAGTAAATAAATTATTACAACCGAATCAATATGAATAAATAATAAATAACACATAAAAATATGGTCTAACACTTAGTTTTCGTACACCTAAAAAAAGTTGTTGGGACATCTGCATTTTGGCCTTAAGCACAATTCCACTGTATATTGGACTGTATATACGCTGCATACAGTGTATACAACATTATTTTTGTATATCAAACTGTATACCCGCAGTATACTACTTGTTTGTTCCTTGTATCTGCTGTATATCTGTCACGCCCCAGGAGGGTACCCTAGGCGTGACCGGCACTCGAAGACCATTGCTGGTCCCCAAGCGAACCACTTGGTCCATTCACACATCCATTCAATATCAATCAATCAGCGGAAAGCTTAAAAAAAGAATTAGTTTAGTGGGCAATCCAAATCAGCGATCTAACTCAAGAAAGAAAGGCCATGGGCCAACAAATCAAACTCCAATCTTTGTTATTGAAAATAGTTTGACAAGAATAATTCAAGGAAAGAAAATACTCAATCGACCCATCACTATCTAGTCTATGAAGCCTCTATCACTACTATCTAATTGGTGTCAATGACATGTTCATGGCTACCTCAAATCAAAATAAAAAGGGCTAACTCGATGCAAGAATAACATAAGCGATGTCCTCCGAATGTAGGGGTGGACTCACCAATACGCTGAGTGTGTATAAATCCTCAATAGTGCTTCTATTGCCGATCTCTTAAACCTGTCTCTACAACATGAAATGATGCAGGTCCAAATGGACGTCAGTACATGGAATGTATGAGTATGTAATATGGCAGAATGAAACAAACCTCAAGGAAGAATAACGTTGGTTCAAATATCTCAAATAAGAAAGATAAGAGAGACTCAATCAAAGTGTCATAAGTCCAAAGTAAGAATACATTTTTAGACAAAGACCAATCATATACCATATAATCCAATCCAATCATATACAATACAGTTCAATCAAATCATTTACAATTCGATCCCATCCAATCACATACCACTCTATTCAACCCAATCACACATCATTCTATTTAATCCAATCCAATCGTACACTATCCGATCACATATCATTTAATCCAATCCATCACATATCACCTACTCCAATTCAATCATACATAATCCAATCATATATTATCCAATCCAATCATATGCATTCAGCTCCACCATAAAGTCAAAGGACTCAGCTCAATAGATATGCAAATTTAATTATGCAATGTTTTACAATTCAACCCAATCATCTACAATCACAATCAAAACAATCATATCAAGCACAATCCATTCGATTGGGAGTTTCTCTAAACGACAACTATCACCATATGAGCGAGTGATAGTACAATAAACCGACGTTGTTGCCACGTTCGTTCATACCTTGCCAGGGTAAGAATGAATCAACAATCATGGATCCATAACCAATCAAGTCCTATCATGTCATGACAGTAATTTAGGAAACATCCGACTTTAATGGTTTAATCCTCTCCTATGTTTGGCGACGTAGTTTATTGGTTCGAGTATGGACTATACTCTTACCCAATTTGGTGCTCGATACTCCTTCCAAGACTCAATATTCTCATATCTATCAAGTGAGTAAAATACTCAAAATACTCATTTAGTCTCATTGGACTCTTTTCAAAACTCAATCAAATCTGGCCTCATTGGACCTTCTTTCAAATCGACTCATCTCAAATCATCAAACTCTTGTCTTTAAATTTGATACTATCTCAACTCAATGAATGCAGAAAATATTAGATGCATTTAAAATATAATTTCAACTCCTCAACTCAAACTCAAAATAGACATTTTTATGTAAAAATACTCAACTCGTTTATACTCAAAGTATTCATGTTCAAAAATAATTAAAAGACTTCTCAAACTCAACTCATGCTTAAACTCCTTTTAAATCATAGATGAAAATAATTATTTTTTGAACTCAAAATAATGTGTAAATAGTTTATGCAAAATGTTCACAATCATTTATTTAAAATTCCTTCTCAAACGATCATTTATTTTCAAAATGTTCATAAGACTCCAATCAAATCAAATTATGCAAACCACATATCACATAATCACATTAGACTCCAATCCACTTCATCACACAACACCCTCATCAACATAACTCTTCATCAATCATTCTACATATGTTAAATAACCACCATTCACGTTATTATTCACACCATCATCAAACATCATTATTCACATCATTATCAAACATCTTGCTCTAAAATTCTTGCTTAATTCTATATTCCCTTTATAGAAATAAAAGTGACATTCTAGCTCTACCAAGATTTCATTTCTTTTTATGCCCTTCACATTCATAACTATCCCAAAATTCTCATATAAGTAAAAATCAATTTCATCAAACTCATGTAAAAGAATACCTCATTTTACTATGAAACATAATATTGTGTTTATTATACATAAAAACCATCAATCTCATCCTCAAGATAAATTATGACCAAAAAGAAATCTCATCTTGAGTTCATGTGAATGAATACATAAATTCATACTCTCAACAAAGTCAACTCAAGAACATCATTAACACATTTTAGTAATATTCTATAGTTTAGAAAATTTCAAGAAAACCTTCATAGAAGGTTCAAATCTTTCACAACTTCTATCTAACACATCTATGGGCATATGGAAGAACTCAATTCATATTTTAGATTAGCCTTACATATCTTGCTTGAAGATCATCTCATCGGAAACCAAGACTTGACTTGAAGATCTTGAATCCTTGAGCTTTTGAGGGCAAATCTTGTTGGAGATATTTGGGAGAGAAGAGAATGGAGATTAGGGCTTTTTAGAGAGAGGCATAATACTGAAAAAATGGTTCAAATCGTTCAAGGCTAGAGTATATATAATTAGTACCAAACTACTGAGGCTATTTTCTGGCGCTATAGTGGCGCGTCGTGCCCTTGCAGCGCCAAGCCTAAATTTTCTGGGTTCTGGAAAATGGGCTTAAAAAACCTGCACACCTAATAGTGGCGAGTCGCGCCAAGGACCAAACTACAAAGGCTGTTTTCTGGCGCTATAGTGGCGCGTCGCGCCCTTCCAGCGCCATGCCTAAATTTTCTGGAGTTAGAGTCTAGGCCTGAAATTTCTACAGTACTAGTCTATAGTAAAAGGGTCATAACGTTTGACTCCGAACTCCAAAAATTGCAATTTTGGTGGCGTTGGAAAGAAGACTCAATGACCTTTAATTTGGTAGGTCGTGGGCCACCCAGTTAGTTATATTAAAAGGGGTATGGTCATTTGAAGTTGACTCTTATACTAACTCATCCGAAAACTTAATCGATTGGAATTCTTTGGACTCGATTTGGTGTTGGAGATGTCTTATG
Source organism: Solanum dulcamara (assembly GCF_947179165.1). Lineage (NCBI taxonomy): Eukaryota > Viridiplantae > Streptophyta > Magnoliopsida > Solanales > Solanaceae > Solanum > Solanum dulcamara. The sequence continues at coordinate 8,299,532 of NC_077246.1, read as the reverse complement.
ACCCTAAACCACATCTAATACCCTTCAAACACTTAGGAATTAATCCTAACTCATATATAAAATTACAAGTTCTTCGGTTCGAGCCTACACACACGTGAAGAAATATTTGAGTCTTTGCAAAAAAAAATCCGGGGTGTTACAATATCACTGTATATTAGATTGTATATACATTGTATATCAGTGTATACAACATTATTTTCTTACATATCGGACTATATAGATACTGTATATCAGTGTATATGCCACTGTTTTCCACCTCTATTCCATGTATACAACCCAATATCAATATTCAAACTATGTATATTAGCTTCCTTTCATGTATCAACTTTCCAGCAATTCGAGCAAGATGATGGGAGACTCAAAACTCAATGATATGCAAGAATGAAGTCCAAAAATGGACTCAAATTGATATCACATGCACTAAAATAAAATTACATAAGCATTTACTCATTTTAAGCTAAACCAAGGAATATATTATGATGTTTTAAGTTATCAAATTGATGAACATCCTAAAAATGACTAACAACATGCATATATGTAGACAAAGGAAAGGAAAGAAGAAATATATTCAAGTAACTACAAAAATATGGATTTAATACATACGCTATATTAACTCAAATTTTAAAGAAAGAATTAAATCAATTAGGCCATAAAAGTTCTAATTAAATAACAACTTTAAGCATAATTTTGTTAGCTAAATCATTTTAAAAGAAGAAATTGAAAACATGAAAATCTATATTGTCAAAGAAAACTACTTGGAAAAATAATGAACAAAACTAAGAGCTTTAATGAAATAATCTTAACACATGATAGCTAATTAATTCTAACACGTGCTAATTATAAGAAATTTCTATCACTAATCTAATTATTCTTAATACATGCTAATTAATAAAAATAAGACTACAAATCAACTAAATATAAAACATGAAGTAATTAAATAAAATAAAGCTGAGAAAATTTACCTCTTTTCGGATAGCGAGACTGAAGACGACGAGCGGAAGATAACTTCACCACCATCTAAAAGCTTGATGGAACTCCAATCCACAAAAGAAAAATTGAAAATTTAGACTTGAACATTCGTGGGTTCGATGTTATAAGAATACTGTTCTTAGCCTAAATTTCGACTTCAATCTCCTATTTTTCTTGAAAAAAAATATAGATTGAAAGCTAAAATTTTTTACAACTTTTAAGTTGGGGACAATAGTCCAAAATTCTAGCCAATTTAACAAAATTTCTAACTTTGGGTGGCTAAAAAATCTCCCACTTATTCTTTTTCTTAATGAGAATATGAGCCTTTATATAGGCTCCAAAAATCTCAAATTCTTCATTAATTTTCAATGTGGGAGATTGGAGAATTTTTTTATTTTTAGAAAAAACTAAAAATTTCAAAAACGCAAACTATAATTAAACTTACCTCACTAACATTGTATTTAGTTAAAAATAAAATCTTTTTGAAATAATTTTCGAATAACTACATAAATAGTAATCAAAGATATAGTTATATAGAAATATGTATATTATACTAAAATTTATAAAGAGATAAAAATAGGTAAGAATAACATGAAAATATCTTTATTTTTATAAAAGCCAATTATTTCAAAAATGTTCGAAATTCAAAGAAATTCGATAGCTAATTTGCGTTGTGGAGGGTCAAAATTAGGTATCAACAATAGTCCTTCATTTTACATCAACCATGACATCACAATTCTCCATTAAAATTTTAAGATCATTCTTTGTAATTATTTTATTTATTATTAGGTCCCTCCTTCACACTTATAAATACCCCCCTTATTTCCTCATTTTGTTTATCAAGCTTTCTCAAGCAACTCTTCTCTCTATACACTTCTTTAATCATTCTCAAATATAGTTTTAGTTTTTAGTAGTGTAGAAATACTATTAATGTGATTCATATACTCCGGGTAGTACACAAAATACTCCGGCGATGAGAAAAAGCTAGGGGTTTAAGTGTGTTCATTGAGTTCTTCGATTCTGAGTAAGCTTTAGATTTCAGGTATGTAAGGCTAATCACAACGTTGGATCGAGTTCGTCCTCGTTCTCTACATCTTCATTGAGTTGAGTAGAGTGAGTTTTGAGATTCCATGAATTGAGTTTCAGAGTTATCTATAATTTCTATTGAGTTTTTGTATACATAAATTAATATGTATTGATGATGTCCTTGAGTTGAGTATTTGAAGTATACATTCATGTCTTCTTTCACATGAACCCAAATTAAGATTTCATTTTTGTTATATTATGTAGTGATGAAGTTTTTATGTAACGATCTAGCCCGTCGTTACTAAAAATATCTGCAGTAAAGGTATATGAATCTCTTTCGTCATAAGACTAGGATCATTTCCTTGATATCGAGTGCATTATTTATGAATTAAGGTCGTACTATATTTCTGTCTCAAAGTTGAGTTGAAAGTGTCTTCCCGATTTAGTTTTGGACTTGAGTTCAAACTAGGGTCAACTTCAAACGACTATATCTCTCAGCCTATAGTGAATTAGGTGGCCCATGATCTACCAAATTAAAGGTCTATAAGTCTTCTATCCAACGCCACTGAATTTGCCTCATTTGGAGTAAAAAGTTATATCCTTTTTACTAAGCACTGTCTGTGCTAAAGCTGTTTGGCGGGATTTAGGTCGCTGTGGTGGGACTGTCGGAGTAGGATGGTCCCGCTGTTGCGGGACAAATGGAATTTAAAGTCAGAAAAAACTCCAAAATGGTTTATTTCATTTCCACTTCATTCTTAAAAGACCCGAAGTGACCTATGGCGATTTTTTACTGGTTTCTACTCCAATTTGTGCTAAAGGTAAGTAATTTACTCCTTAAACTTGTAATTCTATTTCTAGAACCCGTAATTGTTGGTGGGTGATCATTGAGGTAGGGTTTTAGCTTGAAACTAATGGTAGAAAAACCCTAGTTTGTTGATGGTCCTTGTAAAGTTAATGCGTAAGAAGATTGTTAGGTTAGAGTGAGATCCTGAGACTTGTGGTAATCGAGGGAGGTCCAGTATAGGGCTATCTATCTATCTATCTATCTCTTTCTCTCTCTCTCTATATATATATATATATGTGTGTGTGTGTGTGTGTTTGTAGTGACAGTTCCATATAAAAAAGTTGAGTAATGCGCATTCATGCAATAAGATGAAATAAAACTAATGAAATGACTATTTGTGAACAATTACATGCAATGAACCTGATTACTTGATTGTACAAGTATGTGAACTATTTGTTGTGGATTATGATTATGCATTGTGATTGTGATATTGGATTGAGTGTCGCATTTCGACACATATATTGGATCGGATGTCATGTTCTAATATATATATTAGATCGGATATCGCATTCCAACACAGAATTGGTTCGAGTGTCACGTTCTAACACATACTAAATATTGAATCGGATGTCACATCGACATACTAATAGTTTAGGTATGAATTCCATGAGAGAGCCATTGTGTGACTATTATCTGTAAATTGATCTTGACTATATGTGTGATGATAGAGAAACTGACTTGATGATAATTGAGCATTGCCCATTCTGTGTAATAATTGATATGAAAGGACTGAAGGTCCAGGTGTTACCATGTTAACAGTTGTAATTGAGATTTACATGGTGAAATTGTATATTGCTCTTAAAATGGTAAATTGGTAATGTGCTTCTATATATATATATGTTCAGATTATGTTATGGTTGCTAGTGTCACACCCCGAGAGGGTACCCTAGGCGTGACCGACACTCAGAAAATATCTCTGGCCTTTGAGAGAACCACTTGGTCTCATCATTCATTGGTTCATCAACGGAAGTCTTAAGTGAAAATAAGAATACTTATGTGTGCTCTCCATTATCAACATCAAATGAAAGAAATAATCCTTAGAAGAAGTAGTTTCAAAGGAGAACTACTCTAATTACATCATCAAACTCTGTTTATGAAGCCTCTAATACTATCAGGCGGTGCCAATGACATGTCCATGGCTACCTCAAAAGAAACATAATACTCAATAATAATAAAAGGATAAAGAGTTTCTCCGAATACAAGAAGGGCTCACCAAATAGCTGGAAAGTAATGATCTTCAATGATGCACCTGTTGAGGATTTCTAATATTTGTATCTGCATCATAAAATGATGCAGGTCGAATGATGTTAGTATATGGAATGTACAAGTATGTAAAATGGCAGGAAAGTAAGGACAGATATCAAAAAACTCCTCTCAGGAAGACTCGACTCAAAACTCAACATCACCTCAATATCAATATGTAATGCAAGTTTAAAAATAATAAGAAGAAGAAATGCTTACTCAGTTGGGAGTTTATCTAACCGACAACCATCACTTATGAGCTAGTGATGATACAACGAAGCAATGTCGTTGCCACATCCTTTCAATACCTTATCAGGGTAAATGACATCACCATCTTGGATCCAATCATCAAAGTCCTTTTTTGGGACTTAAAAGGTATAGCTTCTATCCTACGCTGGCTACATAGTTTTGGGGTTTTAGTTAATTAAACTCTTACTCAACTCGATGCTCAATACTACTCCCAAAGTATGTGTTCATATTAACATCATCATCTAGTTTTATTGGAATTTTATTTAAAATATCAAACTCATCTCATTACCTCTCATCAATTATTACACTTCAAAACATTATTTACATCTCATCAAAATATCTTGCTCAAAACATCATTTACTCAAATTCATTTAAACTCAATTGTTTTGCTCTTTCAAAACTCAATAAAATACATATATAGTATTAATTCAAATCACTCTTTTTTTCAATGAATATTAAAAGCCAACATCTTTACTCAAAACACGTGTAAAAATATTCATGAACATCAAATCAATTAGGGTTCATGGGAAAGTTTTTATGAACAATAATTCCAATAATATGAGAGATAAAATAATAAGAATCTCAATGCATAAATATATCTAACTTAATAGAAGAAGAATTAATTCATTTAGAATTCAAGATTTGGGTAAACTCAACTATAACTCAATTACGATGAATTTAAATATTGGGCGCATGGACGAACTCAATCCAATGCTATGAATAGCCTTACATACCTGGGCTTTACTCCGAATTGAAGAACTCAATGACCACTCTTGAACCCCTAGCCTTTTCTCCCCGCCGGAGAGTTTTGTGTACTACCTGAAGTATAAGAATTACTAAAATAATATTTCTACACTACTAAAAACTAAAACTATATTTGAGAATGAGTAAAGAAGTGTATAGAGAAAACAGTTGCTTGAGAAAGCTTGAAGAATAAAATGAGAAAATAATGTGGTATTTATAGGTGTGGAGGAGGGACCTAACAATAAATAAAAATAATTAAAAAGGATGATTTTGAAAATTCAATGGAGGATTATGATCTCATGGATGATGTCAAATGGAGGACTATTAATGTAATGGGTGATGTCAAATGAATCTAGATCATTCCGTGGTTGGTGAGATGAACCTTCTTTTAACGGAATACCCTTTTTCGGAGCTGTGTTTGAAAAAGATAATTTTCTAATTAGGATTTGATGTCTCATATGAATTGTATATCTAGAAGTATACTTTTATATCATTTAAGAACCAACCAATTTGGAGCATCCTACCGTGAGATATGTTTTTTCTTCTATAAATACTTTCTTTCGTCACAACACCATATCTTGCAAAGATTAATTTATTTGACCTATGTATCTTTCGAATCTTAAGATATGGTCTAGAAAGTTGTAGGTAATGTAGTTGGAGTTATTCAGAAATTTGAATCACTTAATTTGGACAATTCTATGAAAAGTTATGCCCAAAATCAAAAGCAATATCATTTTCGTCGAGAATTGAAACACCATATACAATATTTTTAGGGAGTGTTACATTATCTCCCCTTGTGAACATTCGTCCTCGAATGAGGCAAGACTTAGCTTGAGTAGAGTAGAGTGTAAACTAACAACCCATCATTAATGCAATAGTGCAATTTAAAACATCGTTCAAAATATATTTCATAATTTTGCAAGCATATGTCAAGAAAAGTAATTGAGCAAGGACAACTTAATACCTTAGGTTTGGGTAGAGGAAAAAAGATGAGGGTATCGCTTAATCATATCCGCTTGCACTTTCCATGTAGCACTTTGGACTTGTTGATTCCTCCATAGGACTTTAAGAGATGCAACTTCTTTGTTCCTCAATCTCTTAATTTGCCGGTTCAAAATTTCAACCAGGACTTCTTCATAGGTCAAGTTTTCTTCAAAATTCAATACTCCTAAAGGAACAATGGAACTAGGATCACCTACACATTTTCTCAACATAGACACATGGAATATCGGGTGAACCATGGCTATTTCCAATGGAATCTCCAACTCATACGCAACCTTGCCAACACGCCTTATGATTCTATAAGGCCCTACATACTTAGGGCTCAATTTCCCTTTCTTGCCCAACCGAGCCACACCCTTCATTGGTGAAACCTTCAGATACACCAATCATCCGCATTAAACTCAAGATCCCTTCTTCTAGTGTCGAAATAGGACTTTTAACGACTTTGAGCCGTCTTCAATCTTTCTCTAATGATTTTCACTTTCTCTAAAGTATCAAGTACCAAATCAGGGCCCAACAAGGTCATTTCACCTACTTCGAACCAACCAACCAGGGATTTACATCGTCTCCCATACAAAGCCTCAAACGGTGTCATCTCAATACTTGAGTGGTAACTATTATTATAGGCAAACTTGATGAGCTGTAGATGATCATCCCAATTTCCTTTAAACTCCAACACACAAATCCTTAACATATCCTCTAGTGTTTGGATCGTCCTTTTGACTTGCCCATCGTTTTGAGGATGAAATGCGACGCTCAATTTTACCTTAGAACCGATGCCCTTTGAAACGATCTCCAAAAGTGAGAAGTGAATTGGGTACCACGATCCGAAATAATGAATAACGACACACCACGCAACTTCACTAACTCCCGAATATACAACTTGACATAGTTTTCGGCACTATAGGAAGTCTTAACCGGTAGGAAGTGAGCCGACTTAGTCATTATATCAATAATTACTCAAATCGAATCATGACGCTTTTGGGTATGAGGCAAACCCACTACAAAATCCATATTCATATCTTCCCACTTCCAAGTAGGGATTTCAATCTATTGGGCTAGGCCACTCGGCCTTTGATGTTCGGCATTCACTTGTTGGCAATTTGGACATTCGGACACGAATCTTTCTATGTTCTTCTTCATGCCACCCCACCAATAGAACTCTTTTAAGTCTCGGTACATTTTCATCGAACCGGAATGAATGGAGTATGTAGAATTATGAGCCTCCATCAAGATCTAACTCCTTAGACCATCCACATCCAGATGAACCGAGGCTAACTCCAATGACAAATCACATTCATAGACCACCTTACAAAAAACCTTAGGGCCCTATACCTCTATACGAAATTCTATTCCAAGAGTACTACCCCATATTACTATATTCAACAAACCACAAGACTAATAAAGAAACACCCAATACATCGTACATTTACCCACATGCCATCAATGCCACAATTCTGATTCTTAAAAAGCAGAAGCAAAAAGTTATTTTTTCAAGACCAAAATATCTCTGCTATGTTTACATATTTATCAATATATCTCTTATTATTTATTTTTGTGTTGATCTTTTTGTATGTAGTGATTTAATTTGCGGAATAGTTTTTAAATTTATTTTGCTTGATATCTTAATTATATTTAAATCAAAATGTTAGTATTATGTCAATTTTTTTAATCTATGTATAATATTAATTGAAAATTTGACTATGTACATTTTAATTCAATAAAATAAAAAATTTATAATATTATATTTAAAATAATTTTTCTCTATAAAACAATCTTAATATTGAAAGTGCATTGATACTTGTCATTTTTCGTAATTTAACTCTCAAAAACATTTTTAAAGAAAAAGATTAGCTAAATACAATATACTTATCAAAAATACTTTTTAAATGAATTAGCCAAAAATAAATTATTAATTTTTTTAAAAATATTTTCTAAAAAACTATTTTAAAGAAAATGCTTTTAAAAATAATTAATTTTTTAACAGCATTGCCAAACAGATTCTTATACATTTTGGGCATAACTCGTGCTTGCAATTTTTTGTAACATGCATGTGTTGGTACTTGTTATCATAGTAGTCATTTTATATCTCATTAAATAAGACCTTAGAATCTTGATTATTTAATTTGCCTAAGTCAATCTCGTCTCTTGATTTATTGTTTTTTTAAAAAAAAATAGTGTGGCTTGCTTGACTTTATATAAGGTAAGATGTTGAAGAATTTTAGAAATTCAAAGGAATGAAATTGTTCCCAAATTATAAAGATATTTTAACTAATCTTAACGTGAATAAACATGAAATATGTTTTTATTAGATAGATCGTAATATCTAAAAGAAAGAAGAATTAAAAAAAATACATCATATTAATTGATTTCTAGGACATAAAATTTTAGGAAAAAATAATTTGTAAGGAATTATAGTAATTATGTTACATAATTCAGTTAAGGAAAGAATTTATATAAGGTAAGATGTTGAAGAATTTTAAAAGCTTAAATATTTGGATTTTCCCCACTAGTTTAAATAACAATTTTTTTATATGATTTCAAAGTACTAAATATTAAAAATAAATTAAAAGAAAATTATATTAATTGTGAATTCTTTTTCAAAAAATAAAAAAGATGAATGACATTTCACTAAAGATCTTAGTATTTTTTAATATAAAGTAGTTTAGTGTACATGCATTACACATGTATATAGAGTCAATAAATAAATAATATACACACACAAAGATTCAATGATTATGTAAAATAGCATTCAACGTAAACATAAATGTAATATTCATTTAAATGTTAAAAAAATTAAAATCTGTTTGCAGTGGTTGCTTATTTTTATGTATAAATTTATGTTGACATTATTATTAATAAGAGAATAATAATAGATAAATATTTTGAAGTAATTATGTTTGACAATTAATTTTCATTAATTGATCTTATGCTTTATGCATAATAGTCTATATATCACTAGATACATACCAACAAAAATATGCACGTTTACAGACCTTTAGCTTTTCTTTGCCTTCAACTCTATAATATAATTGTAATCATTTAAAATTTATTAAATATAAATTTATAAATAATTTAAAATTAAATTCAAGATATACATATCAGTTCAAATAAATATTATGGATTAATATATTTGAATTAATTATTTAAATTCAATAAATATGGATTTAATTGAAGTCCAATTGTATTGGGCTAGTCCATTAATTTGGGCTACAAATGATGAGCCCACTTTGCTAAACTCAATATCATATCATCCTAGATAGGGGTGTATATGAACCGGGTTGGTTCAGATTTTTTACAAACCAAACCAAATCATTTGTATCGGGTTATTAAATCTATAAACCAAACCAATAAAAGTCGGGTTTTTCGATATCAATTTTTCTCGGGTTTTTTGGGTTTATCGGATTTTTCATAGTATCTAATAAAAAACACAGAGCAGTGCTTCTTAAAAAGAGTTTTAGTACAAAGTATCACATATAAGATGGATGCAGAACATTGTTTGAAGTTTTAACTTTATAATATAACTTTATAAGATGAGTTTTTTTTGTATATTATTTAGATGAGCTTCTCAAGTCCAAATCAAAATGTAAGAAAGAAAACAAAAAATATGAAAACTTTAAAAAAAATATTTATAAATTATATTTTAATAAATATTTTTATGTATAACATAATTTAAAAGTAGTATATCTATAATCGGGTTGGTTTGACTTTTTTTAGTTAAAACCAAACCAACCTTATAATAGTCGTGTTTTTTTTTCAAACACCAAACCAAATCAAACCAAACCACTAGTCGGGTTTTTTTTCCGATTTGGTTCGATTTGTCGGTTTGATGCGGTTTATCGATTTGCCCTGTACAGTCCTAATCCTAGAGGCCCATTTTTGGTGTCATGTGTCATGCCAAGTCAAACAAATAAGTCAATAGAAGCATGCCACGTGTCAAAATGACAAGCCTATTGGCTAAAGCCCATATGCCATATCGCTTAAATCTGATTGACAGAAGAAAAACCTGTTTTCATCACAATTTCTCTGTTCCACAACTATAAATAGGGGTTCTCATATTTTAGAAAAAAATTTCAGAATTCTAACAAAAAGTCAGAGAGAGCTCGTGGATCAAACGCCGGGGGTTTCTCTACTAGCTACAAGTTCAAGAATTCAAGATCAAGTTCATCAAGTTCAATAACAAGCCCAAAAGCCCTTGAATTCAAATACAAGTCAAGATCAAGTTTAAGAACAACTGAAGATCAAGATCGTCAAGTTAAAGAACAAGTGAAATTCAAGATCATCAAATCAACAAATCAAGATCAAGACCACAAAAGCCCTTGAATTGAAGTAACAAGTCAAGATCAAATCCATCAAATTCAACCAAATTCAAGAGCCCTTGAATTTATATTCGAAAAGACGAATCAAATGATACATAGAGATTGTAACACTCATATTCAAAAATCATATATTACGATTTTTGCGATATTTTTCGTTTTTGATTATTATTTTCTCGACATGAATTTTATTGTCTACAATAATAATGTACATAACATCTTTTAAAAAAAGATTTAACAATAACAAATGATTAATTTTTTATGACTCACTTTTCACCTTTTGAAGTAGTTTACAACTCTTTCACTTCAGTAATCTCTTCTAAATAAGAGTCCGGATGGAAAGTAACTTAAAGCAACAAATGCGTAAAATTTAATATTAAAAGGTAAAAAGGACTAACAACATTTCACATGTTTAGAGCCTTTAAAATCAATTAAAATTTTTCGTTATATAAATGATTTCCTTATTTGAACTATGCAATATAATGATAATTTTTCATGTTACCTTTTTTTAATATTTAGGACCTTAAAATCAATTTAAATTGTGTATATTAAATTCTTTTTTATTTGAAATACTCACGTCAACTAATAAAATTTTACATAATTAAGTAAAATCTTACGGAATTTTTAATTTTTAAATGGTATATGGGATATGACTGCTAGTTGTATTAGGATAGCAGCCAGAGAGATAGTAAGAGTCTTGAGAGGTAACTTTTGTGGGAATCAAGGAAATTGGTGATGGAATAGGGACATTCAAGGAAAAATGAAAGCAAAAAAGGTGACATATGTGAAGTCGGTGGAAAATAAGAAAGATGAGGATAAGCTAACAAATAGGGAAAGATATAAGATGCTGAGGAAGGAGGCAAAGTTAGCATTACGACGATAAAAATAACTTTTGAACATTTATATGTAAAACTTGAGGACAGATGTGGAGATACAAATTAAATTTGTATAGGCTAGCCAAGACGAGAGAGAGAAAGGCCTGTAATCTAGACCAAATGAATATGTATCAAGGATGAGGAAGACAACGTGTTGGAGGAGGAGAAACTTATTAGACGAAGATGATAATTTTCATAAATTCTTAAACAAAGATGGAGACAAATACATTGTGATGAGAGATTTGAAACATTTCAAGAGGCATTGCAATTTTTGGTATTGTATATTTATACATATTGAGGAGGTTAAGAGTGTTATTTGTAGGATGTGCATATATATATATATATATATATATATATATATATATATATATAGAGAGAGAGAGAGAGAGAGAGAGAGAGAGAGAGAGAGAGATTTGTCCCAATGATATTTCAATGATTTTTGGAAGAAGGTAGACATGGCAGGTATGAAAAAGATGCCAAAAAATGAAGGTGGAGTACGATGATCCTGATGTACAAGAACAAATGTGACATTCAAAATTATAACAACTATATAAAATCAAACTGCTAAGCTACAATTTGAAGGTTTGGTAGAGGATGGTGGAAATGAGGGTGAGGAAGAACGTGTCTAATTACAAAAACTAGTTCAGATTCATGTTGGAGTGTACTATAGAACTTATTCATTTGGTTAGAGATTAGTACTTGAGCAATGTAAGGAGAGGAAGAGAGAACTTCACATGATATTCATCGACCTAGAAAAAAAAAGGTCCGAGAGAAGTTCTAGAGGCTAAATGATTTCCTATGGAGTACACTACAGCGATTAAAGACATGTATGATGGAGAAAACTCGAGTAAGAAAATATGTTGGGACTCAGAGCATTTCCTAGTTAAAATGAGGTTGAACCAGGAATCAACTCTTAGCCCATTTTATTTTTTGGTGATTGATGAATTGACTCAGTGTATTCAAGGTGATGTGCCATTATATAAATTATTTGTATATGCCATAGTTTTGATTGACAAAATTCATAATGTAGTTAACATTAAGCTTGAGGTTTGATGACAAATTCCGGAGGTCTAAAAGATACATGACTTCATTGTAATATAAATTCATGTGATCAGTTAGATGGAACAAAGATTCTTACAGCTGATTTTGAGGTTTGGATGGTCGATTGTATCATAGAAATGTGTTATGAAATCACAATTAATGTATATCATATGGTGAGAACCATAATTCCTTTAATAGGAAAATATTTCATTATGATTTTCTTATTTGATTTCATAGTCCTAAAATATAAGGAAAACAATTAAACGATTACTATATTTATTGAAAAATTTATTTCAAAAATGTAAAAAAAGCTAGACGACATTTTGTTAAAGGCTTTTGTGCTTTTAATATAATATATAAATATACGTGTAATGTTGCACGTTAATAATTGTACGCCATCGATTTTCAGTATAATATTTAAGTTAAATATGTTAGCATGATATATGAAGAGAATGTATCTCAAACAAATCTACAAACAAAATATGCTGGATAAAAAGAGAAAAGTACAGCTCAATAAAAAAAATGTTTTATAGATATTCTTTGATAGGGGTGAATGTACAATTTCCCTTTCAAGTTGAACTAAATCTAATAGCTTCCATAATTGCATATATTAGTGCGCACTTTTACTTTGATACCATCGTAATGATAAATGTCTTGTCTCAAGTAATATCAGAATAATTTATTTCGAAATAAAAATATAAAATAAGAAAAGTATTTTTTTAAATCTTCTTTTATATATTACTTTTATATCTATGTATATTTAAATAATTCATAATATCATTTATAATAACATTCACTTTTATATTCATGTATATTCAAATAATTTTTAATATCATTTATAATAATATTCACAACCTCCACTATTCGTTATTTTCATGATTGTATATTTCTCATTAAAAAATTATACTCTATAAATTTATTTTTTATTTATGGATATATTATACGTTAAATTTATTTGACTAATTCTTATTTTTATTTATATTTTGATTTCTTTTAAAATGTTCACTCCACTGTTGAATTATATATTTTTAATTAAATATTCTTTTAATCAGTTGAAAATTTGTATTTTATATATGAATTAAAATGAAGATAACTTTAATATTTTATAATATAAGAGTGATATGTGCTTAAATGAAGTGACATCAACGATAAAATTTCTTTTACTTTAACAAACTTAAATCATGAAGCGACATCAACAATATAAAATTCTTGACTTACGGTTTAGTTTCATACTTTTATTTCTGGTCATTTCAAACTCTCGGTTATTCTACAAGATGCCAGTGTTTGCTTTTGAGGAAGATGTAATCTGTCAACTCATGTGCATGCATGGTTTATTTGGTTTGTCACCTTGTTTCTAAGTGATTTTTACTGATTTTTTTTGTATCAAATCCTAACGATTAAATCAATAACCGAACCGATAACAATTAAAAACTATAAACAGATAATCGATAAGTCAATATCTTAATGGGTCTATAACGGTTTAGCATGTCTACAAACCGATAACTAATAGGTCAAATCGATAAATTTTAAAACCTAACCGATCGATACACATATAGGACATGATTCTCATTGGCAAATTACATACAATTTGTTGGATCTGTATTATTCTGGAATATCTATAACGCCTTATAATTTCATACAAAGAATACTAAACTTGAGGATTTTTTTTTTTATAGATGAATAGAAGAGGCTGGTTAAGGGGACAATTTTTCTGTAACAAATTTAATTAGTTTATCTATTCCCCTTCTCAATTGTAATGTCTTAAGAAATGTTCCTCTATTAACATATCTTTAATAAAATTCAATTTGATAGTGAATCAACTTGAAGTTATTACTAACTTGTGATTAATTAGTATGTCTGAAAAGAAATATTGCTAAAAGATTTTTAGGTTCAAGAAGTATGTTCAAAAGAAAATAGGGTTAAAGCTTATTAAGGACATCGTTTAATATTTGGAGGAACTTTCGATCGATCAATATTTATATTCATATTTTTATAATACTAGTTTCTACGGACGCATGCAATGCACATTAATAATAGTACGTAGATATTTAGTCGATCCACATTTCATGTTCGTCAATTATTCATATAAAATGAAGAATACTTTGAATTTAACATAAAATCTATAGGATGCACTTGTGTGAAAAATGTTATTTTGTGTTATATTTTTAAATCTTGAGGTGGATTTTAAATAGAAATATAGGAAATATTAAATGCCTCATTTTTACGAAAAACCTCATATTCGATTTAATGGGCGATTCGTAATATTCTCTAAATGCTAAATAAATATCTAAAAAGGTCCAAAATTACAAGCTTAACACGTTTAAATCACTTAAATACATAATTTGCTAAGAAAAAATTAATTACTATCTAAATTAGGTTACAAAACCAATAGAGAAAATGACCCTTAAATGTATGAGTTGAAGTATTTTGATCCTTTGACACATATCACTACAAAACAAAAATAGTTTTTAATGTATACAAAAAGTTAAAAGACTTTTTGGTCCAAATCTTTGTTGGGTGTACTTTAAAATATCGAAGAAATAGTTTTTAATGTATACAAAAAGATAAAAGTGTATTGATTTAAACACCTCAACTTCTTATATACTTCCTACTGATCACTTTATTTATTGATTGTACATAATTTAAAACGATTGTTATTTTAAAAAATTAAGATATAATGAAATATATTCTTTTCACTTTGTTCCTAATAATAATTATTCTTGAAAGTAATAAAGACGGATTAATTATATAAAAAATTTAAAAAGAATACATACACATAGTTCAATAAGAATATGATAGTCAATACACTCAATTTCTTAAATAGCGAATAAATGATACTCCCTCGATCTAGTTCATATTAAGTAAATTATTGATGATTTAACACTCCTTAAAAGGACATAAATTAAAGATCACTTTTCACTATTATCCTTTTAAATTATTTTTAAATTTGTTTCCTAAAAAATGTAAAGTAATTAAGAACCTCATTAAATAAAGGGTAAATATGAAAAAAGAATCCCAAACTTTTTTTGAATTTTGAATATTTTACTTATTTTAAATTATAAAAAAATCTCAACAATTGACTTTGACCAAATACCTCAAATTTTTATACTTTTTTTGAACCATTTTATTTGTCGTTCTTATTATAAATAGATGATCTAAATTAGTTGTCATTTTAAAAAAATTAAGATATAATGAAGTGCATTCTTTCAATTTTATCCTTAGTATAATTTTTCTCGAAAGTAATAAACATTAACTAATTAACATACTTCCTCTATTTTCTTTTACTTGTTAAAAATTTTCTAATTTGATTTTCTTTTTTACTTGTTAAATTTGACAAATCAAGAAAGTACAATTTGTTTTTACCTATTATACCCTCAATTTATTGAGAGAGTTAATATCTCTGGTATTAAAATATTTTGGAATTTGGATTATGACTTTAGTGATTAATAAGGGTAAAATGGTAAATTCACCATATCAATAATTAATTTTTTAATAGGTGTGCCAAGTCAAAAATTGACAAGTAAAAAGAAACAGAGGGAGTAGAAAAAACCTAAGAAGAGTAGATGCACATACTCCAATAAGAATGCGATACCCACTCTAATTCATATTAACCGAGTTGTTGAGACTTTTTTCATAGTTCGAAATAAGTGATGTTTTACAAAGTTCAAGAGAATTATTGAGACTTTTGTTTTCTTCATAGTATTAACCCTTCCTTTTAATGACGTTCTTAAATACTTTATTTTTTTTAGAAGAACAGTTTAAGAATAATCAAAAGGATTATAATGGAAAGTAATTTTTTAGTTTTTTTCTTTAAATATTTTTATTAAGGAGAGTATCATACCTTAACAATTCATTTACTATGAACTAGAGGGAGTATTATACAACATTATACCTAAGAAAAAAATTGTTATATACTCCATTCGTTCATTTTTACTTGTCATATTTTGAACTGACACTCTCATTAACAAAATATTCATGAACATGATTATTTTACCATAGTACCCCTATTAAGTGATGTTTATTATTACATCTTGAAAAAAATAATTTAACAAAGAAGTAATTAATACTAATGTTAAAATATAGAAAAAAATAATTAACGAACATTTTTTCTTAAAAATTGTATTATATCCAAACAATTCACTTAAAATAAAGTAAAGAAAATATAAGTTAAATCATAGGTTCATACAAAAAGTATAAACTAAATGACGTAAATATCTTCAAAATAGACATAAAACGTAATTTTTTCGATAAAAAAATATGACAAGTAAAATAGTCAGGAATTAAAGCAAGCAACTGAGTGGGAACAAAAAAAATATATATTATGTCATCCCACGTTTTCCCAATCTCTGACGTGGCAAAACAACAAATACTAAATTGGTAATAACATTAGGCTCCGACACGACAAGCGCGTGTCAACAACAATATAAAAAAGAGAAAGAGAGAAAGTATAGTGTACGTACACAACCTAAGCGAGTACATTTTGCCGCTCCGAACCGTAAACCCGAAACACTCTCTCCTCTCTCTCTCTCTTTCTCTCTCAACAGGTAATCACTCTCTCTTCTGCTACGCCTTGCCCCCAATTTTCTTAACCCTAATTTTATTCTTCCCCAATTTTTTAATTTTTTTTACTTTTTTTTTGTTTTTACTATTTTATTATTATTATTTGGCAAAACCCTAGTTCCGTACCGGTTTTGATTTCCCTGAAAATTGAATCGATTTTTTTTTGTTCTGATCTGTTGAGCTAGGGTTTCGGAATATTGTTGTTACGATTCATGGGGTTCTGAGGAACCCTAGATTTTTTATAATTGTTGTTGAAGATGTTACGGTGATTCTGGTGAATTTAATTTTTTCAGGTTTTTGGTATTATTTGGTTTTGATTTCATGTATGGCTTCACATGCCGACGATTTGAATTCTAGAGAAAGGTTAAGGTGGAGAAGCCCTGTGAAAGTTTATACCCGGAAACGTAGAAGGATCCATAAGAACGACGACCCGATTCCGATCCCCGCCGCGCCGGAGGTTAACGAGGGGGTCAACAAGGATGCGAATAATAAGGTTGTACAGCCATCTTCCCCGACTCTAGAGGCTGGGGAACCGAAATCTGCAGAAGAATCGCAGGAGGAAGAGGCGGAACCTCAATTGAAAGATTCGTTGCCTCGTTATTTGGAAGATGGGAGGGATAGGGAACAGGTGGAATTGATAAATGGCGGACAAGGGCAGGAAGATACCCTTGGATCACCGGGAGATTTAGATGGTAGAGATGTGGCTGAGGTTGGTGGCAGCCTGATTGTGGAGACTAATAATGTTAGGGAAGTTCAGGGTGAAGAGGCTGCCATAGCGAGTTATAGGGATGGGTTAACTAGAGGGCATGCTGAGCTGGATGCGACAGTTAAGCCTGTAATGTCTAGGGTTCAAAATAGAGTTAGGATTGATTTAACGGGAGCGACATCAAGAAATGAGATTAGAGATATTAGGAGGGAGTTAAAGGGTGAGCTTGATCAGATTAGGAGTTTAGTTACGAAGCTTGAAGCTAAGGAGCTTCATCTGACCACACATAATACTAGTGCTAGTACTAATGGTGGTTTTAATAATGTTGGTAGGATTACCGCTATTCCTAGTGGTGCTGTTAATTCTTATAGTCAACCACATTATATCGATAATGGTCTGATGAATAGGTCTTTGGTGCGAGTGAATTCAGAGATGGGTTTGGTGGGGCACCCTGGATCGAGACCATTCCAGCGACCAAGGGTTGCGGTTGTGGAAAACAATAATGGAGTTGCTGAATTTGTGGAGAAGGAGAAGAGGACCCCGAAGGCCAATCAGTATTACACTAATTCTGAATTCCTACTTGGGAAGGATAGGCTGCCTCCTGAAAGCAATAGAAAAACTAAGTCAAATGGTGCTGGGAGGAAGCACAATAGTGAGTCGGAGCAGGGGTATCCATTTAGATTTGGATTTGGCTTTGATAAACATAGAAATCAGGTGTTTAAGAGATGCACCACTCTGCTTCAGAGGCTAATAAAGCACAAGCATGGGTGGGTGTTTAAGGAGCCTGTGAATGTGGAAGCTCTTGGGCTGCATGATTATCATGATATCATCAAGCATCCTATGGATTTAGGCACTATCAAAGCTAGGCTATCTCAAAATTGGTACAAGTCTCCCAGGGAGTTTGCTGAGGATGTAAGACTTGTCTTTCATAATGCCATGACTTATAATCCTAAAGGACATGATGTTCATGTTATGTCGGAACAATTGTCAAAAATTTTTGAAGATAGGTGGGCAGTTATAGATGCTGAGTTTAATCCGGATTGGAGGTACCAAATGTATCACGATGCAGGTTTGCCTACCCCGCCTTCAAGAAAGGTCCCTCACCCTTCTCCCTTTGCTCGTGCTTCTGTAACTTCTCATGCCGCTCCACCTGCTTCCCAAGCAAGGACTTTGGATAGGTCTGAGTCAATGAGTGGACCAGCTGATTTCAGGTTCAAGCCATCACGCGCTGCTCATGTTGGTCGGATACCAGTTCCTAAGAAACCTAAAGCAAATGATCCCAATAAAAGGGATATGACCTATGAAGAAAAACAGAGACTCAGCACACATCTTCAGAGTTTACCTACAGAAAAGCTTGATGCTGTTGTTCAGATTATTAAGAAGAGGAACTCAACATTTAATCAACATGGCGATGAGATTGAAGTAGACATAGACAGTGTTGATGCAGAAACCCTCTGGGAGCTTGATAGGTTTGTGACCAATTACAAAAAGAACTTAAGCAAGCAGAAGAGAAAGACTGAACTTGCTCTGCAAGCCAGAGGAACTGCACGGACTGCCCCAGTTATGGTGAGCTTTGATCTGGATATCCCTCTCTCTTTTCCTTCTCCACCCTCTTTTTACATTTTTGTCTGGTAGGGATTTCTTAATTTGTGGCATTTTTTTGCAGAATTCTGCTCCTATGGTTGCTGGTGTACTGAACAGTAATACTGGTAAGCCTCTTATACATGTGACTCTTTTCCTAGATTGGTGTCAAGGTTCATGCTTTAGGTGGAAAATACTCATAGAACACGGTTCTCTCTCTTTTTTTTTTTTTGTTTTTTACATAACTAGGTGAAAATAACACTAGTGCTCTTGCTACAAATGCAGAAGCTGGAAGACAGGTGGATAATGCAAGTAGGTCTAGTAGTTCAAGCAGTTCTAGCAGCGATTCGGGGTCATCCTCAAGTGGTAATACTGATTAGCTTTTGCATGTTTCATCTTTAAATGCACCGTAATTGTCACATGTTTAATTTTATTGATTTTGCAGCCAGTAGTTCACTGCATGTGTCTGATATCTTTTGCTCTATCTTTTCAGATTCAGATAGTGATAGTTCCTCTGGATCCGGATCAGAAGCGGGCCGTTGATGCGAAAGGCCACTTAGCACAGGTGAGTCAGTTGGCTAACTTTTTTCTTATTTCTTGCGGACTTGCACCTTTTTTGTGGTTAGTTTGGCTCTTGCAAAATTCTTTTGTGCATGCTGTTGATTAAATTATTGAAGGTTGACATATGGTGATTTGGGTGGGGGAGGGATTTGATTTGATGGTGTATGAGGCTCTAGTCCTTAAATATTTTTAGATAAGATTGTTGTGGACTAAATAGTTGTAAAGTTAACCTATTTAACGTATCTTATTACTAGTTATCTTTTTAATTTTTTAATTAAAAAGATAACTTATGGAATAAATAATAAAGAATAAGTCATAGTATCTGAAATTGATTAATGTTCATCTTATTTAACACAAAAATATTGTCATACCATATGAGTTAGCGCATTAACGGTATTACTAAATTATCTATAAAGTTGGAAAGTTTTGTCAATGTAGACAATGTAAGATTTATGTGTTTGTGATAGAAATCTTAATGTCTTCTCATACTCAGTTTGAAAAGGAGTGGATTGAAAATTAAGAGGCCTTCAAGTTTGGTAACACTGACTTCGCTCGTGCTTTGAGATATATTACATTCACCTCCCTTTTTTTGATTTTTTGTGTAACCAAACTTTTTTAAAGGATAAAATTTCTGCAACATTCAGGAAGTACCCCTTTTGTGTAGTACTCCTTAATTATTGAATATTAAATCTAGTGCCCACATTATTTGATTTTTCAATTTCCTACTATATGCTTAATTTAGCTTTGAATTCATCCAATTTGCCCATTGAAAGATTATTTACTTTTTGATTTGAAATCATTAGAAATGATAATAAAATATGGCTAAGTCATTCTTTTTCAGGGTAGAAAATGATTTTTTGCATCCAAATAGTGTGTCCCTCAGTTATTCTGGACTGCTTTTTGGGGTCAAGTGCTATATGCATCTTTGTCATTATTCGCTATTTTATTCCATTATTGAATTTTCTCTAACAATGTATATGATGTTTCTTCTCTATATTCGCGAGAAGTTCTAAAGAATTTTGTTTATTGTATAATTTTTGCAGGAATTCTTCATGGATGTCTTTAGCTGTGTACTCATCTGAAGGTTCCAAGATGACCTTGTCTCGATGGCTGCAATCAAGAACTTCAAGTTTTATCATGGAAGTGCCTTATCTCGATGATTTTGGAAGGGACATCTCATTCTTAATATTATTTGTGATGTCATCTCTATACTAGTGTTATTGGTTGTGGTAGTTATGTGAGAGATGTAGCACCTGTAAATTGCTGAGATTGCTTATCCAGTTTTACTTATACATGTGATGGGATTTTCATTCATATCGTTGCACACAGTTAGAACAGTTAGGTATGCTTGTGCGATGTCATACAGCTGGACCTGGTTGTAGTAGTTGTAGAAACCAAGTATGATGGTAGGATTGCATATTGTAAAAATTATCAGGGATCTCAAGTCAAAACGACAATGGTGGTGTGTACATATTTTCCCATTCATCTTCCGGGCAACTTTTTGCAATTTTTTTTAATGTATTTTCTCCTGAAGTAGACGCAACCAGGATTGATTCAATTGAACATGTCAGTGAAAGCTCTCAAGTCCATCCTCTTGTATGTCTGAAAATGCTTCTGTGTATGTTGATCTTTTGACTTGGACTTAATAGAATGAATCCTGAGGGATCTTGGTTGATTTTTCTGAAAATATCGGAAGGTTGTGTATATGATCTCCTCTTGCTATGGTCTGAAAGTTCAAAAGAGTAGTTGTGGTATATGATTGCCTCTTATTATAAGATTCTTACTGCAATTTTAGACTATGGTCCAGTAATAAATATTTGTAGACTAACTGCATCATGCAGGTGATGAACTTTCTCTCAATCAAAACCGTTCATCTCAATTTTACTAATAGGTTATCGTAATTATAGTTTTTGAATCGCAGGATGTTGAGTCTTACATATTTGTGTGAAACAAGAGCGTCCTATTGTGTTGGAAATAATGTTAATAGACATTGTGTTCTATGTTAGTTTAATGTTGTGAGCTATGCATGAATTATGAGCTATTGTCATGCAATGTACATATGGTTGGGGCTATGTTAAGGAAAGTTCGACAGTGATTTTTCACTTAAATATCTTAATTAAATCATGTGCCTATTGAACACTTATGGTAAAAAAAAATCATTTTGACACTTTTTTTACCACTTGCATAAATTTTGTTCATTGTTTTTGATTTTCCAAAAGCTGTGATTTTTTTTTCCAGATCAAGTGTAAATTAAGTTTTGTTTTTGAGAATAGTATTTTTATTTTGTTTTAGATTTTCTTTTCATTTACTCAAAATGTCACATGTAATCAATTAATTTATTGTTTTGTCACGTCAGAAACCAGTGTATTACACTCTTTTTATCTTTTTGTTGATTTTCCGAAAAAAGTCTAATAAAACAGTGTTTAAGTAGGTTGAGAGTACAATAAAATACACCAATAAATAAGGTGTCTAGATAAAAAATTCAGGTCATTTTTTTCTTCTTCATAAAAAACCCTTTTCTAATATGGACCCATGCGTAGCTTATTGCTTTATCTGTAAAAATACTTTTTAAACTAATTAATCAGACATAAAATTGTTACACTCCATTTTTTTTTTAATTTTATGATTATTGTTTTTTGTTTGTTTGTTTATTAGATCAAATAAAATGTTTCACTTTCCAATATTAAGCCACATGACACCTAACAAGTCTTTACCTGCCAACTGTGCCATAAAAATAAACTCAAAGGAAGTATCATGAATGCATTAAAAATCTCTAACATGAATAAATAATACTCCTCCCGTCTCTCAATTTATATGACAGATTTTTTTAATATGTCCCTCAAAAATATCATCTTTCTATAATTTAAAACAATTTAATTTAAATTTAAATAATAATATTAGTAATTATAATAATAATATATTTTATGTGAAAAAACTCTCTTCTCATTCCTACATGCAAAATCTTAATGAAACTCGTTACCTTTATAGTGAACCATACATCAAGTGGTCAGAAGAAGTAGAAAGATAAATATTATTGAGAATCTTCAACATGTTGTTATTGGTAAGTTTTTATACAGATATTTTGATTTATTAACTAGAAATTGATATGTCTTGATTAGGTTATCATTGTTGGAGGATTTGTTAATCTCACATTGAAAGCAACATACTACATTAAGGCTAAGGATGAATACGCCCTTTATATATGGCTCTAGGTTTAAAATTAAAGAAGAAACATTGAAAGCTATGACATGAATATCTTTTCCAAATTTACTGCCTACGTACTATGTGATTCTTTCGAATGGTAAAATATTAAGTAATCCTAATGTTTGGAATCAATTAAAGGATATGAGAATGTTTTCAAAGAGAGATAAGTATCACGCTTCAAATATACATGATCGATCGGTATTTAGAACTTTACTCGATCAGAATGAATCCAACCATGTATTATATATAGTCTCTACTTTGCACCTAAGTTATGAATGCAAAACCTTTTGAAAAACAAATGTTAAATCTTTCAAGTATTTCATAAGTCTACACAATAAAGTCTCATGCATGGATTTCATATGAATAATCATAATTACAACCCGAAAGAACTATTACTGTCTGTGAAACCTTTATGACAAGGATTAAGCTAGTCATTTGGGATAGGCTTTGGTGAATCAAAGAATATTATAATATAAGTTACACGAGAAATAAGTGGAGTCTCAGCAAAAGTATCCAATAGGAGAAGGTGGGAGTTGTCCTAATTGCATGACTTAGGTGGTGGTCAACACATAATCCTGAAATCAAAAGTTGAATGGCCAAGAGGCTTAAACACCACATCATATATATGAAAAAAATTATTTAATCAATTTTCAATTTAGACAGTGAAATAAAACATCAAAGTAAAATGCAATTCAAAGTCCTTGTTTATAGCATTAAAGCTAAATCAAAATCGTATGAAATTTTATCATTTTTCGAGAGTACTATACCATCACTAGAATAATATGTAAATTCAACTAGATTATGTACCTAGTGACAAGTATCATATACCCTACTTGCTCAAATCATCTCATCATAGTGTCGTACGAATCGATTAATCATGCTAATAATGTAGGTAATACCCTATTGTGGGGGCACTGTGCTGTAGTTCCAAATCATAAGATAGTTCCTACGCCTACATCGACACACACAGTCGATCACATGGAACTATGTATGAAGCCAATCTCGATAAACTCAAGTAGCTCCCAAAACATTTACATTTATCAACCTTGGCCTTCATAGACAATCCAACCATCTGAGGATATCATACAAAGATGTTCTTCCAATTCATAGTAAAGATTTAATAAATGAAAATCATCTTTAAAAATTCACCAACTACTATTTCAATATGTAAGGGTTTCTAAAAACTTTACACTTCATATTAATAACACTTAAATAATTTACTTTGTTCCCATGACATATCAATGACTAATCATTGGAAAATTATTACTCTCATAAATCATTACCCAATTATTGATAAAGAGTTGTTCCCTAAACAATCTAATAATATTCATTTATCCAATTAATTCAAACACTTATTCACGGAAGTATAATTTATTCCAAGTTGTACCAATATTAAGTGCAAGTGTTCTCATGACTTTGTTATACTCATGCAGGCCCTGCATGACTTAGGTTTGTATAAATTGCATCTTTAAACTCGAAACTAGTCCACATTAATCGTAGAAATTTACGAAACTTTACATTCTTTCCTACTTAAAAACATTCATCCTCGAATGTAAAATTTTGGTCGCACTTAAGCTCAAAATTTCATCATCCAAGCCGTCCTTTACTTACAATTCCTTTGCTGCGGGTGATATCCCCGTGCAAGCTTAGCTGATGTCACGAGTTTAATCGTACAAGTAATGAAGCTGCTAAAACGATTGTAATATTCATTTAGGTAGTAATGGATTGTTTACAAGGTGATGAACCCACAATTTTTATAGGGGTGATTATTGAGTTGCTAATTGCCCTTGGTCAATTTCCACAATTCATGATAAATGACAAAATTAATAACATATAAGAATAAAAAGTAACATTCCACTTCTCTTGTGGGAGAATTTCTTAACGGCTGGTGCTGGCAATTGGATTTTTCTTTGGGCAAAGAGGCATATTCAAAATTTCAAGAGAATGAGTGAAATGTTACTAAAAGGTGAATATAAGATATAAATTTGATTGGTTTGACCCTTAGATTCTTATCACTAAGTCTGTTAAACTTTTAAAATTATAAATCCAAAATTAATTCTTATCTATTCAAAGAGTAATTTTAATATTCACATTTGGTTTTGTTGCATAAAAATTTACAGCGCTAAAAGAAATTGGAAATTTCTAATGTGACAGACTTAAAAAATTTGAAAGATAAAAAGCAAAAGAAAAACTATTGAAACGCCAAAAGTGCTACCGATGACCACTTAGAGAGGTGTTACCCAATTTTTAAAAGAAAAAAAAAGATTGATATAAGATTTAAATTTCTAACTTCACTCAGAGAGGTGCACCAAACAACATTGCTTTATATGATACTTTGAACATGGGTTCACACATTTATATTTCATTATTTTTTTTTAAAAAAATATAACACTACTATATATGATCTAGGAAAGGGAAAATAGATTCACATCAACCCACTGCCCCTAGATACGTCCCTGTTCGGACTTATCAAATCTTGGTCCAGTTTGATTCCTATGGGGAGAATTGTTGATTTGGTCATTACTCACATGTCTTTGCCTAATTCGATCACTCGTTTCGTTTAACTCTGCCTTGTGTAATTCTCAGTTCTGTCCATGTATCATGATTCAACTGGGACTCACAGTTGAAGAATTAAAGTCAGACTAGATTTAGGCTATGTAAACATAGTGATTGCAATTAATCTTTATACTAGTATAAGTATACTGAGGTCCATGTTATCCTAGTTCAAGAAATACGTCATTATAATCCTTGAATTACAGAGAAATCTTAAGAGAGAGAGAAGAATCAAGGGATCGGAAGAACAAAATTATAGCCATATTATTTTATCAGTAGTTTTCTTATTTCATCAGCTTTTATTTAAGATTGATTTATTTTCAATTTATTTAAGATGTGTAGCACACAACTCTATTAAAGTTGAATTATTCAATTCTTTTTTTCTTACTCAAAATTCTAATAGGTGGGGGTAGGTGGTGGCCTCGAAAAAAAAAGAAGTATAGGGGCAAAAGTCAAAACGAAACAGAATGAATGCATGCATATCCATCTAATAACAATTAAAGTATTATATGCATGCGAGTAATTCCAATAATAAAACTTACAGGAGTAAGTTATGACAAATTAATCCTCAAATAAAATAAATGTGAAAAAGTTGGAAAACGCTCAAGTTGGGAAACTCTTAAAACTTTGAATTTATAGGGGAAATTGGTCAAAGTTTATATATATTATTTGACTCAAAAAAGAAATTTTGTCAAGTATTTTGAAATGAAGGGAATACTACTTAATATCCATTTGGTTTTTTAAAAAAAATCAATTATCCAACTCATATCTAATGGGTCACAGATTGAATAGTAACTCATTTTTAATACCATTTTGCTAGGCTGCATAAAAAAAAGGTGCACAATGGCCTAAAAAGTAGAATACAAAATGTATTATAAGACTAGATAATTAAGTTCGTTTTAAACAAGTTATTACTTTTATAAATATATTTAGGACTAAATATAGTTCGATCGATCATCACAACACAATATTACTCCTTTCATTTCATTTCATGCAACCTTAGATACATATCATAAATTATTCAAGAATTAATGGCTAGAATTTCTAGGTTTTTGTTATGTTTCATTCTTATATTGCTTTCATATTGTATAAACTCAGAAAGTCGTCCTCTAGAGACATTTTCACCAGGGAAGAGTAGTACACTTATGGAGACTGCTCAAGAAATTTTAAGGGAAAGATTACAAAGAAAAGATGCATTCAAGTATCACATCAACAGGCTTAGTCCTGGCGGACCTGATCCTCAACATCACTAGGGCATGAGCGGATCTTGAATTTCAAGATGATGGGTGTATTATTTAGATTTATCGAATTCAACTTTTAAGTTCTTAAGCTTAACTCATTACACGTTAAAATTTTTTGTTTTTGAAGTTTTAATGATTTTTCACATATGTACATGTACTTGTGTTGAAATTATTGGAATTAAGTTGAACTCATCGACTAATTATATAAAATTTTACGATTATAAAAGAAAAATATTGGAGATTTCTATTTGTCTAAAATAATGACAGTAACTTCACGACTAATTCTGTTTTTGGTTTATTTTCAAAATCCTAAGTCAGACAAATGGATTCCTAGGTCCGGAGGGTGAGTTACGACTTACTCGAATGTTTGGCGTGGATCTCAAGGCACTCAAGAATGATTTGGATCATTAGTTATATTTCTAGTCTATTTAAAGATTTTGTGTTGATCATGGCCAACATGTGGTTGAAATTGTTACACCCCACATCTTTGAACTCGGAATGTCCCTTAAGTTACTTAGAAGCTAGCATTACGACACTATCAAACGGCTCTAAGGAAGGGAGAATGTGATACCCCATACTAGAGAAGGTTGGAGATGAAATCATAAGAGTCCGGAAGGAATTGGAGGCCAAGTAATGAGTCGTAGGACTCGATTTACCTATGTAAGCTACTAAGTTAGAAGTTATATGCACTTGAGCTACTTAAGCATATATCAAACTTACGTAGCACGGATTACATAGGTACATAAAATAAGACGAGATTACGAGCCCACGAGGAAGGGAAAAAAGACGACACGTGGTAGCCAATGAAGAAGCGACACGTGGCAGCACCTCAAGCAAGCAGGTGACCCACCTGCTTGGGGGGGGGGGTGGACCCCACTGCCACGTGGCATCCCATAGTTGGCAGCATGATACGGTGGCCCAATAGGGGCTGGACACGTATCACTCTTGGGGTTGACACGTGTCACACCCTAAAGCCACATATATATGTTGATATATATATCATATACTTCAGTTATCCATCAAAACATCAGCCAACATAGAGAAAAAAAACGTGAGGGAGAGAAATAGAGAAGCAGCCATGGTTCTTGAAGTTTAAAGGTTAGTTTTCCAATTTTCTTCCGTGAATTAATTATATACGGTGTACCTTAAGTACGTGGATACGTATATATGTATTTTAAGACCTTCATGGAAGTAAAACTCCATCTTTGCAATTGGAATTTGGAAGAGAAAATAAGAGAAAACGCTAGTTAACAAACCCATTTTTGGAAGGGACAGTGGTTAGTAATATTGGTATAACTTCTTTTGTACAGATTCGTTTCGAGTGATTTAATATGTTTTGGAAAGGTATTTCGTGGGTCTATAACTTTCATTCAGACTCCAAAATCCAGTTTTACATTTATCAGTTTGAAAAATGGTGATGAAGCGTAGAGGAGGTACTGCTCAGATTTGGTTTTGGAAATTCTACACGGACAGCTGTAAGTATTTTGGTCATATCTTTTTGTACAAAATTGATGTAGGGATGATTCTAAATTGTTTGTGACCCTAAGACACATGTCTATAACTTTCATGAAGGACAGAAATCCTGTTTCCCTCCATTACCCCTTCAAAACGAAGCGACAAGGTAAAACAGTAAGCTGTCCAGATTTCACATTTTGGATAGTTTTGGCGAGTTTGACAAGTTTAACGTAAGGTAAGGTTTCTTCTTTAAATTTGAGCTTTATGTGTTCTGATGGAGCATGTTACACGCCCTATAGGTGGCTGGAAGTGTGTAAATATCATTAGAATACTTGGCGTTCGGAATAAACTAAAGTGTAGTCGTTATAGTCGAATTGTCGTCAAGGTAAGGCGTTGTTCTTGTGAGTTGCTGCTGCAGGGGTGTGGTGTCTTGTTGCAGGGCCTAAATATGTTCTAATGTGGGTTAGGGTGCTTCTGGTTGAGTCCACATGACCCCCCGTTGCGTATAATTAAAGGCGTTGTAAAATAAAGACTAGACACCCTATCTGATATCATCTTTTTGAATAAGTCGTTTGGAGTTTATGTTGTATATTGTTAGTATGAATTGCTGCAGGTTGTTGTTGTTGGTTGGCTGTAGGTCTTAGGGACCTAATTGGAAATTTGGATAGGTCACATTATAGGGGAGGTGCTGCCCAATTTTCGTTAACGCCTTAACAAACTAAAGAACTAGTCGAGGAAACGACTAAGGGAATAGATTCCATTAACATTAAGGCGTGACCTCAGATACTGAAAAGTTAAGAGTAGTTGATATTCGTATTACTTTATATTGAATAGGTTCAGAAGACGACGAGGCGAGCAGGATAAAGGGTAACTCCCAAGAGGTATGTAAAGCTTTCTCTTGGCATGTTTTGGTATAGGCTCGTACAGCTATCTTTCTTTCCTTTTGGCAAGTTTTAGCCTTAAGTGAATTATGTGTGGAATGTGGGGATAATTCCATTCCCAAAACTCCAAGTACGCCTCATAACCCCTATCCACTGCTTAGTTTTGGAATTTCTGTAAGGATTGAGTATTGCCTAGTAAGGCTTCTACGTGTTAAATAGTAGTGTGTGAAAAGCTATCTCTCATTTTCCTTGACACGTATTTGGTATAAAAATGAGATTATGATGCCATAATGATTCACCGAGCCCCATGATGGGCCGGGTACGAAATATGTGTATGCAGATCCCCTGAAGGAAAGTACAGACTACATAAAGCTTATTCTCTTTCTTCTTTTGGGCATGCCTTTGTCTTAGTTGTAAGTTGAATATGATATGAGCTCTAGGGTAACTCTATTCTCGAACATCTCTTACTTACTTCTGAATATTGAACTCCTACAGTAGCCGAACTATTTCCCTGGAAACTGTTATATGCTAAAGAGATAACAAATATACAGGCTCCAAGTCTTACAGACTTTTTGTTAACAAATATTTCTGGTTCCATAAGCGATTTGGCTTTACTTTAGTACATGTATAGGAGCCCCGAGATTATAATTGATATTGCCCATAATGGCATTTAGAAGTCACTCGAGATGACTACACTACTACTCGAGTCCTCCGACAAAATTTTAATCTTCTTATACAGTCAAGTCTCTAATAATGATTTAAATTGCATATAGTTACTCACTACTCTACTCGTGTATATTGTAACACTTCTTTCCCTGAGTCCCGGGCCGGGATATGTTCTCGTGCACAGTTCACTGCATTATTCCCTGAGTCCCTCAATAGAGGGCCAGGATACGTGTATAGATATATGATGATATGTTGTAATAAGGTGGTGATGGCACTGGGGCCATGATGGGTTTACAGAGATAATTTTACAGAGATGATTCACCGGACCCCCGAAAGGGCCGGATATATGATATGACTCGAACATGCATGTTTTTGTAATTCACAAAGTACAGGTACAGGTTTCTGAATTGATATCGTATCCCCTATTCTCTATCTCAGATATGCTTCCAGTTGTATTATATTATGTTTTACATACTCAGTACATATATCGTACTGACCCCCTTTCTCGGGGGGCTGCGTTCATGCCCGCAGGTACAGATACAGATTTTGGGAGTCCGTCAGTTTAGGATTCCATGCAGCTCAGCTGGGAGAGGCTCCTTTGTATCGGGGCCTATTTTTTGATACTGTCCACGGATGTATAGAAATTGTTTTATCCATTTAGGGGTACGCCGGGGGCCCTGTCCCGCCATATGTTGTCATTTATATGTTTAGAGGTCTGCAGACATGTATATGTGGGTTGTGTATGTTAGTTTGATTCAGCTGGGTCTACATGATATATGATGTATATTATTATGTTATGGCAGCCTTGTCGGCTTGCGTGCCCTGTCATGTTGTGATACAAACGAAAAGGGCTACAGTTTATGAAATTATTATCGCCCAGTGGGGCTCTGTTATATGATATATTGTTTTATTTATAGTTCAATGTGACCACAGCTGATAAATATGTGTACGGAGGGTCCAGGTCTGACCCCAGTCGCGGCCTACGGGGTTGGGTCGTGACAGAAATAATTCAATATAATGATAATTTATAATAACAGTTACCACTCTAGTATTCAAATGACTCCATTTGAGGCGCTCTGTGGTAGGAGGTGTAGATCTTCTATGTGGTTCAAGGTTGGTGAAAATGCTTTGATAGGGCCTGAATTTGTTCATGAGGCTATGGAAAAATTTCTACTTATTAGAGATAGGTTGAAGACAACTCAGAGTATGCAAAAACCATATGCATAAGTGAGGAGAAGAGAGCTTGAATTTGTTATTGATGATTGAGTATATTTGAAAATTTCATCTATGAAAAAGGTGATGAGTTTTGGTAAGAAAATAAAGCCCAATCCTCATTATGTTGGTCCGTACAGAATTTTGAGGCTTTTTGATAATGTGGCTTATGAACTGAATTTACCTACAGAATTGGCATCAGTTCATTCAGTGTTTCATGTGTCCTTGTTAAAAAAATTCTTTGGTGATCCCACTTCAATCGTTCCTGTAGAGAGTGTTGGTGTTAAGGATATTCTCTCTTATGAAGAGGTTCTAATCGAGATTCTTGACCGCCAGGTTCGTAAGTTGAGAAGCATGAAAGTCGCTTCAGTGAGGGTTCTTTGGAGGAATAGTTAGTCGGGGGAGCTACTTGGGAAGCAGAAGAAGATTTGATGGCCAAGTACCCCCACCTTTTCCCTTCCAGTTCAGTTCCAGCGTTAGGTAATAATTCCTCCATTGTATCCTATTCAGATTCATGTCTTGTAGTTTGTCTCATGTCTCAGTATGCATGCATAGTCATGAATACAATCAAGTCTTCATATCTCAGCTCAAAGTTAGTTACTCCACCAGCTTTAGTGTTTAGTCTTCAATTAGGGTTTAGAGATCCTTCCCTACCCTTTTCAGATTGTTTAAACTCTATTCGATGATGAATATTCCCAAGGGGAAATGTTGTAACACCCCCAAAGTTGTAAAGTCCGGATCAGATTATGAGAATTCAGAAATTTAGGTCTTGAGAAAATTTTGGGATTTACGAACGCTATTTTTGGGCCATAAATGAAACCACAGACCGTAGATGGGATCCGTAGATCAACTTCAAAAACAAAGATCTTAGCCTGAGTTCCACAGATCCAGTCTATGGATCGTGACTCACTTTACGGACCATAGATTGAGCTCATAAAATAAAGTCTTGAAATTTGACTTTTTAGCCTAACTTTTACGGACCATATTTACAGTATATAGATGAGACCATGGACCATATATGGGTCTCGTAGATGGAACTTTAGAAACTGAATATTTAGGCTTGATTCCATAAGAGGTATTTACCGTAGATGACCCTCGTAGAACTTGTTGACAATTTTTTGTTTAGGGCTATTTTTAATTTTTTCTACACTTTTAATCACTATATTATGTCGTTTTGACCTGTCCTAAGTATAATTAAGGTTAAGTTAGTTGACTAAATGTAATGATCCAGCCCTTCGTTACTAAAAATATCTGCGGTAAAGGTATACGAATCTTATTCATCATATGACTAGGATCAATTCCTTGATATGTGAGTGCATTAGTTATGAATTAAGGTCGTATAATGTTGTAATGACCCTGAAGGTCATTTTTGATATTTTTGATAAAATTATCATTTTACCCCTCTCGTTAGTTTTTCCGAGTCACTTTTGGTTGGTATGAAAGTTAGTTTTTGGAAATTTTGTGAAAAGTTGAGGTCTTGCTTGAGAAATGGGTTTTAAAGGCTTAAGTTGTCAAATTTTGAGTTTCGAAGTCATTTGGAGTTTCGAGTCTCAGAATGGAATTCCATCGACTCCATCAGTTCCATAATGTGAAAATTGGTCTAAGAGAGTTGTCGGAATCAGATTTGGAGTTAAAACATAGAATTTAGGTCTGAAGTTGGAAATTGAGTTAAAGTTTGATCTAAGTTTGACTTTGGTCAACATTTGGGGTTTGGGTGCTCGGATTGGATTTTTGACTGTTCCAATGGTTTTGGGAGGTGATTCTAACACTAGAAATGACTTTGTTATAATTTTTAGAGGTCCCAAATGTATTTTTGGTATTTCAAGTGCCGAAACTAGTTTAGTTGTGATTTATTGGATTTCGGGTCTAGAAACCCTCAAATTCAAATTCCAATAATTCCATTGAGTCTAGAACATTGAATTTAGTAAGGTTGCATATATGATTTGTGTTTACGGGTTTTGAACGAATTTCGATGGTCTATTCCGTGACTTTGAGACTTGCAAAAAATCTGCTATCTGGTGCCTGGCAAATCCTTCTCCGCATTTGCGGAGGGTAAAATTTTCCTCACGGAGGAAAGGCGGCGTTCACGGAGTGTACTGGGTTCCTTCTATACGTTCGTGGAGGAAAGGCCGCGTTCGCAAAGTGATGTCTCTGCATTCGCGGAGTAAGTTATCCGCGTTCGCGGAGAACAAAAGTTGCCTGAACAGTGTTTATATAAGATTTTGCCATTTTTATCGTTTCAAAGCTCGATTTAGGTGATTTGAAGGGATTTCTTGAGGGAAAAATATTGGGTAAGCTATTATAATATATTTTCTTGATTACCCATTATTTATTTGGATTTTTAAACATGAAATTTGTGATTTTGAGTTGGAGGAATTGGGGTTTTCAAAAGTAGTGCAAATTTAGTTTTCTATTGATTTTCAACTCATATTAACTCTATTTTTGAAACGGTTTTCACCATTAGATTCCGTATTATTTTGAGAATGTTTTCATCTAAAAATATTCAAATTCTGAGTTCGATTTCTGATATGAGATTTTTAACCATTTTACCCTTTTCACCTGAATTACTTAATTTTAGTGTCAATAGCTTCAAAATATGATTGTGAGTCTATATTTGATTAGATCGTAATGATTTGGAGTATCATTGGAGGGAAAAAGTGGTGATTTTGGATTGTTCGTGACTTTTGGCTAAGACAAGTAGAATTCTAGCCTTTGTTAAGTATGTTGAACTTTGTATTTTCCTATGTGAGGGGAATAGGGTCATTAGATTGGATTGAATTATATGAGTTGAAGTATGATAGTGAAATTCGAATAGGGATAATTGTTTAAGTGTTGTAAATTACGAGGCATTGGTCTATTGTGTGATTGTGGACTATATGACATCTTATGTGAATATTTATCCTGTATCACTCATTACTTGTGCATGTATTATATCTGTGATGGCGGAGAAATGATATAAGTGAGGTATTGGATATTGGGATCGAGGTTTCTACCGGTCGAGGTGATTTTTTGAGGTTTCTTCCGGCGGCTGAGGTCTCTTCCGGCGGATATCATGGCCGAGGTCTCTTCTGCCAGATATTGGCCGATTTTTTTCCCGACAAATACATGGTCTATGTGAGTCCCACATGGGTTCCAGTCTGAGGTGATCAGCAGATGTGTATAGTAGGACATACATGCATCATGATATTTGACATTGCATTTGCATCTATTTTATCCTCTGATTGATTGTGATTTGAGATTCCTGTGTTTGCCTGAGTATAGTAGTGAGAACGCATTTGTACTGTCTATTTGTGGACTGTTTAGTATTCTTGTATAATTGTGATATAAACTGTATAGATTGGGCTGCTTGAGTGCAAATGTGTTATTGTTGAGGATTGTGGTTGGGATGTCAGGAGTACCTGTGTTTCGCATTACTTTACTTAGGGTTTTGTTTCCATTTTGCTGAGTATCGTGTTGTTGGTGCTCACCCCTTACTTCTACATTTATGAGGATCTTCGCCTGGCACCTCCTGCTCTTAGTACTCTTTTGATCGGGCCGAGCTTCTGGATATGAGAGAGGTAGTAGCTTATCTTCTTCGGCAGACTCTCGTTGTCCATTTATTTTATGCTTTGTTCTACTTGAGGACTAAGACATATAGACTTGTATCTTTTTCATTTCTGTTAAAATAGTGGCTTATACATGTGGCACCAAGTCTTGGGTAGTTTAGAATCTATTTTCCGCTTATCCTTATCTATATTATATTAGACTTTACATTTCCTCTTTTATTTTTGCTTACTTTGAATTATTCAGACTCTTAGGCTGACTCGTCTTGGTGTGTTAGGTGAGTGACATCACACTCGATTCTGGATCATGAAAAATTAGTTTTAGAGCCCAGGTTCATAGGTCTCAAATGTGTACAAGCCCAGTCTAGTAGAGCCTTGAGGATCGGTGCAGAGACGTCCATTACTTATCTTCGAGGGGCTATGAAGACTGTTAGGAAATCCTCTTTTTGCTTCTTTCAACTCTGTCATGTATGGGTTCTTGTGAAAATGCTAAGTTATCAAATGTTTTTTTGGCAGATGGCTAGGACTCGAGCATCAGCTTCTATTGGACAAGAAAAGCCAGCCCCCGAGATTGCTACTAATACCTCATCTGGGGGTATAGGTCGAGGTAGAGACAAAGGCCGAGGTAGGGGCCGAGGTCGAGGAGCGGCACCAGCCAGGGATCATGAGATGGTCATTTCCCCTGAGTCGGCGACAGAGGCCAGAAGAGAGAAGGTTCCTCCTGAGTATACAATAACACCATTACTACAAGACACTTTATTGAGGGTTTTGGGCATACTCAAGACTATGGCACAGACTGGAAGTGCCGCGGGAACACTTGGTACATCACAAACCTGAGTTAAGGTCCAGTTTCCAGGCCAGCAACAGTTTCCTGAGGTTTAGGGACATGCGGGATAACGTCTAGTAGTCCCTATAGATGAGGTTCCTCCAACACCAGTAGTTGAGGTTCAGGATGTATTCAATAGCTGCATTGGCTGAGGATGAGCAGCGTCATTATGAGAAGTTTAGAAAGATGGACCTATCTCAGTTCTAGGGTGGGAAGATCGAGGATGCATATGAGTTCTTGACCATTTGCAGGGAGTTTCTTGAGACAATTGGGTTGGCTGAGTCCCATGGTGTTCGATATGTTACTCTCCAGCTTCGTGGGCCAGCTAGAGAGTGGTTGTCACGACCCAAGCCTAGGGCTTCGATGTGACATGGTGAATGAGGAATCCGAAAGTACCTCAAACAAGCCTCTTAGCATTTCTTTTAGCCTTTCATAGGTAATGACAATAAATAAACAAGAGGAAATTATAATAATAAATCTTCAACTTATATATGTCCAACAATACCTTTAACTTTCAGATTTAACGGGGCCAAGACAAGTCCCTATCTCACCCTCAATTATAATAGAAAGAAATGCCATAGTAAGTGTCTAAAGATCTCAACATATCATAAGTTAGAAAAATAAAGAAGTACTATTCCCAAAATATGGGAACTCACCAAAAGTAGCCTTCAAACAAAATCTCAATTAGCCACGAGGAGGAAAACGAGGAGGAGCACCAGTCCCTACATGGTGATATCATATAGGCAAAAGATTATGTGTTAGTAATTTGAATGTACTAACTATGCAAGCATGCATTACAAAGTAAAAAATTTAGGACATTTATAAGGTAAAGTACATAAATGAGTGCATGCATAAGAAATCAAGTAGATAGCATTTAAATCATATATATGTGGATATATACATGCATGATTAATCATGTAAATAGCATTTGAAATGTTCGTTTGTGGGGAGTTGACTATAACCAACATTAAGACCATGTGAGCTATTAAATGAAATCCAACATAACCCCTGCATTAGCCGGGGAGTCTACTTGCCTAGAGTAGAACTCCGTCAACTTTACATTCATTCTTTAACTTTAACTTTAAGGGCTTTCATGGATCCACTAGCCTAAGCCTACAAGGGCTCCTATGTTGGCACATAGTTAATGAGACAAGGGGTTGCTACTAGGATTTCCTTACCGAATCCTACCTCAATGACCCATTCAGTGCTAAGTCAATCTCACAAAATAGTTTAATACTTCAAAATAGTCATAGTATATAACTTGAAAATTTGAAACATCATATTTGATAGAATAACTCATTAAAACCTTTGGTAATTCAAATATGAAAGAATTGTCCTTATTGCATAAAGAATCCATCATTCATATCATTTCATCATTCTTTCATTTCATAAGACTCCCTTTAGATCATAGATATTGGTTTCATAAACATTCATTTGGAGTCAAAGCTTTCAAGCCAAATTTCATTGAAAACATAGTAAAACTATGTGGGTTCAAATCACTTCAACTTTCAAACATGAATGTAAATAAAATTATGCATAAATATTTTAAAATTCATTAATTAAAAATCATGCTTTAAACAACCCACCATGAATTTCAAGAACCTTCAAAGGGATAAATAGAGAAATTACTTGCAAACCATCAATTCATACATATGAAATCATTTTGCATCAAAATAGACCAATAATCATTAGTTTAACCATAATTCATGCAATTAAGTAGAAATAAGAATTACCCATAAGAAACGTTTACTTGAAA
This sequence comes from Solanum dulcamara, assembly GCF_947179165.1. Lineage (NCBI taxonomy): Eukaryota > Viridiplantae > Streptophyta > Magnoliopsida > Solanales > Solanaceae > Solanum > Solanum dulcamara. The sequence goes on along the minus strand of NC_077246.1, from coordinate 8,262,480 downwards.
TCAAGAGATTTAGTTGAAAGAGTTTTGAACTACATGGGTGGAAAAACCCATGGATAAACACCCACATACCTTAGAGTAAAGCTTGAAAAGAATTGGGTAAATAAATATAATTTATCATATAATCAAAATACTGTAGGCATGAGAGTGGAAGAAATACTTTCATTGAAATCTTACATACCTGAAATCCGAAGTTTTACTCAGAATCGGAGGACTTAATGAAAACTCTTGAATCCTAGCCTTTTCTCCTCATCGGAGCATTTTGTGTATGATTCGGAGTATATGAATCACCGGAAGAGTATTTCTACACTACTAAGAACTAAAACTATATTTTGAGAATGAGTAAAGAAGTGTGTAGAGAGAATAGTTTCTTGATAAAGTTTGATGAACAAAATGATGAAATAAGGTGGGTATTTATAGGTGTGAAGGAGGGACCTAACAATAATTAAAATAATTATAAAGAAAAATATAAAAATTTAATAGAGGATTGTGATGTAATGGGTGATGTCAAATGGAGGACTATTGATGCCATAGGTGATGTCAAATGGATCTAGATCTTCCATGGTTGGTGAGATGAATCTATTTTTTTACGGAATACCTTTTTTTGGAGCTACGTTTGAACAAGATAACTTCCTAATTAGGATTTGGTGTTTTCATATGAATTTTATCTCTAGAATTCTCCTTTCATATCATTCAAGAATCAACTGAATGGGATCATCCTTTAGTGAAATATGATTTTCCTTCTACAAATACTGTATTTCGTCACAACACCAGGTCTTGCAAAGATTAATTTATTTAACCTACTTAGCCTCCGATTCTTAAGCTATGGTCTCACAAAAGTTATGTTGGGGTTATTCAGAAATTTGAATCATCTAATTTAGACCATCCTATGAAAAGATATGCCTAAAATACAGAAGAAGTATTATTTTCGTCGAGAATTGGAACACCATATACAATATTTTTAAGGAGTGTTACATTATCCCCCCTTGGGAACATTCGTTCTCGAATGAGGCAAGAATTAGCTTGAGTAGAGTAGAGTGTAAACCAACAACCCATCATTAATGCAATAGTGCAATTTAAAACATCATTCAAAAAATATTTTATAATTTTGCAAGCATATGATAAGAAAAGTTGAGATGCAAGGATTTCAAATAATTGAGCAAGGACAACTTAATACCTTAGGTTTGGATAGAGGGAAAAATATGAGGGTATCACTTAATCATATCTGCTTCCTCTTTCTATGTAGAACTTTTTACTTGTTGATTCCTTCAAAGGACTTTAACAGATGCAACTTCTTTGTTCCTCAATCTCTTAATTTGGCGGTCCAAAATTTTAACCGGGACTTCTTCATAGGTCAAGTTTTCTTCAACATTCACTACTCCCAAAGAAACAATGGAACTAGGATCGCCAACATATTTTCTCAACATAGACACATGGAATACCGGGTGAACCATGGTCATTTCTAATGGTAACTCCAACTCATACGCAACCTTGCCAACACGTCTCATAATTCTATAAGGCCCTACATACCTAGGACTCAATTTCTATTTCTTAACAAACTAAACCACGCCCTTCATGGGTGAAACCTTTAGATACACCCAATCATCCACATTAAACTCAAGATTCCTTCTTCTAGTGTTGGAGCAGGACTTTTGACGACTTTGAACTGTCTTCAACCTCTCTCTAAAGAATCAAGTACCAAATCAGGACCCAATAAGGTCATTTCACCTACTTTGAACCAACCAACCGGGGATCTACATTGTCTCCCATACAAAGTCTCAAATGACGCTATCTCAAACAGAACCGATACATCCCAAGGAGACACGCTAGGTCGAATAAATCCCTTACTCAACAAATCCTGCAACTGGTCCTTCAATTCCTTCAACTCTATCAGAGCCATGTGATAAATGGGGAATGGAAATGGGCTTAGTGCTCAGCTCCAAGTCAATAGAAAAATCAATATCTCTATCTAGAGGAACTCCCAAAAAATCAACAAGGAATACATCGGCAAACTCCTTAACCACGAGAATAAACTTCATGGGAGGTGACTCAACACTAGTGTAACACCCCCTAAAAGGTTGTATGTGATGTTTCAATTCTCGACGAAAATGATATTGCTTCTATATTTTGGGCATAACTTTTCATAGAATAGTCCAAATTAAGTGATTCAATTTTTTGAATAACCCCAACTATATTACCTACAACTTTCATGAAGAATATCTTAAGATTCGGAGGATACATAGGTCAAATAAATTAATCTTTGCAAGATATGGTGTTGTGATGAAATGAAGTATTTATAGAAGAAAAATCATATCTCATGGTAGGATGCTCTAAATCGGTTGATTCTTAAACGATATGAAAGTATACTTCTAGATCTACAATTCATATGAGATACCAAATCCTAATTAGGAAATTATCTTTTTCAAACGCAGCTCCAAAAAAGGGTATTCCATTAAAAGAAGATTCATCTCACCAACCATGGAATGATCTAGATCCATTTGACATCACCTCCTCCATTTGACATCATCCATGAGATCATAATCCTCCATTGAATTTTTAAGATTATCCTTTGTAATTATTTTTATTTATTGTTAGGTCCCTCCTCCTCACCTATAAATACCCACATTATTTCTTTATTTTATTCTTCAAGCTTTCTTAAGCAACTCTTCTCTCTATACACTTGTTTAATAATTCTCAAATATAGTTTTAGTTTTTAGTAGTGTAAAAATATTATTCCGATGATTCTTATACTCCGGGTAGTACACAAAACTCTTCAGCGGGGAGAAAAGGCTTGGAGTTCAAGAGTGGTCATTGAGTTCTTCAATTCGGAGTAAAACTTCAAATTCTAGGTATGTAAGGCTATTCATAGTAATTGATTGAGTTCTTTCATGCAACTAATATTTAAATTCATTGTAATTGAGTTATAGTTGAGTTTTACCCAAATCTTGAATTCTAAGTGAATTAACTCTTCCTCTATTGAGTTAGATATATTTATGCATTTAGATTATTATTATTATTATTATTATCTCTCATATTATTGAAATTATTGTTCATGGCTATTTTTCCATAAACCCTAATTGATTTGATGTTAATGAATATTTTTACATGTGTTTTGAGTAAAGATGTTGAATTTTTATATTTATTGACAAAAAGAGTGATTTGAATTAATACTATATGTATTTTATTGAGTTTTGAAAGAGCAAAAGGAATGAGTTTAAATAAATTTGAGTAAATGATGTTTTGAGAAGCAAGATGTTTTGATGAGATGTAAATAATATTTTGAAGTGTAATGATTGATAACGAGGTAATAAGATGAGTTTGATGTTTTTCCAATAAGACTCGATGATGGTGTTAATATGAGCATATATTTTGGGAGTAGTATTGAGTACCGAGTTGGATAAGAGTTTAATTGACTCAAACCCCAGAACTACGTATCCAGTGTAGGATGGAGGCTATACCTCTTAAGTCTTAAAAGAGGACTTCGTTGATTGGATCCAAGATGAGATGTTTTTTACCCTGGCAAGGTATTGGATGGATGTGGAAATGACATCGCTTCGTTGTATCATCACTAGCTCATAAGTGATGGTTGTCGGTTAGAGAAACTCCAAATGAGTAAGCATTGCTTATTATTATTATTATTATTTTTAAACTTGCATTACATATTGATGTTGAGATGATGTTGAGTTCTGAGTCAAGTCTTCCTAAGAAGAGTTTCTTGATATCTGTCCTTACTTTTCTGCTATTTTACATACTCGTATATTCATGTACTGACATCATTCGACCTATATTGTTTTATGATGCAGATACAGGTGTTAGAGATCCTCAACAGGCGCATCGTTGAAGATCATTACTTTCCAGTTATTGGTGAGTCCTTTTTGTATTCGGAGGAACTCTTTATCCTTTTATTATTGTTGAGTATTATGTTTCTTTTGAGGTAGCCATGGATATGTCATTATCACTTTTTGACAGTGTTAGAGGTTTCATAGACAGAGTTTGATGACATAATTGGAGTAGTTCTCCTTTGAAACTACTTCTTCTAAGGATTATTTCTTTGATTTGATGTTCATGATGGCGAGCCCACATAAGTATTTTTATTTTCACTTAAGTCTTCCGCTGATAAATGAATGAGTGACGAGACCAAGTGGTTCTCTCGGAGGCCAGAGATGGTTTCTGAGTGTTGGCCACGCCTAGGGTACCCTCTCGGAGCATGACAAACTTGGTATCATAGCACATAGTTCAAGCGTCCTAGCATGTCTATGAAGCCTTGTCTAGTAGAGTCTTGCTTATGGGTGTGTGGTGCACCACACTTATAATTAGAAGGCTATAGTACATTAGGAATTATTTCACTTCTTTCATAATTTGAGTTCGTACGATAGAGTTTAACTCTATAAAACTTCTTTAGTAATTCGTGCATTTATACGTTGCAGACCATGCCTGCTAAATATATAGCTAGTCAGAGGAACGCTGCCAGCACTGAGGTTCCATAGTCAGAGATGCCTCCACCGAGAACTAGGGGTCGACTTTCAAGGTCTATTGAGGTACCCCAAATACCTACTATTCATACCACTCCTACTTTGGAGGTAGAATTTAGAGGAACTATTGCCATGCTTACTCAACTGGTAGATGCCCAGATGGGTAACCATAGTTCACCAACTCCTAGCTCTAGCTCTCAAGAGTCGTCTTCCACCACAAGGATTAAAGATTTTCTGAGGATGAACCCGCCAGTCTTCACAGGGTCTAAGGTTGAGGAAGATATTCAAAATTTCATTAATGAGATGTGGAAGATCTTGAAAGTGATGCATACTGCTGAGGTTGAGGGTGTTGAGTTGGTATCCTACCAGCTCAAGGATATGGCGAGCATGTGGTATGACCAATAGGAGCAGAGTCGCGGTGAGGATTCTGGACCTGCAGTTTGGGATGAGTTTGAAAGCGCTTTCCTTGACTAGTTCTTTCCCCAAGAGCTACGGGAAGCAAAAGTTGAGGAGTTTTTGAACCTCAAGCAGGAGAGCATGACTGTAAATGAGTATAGTTTGAAGTTTATTCAGTTGTCTAAATATTCCCCATAAATGATTCCTCATATGAGGTCCAAGATAAGGAAGTTTGTTTCTGGCTTAGACAAACATGTAAAGAGAGAATGTAAGACAATGCTTATGATTTATAACATGGATTTTTCTATATTGATGGTGTATGCTTAGAAGGTTGAGGATGACAAGAAAAAGGACTGAGAGGAACACTTAAGAAAGAAGGCTAAGTCTGATGGGCATGAGAACGAGCAGAAACAAGGGAAGGGTAACAAGTCCTTTTTTTAGAAGGGGTCTTCTAATTATGCACCTTCTTCAACAAGTGGTTTTACACCTAATTAGAGGTTGCTGAGTTACCAGAACTTTCGAGCTCAGGGTTCTCTATCCTAATTAACTGTGGATCAAGGTTCTAGAGAAAAGCCACCGTGTGCTAGATATAGGATCTCCATTTAGGAGAGTGTCGTATGGGCACCAATGCTTGCTATGGATGTAGAAAGACAGGTCACTTCCAAAATGAGTGTCCTTCAAAGAGACAAGGAGATGGAAGTAGTAGAGCTCAATTTTCTTCTGCAGCTCCACAAAATAGGGATAATCAGAGAAGTGCAACTTCAAGTGCAAGCGTGGGAACAAACCGTCTGTATGCTATGGGTAGTCGCCAAGGCCAAGAGAATACACCCGATGTTGTTACTGGTATGCTCTGAGTCATTATTTTTGATGTGTATGCATTACTTGATCCGAGTGCTACATTATATTTTGTGACTCATTACTTGGCTAGTAAATTTGAGATCCTTTCTGAGTGTTTTCTTGAGACTTTTAGCGTGTCTACTCTTGTTGGTGAGTCTATCTTAGCTGAGAGGGTCTATAGAGATTGTACTGTGTCAATCTATCACAGGGATACCATGGCTGACTTAGTTGAGTTGGACATGGTTGATTTTGATGTGATTTTTTACATGGAATAACTTTATGCTTGTTATGCCTTAGTTGATTGTAGGACCCAAATTATCAAGTTTTAATTTCCAAATGAGCCTATCTTAGAGTGGAAGGGGAATTCTGTAGTTTTTCTATCAGCTTAGTTTTTGTATGAGTTCGTATAAAGGTCAACTTCAAACGACCATATCTCCTAGAATATAATGAATTAGGTGGACTATGACCTATCATATTAAAGGTAATTGAGTTTTATTTCCAACTCCATCAAGATTGCATTTTTTGGAGTTCAGAGTAAAAGGTTATGCCCAGTCGACCAAAGAGGTACTTGACAAGTCCGCGATGCGGACCTGTCGCGGACTTGGCCAATTTTTTTCCAGATTTTATTAAGGGCAACTTGGACTATTACCTATTATATATACGATCTTGGATGCATTTTTATGGATAAATTCCTTCCCCACATCAATTTCTAAGGAGTTTTCTCTCCAAAAACATTCAAGAACATTGAGAGCAAGAATTGGAGAAGAGAAGAAGAGTTAGGATTCAAGTTCTTCAAGTAAGGCCATCAAATCCTTGATTTGTTCTTCAAGTCAAGTATGTAAGTCTAATCTAAAATATGTATTGAGTTCTTCCATATGCCTCATAGATGTGTTGGATGGAAATATTGAAAGATTTGAACCTTCTATGAATGTTTTCTTGAATTTTTCCTAAACTTTAGAATATTTTTACATACTATTAATTGATTGATGATTTTCAGGACTTGAATTCTTGAATAATTACTTTTTATATTTTATTTCATAAACCGTATCTACATATTGACTGCAAATGATTATGTATATGTATTGATTGGAATGAAAAAAAGGAATTGGGATAGCTATGAATGTGAATGGCATAAATATGAATGGCATAAATATGAATGGAACCTTGGTGGAGCTAGAATGTCCTTTGTGTCTCTATAAATTGAACATAGAATTAAATAAGGATTTTGGAGCAAGATGTTTGATGATGATGTATATGATTTTTAGTTTTAAAAAGGTAAAATGATTGATTAAGAGGTAATGTTGATGATGATGTTTTGAGATGAAATAGATTGGAGTCTTCTATGACTACATGATATGATTTGCATAATGTGATTTGATTGGAGTCATATGAGGATCTTGAGTATAAATGATTGTTTGAGAAGGAGTTTTAAAAATGATTTCTGAACGTTTTTGAATAAATTATTTATGCACTATTTTGAGTTTAAAGAATGATTATTTTTATCTTTGATTTAGAAAGAATTTAAGCATGATTTGAGTTTGAGAAGTCACTTAATTATTATTTTGAGCATGAGTATTTTGAATATAAACGAGTTGAGAAATTTTACATTAAAACGTCTATTTTGAGTTGAGTTGTGGAGTAAAAATTATATTTTAAATATATTTAATATTTACTGCATGATTTAGTTAAAAGCATGTATTAAATGAAAACATTAATGATTATTGACTTGGAGTCTTGATGAGTCATGAATGAGCCTTGAAAGGATTGTCTAATTGAATGAAGTGATGATTGAAATTGATTGAGTTTTGAAAGAAGTTCCAATGAGACTAGATTGATTGAGTTTTGAAAAGAGTCCAATGAGACTAAATGAGTTGATTTGAAACTAAGTCCAAAGAGACTTATTGAGTATTTTGAGTATTTTACTCACCTGATAGATTTGAGCATATTGAGTCTTGGGAGGAGTATTATAGTCCATAATCGAATTCCATGAAATACGTAGCCAACGTAGGAAGGGATTGGATCGTGAAAGTCGGATGTTTCCCTATTTCATTATCCTGAAATGATAGGACTTGATTGATTGATAGATCCATGATTGGTTGATTCATTTATACCCTGGCAAAATATGGACAGATGTGGCAACAATGTCGGCTTATTATACATCACTGGCTTATAGGTGATATTTGTCGGTTAGAGAAACTCCCAAATTGAGTGAATTGTACATGATATTATTGGTTTGATTGTGATTGTAGATGATCGAGTCAAATTGTAAAACATTGCTAAATTCTAATTTGTATATATATTGAGTTGAGTCCTTTGACTTTATTATTGAGTTGATTGTATATGATTGGATGGTATGTGATTGGATTATATACAATTGGATTGGATTGAATCATATAGTATATGATTGGATTGAATCGAATTGTATATGATTGGATTAGATCGAATAGTAAATAATTGGATTGAATTGGATTGGATTGTATACGATTGGATTGGCTCGGATTGCATATGATTGGATTAGATCGAATTGTAAATGATTGGATTGTACATGATTGGATTGGATTATATATGATTGGTCTCTGTCTAAACTGTATTCTTACTTTAGACTTATGACACCTTGATTGAGTCTCTCTTATCTTTCCGACTTGAGATATTAGAATCGATATTATTCTATTTTGATGCATATTTCATTCTGCTATTTTACGTACTCGTATATTTCACATACTGACTCCATTTGGCCTACATCATTTTATGATGCAGAGACAGGTTTAAGAGATCATCAATAGGCGCACTGTTGAGGATTTGTTCACACTCAGTTTATTGGTGAATCCTCTCCTATATTCGGAGGATACCACTTGTGTTATTCTTGCAATGAATTTAGTCTTTTCATTCTGATTTGAGGTAGCCATGAACCTATCATTCGCACCAATTAGATAGTAGTGATAGAGGCTTCATAGATTAGATAATGATGGGTTGATTGAGTATTTTATTTCCTCAAATTTTTCTTATCAGACTATTTAATAAAAAAGAGTGGAGTTAGATTTGTTGGTCCATGGCCTTTTTCCTTGTGCTAGATTGTTGATTTGAGTTGCTCACTTAATCACCTCTTTATTTTAAGTCTTCCATTGATTGAATGAACGGATGTGTTATCAGGTCAAGTGGTTTTCTTGGGAGCCAGTAATGGTTTCTGAGTGCCGGCCACGTCTAGGGTATCCTTCTGAGGTATGAAAAACTTGGTATCAGAGCAAAAAGTTCAAGAATCCTAGGGAGTCAATAAAGCCGTGTCTAGTAGAGTCTTAGTTATGGGTGTGTTGTGCACCACACTTATAATCAGGAGGCTATAGGACATTAAGAATTATTTTACTTCTTTCATATTCTTAGTTCGTGTGATAGAGTTTGAGGAGTAGAACTCAAATAGTGAGAATGGTGGTTGATTGAGGCCTATAACTAGAGTGAAGTATCTATAAGGTGAGTAATGAGGTGTAATGAATGATTGTGATAATACTAGTTTTAAGATTTGATTTAGTAGACTTGACATGACATATGCGAGAGATTAAGATATTAACTTGCGAGGAGTATGTGTTATGAACAGAGGTGTATGTGACCCTCAAATATAAATAGTAAATTGAGGCTAAGTTGTTTGGTATGAAGAGGCTTAAGATGTGTATATGAGATAGTATAGAGTTGTATGAGGCTCTAATTTTATGAGTTGCTTTAGGTGACTAGTTAGTATCCTTTAGTTGTTGCCTTTGAGCTAAGGGGGAGATGATAGGGTAATGAACCAAAGTAAGTCTTGAGCTTTTGATAGTGATGAGTTGATCAGGATAAGACATCGATGTTTTTCCATCTCGCATTTTCCTAACACTTCAGTCGAGGTGATACTCTATTCCTTCCGTATGTTTGAGCACCAATCCCATGGCCTAGAACCATGCACCCCCTATGTTGATGATAGTAGAATGGATTGAGTGAGAGTAGATGAGGAGAGTGAGTGTTTCTTGATTGTGATAGTTGTGTTGTACGTGTCTAGTTAAGGACAGAGGTGTGGAAGAGGAAAGAGATAACACCCTATGATGTGCAATATATAGGTAAGAGTATGTTAGTATGTCTCTGGGTAAGAACTCATGCAATAATGGAGGTAGAAGTGTTAAAGTAGGCGTGGAAATTCTTAGATGTGGTTGAGGTAGTTAGAGTGATAGGCTTGAGTGCGTGGTTGTCACTATGAGAATGATGGTAGTAGGCTATTGATGACTTTTGGGGGAGTGATTGGATGTACGTGAAGGGTGTTATAAGGTTTGGAAAGAAGGGGAAGCTTGGGCACCAATATATTGGCCATCATGAATTGGAGTTACCTTCTGAGTTAGCCATCTTTAGTCCGGTGCTTCATGTCTCGATGATCAAATGAGTGCTTGGGAGATCCTTTGTTGGTAGTTCCTATTGAAAGTGATGAAATCAAGGATAGTCAGTCCTATGAGGATGACATAAAGACCAAATATCGACTTCTATTTGTGCCATCAATGATAATGTTTAAAGTAACTTCCTATTCTTGATTCGAGTTGATGTCTTCCTTCTTGAGTTCGAGGGTTGATAATCTAGATGTTTGAATGATTCGGTTGATGGAGTTTTGATTTTGTATTCGTGCTTAATGATGAGAATGTTGAAGGTAATGTCCCTACTCTTGATTTGAACTGATTTGCCTATACTTGAGTCGGAATAGTTGATTGTCTAAATTGCTTGATTTGGTTGATTCGTTGATTTGATTGCATCTCAATTGTTATTCATTCCTCGAGTCCAGCTCTGGTTGATCTTTATTCGAGGACAAATAATCCCAAGGGGGAGATAATTTAACACCCTAATTTTTTCCCGCCAAGACTCGAACCATTCTTCATGTGCGTGTAGGATTGAACTCGGTGACTTCTAGTTGTATTTATGAGTTAGGATCAATTCCTAAGTAGTTGAAGTGTATTATATGTGTTTTAGGGTCATAAGGGATCTCTAACACCAAGCCGAGTCTAAAGAATTTCTATCGGCTAAGGTTTCATATGAGTTCGTATAAGGGTCAACTTCAAACGATCATATCTCCTAGAATATAATAAATTAGGTGTCCTATGACCTATCAAATTTCTCCTTCGAAACTACTTCTTCTAAGGATTATTTCTTTCATTTGATGTTGATGATGGCGAGCCCACATAAGTATTCTTATTTTCACTTAAGTCTTTCGCTGATGAACGAATGAGTGATGAGACCAAGTGGTTCTCTTGGAGGCCAGAGATGGTTTATGAGTGCCGTCCACGCCTAGGGTACCTTCTTGAGGCGTAACAACTAGTATCCCGAATAAAGGCCAAATACGACATACACCTCTGATCAATCAATCTCTGAGTATGAAGATAAGAGATGACCTTTCTAGGATAGGAACCACTAGTACCCTTCCACTTAACTCTCGAGGCATCAGGTATTGCTAAAGTCACGGTCTTATCATAACAATCAAGAATAGCGCGATAAAGAGAAAGAGAATACATACCCAATATCACATCAAAGCCTACCATCCCCTAAATGATTATGTCTATTCAAGTATCATATCCGGCTAAAGAAATAAGTCAGGATCGATACACTCGATCCACCATAAAAGGCTTGCCTTCGGGTGTAGAAACATGAATAGGCACGGACATGCAATCAAAAGTCAAATCAAAACTGGATGCAAAATAGGCAGACATATAGGAGAATGTAGATCCACGATCAAATAACACAGATGAAGGTCGGTGACAAACTGGGACGATACCAGTAATAACTGCATCGGAAGCCTAAGCCTCGGGTTTCCCCGAAAAAGCATAGAACTAAGCTCCCCTACCTCTACCAGTCTACACGGTGCCTCTACCTCCACCCTATAGTACTATAGCTTCACCAACACTTCTACTAGGTGTATGACCACCTCTATCCGCCTAAACCCTGCCTCAACCCTGGGCTAGAGGCATTGGTGCTCTCGTTGAAGTAGAATGAGTGGGTTGTGGTATGGTGTGAACTTGTAGTGGGAAATAACGAACCAGATAGCTAAGATCCCCACAACCATAGCAATATATCGATACCGAATACTGCTATACTGAATTGGGTGAACTCATCTGACTACCCTGACCCACCAGCCTCTACTGTGATCCCTGATGACCCTAACCCACATTATATAATCTACATGGTGTCTAACCACCCTCGAAAGCTGCCATAGAAGCATGAATTGGTCCTCTACGCTGAAAGGAACCACCTCCTCGTTAAGAACCTATACCTCAAGATGAGGTACCCAAAAACTAACCAAAAACACGGTCCCTCTTGGGCTCCCCGAACTCCTCTCTCTCCATCAACTCCGCCTCCTTAGCGGCACCCACGATAGGCTGGAAGGAAGGCCCCTCTCAAGCAGATCGAAACACCAATGTATGAATAGAATAAGCAAGCCCTCGCATGAATCTACGAAATTGGTTTGTCTCATCAGGAAGGACGGCCATAGCATGTCTCAACAATTGTTATAAATGGGTCTCACACTCAGTACCTGTGAGGCTATCCTGCCTCAAATTCTTGAACTGTAACCGATTTTCCTCCCTTCACACTCCAAGGGAAAAAGCGATCATAGAAAGCAATAGCAATCTTATCCCAAGTAACCTAATGTGACCCCACTCCTCAAGCACGACCTCCACTTGCGACTTGTCTACACCTACGACCCATAGCTCGGCCTTAAAGACTACCTCTCCTCTACCAGCAACTATAGATCTAGTCCTCGGCATTTGCCAAAATAATATGTGATACTCAGCACTACGATAACAACCTCGTACAATAAGAAGAATGAATAATAGAAGTTTCCTAACAGTCTTCATAATCTCTCGAAGATAAGTATAGACGTCTCCGTAACGAACCTTAATACTGTACTTAGACTTGGCTTGTACACATGAGACCTATGAACCTGGGAATCTGATACCATTTGTCACAACCCGAAATTCGAGCGTGATGACACTTGTTCTTTTCCATCGGACAAGTCAGCCGAACCCACTAAATGCGGAAATAAAAGTGGAAATAGTCTAAAAGTAAGCAATTTAAATGACAAAGCCAAAAATCTTAATTCATTACAAAATTTCCCACAGACTGGTTGTCACATGTACAAGCCTTCTAATACAAGATACCGAGATCATTACAAGTCTCAACCTTTATGTCTCAAATTGTTCAAAGTAAAAGATAAAGAAGAATAAGAAAGATGACTGGCATCAAGAGCTACCTCTCGAATCTCCTCAGTAAGCCACAGATGGAAGATGAGAGAGCGGGATCACTATCTGGGTTTAAAACCTATAAAAGTGTAGATAGAGTACCACCGACACGATACCCAGTAAGTGAACAACTAAGACTAAGCTAAGCAAATATGACACACGTACTCCTGTCATACCATCCAACCCCAGACTACAACCTGCATGGAAACTAGCCCAGTCCAATAGTTCTAACAACACAATACAAGCATACATATAAGTCTCCACAACAGTACAACTCAAGTATCAAATAACATCTCATCAGTCAATAATACAGATCAAGGGGATATCATAGGTAAAATAGTCCAAAATGGCCAAAGATGTATGATGCAATTAAATGGAATGCAATGTCACATATAGTGATGCATGACTGTCCTAAATGATACACATTCGCTGACTAGCAGGCCGGAACCTATGGGGGCCACATATGGACCATGTATCGGCTGGAACCATTTCCCTTCGGCATAAATCATCTCTTGTCAGAACCATTTTCCTTCGGCATAAATCATTTCTCGTCGGAATCATTTCCCTTCGGCATAATCCTCGAATCAAATTCCATCTCAAAGTATCTGAACCAATGCAAATAGACAATGTCCATGTAAATACAATGACAGAATGATAATAATGGAATGATAATATCAACAATTCACAACTCATATCACAACAACGTATTCAAGTATTCATAATAAGTCAAGTATCAACTCATATTGATCACAACATGCATAAATCCTCTCATTTGCCATTTATTACCCATGACTTCAATATCAATCCGTTAAAACATCAATTAACCTCAAATAATCCTCAAAATCATTTTCCATCACTTCCAAACACGTAAAAATATGAATATGTAATCCTACAAGTTTAGACATAGGTTTAGAAATTCACTTGCCTCGATTTCAATCTCGAACTACGTCGGAATTTGAGTTTTACCCTTACGTCGACGTTCCAGATTAAGATAATCTATTCAAATATGCAATCTCAATAAGAATAAGAGCCTAACGATACCCATTTTGATATTGTAACACCGAGACCAAAACTGACTCGAACAACCCAAAATACCCGATTTCGAAAATGAAGAGAAAATCTGGAAATTTTTACATGAAAATGATCCTTGAACCATTTGGAAACTACTTGTGAAAACGAAATTGAACTTCGACTTAAAACCATTTAGAATCATCAAAAAATTAAAATTTTTGTCTCTTGAAAACCCCAAATCCGAGCTAAAATCAGTAGATAGTTAATGGAAAAATATGAAATCATGGTAAGAGGACTTACCCAGCCAATATCCCTCAAAAATTCCTTTTGAAATCACTTAGGCCAAGCTTCTAGGGTTCAACAGTGGAGGAAATAGGATAAATCCAGATTTTTGGGAAATTACAAGTCTGCCCAGGCATTGCCCTTCTCTATCATGACACCCCTCCCCGCGATCGCGAAGAGGAATTCCGATTAACTCATTAATTGACCATCGCGATCGTGATGATTGATCAAGCTCACACTTTGCGATCGCGAGTAAACCTACGCAATCGCGAAGAACATCATTACAAGCACCAATATCAGTAGAGCACAGCTAAATCACTAAGTCTCAATCTCGAAATCAACCCTCGGGATTCATTCAGAATCCTGACCACACAAACTTTATATGCACCATACTAATTTTAATATTCCGGACTTGATGGAACCATCGGAATTTGAATTCGAGGTCTCCTTGATCCAAAACTCAAAAAGTTACAACTAAACAAACTTAGGCCTCCAAATTACTAAAACGGGCTCAAGACCTCTAAAAATTCAACTAACACATCTTATAGTCCAAAAACCATCCCCCAAATCCAACGAAGTCATCGAAATTTCATTCCGAGCGTCGAAAATTCAAAAGTTGACTAACGTCAAATCTTGGCCTAAAATTCATCAAATTGCCAAGTCAAGACCTCAATTCTTCATTAAGGAGTGTTATATTATCCCCCTTGGGAACATTCGTTCTCGAATGAGGCAAGAATTAGCTTGAGTAGAGTAGAGTGTAAACCAACAACCCATCATTAATGCAATAGTGCAATTTAAAACATCATTCAAAAAATATTTTATAATTTTGCAAGCATATGATAAGAAAAGTTGAGATGCAAGGATTTCAAATAATTGAGCAAGGACAACTTAATACCTTAGGTTTGGATAGAGGGAAAAATATGAGGGTATCACTTAATCATATCTGCTTCCTCTTTCTATGTAGAACTTTTTACTTGTTGATTCCTTCAAAGGACTTTAACAGATGCAACTTCTTTGTTCCTCAATCTCTTAATTTGGCGGTCCAAAATTTTAACCGGGACTTCTTCATAGGTCAAGTTTTCTTCAACATTCACTACTCCCAAAGAAACAATGGAACTAGGATCGCCAACATATTTTCTCAACATAGACACATGGAATACCGGGTGAACCATGGTCATTTCTAATGGTAACTCCAACTCATACGCAACCTTGCCAACACGTCTCATAATTCTATAAGGCCCTACATACCTAGGACTCAATTTCTATTTCTTAACAAACCGAACCACGCCCTTCATGGGTGAAACCTTTAGATACACCCAATCATCCACATTAAACTCAAGATTCCTTCTTCTAGTGTTGGAGCAGGACTTTTGACGACTTTGAACTGTCTTCAACCTCTCTCTAAAGAATCAAGTACCAAATCAGGACCCAATAAGGTCATTTCACCTACTTTGAACCAACCAACCGGGGATCTACATTGTCTCCCATACAAAGTCTCAAATGACGCTATCTCAAACAGAACCGATACATCCCAAGGAGACACGCTAGGTCGAATAAATCCCTTACTCAACAAATCCTGCAACTGGTCCTTCAATTCCTTCAACTCTATCAGAGCCATGTGATAAATGGGGAATGGAAATGGGCTTAGTGCTCAACTCCAAGTCAATAGAAAAATCAATATCTCTATCTAGAGGAACTCCCAAAAAATCAACAAGGAATACATCGGCAAACTCCTTAACCATGAGAATAAACTTCATGGGAGGTGACTCAACACTAGTGTAACACCCCCTAAAAGGTTGTATGTGATGTTTCAATTCTCGACGAAAATGATATTGCTTCTATATTTTGGGCATAACTTTTCATAGAATAGTCCAAATTAAGTGATTCAATTTTTTGAATAACCCCAACTATATTACCTACAACTTTCATGAAGAATATCTTAAGATTCGGAGGATACATAGGTCAAATAAATTAATCTTTGCAAGATATGGTGTTGTGATGAAATGAAGTATTTATAGAAGAAAAATCATATCTCATGGTAGGATGCTCTAAATCGGTTGATTCTTAAACGATATGAAAGTATACTTCTAGATCTACAATTCATATGAGATACCAAATCCTAATTAGGAAGTTATCTTTTTCAAACGCAGCTCCAAAAAAGGGTATTCCATTAAAAGAAGATTCATCTCACCAACCATGGAATGATCTAGATCCATTTGACATCACCTCCTCCATTTGACATCATCCATGAGATCATAATCCTCCATTGAATTTTTAAGATTATCCTTTGTAATTATTTTTATTTATTGTTAGGTCCCTCCTCCTCACCTATAAATACCCACATTATTTCTTTATTTTATTCTTCAAGCTTTCTTAAGCAACTCTTCTCTCTATACACTTATTTAATAATTCTCAAATATAGTTTTAGTTTTTAGTAGTGTAAAAATATTATTCCGATGATTCTTATACTCCGGGTAGTACACAAAACTCTTCGGCGGGGAGAAAAGGCTTGGAGTTCAAGAGTGGTCATTGAGTTCTTCAATTCGGAGTAAAACTTCAAATTCTAGGTATGTAAGGCTATTCATAGTAATTGATTGAGTTCTTTCATGCAACCAATATTTAAATTCATTGTAATTGAGTTATAGTTGAGTTTTACCCAAATCTTGAATTCTAAGTGAATTAACTCTTCCTCTATTGAGTTAGATATATTTATGCATTTAGATTATTATTATTATTATTATCTCTCATATTATTGAAATTATTGTTCATGGCTATTTTTCCATAAACCCTAATTGATTTGATGTTAATGAATATTTTTACATGTGTTTTGAGTAAAGATGTTGAATTTTTATATTTATTGACAAAAAGAGTGATTTGAATTAATACTATATGTATTTTATTGAGTTTTGAAAGAGCAAAAGGAATGAGTTTAAATAAATTTGAGTAAATGATGTTTTGAGAAGCAAGATGTTTTGATGAGATGTAAATAATATTTTGAAGTGTAATGATTGATAACGAGGTAATAAGATGAGTTTGATGTTTTTCCAATAAGACTCGATGATGGTGTTAATATGAGCATATATTTTGGGAGTAGTATTGAGTACCGAGTTGGATAAGAGTTTAATTGACTCAAACTCCAGAACTACGTATCCAGTGTAGGATGGAGGCTATACCTCTTAAGTCTTAAAAGAGGACTTCGTTGATTGGATCCAAGATGAGATATTTTTTACCCTGGCAAGGTATTGGATGGATGTGGAAATGACATCGCTTCGTTGTATCATCACTAGCTCATAAGTGATGGTTGTCGGTTAGAGAAACTCCAAATGAGTAAGCATTGCTTATTATTATTATTATTATTTTTAAACTTGCATTACATATTGATGTTGAGATGATGTTGAGTTCTGAGTCAAGTCTTCCTAAGAAGAGTTTCTTGATATCTGTCCTTACTTTTCTGCTATTTTACATACTCGTATATTCATGTACTGACATCATTCGACCTGTATTGTTTTATGATGCAGATACAGGTGTTAGAGATCCTCAACAGGCGCATCGTTGAAGATCATTACTTTCCAGTTATTGGTGAGTCCTTTTTGTATTCGGAGGAACTCTTTATCCTTTTATTATTGTTGAGTATTATGTTTCTTTTGAGGTAGCCATGGATATGTCATTATCACTTTTTGACAGTGTTAGAGGTTTCATAGACAGAGTTTGATGACATAATTGAAGTAGTTCTCCTTTGAAACTACTTCTTCTAAGGATTATTTCTTTGATTTGATGTTCATGATGGCGAGCCCACATAAGTATTTTTATTTTCACTTAAGTCTTCCGCTGATAAATGAATGAGTGACGAGACCAAGTGGTTCTCTCGGAGGCCAGAGATGGTTTCTGAGTGTTGGCCACGCCTAGGGTACCCTCTCGGAGCATGACAAACTTGGTATCATAGCACATAGTTCAAGCGTCCTAGCATGTCTATGAAGCCTTGTCTAGTAGAGTCTTGCTTATGGGTGTGTGGTGCACCACACTTATAATTAGAAGGCTATAGTACATTAGGAATTATTTCACTTCTTTCATAATTTGAGTTCGTACGATAGAGTTTAACTCTATAAAACTTCTTTAGTAATTCGTGCATTTATACGTTGCAGACCATGCCTGCTAAATATATAGCTAGTCAGAGGAACGCTGCCAGCACTGAGGTTCCATAGTCAGAGATGCCTCCACCGAGAACTAGGGGTCGACTTTCAAGGTCTATTGAGGTACCCCAAATACCTACTATTCATACCACTCCTACTTTGGAGGTAGAATTTAGAGGAACTATTGCCATGCTTACTCAACTGGTAGATGCCCAGATGGGTAACCATAGTTCACCAACTCCTAGCTCTAGCTCTCAAGAGTCGTCTTCCACCACAAGGATTAAAGATTTTCTGAGGATGAACCCGCCAGTCTTCACAGGGTCTAAGGTTGAGGAAGATATTCAAAATTTCATTAATGAGATGTGGAAGATCTTGAAAGTGATGCATACTGCTGAGGTTGAGGGTGTTGAGTTGGTATCCTACCAGCTCAAGGATATGGAGAGCATGTGGTATGACCAATAGGAGCAGAGTCGCGGTGAGGATTCTGGACCTGCAGTTTGGGATGAGTTTGAAAGCGCTTTCCTTGACTAGTTCTTTCCCCAAGAGCTACGGGAAGCAAAAGTTGAGGAGTTTTTGAACCTCAAGCAGGAGAGCATGACTGTAAATGAGTATAGTTTGAAGTTTATTCAGTTGTCTAAATATTCCCCATAAATGATTCCTCATATGAGGTCCAAGATAAGGAAGTTTGTTTCTGGCTTAGACAAACATGTAAAGAGAGAATGTAAGACAATGCTTATGATTTATAACATGGATTTTTCTATATTGATGGTGTATGCTTAGAAGGTTGAGGATGACAAGAAAAAGGACTGAGAGGAACACTTAAGAAAGAAGGCTAAGTCTGATGGGCATGAGAACGAGCAGAAACAAGGGAAGGGTAACAAGTCCTTTTTTTAGAAGGGGTCTTCTAATTATGCACCTTCTTCAACAAGTGGTTTTACACCTAATTAGAGGTTGCTGAGTTACCAGAACTTTCGAGCTCAGGGTTCTCTATCCTAATTAACTGTGGATCAAGGTTCTAGAGAAAAGCCACCGTGTGCTAGATATAGGATCTCCATTTAGGAGAGTGTCGTATGGGCACCAATGCTTGCTATGGATGTAGAAAGACAGGTCACTTCCAAAATGAGTGTCCTTCAAAGAGACAAGGAGATGGAAGTAGTAGAGCTCAATTTTCTTCTGCAGCTCCACAAAATAGGGATAATCAGAGAAGTGCAACTTCAAGTGCAAGCGTGGGAACAAACCGTCTGTATGCTATGGGTAGTCGCCAAGGCCAAGAGAATACACCCGATGTTGTTACTGGTATGCTCTGAGTCATTATTTTTGATGTGTATGCATTACTTGATCCGAGTGCTACATTATATTTTGTGACTCATTACTTGGCTAGTAAATTTGAGATCCTTTCTGAGTGTTTTCTTGAGACTTTTAGCGTGTCTACTCTTGTTGGTGAGTCTATCTTAGCTGAGAGGGTCTATAGAGATTGTACTGTGTCAATCTATCACAGGGATACCATGGCTGACTTAGTTGAGTTGGACATGGTTGATTTTGATGTGATTTTTTACATGGAATAACTTTATGCTTGTTATGCCTTAGTTGATTGTAGGACCCAAATTATCAAGTTTTAATTTCCAAATGAGCCTATCTTAGAGTGGAAGGGGAATTCTGTAGTTTTTCTATCAGCTTAGTTTTTGTATGAGTTCGTATAAAGGTCAACTTCAAACGACCATATCTCCTAGAATATAATGAATTAGGTGGACTATGACCTATCATATTAAAGGTAATTGAGTTTTATTTCCAACTCCATCAAGATTGCATTTTTTGGAGTTCAGAGTAAAAGGTTATGCCCAGTCGACCAAAGAGGTACTTGACAAGTCCGCGATGCGGACCTGTCGCGGACTTGGCCAATTTTTTTCCAGATTTTATTAAGGGCAACTTGGACTATTACCTATTATATATACGATCTTGGATGCATTTTTATGGATAAATTCCTTCCCCACATCAATTTCTAAGGAGTTTTCTCTCCAAAAACATTCAAGAACATTGAGAGCAAGAATTGGAGAAGAGAAGAAGAGTTAGGATTCAAGTTCTTCAAGTAAGGCCATCAAATCCTTGATTTGTTCTTCAAGTCAAGTATGTAAGTCTAATCTAAAATATGTATTGAGTTCTTCCATATGCCTCATAGATGTGTTGGATGGAAATATTGAAAGATTTGAACCTTCTATGAATGTTTTCTTGAATTTTTCCTAAACTTTAGAATATTTTTACATACTATTAATTGATTGATGATTTTCAGGACTTGAATTCTTGAATAATTACTTTTTATATTTTATTTCATAAACCGTATCTACATATTGACTGCAAATGATTATGTATATGTATTGATTGGAATGAAAAAAAGGAATTGGGATAGCTATGAATGTGAATGGCATAAATATGAATGGCATAAATATGAATGGAACCTTGGTGGAGCTAGAATGTCCTTTGTGTCTCTATAAATTGAACATAGAATTAAATAAGGATTTTGGAGCAAGATGTTTGATGATGATGTATATGATTTTTAGTTTTAAAAAGATAAAATGATTGATTAAGAGGTAATGTTGATGATGATGTTTTGAGATGAAATAGATTGGAGTCTTCTATGACTACATGATATGATTTGCATAATGTGATTTGATTGGAGTCATATGAGGATCTTGAGTATAAATGATTGTTTGAGAAGGAGTTTTAAAAATGATTTCTGAACGTTTTTGAATAAATTATTTATGCACTATTTTGAGTTTAAAGAATGATTATTTTTATCTTTGATTTAGAAAGAATTTAAGCATGATTTGAGTTTGAGAAGTCACTTAATTATTATTTTGAGCATGAGTATTTTGAATATAAACGAGTTGAGAAATTTTACATTAAAACGTCTATTTTGAGTTGAGTTGTGGAGTAAAAATTATATTTTAAATATATTTAATATTTACTGCATGATTTAGTTAAAAGCATGTATTAAATGAAAACATTAATGATTATTGACTTGGAGTCTTGATGAGTCATGAATGAGCCTTGAAAGGATTGTCTAATTGAATGAAGTGATGATTGAAATTGATTGAGTTTTGAAAGAAGTTCCAATGAGACTAGATTGATTGAGTTTTGAAAAGAGTCCAATGAGACTAAATGAGTTGATTTGAAACTAAGTCCAAAGAGACTTATTGAGTATTTTGAGTATTTTACTCACCTGATAGATTTGAGCATATTGAGTCTTGGGAGGAGTATTATAGTCCATAATCGAATTCCATGAAATACGTAGCCAACGTAGGAAGGGATTGGATCGTGAAAGTCGGATGTTTCCCTATTTCATTATCCTGAAATGATAGGACTTGATTGATTGATAGATCCATGATTGGTTGATTCATTTATACCCTGGCAAAATATGGACAGATGTGGCAACAATGTCGGCTTATTATACATCACTGGCTTATAGGTGATATTTGTCGGTTAGAGAAACTCCCAAATTGAGTGAATTGTACATGATATTATTGGTTTGATTGTGATTGTAGATGATCGAGTCAAATTGTAAAACATTGCTAAATTCTAATTTGTATATATATTGAGTTGAGTCCTTTGACTTTATTATTGAGTTGATTGTATATGATTGGATGGTATGTGATTGGATTATATACAATTGGATTGGATTGAATCATATAGTATATGATTGGATTGAATCGAATTGTATATGATTGGATTAGATCGAATAGTAAATAATTGGATTGAATTGGATTGGATTGTATACGATTGGATTGGCTCGGATTGCATATGATTGGATTAGATCGAATTGTAAATGATTGGATTGTACATGATTGGATTGGATTATATATGATTGGTCTCTGTCTAAACTGTATTCTTACTTTAGACTTATGACACCTTGATTGAGTCTCTCTTATCTTTCCGACTTGAGATATTAGAATCGATATTATTCTATCTTGATGCATATTTCATTCTGCTATTTTACGTACTCGTATATTTCACATACTGACTCCATTTGGCCTACATCATTTTATGATGCAGAGACAGGTTTAAGAGATCATCAATAGGCGCACTGTTGAGGATTTGTTCACACTCAGTTTATTGGTGAATCCTCTCCTACATTCGGAGGATACCACTTGTGTTATTCTTGCAATGAATTTAGTCTTTTCATTCTGATTTGAGGTAGCCATGAACCTATCATTCGCACCAATTAGATAGTAGTGATAGAGGCTTCATAGATTAGATAATGATGGGTTGATTGAGTATTTTATTTCCTCAAATTTTTCTTATCAGACTATTTAATAAAAAAGAGTGGAGTTAGATTTGTTGGTCCATGGCCTTTTTCCTTGTGCTAGATTGTTGATTTGAGTTGCTCACTTAATCACCTCTTTATTTTAAGTCTTCCATTGATTGAATGAACGGATGTGTTATCAGGTCAAGTGGTTTTCTTGGGAGCCAGTAATGGTTTCTGAGTGCCGGCCACGTCTAGGGTATCCTTCTGAGGTATGAAAAACTTGGTATCAGAGCAAAAAGTTCAAGAATCCTAGGGAGTCAATAAAGCCGTGTCTAGTAGAGTCTTAGTTATGGGTGTGTTGTGCACCACACTTATAATCAGGAGGCTATAGGACATTAAGAATTATTTTACTTCTTTCATATTCTTAGTTCGTGTGATAGAGTTTGAGGAGTAGAACTCAAATAGTGAGAATGGTGGTTGATTGAGGCCTATAACTAGAGTGAAGTATCTATAAGGTGAGTAATGAGGTGTAATGAATGATTGTGATAATACTAGTTTTAAGATTTGATTTAGTAGACTTGACATGACATATGCGAGAGATTAAGATATTAACTTGCGAGGAGTATGTGTTATGAACAGAGGTGTATGTGACCCTCAAATATAAATAGTAAATTGAGGCTAAGTTGTTTGGTATGAAGAGGCTTAAGATGTGTATATGAGATAGTATAGAGTTGTATGAGGCTCTAATTTTATGAGTTGCTTTAGGTGACTAGTTAGTATCCTTTAGTTGTTGCCTTTGAGCTAAGGGGGAGATGATAGGGTAATGAACCAAAGTAAGTCTTGAGCTTTTGATAGTGATGAGTTGATCAGGATAAGACATCGATGTTTTTCCATCTCGCATTTTCCTAACACTTCAGTCGAGGTGATACTCTATTCCTTCCGTATGTTTGAGCACCAATCCCATGGCCTAGAACCATGCGCCCCCCATGTTGATGATAGTAGAATGGATTGAGTGAGAGTAGATGAGGAGAGTGAGTGTTTCTTGATTGTGATAGTTGTGTTGTACGTGTCTAGTTAAGGACAGAGGTGTGGAAGAGGAAAGAGATAACACCCTGTGATGTGCAATATATAGGTAAGAGTATGTTAGTATGTCTCTGGGTAAGAACTCATGCAATAATGGAGGTAGAAGTGTTAAAGTAGGCGTGGAAATTCTTAGATGTGGTTGAGGTAGTTAGAGTGATAGGCTTGAGTGCGTGGTTGTCACTATGAGAATGATGGTAGTAGGCTATTGATGACTTTTGGGGGAGTGATTAGATGTACGTGAAGGGTGTTATAAGGTTTGGAAAGAAGGGGAAGCTTGGGCACCAATATATTGGCCATCATGAATTGGAGTTACCTTCTGAGTTAGCCATCTTTAGTCCGGTGCTTCATGTCTCGATGATCAAATGAGTGCTTGGGAGATCCTTTGTTGGTAGTTCCTATTGAAAGTGATGAAATCAAGGATAGTCAGTCCTATGAGGATGACATAAAGACCAAATATCGACTTCTATTTGTGCCATCAATGATAATGTTTAAAGTAACTTCCTATTCTTGATTCGAGTTGATGTCTTCCTTCTTGAGTTCGAGGGTTGATAATCTAGATGTTTGAATGATTCGGTTGATGGAGTTTTGATTTTGTATTCGTGCTTAATGATGAGAATGTTGAAGGTAATGTCCCTACTCTTGATTTGAACTGATTTGCCTATACTTGAGTCGGAATAGTTGATTGTCTAAATTGCTTGATTTGGTTGATTCGTTGATTTGATTGCATCTCAATTGTTATTCATTCCTCGAGTCCAGCTCTGGTTGATCTTTATTCGAGGACAAATAATCCCAAGGGGGAGATAATTTAACACCCTAATTTTTTCCCGCCAAGACTCGAACCATTCTTCATGTGCGTGTAGGATTGAACTCGGTGACTTCTAGTTGTATTTATGAGTTAGGATCAATTCCTAAGTAGTTGAAGTGTATTATATGTGTTTTAGGGTCATAAGGGATCTCTAACACCAAGCCGAGTCTAAAGAATTTCTATCGGCTAAGGTTTCATATGAGTTCGTATAAGGGTCAACTTCAAACGATCATATCTCCTAGAATATAATAAATTAGGTGTCCTATGACCTATCAAATTTCTCCTTCGAAACTACTTCTTCTAAGGATTATTTCTTTCATTTGATGTTGATGATGGCGAGCCCACATAAGTATTCTTATTTTCACTTAAGTCTTTCGCTGATGAACGAATGAGTGATGAGACCAAGTGGTTCTCTTGGAGGCCAGAGATGGTTTATGAGTGCCGTCCACGCCTAGGGTACCTTCTTGAGGCGTAACAACTAGTATCCCGAATAAAGGCCAAATACGACATACACCTCTGATCAATCAATCTCTGAGTATGAAGATAAGAGATGACCTTTCTAGGATAGGAACCACTAGTACCCTTCCACTTAACTCTCGAGGCATCAGGTATTGCTAAAGTCACGGTCTTATCATAACAATCAAGAATAGCGCGATAAAGAGAAAGAGAATACATACCCAATATCACATCAAAGCCTACCATCCCCTAAATGATTATGTCTATTCAAGTATCATATCCGGCTAAAGAAATAAGTCAGGATCGATACACTCGATCCACCATAAAAGGCTTGCCTTCGGGTGTAGAAACATGAATAGGCACGGACATGCAATCAAAAGTCAAATCAAAACTGGATGCAAAATAGGCAGACATATAGGAGAATGTAGATCCACGATCAAATAACACAGATGAAGGTCGGTGACAAACTGGGACGATACCAGTAATAACTGCATCGGAAGCCTAAGCCTCGGGTTTCCCCGAAAAAGCATAGAACTAAGCTCCCCTACCTCTACCAGTCTACACGGTGCCTCTACCTCCACCCTATAGTACTATAGCTTCACCAACACTTCTACTAGGTGTATGACCACCTCTATCCGCCTAAACCCTGCCTCAACCCTGGGCTAGAGGCATTGGTGCTCTCGTTGGAGTAGAATGAGTGGGTTGTGGTATGGTGTGAACTTGTAGTGGGAAATAACGAACCAGATAGCTAAGATCCCCACAACCATAGCAATATATCGATACCGAATACTGCTATACTGAATTGGGTGAACTCATCTGACTACCCTGACCCACCAGCCTCTACTGTGATCCCTGATGACCCTAACCCACATTATATAATCTACATGGTGTCTAACCACCCTCGAAAGCTGCCATAGAAGCATGAATTGGTCCTCTACGCTGAAAGGAACCACCTCCTCGTTAAGAACCTATACCTCAAGATGAGGTACCCAAAAACTAACCAAAAACACGGTCCCTCTTGGGCTCCCCGAACTCCTCTCTCTCCATCAACTCCGCCTCCTTAGCGGCACCCACGATAGGCTGGAAGGAAGGCCCCTCTCAAGCAGATCGAAACACCAATGTATGAATAGAATAAGCAAGCCCTCGCATGAATCTACGAAATTGGTTTGTCTCATCAGGAAGGACGGCCATAGCATGTCTCAACAATTGTTATAAATGGGTCTCATACTCAGTACCTGTGAGGCTATCCTGCCTCAAATTCTTGAACTGTAACCGATTTTCCTCCCTCACACTCCAAGGGAAAAAGCGATCATAGAAAGCAATAGCAATCTTATCCCAAGTAACCTAATGTGACCCCACTCCTCAAGCACGACCTCCACTTGCGACTTGTCTACACCTACGACCCATAGCTCGGCCTTAAAGACTACCTCTCCTCTACCAGCAACTATAGATCTAGTCCTCGGCATTTGCCAAAATAATATGTGATACTCAGCACTACGATAACAACCTCGTACAATAAGAAGAATGAATAACAGAAGTTTCCTAACAGTCTTCATAATCTCTCGAAGATAAGTATAGACGTCTCCGTAACGAACCTTAATACTGTACTTAGACTTGGCTTGTACACATGAGACCTATGAACCTGGGAATCTGATACCATTTGTCACAACCCGAAATTCGAGCGTGATGACACTTGTTCTTTTCCATCGGACAAGTCAGCCGAACCCACTAAATGCGGAAATAAAAGTGGAAATAGTCTAAAAGTAAGCAATTTAAATGACAAAGCCAAAAATCTTAATTCATTACAAAATTTCCCACAGACTGGTTGTCACATGTACAAGCCTTCTAATACAAGATACCGAGATCATTACAAGTCTCAACCTTTGTGTCTCAAATTGTTCAAAGTAAAAGATAAAGAAGAATAAGAAAGATGACTGGCATCAAGAGCTACCTCTCGAATCTCCTCAGTAAGCCACAGATGGAAGATGAGAGAGCGGGATCACTATCTGGGTTTAAAACCTATAAAAGTGTAGATAGAGTACCACCGACACGATACCCAGTAAGTGAACAACTAAGACTAAGCTAAGCAAATATGACACACGTACTCCTGTCATACCATCCAACCCCAGACTACAACCTGCATGGAAACTAGCCCAGTCCAATAGTTCTAACAACACAATACAAGCATACATATAAGTCTCCACAACAGTACAACTCAAGTATCAAATAACATCTCATCAGTCAATAATACAGATCAAGGGGATATCATAGGTAAAATAGTCCAAAATGGCCAAAGATGTATGATGCAATTAAATGGAATGCAATGTCACATATAGTGATGCATGACTGTCCTAAATGATACACATTCGCTGACTAGCAGGCCGGAACCTATGGGGGCCACATATGGACCATGTATCGGCTGGAACCATTTCCCTTCGGCATAAATCATCTCTTGTCAGAACCATTTTCCTTCGGCATAAATCATTTCTCGTCGGAATCATTTCCCTTCGGCATAATCCTCGAATCAAATTCCATCTCAAAGTATCTGAACCAATGCAAATAGACAATGTCCATGTAAATACAATGACAGAATGATAATAATGGAATGATAATATCAACAATTCACAACTCATATCACAACAACGTATTCAAGTATTCATAATAAGTCAAGTATCAACTCATATTGATCACAACATGCATAAATCCTCTCATTTGCCATTTATTACCCATGACTTCAATATCAATCCGTTAAAACATCAATTAACCTCAAATAATCCTCAAAATCATTTTCCATCACTTCCAAACACGTAAAAATATGAATATGTAATCCTACAAGTTTAGACATAGGTTTAGAAATTCACTTGCCTCGATTTCAATCTCGAACTACGTCGGAATTTGAGTTTTACCCTTACGTCGACGTTCCAGATTAAGATAATCTATTCAAATATGCAATCTCAATAAGAATAAGAGCCTAACGATACCCATTTTGATATTGTAACACCGAGACCAAAACTGACTCGAACAACCCAAAATACCCGATTTCGAAAATGAAGAGAAAATCTGGAAATTTTTACATGAAAATGATCCTTGAACCATTTGGAAACTACTTGTGAAAACGAAATTGAACTTCGACTTAAAACCATTTAGAATCATCAAAAAATTAAAATTTTTGTCTCTTGAAAACCCCAAATCCGAGCTAAAATCAGTAGATAGTTAATGGAAAAATATGAAATCATGGTAAGAGGACTTACCCAGCCAGTATCCCTCAAAAATTCCTTTTGAAATCGCTTAGGCCAAGCTTCTAGGGTTCAACAGTGGAGGAAATAGGATAAATCCAGATTTTTGGGAAATTACAAGTCTGCCCAGGCATTGCCCTT
Source organism: Solanum dulcamara (assembly GCF_947179165.1). Taxonomy (NCBI): domain Eukaryota; kingdom Viridiplantae; phylum Streptophyta; class Magnoliopsida; order Solanales; family Solanaceae; genus Solanum; species Solanum dulcamara. The sequence goes on along the minus strand of NC_077246.1, from coordinate 8,234,159 downwards.
CTCTATCATGACACCCCTCCCCCCGATCGCGAAGAGGAATTCCGATTAACTCATTAATTGACCATTGCGATCGTGATGATTGATCAAGCTCACACTTTGCGATCGCGAGTAAACCTACGCAATCGCGAAGAACATCATTACAAGCACCAATATCAGTAGAGCACAGCTAAATCACTAAGTCTCAATCTCGAAATCAACCCTCGGGATTCATTCAGAATCCTGACCACACAAACTTTATATGCACCATACTAATTTTAATATTCCGGACTTGATGGAACCATCGGAATTTGAATTCGAGGTCTCCTTGATCCAAAACTCAAAAAGTTACAACTAAACAAACTTAGGCCTCCAAATTACTAAAACGGGCTCAAGACCTCTAAAAATTCAACTAACACATCTTATAGTCCAAAAACCATCCCCCAAATCCAACGAAGTCATCGAAATTTCATTCCGAGCGTCGAAAATTCAAAAGTTGACTAACGTCAAATCTTGGCCTAAAATTCATCAAATTGCCAAGTCAAGACCTCAATTCTTCATTACAACCCCAATTCTGATTCTATAAACTCTTCTAGACCAATTTCCTCATTCTGGAGTTGCGGAAATCAACAAAATTCTGTTTTGAGACTCATAGCTCCGATTGACCTAAAATGCCACTTTTAAACTCTTAAAGCTTATGAAAACTAGACATTCTTAAAAAAACCCAACTTTTTCATAGAATTTTCTCAAAACTAATACTCAACACAAATCAGAAACAACTCAGGGTAGCTAGAAGGAGGAGTGAAATGGTCATTTCACAAAAAATTTAAAAAATGACCTTCAGGGTCATTACAGTTAATCTATTGTTAAATAGTCTGTGACTAAACAAAATTTATATAATCTACTGTTAAATAAGATTAGCATTCATTTTTATTTTATAGTGACATAAATTATCCACTGATAATATTATTTTAATTTTCAAATAACGGTTATTTTGTAACTTTATTGTTATTATAAGGAACAAAATTCAGTTAACATACTTGAAATTAACTAGTCATATAATGTTTTGATCAATATGGCATGGATATCCTTTATGATTTTATTGTTACAATGGGTAAAATTAGTTTTTTTAATCAATACACGACAACAACAAAATATTCCTATATATAGGTCATTTGTAGCTATGATAATCCGTTATTAAATAGATCGGATTGTTGTTATTTATGCCACAAAAGTTATCATTGTTAATCTTATTTTTTGTTATAGTGATATAATAAATGATTATTTTTTAACAGTATTATTGTCACAATAGATAAAATTCAATGAACACGTGTTAAATTAATTATTTGCATAATGTATAACATATATTCTAATTGCTAGCTTCTCAATATAATTATGCAGTTATATGTGATGAACACAATGAAGTCTTAGCAAATAAGGCTTTTGACAATGGAGCTTACCTTTACATCAAAAAGCCACTTGACAAAGTAATTGTGAAACACTTGTGGCAATTTGTATGGAGGAAAAAAATACAAAGAGAGAAACTGATAAAAGGACAAGCAGGAGAGGAGAATATGCCTATTACTACTGAGGAACAGAGCAATAACATTCATAAGACTGAAAAAGATGAAAAATACAAGTTGAGAAGGAAAAGAGACATAAAAAGTACAAAAGAGATTAATGAAGGAGAAAGTCAAAGCAGTGCTATTAATAAGACAGTTACGCATAAGAGCTGCATAGTATGGAATGATGATCTCCATTTCAAATCGGTGAATGAAGTATGTTTATCTCACTATTAATTAATTTTGTCTACAATTCATCTCTATATATGCAGCGATATGAATAGTGAGAATTCATACTTATAGCTAACGTCAACTTGTTTAGAATTAACGAATATTGATTATTGTATTTAGATGTACCTCGGCTTGATCTAGAAATATTAAAGTAGTTATTAAATTAAAGTTACTTTCGAATGAAACATGCAGGATGTTATCCGGTGGATATTCTTAAAGTGGTGAACATGCCCGGTCTTACCAAAAAACAAGTTTCTAGCCATCTTTAGGTACATGCTTAAAAAACGTGGTAAATTATGTATATATCATATATTTGCATTTGTTTAGTAAAGAAAAAATTATTTTGCAAGAAAATATTTTTTTAAAGTTATTTGTAGTACTAAGTTACTAGAAAATATTTTTCATAGAATGATTTCATCAAACACTTCTGAGATCTATATTTTTTAATTTTAATTCTATATCGATTCCACCATAAATATTTGGAAATTATTCTCATCTTTAGTCCTCAAATTTTTTAATCAAAACACACGCTAAGTAAAGAGGATTAGTAATAGTCTTTTATTAAATGTTTAGTGATAGGAGTTATTTGTTGCTAATTTTTATTTTTCTTGTAATGACTATTTAATGAAATAGTATTATTGTCAATCTTTCATTCAAAAGATTTTTTATCGTTCATCGGTTATCAATACTTAAATAACAATGCGTTGAGACGATAATTATATCCACAGTATAACTCTCCTTTTCTTTTTTGCTTCTTTCAGAAATGTCGTAAGAATTCGAGACCTCAGAAAGAGCGAAGATATATTCTTCGAGGATCCTCATGTGGTTCTCAACAAAGAAATAGCTATAACAATGTAACACCCCAATTTTTTTTCCGCCAAAACTCGAGCCGTTCTTCTTGTGCGTGTAGGATCGAACTCGATGACTTATAGTTTTATATATGAGTTAGGATCAATTCTTAAATATTTGAAGTGTATTAGATTTGTTTTATTATCATAAGGGATCTCTAACACCAAACCAAGTCTAAGAAGTTTCTATCGATTAAGTTTCCGAATGAGTTTGTATAAGGGTCAACTTCAAACGACCATAACTTTTGGTATACTAAGAGTTATATGTCTTATGGCTAATCAAATTAAAGGTATTTGAGTCTTATTTCCAATGCCTCTAAGATTGTATTTTTTGGAGTTCGGTGTTGAACGTTATGACCATTTTACTATAGACTATCACTGCAGAAATTTTAGGCCTAGCGCTCCAGTGGCTCCCGACGCCACTATAGCGCCCGAAACCAGCCTCAGTAGTTTGGCCCTTGGCGCGATGCGCCACTATTGCACTTGCAGGTTTTTAAGCCCATTTTCCAGATTTCAAAAATTTCAGGCTTGGCGTTGCAGTGGCGCGGTGCGCCATTATAGCGCTAACAGGGTTTTAGCCCATTTTTCCAGATTTTTGATGAAGGGCAATTTGAACATTTTTTCTAAACATATATACACAACTTGGTCACGTTTTGGGATGATATTTTCAGTCTTTTGCCCCTCCAAAGAACCCTAACCTTCACCCTCTTCTCTCTCAAATCATCTCCAATAAAACATCCTCACAAAAGCTCAAGGATTCGAGCTTCCCATTGACCTAACATCAAAGTTTCTTCAAAATCTACTCTAAGGTATGCTAACCTAAAATATGGATTGAATTCTTTCATATGCCCCATAGATCTGTTGGATGAAGATGGTGAAAGACTTGAACCTTCTATGAAGGTTTTCTTGAAATTTTTTTAAACTCTAGAATATTTTTATATACTAGTAATTGATTGATGATTTTCATGACTTAAATTATTGAATAATTATCTTTCATATTTATTTCACAAACCGTAGTTACATATTGACAACAATGAATTTTTTTATATAAATTAATATGTATTGATGGTGTTCTTGAGTTGAGTTTTGTTGGGAGTATGGATTCATGTATTCATTCACATGAACCCAAGATGAGACTTCTTTTTTTCATAATTGTCTCGAGGTTGAGATTGATAGTTTTGTGTGTATATGTATTGATTGGAATGAAAAGAATGAATTGAGATAGTTATGAATGTGAATGGCATAAAAAGAAATAAAACATTGATAGAGCTAGAATGTCATTTTTGTTTCTATAAATGGAATATATAATTAAATAAGAATTTTAGAGCAAGATGTTTGATAATGATGTGAATGATGATGTTTGATGATGATGTGAATGATGGTTATTTAACATATATAGAATGATTGATGAAGAGGTATGTTGATGACGATGTTTGAGGTGAAATGGATTGGAGTCTAATGTGACTACATGAAATGTGATTTGTATAATTTGATTTGATTGGAGTCATATGAGTATAAATTATTATTTGAGAAGGAGTTTTAAATAAATAATTTATGAACATTTTTGCATAAACTATTTATACACTATTTTGAGTTTAAAGAATGATTATTTCATCTTTGATTTAAAAAGAGTTTAAGTATGAGTTGAGTTTGAGAAGTCTCTAAATTATCATTTTTGAACATGAATATTTTAAGTATATATAAACGAGTTGAGTATTTTTACATTAAAATATCTATTTTGAGTTTGAGTTGAGGAGTTAAAATTATATTTTAAACGCATCTAATATTTTTTGCATTCATTGAGTTGAGATGGTATCAAATTCAAAAAGAAGAGTTTGATGATTGAGATGAGTTGATTGTGAATGAAGCTCCAACGAGACCAGATTGAATGAGTTTTGAAAAGAGTCCAATGAGACTAAATGAGTTGATTTGAAAATAAGTCCTAAGAGACTAAATGAGTATTTTGAGTATTTTACTCACTTGATAAATATGAGCATATTGAGTCTTGAGAGGAGTATCGAACATTAAATTAGGTAAGCGTATAGTCCATACTCAAACCAATAACTACGTCACCAAATATAGGAGAGGATTGGACCGTTAAAGTTTGTTGTTTCCTAAATTACTATCCTGACATGATAGGACTTGATTGGTTATGGATCCATGTTTTTTGATTCGTTCTTACCCTGGCAAGGTATGAACGGACGTGGCAACAACGTCGGCTTGTTGTACTATCGCTTGCTCATATGGTGATAGTTGTCGGTTAGAGAAACTCCCAATTGAGTGGATTGTGCTTGATATAATTGGTTTGATTGAAATTGTATCTGATTGAGTTGATTTGTAAATTATTGCTAAATTCTAATTTGCATATCTATTGAATTGAGTCCTTTGACTTTATTGTTGAGTTGATTGTATATTATTGGATTAGATTGGATGGTATGCAATTGGATTGTAAATGATTGGATATGATTGAATTGGATTGTACAAGATTGGATTGGATTGAATATGATTGGATTGGATGGTATGCGATTGAATTGTAAATTAATGAATTAAATTGGATTGTACATGATTGGATTGGATCGGATTGTATGCAATTAGATTGGATCGGATTGTACATGATTGGATTGGATCGAATTGTATGCGATTGGATTAGATCATATTGTATACGATTGGATTGGATTGAATTATATATGATTGGATTGGATCGAATTGTATATGATTGGATTGGATCGGATTGTATATGATTAGATTGGATTGAATTGTATATGATTGGATTGGATTGGATGGTATGTGATTAAATTGAATTGGATTGTATGTGATTGGATTGGATTGTATATAAATAGTCTCAGTCTAAACCGTATTCCTACTTTAGACTTATGACACCTTGATTGAGTATTTCTTATTTTATGACTTGAGATATTTGAATCGGTATTGTTTCATTCTGTCATATTACATACTCGTACATTCCATGTACTGACATCCATTTGGACCTGCGTCATTTCATAATGCAGAGACAGGTTTAAGAGATCATTGAGGATCTGTTCACACTCAGCTTATTGGTGAGTCCTCCCCTACATTCGGAGGATACCATTTAAGTTATTCTTGCATCGAGTTAGTCTTTTTATTCTGATTTGAGGTAGCTATGAATCTGTCATTGACACTTATTAGATAATAGTGATAGAGGCTTCATAGACTAGATAGTGATGAGTCGATTGAGTATTTTAATTCCTTGAATTGTTCTTGTCAAACTATTTAATGACATAGATTGGAGTTCAATTTTTTGGCCCATGGCCTTGATTATTTGAGTTAGATTGATGATTTGAGTTGCCCACTAAATTATATTTTTATTTTAAACTTTTCGCTGATTGATTGATATAAATGGATGTGTGATTGGTTCAAGTGATTCACTTGGGGACCAGTAATGGTCTTCGAGTGCCGGCCACGTCTAGGGTACCCTCCCGGGGCGTGACAAACTTGGTATAAGAGCACAGAGTTTAAGAGTCCTAAGGAGTCTATGAAGCCATGTCTAGTACAGTCTTGCTTATAGGTGTGTTATGAACCACACTTATAATCAAGAGGCTATAGGACATTAAGAATTGTTTCACTTCTTTCATATTCTGAGTTCGTGCAATAGAGTTTAACTCTCTGAAAGTTCCCTTCTAATTCGTGCATTTCTCAAATTCGTTTGACTACCCCTCATACTCAAGGTAGTTGGAATAGTACATCTAAGATTCTTGTTGATATGTTAAGATTAAGTCTTGAGGAAGTAAAGAGATTGCACAAGGCTTGAAAGGAGCTAATTAATGTGCTTAAGTCTATTGATTTGAAAGAATACACTCTTATTCAAATGAATCGTGCATTTGAGCCAGAGCAAGATGTATCCCAGAATCTCATTTCTAAATCTTGATTTGAATGTTATCTTTGAGGGAGAAGTTGTATATCTAAATAATAAGTGTCACCATCCAATGGAATGTGATTTGAGGCATAGTGGGCTATGATTCGTAGAATAATTCTAGAGTTAGAAAAAGGGAGTTAGAGGAATAGAACTCAAATAGTGAGAATGGTGGTTAATTGAGGCCTATAACTAGAGTGAGGTATCCTTTAGTTGCTGCCTTTGAGTTAAGTGGGAGATAATAGGGTAATGAATCAAAAGTGAGTTTGAGTTTTGGATAGTGGTGAGTTGACCAGGATGATAGTAGACTGAGTTGAGTGAGAGTAGATGGGGGAGAGTGGGTGTTTCCTGATTGTGATAGTTGTGTTGTACTTGTCTAGTTGAGGATAGATATGTGGAAGAGGAGTGAGATGAGACCTTGTGATGTGCAATAGATAGGTAATAGTATGTTAGTATGTCTCTGGGTAAGAGCTCATACAATAATGAAGGTAGAAGTGTTAAAGTAAGCCTGGCAATTCTTAGGTGTGGTTGAGGTGGTTAGAGTGATAGGCTTGAGTGTATGGTAGTAACTATGAGAGTGATGGTAGAAGGTTATTGATGACTTTTGGGGGAATGATTGTATGTACATGAAGGGTGTTATGAGGCTCGAAAAGAAGGGGAAGCTTGGGCACCGATATATTAGTCTTACAAAATTATGGAAAGGATTGGGAATGTCACTCATGAATTGGAGTTTCACGGTTGATGATCTAGATGTTTGAATGATTCGATTGATAGAATTTCGATGTTCTATTCGTGCCTACTTATGAGAATGATGAAAGAAATGTCCCTACTCTTGACTTGAATTGATTTGCCTACTCTTGAGTGGGAATAGTTGATTGTCTAATTTGCTTGATTGGTTGGTTGGTTGATTGGTTGATTTGATCGAGTCACAATTGTTATTCATTCCTTGAGTCCAGCTTTGATTTATCTTTATTCGAGGATGAATGATCTCAAGTGGGAGATAATGTAACACCCCAGATTTTTTTTCTGCCAAAATTCGAGCCATTCTTCTTTGATCAATCTTAGCTGTAAAAGTTTTGGAAGAATGCCTCATCTTCAAACAAATATTCCAAATCAAATCCAAAAAGGCCCAGAATTTCCACCAGTACTTAATACCAATAGCATTTTTTGCAAGTTCAACTCAACAACAGTTTCATCACTCACAACTTCGAGTTCAACCCCACTACCTCAACCCATTTTTATAGGTCCAAAATATTGCTGGCTATGGGATACAACAACACAAACTGTTATTTGGAATGTTGGGTTCAGAAAATCTAATTTTTGGGAGCACTAATTATAGATCTGGTCTGGCGTTTAATAGTGGAGATTATCATGATTACGGTATGGATCATCCTACTAAAAATGATTATAGCACAATGGTGTCTAATGTAAATGTTGGAACAATGATAATAAATGGATTAGAGACCACAAATGCTAATTTTCAGCAATATATGGGTGAACAAAACATGTTTGATCCAAATAGTATCATCGGGACTTTAGATGCAAATGATATTGATGGAAGAGATTCAAATGCATGGGAAGATTGTGATGCGTATTTCAATTTCAATGACAGTGAGTTTGTGCTTTTATCTCATTTCATTTACTACTCTTTATTTATTTGAAATATTAATTTGAAAGAGTTGAATTATGAGATTGTCACTCAACTAGTATATATTATCTTTAAAAGTTACATTCTACATATGCAGGTGACAGCAACATCGAGTATCCAGCTTCCAAGAATAGCAAGCTTCCTGATGAATAATCCAACATGATGATAAGATGATTTTCAATAGCTTTACTTTCCAGTGCCATCAGCAGCGGTCCAATAGCAAGCAACCAAGCTTTTATTTAAGTTTTACCAAAACAGAATGACAATATTTATATTTTAGCATTGAAACTTTGACATTTCGATTTTCAGTATTTATGTCCATCCCTAAGGTCTATTATTAATCAACTTAGACATTCTATTTCTGTGTGTGGCTTTATAACAAAAAATCATCATGTGTTGCTTTCTTATTTTCTTTATTATGAAAATCAATCACTAGCAACAAATGTAGGAAAACAGTAAATTGAAGTAATACTGCTATAAAAGAATAATCTTCCAAAAAAGTATTATTATAAAAATGATTGTTTCTTTTATAAGTGAAAAATTGTTATAGGTAAAATATAACATAAATGCCTAATATCGGAAAAACTTAGCTTTTATAATGAAGTTTAGTTTTTTTCGATAATCTAATGAAGTGTAGTTACATCAACACAATGTTATAGAGATATTGATTGTACTTTTATTTGCTATTAGGGAGAAAGCGTTTACAATAATATGATGGAAAATCTTTAGGATAGCTCAAATTCATTATTACTGAATTTGAATTATCACTGAATTATACGCCAAGTTTAAATCTTTGCATTTTTCTTCAAATCTTGAGTATCAAAAAGGTTTAGGGAAGGAATCCACTTAAGTGATTGTTTAATTGGTGGGATAAAGAATAGCAATTTCGAAATATAATGCAAGATTATTCTGTCCTGCGTTTGGTTGGTGGAATATGGAATAACAATCACATAGGATATACTTAAATAGTGGAATTAGTTATCTCATATAGAAGGTGAAATAGCTATTCTCGTAGAATATCATGGTCTTTTTTAATTGAAAGAATCCAATGCAATTAGCGAGGGTCGTTATAGTTTAGTTCAGAAAGGAAAGGCATCCACCAGTAGAAATCCTAAAAAGGGGAAGTACCTTGCCTCTCCTAGTCTTCTTTTTTGCTATGACTCCATTGAAGAATATCACATGCCACTGTAACACCTCAAATATTTCTATGTTAAGACCCGAACTACTCTTTTATGCGTATAGGCCCGAATCCAATTAATTTTAATTATAATATTATTGTTATGACTGATTATTTAGTGCTTGAAGTGTGTTTGAAGTGAATTAGGGTCACAATAGTCCCCTAGCACAAAGTTGAGTTGAAAGCTTTCTTACAGATTGAGTTTCGATATAAGATTTTACTTGGGTCAACTTCAAACGCTCATATCCCCTAGAATATAATAATTTACGTGTCCCATGACCTATCAAATTAATGGTCTTTGAGTCTTCGTTCCAAAGACATAAAGTTTGCATCAATCCAAGTTTAGAATTCAAAGTTATGACCATTTTACCGGAGATGCTAAAAGTTGTTAGTGGCTGATGGAAAAAGTGATGACCGTCAGACTTGTGACTGCCCGTCAGCCTTGGCCGTCACGCTTAGGTAGAATGGTTGATTTTGGGGCATATTATGACGGTCTGGGTGATGGTCCATCACCCAAATGACGTTCCATCACCCAAATGACAACAGAACAGTGATTTTGGTCAATTTTTAATTTCTAAGGGGGTATTTTAGTCCTAAACCATTTGGAGAGTTATATAAATGGTCTTAAACACTAAGAAAAATCAGATTTTTCATCATCTAATCCTCTCATTCACTCCCAAAATATCTTCTCTCAAGAACTTCAAGAAAACCGACCTTCCCCAAGGTTCATCCATCATCCAAGGTAAGATTTGACCATAGAATCCATAATTTATTCATCTGTAGATTTTCAAGGAGATCCACCTCTAAGGTTCAAGCAATTAATTTGTTCATCTCTTCCTCCAAAGATTTTATCTTTCTTAAGAATTAGGAGCGTATAAGGTATGTAAGACTAACCTAAAATATGGATTGAGTTCTTCCATATGCCCCATAGATGTATTGGATGGAAATTGTGAAAGACTTAAACCTTCCATGAATGTTTTCTTGAATTTTCCTAAACTATAGAATATTTTTACATTTTTTAATTGATTGATGATCTTCATGACTTGAATTCTTGAACAATTACTTTCATATTTTATTTCATAAACTATAGCTATATATTGACTATAAATGATTATGTATATGTATTGATTGGAATAAAAAGCATGAATTGGGATAACTATGAATGTGAATGGCATAAAATAGGAACGAAACCTTGGTGGAGCTAGAATGTCCTTTGGGTCTCCATAAATTGAACCCAAATGATTGAACATAACTGATTGTTGTCATAAAAGTATATCTTACTACTCTTGGAAAATGTGATTGAGATTGATTGGATAGTATGATTGTTTGAGAGGTTTGATTGTGATAGAATTGATAAGTTGATAAGGGTACAAATAAGACTTGTTGAAATAAACAGATTTAAGTGATTTGATAGGGATTTATGAGCATTGAGTCTTGGTAGGAGTATTGAGCACCAATTTGGGTAAGAGTATAGTTACAACACAAATCCCATGAACTACGTAGCCAGCGTAGGATAGAGGGTTAAACCTCTTAAGTCCTAAAACGATGGATTTTAGTTGATCGTGGATCCAATGATAGTGATTCGTTCCTTACCCTGGCAAAGTATTGGACTGGTTTGGCAACGATACCACTTCGTTATACATCACTGACTCATATGTGATGGTTGCCGGATAGAGAAACTCCTAATTAGTATATGATCTTGCATGATAGGATTGTTTGATAGAAATTGTAGATGGTTGAGTCAATTTGAAAAGCACTTGCTAAATTCTAAATTTTGCATATCCTTTGAGTTGATTGATGAGATTTAGGTAAGTGTTGTTGACTATTTCTCCTTCCTGCCATTTTACATACTCGTACATTTTATGTATTGACGCCTTTTGACCTGCATTATTTCATGAGGTAAATACAGGTACTAGAGTGTAACACCCCTCAAAACTTTTCCCCTAAGATTCGGGCCTTCTTTGTACATGTATGGGGCCCATCGTATTTATTTCGAAGTATGTGCTTGAGTTAAGATGAGTCCTTGAGAAATTAAAGAGCGTTGGAGGTGATGTGGGTTCATAGAGGACCCCTAGGACCGAGCTAAGTCCCAAAAAGGTTCGTCGTGGCTAAGTTAGGATGAGTTCGTGTATGGGGTCGACTTCTAATGTCCCTATCTTTTGAAAGACGGAAATCTAGGTGGATCACAACTTATTAAATTAAAGGTCGTCGAGTCTTCTTTCTAACGCCACCAAGAATGTGAATTTTAGAGTTCGGAGTTGAAAGATATGACGTTACTAAGATGAGCTAGCACGGCAGGAATTTCATTTTTGGCCTGGGTTGCAACTGCTGGGGAAATGGCCCTGGCGCTATAAGGGCGCGATGCGCCACTATCTTACCAGAAACATGCCTCAGTAGTTTGGGCTCTGGCGTGGCGCGCCGCTAAAATTTGTGTAGGGTTTTTCAGGCCAAATTCCCAGAACTCAGAACAATGTCCTTGGCGCTGTAAGGGCGCGATGCGCCACTATCGCGCCAGAAACATGCCTCAATAGTTTGGTCTCTGGCGCGGCGCGCCACTACGAGGTGTGCACGTTTTAGGCGTATTCATCCTGGCGCTGCAATGGCGCGACGTGCCACTATCGCGCCAGGTGCGTTTTTAGCCTATTTTCAGAACTTTTGAGGAGGGGTAATTTGGGAACTTACCCAAGTTATATATGTATTGCCATTGGTCATTTTGGGATCAAAAATTTCTAGCTCTCTCTCTCTCTAAAAGCCCTAGAAATCTCTCTCTCTCTCTTCTTCTTCTTCTTCTCCATTTCCAACAAAAAGAGTCCAAGAGCTTCAAGATTTGAGTCCTCCATTGAAGACCCAACCACAAGGTTTTCTTCAAGTCTTCACTAAGGTATGTAAGGCTATCCAAAACATGGGTTGAGTCCACCTATGTGCCCTATTCTTGCTTTGAGGTTAGATGTTCATGAAAATGGAGTTTCTTGGTATGGTCTAAGTTTAAATGAGTTTTGTCCCCTATTTATTTGATTCTATATGAGTTGATGTTGTGGATTTAAGAAGTTCCCAAAATGAGCCTTTATGTGAGTATGAGTTGATGAAAATGAGTTGTTAAATATGTTCTATTGATCTTCTTGACTATGTAGATTTTGATAAAGGATGCTATTTTCTTTAAAATGTTGCTTATTATAAAGATGTAAATTTAAAGTCTTGAAATTGTGATGAGTCTCAAAGATTTCTCATATGGATGGAGGAAATGATTGATTATATCTAGATGTTGCTATATATATGCATTTAAATTTCTTTCGAAGATATGATTGAGATTGATCGGATAGTATGATTGGAAGAGATTTGATTGTGATAGAGTTGATGAGTTGACGAGGTTGTAATGAGACTTATCGATGTGATTTGATTGAGTTGATTGGATGGGGTTTTATGAGCATTGAGTCTTGGGAGGAGTATCGAGCACCGAATTGGGCGAGAGTATAGTCCATACTCGAACCCAATAACTGCGTCGCCAAACGTAGGGGGGATGGAACCGTTAAAGTCGGATGCTTCCCTGAGAGATTTGTCCTGACATTATAGGACCTGGTTGGATTGGATCCATGATTTATTGATTCGTTCATACCCTGGCAAAGTATTAACGGACACGGAAACAACGTCGGTTTATTGTACTTTCACTGGCTCATAAGTGATGGTTGTCGGTTAAGAGAAACTCTCAAATAGGTCTTGATAGTACTCTGGGTCAGATTGAGTTGAATTGTATGTGATTGGTCCCGTCTAAATCATATTCTTGTTTAGACTTAGGATATTTGATTGAGTTGTTATCCCTCTTGAGTTGAGCTCTCGAGTTGATTAATTCTTCTTTGATATTCGTTGTATTCGGCCATTTTACATACTCGTACATTCCATGTACTGATGTCATTTGGTGTTTGAGAGAGGATTATGACCGAAGCGCATAGTTCCAGATACTCTATTCATCTAGGCTCCACGAAAATGTACCATGACTTGAGGGAAATCTATTGGTGGAGTGGGATGAAGAGGAATGTTGCGAAATTTGTTTACAAGTGCCTGAATTGCCAACAGGTGAAGGTTGAGAATCAAAGGCCATGTGGTTTAGCCCAAAACATAGGAATTCCAGAATGGAAGTGGGAGATGATCAACACGGACTTTATTACAGGCTTGCCGAAGTCCCGTAAGCAACATGATTCCATTTGGGTGATTGTGGATAGAATGACGAAATCAGCTCATTTCTTGGCGGTTAAGACTACTGACACCGCAGAAGATTATGCAAAGTTTTATATATAGGAGATCTTCAGATTGCATGGGGTCCCTTTGTCTATCATTTCAGACAGAGGAGCTCAATTCACTTCCTAATTTTGGAAATCCTGTCAGAAGGGACTAGGTTTGAAGGTGAACTTGAGTATGGATTTCCACCCCAAGACAGATGGCCAAGCAGAACGCACCATTCAGACGTTGGAAGATATGTTGAGGGCATGTGCGCTTGACTTCAAGGGAAATTGGGATGATCACTTACCCCTCATAGAGTTTGCATATAATAATAGCTATCACGCAAGCATTCAAATGGCTCCTTATGAAGCTTTGTATGGGAGGAGGTGTAGATCTCCCATTGGGTGGTTTGAAGTTGGTGAAGCCGAGTTGATTGGGCCTGACCTTGTTCACCAAGCCATGGAGAAGGTGAGAGTTATCCAGGATAGGCTAAAGAAAGCCCAAAGCCGCCAAAAATCTTACACCGATGTGAGGAGGAGAGACTTGGAGTTTGAGGTGGGTGATTGGGTGTACTTGAAAGTATCACCCATGGAGGGTGTCATGAGGTTTGGAAGGAAAGGGAAGCTCAGTCCTCAATATATTGGTCCTTACCATATTTTGAGGCGGATTGGGAGTGTTGCTTATGAGTTGGAGTTACCCTCGGAGTTAGCTTCTATTCATCTGGTATTCCACGTTTCGATGTTGAAGAAGTGCTTGGGTGATCCCTCGTTGGTAGTTCCCATTGATAGCGTTGGAATTAAGGATAGCTTGTCTTATGAAGAGGTCCTGGTCCAAATTCTTGATCGCCAAATTCGCAAATTGAGGAACAAAGAGGTCGCCTCAGTCAAAGTCCTGTGGAGTAACCAACTTGTTGAGAAAGCCACATGGGAAGCGGAGGGAGCAATAAAATCTAAATATCCACATCTATTCATGCCTACCGAGAAGAATGTTGAAGGTAATGACCATTTCCTTGACTTGAATTTATTTGTGCCTTCTTGAGTTTTGATTGATATTTGTTTGAGAATGTGATTGGTTGAATGACTGAAATTTCGATTGTGATTTGTACCCCGAGTCCATTCTTGGTTGCTCGTCATTCGAGGACGAATGATCCCAAGGGAGAGATAATGTAACACCCTTCAAAAATTTTCCCCTAAGATTCGGGCCTTCCTTATACACGTGTGGGGCCCATCGTATTTATTTCAAAGTATGTGCTAGAGTTAAGATGATTCCCTGAGAAATTAAAGAGCGTTGGAGGTGATGTGGGTTCATAGAGGACCCCTAGGACCGAGCTAAGTCCTAAAAAGGTTCGTCGTGGCTAAGTTAGGATGAGTTCGTGTATGGGGTTGACTTCTAATGGCCCTATCTTTTGAAAGACGGAAATCTAGGTGGACCATGACTTATTAAATTAAAGGTCGTCGAGTCTTCTTTCCAACGCCACCAAGAATGTGAATTTTGGAGTTCGGAGTTGAAAGATATGACGATCCTAAGACGAGCTAGCGCGGCAGGAATTTCATTTTTGGCCTGGGTTGCAACTGCTGGGGAAATGGCCCTGGCGCTATAAGGGCGCGATGCGCCACTATCGCGCTAGAAACATGCCTCAGTAGTGTGGACTCTGGCGCGGCGCGCCACTAAAAGTTGTGTAGGGTTTTTCAGGCCAAATTCCTAGAACTCAGAACAATGGCCTTGGCGTTGTAAGGGCGCGATGCGCCACTATCGCGCCAGAAACATGCCTCAGTAGTTTGATCTCTGGCGCGGCGCGCCACTTCGAGGTGTGCAGGTTTTAGGCGTATTCAGCCTGGCGCTACAATGGCGCGACGCGCTACTATCGCGCCAGGTGCATTTTTAGCCTATTTTCAGAACTTTTGAGGAGGGGTAATTTGGGAACTTACCCAAGTTATATATGTATTGCCATTGGTCATTTTGGGATCAAAAATTTCCAGCTCTCTCTCTATCTCTAAAAGCCCAAGAAATCTCTCTCTCTTCTTCTTCTTCTTCTCCATTTCCAACAAAAAGAGTCCAAGAGCTTCAAGATTTGAGTCCTCCATTGAAGACCCAACCACAAGGTTTTCTTCAAGTCTTCACTAAGGTATGTAAGGCTATCCAAAACATGGGTTGAGTCCACTTATGTGCCCTATTCTTGCTTTGAGGTTAGATGTTCATGAAAATGGAGTTTCTTGGTATGATCTAAGTTTAAATGAGTTTTGTCCCCTATTTATTTGATTCTATATGTGTTGATGTTGTGGATTTAAGAAGTTCCCAAAATAAGCCTTTATGTGAGTATGAGTTGATGAAAATGAGTTGTTAAATATGTTCTATTGATCTTCTTGACTATGTAGATTTTGATAAAGGATGCTATTTTCTTAAAAATGTTGCTTATTATAAAGATGTAAATTTAAAGTCTTGAAATTGTGATGAGTCTCAAAGATTTCTCATATGGATGGAGGAAATGATTGATTATATCTAGATGTTGCTATATATGTGCATTTAAATTTCTTTCGAAGATATGATTGAGATTGATCGAATAGTATGATTGGAAGAGATTTGATTGTGATAGATTTGATGAGTTGACGAGGTTGTAATGAGACTTGTCGATGTGATTTGATTGAGTTGATTGGATGGGGTTTTATGAGCATTGAGTCTTGGGAGGAGTATCGAGCACCGAATTGGGCGAGAGTATAGTCCATACTCGAACCCAATAACTATGTCGCCAAACGTAGGGGGGATGGAACCGTTAAAGTCGGATGCTTCCCTGAGAGATTTGTCCTGACATTATAGGACCTGGTTGGATTGGATCCATGATTTATTGATTCGTTCATACCCTGGCAAAATATGAACGGACGCGGCAACAACGTCGGTTTATTGTACTTTCACTGGCTCATAAGTGATGGTTGTCTGTTAAGAGAAACTCCCAAATAGGTCTTGATAGTACTCTGGGTCAGATTGAGTTGAATTGTATGTGATTGGTCCCGTCTAAATCATATTCTTATTTAGACTTAGGACATTTGATTGAGTTGTTATCCCTCTTGAGTTGAGCTATCGAGTTGATTAATTCTTCTTTGATATTCGTTGTATTCGGCCATTTTACATACTCGTACATTCCATGTACTATGTCATTTGGCCTGCATCGTTTCATGATGCAGAGACATGTACTAGAGATTATCAACCGGCGCTCTGTTGAATATCCACATACACCCTCAGCTAGTTGGTGAGTCCTCTTAGTTTTCGGAGGATATTGAGCCTTCATGTACAGTTTTGTTGACATTTCCTTCATTTTGATTATTGGTAGCCATGGACTTGTCATTGGCACCCCTTAGACTTTGATAGAGGCTTCATAGACTGGAGTGTGGGGAGGTCAAACTGTTATTTTGAAGAGTCTTATTTTATTGTCCTGTTGGCTGTAAATGTTTGGCCTCCGCCCCCCATATATATATATGATCAGTATTTCATTATTTAAGTTTTCCGCTAAGAGAATATGATTGAATGAAGGTGTGACTGGACCAGGTGGTTCGCTCGGAGGTCAGAAATGGCCTCGAGTGCCGGCCATGCCTAGGGTACCCTCCCGGGGCGTGACAAATATGGTATCAGAGCATAGAGTTCAAGTGTCCTAGGGAGTGTATGAAGCCGTGTCTAGTAGAGTCTTGCTTAGGGGTGTGTTGTGCACAACACTTAT
Source organism: Solanum dulcamara (assembly GCF_947179165.1). Classification (NCBI taxonomy): domain Eukaryota; kingdom Viridiplantae; phylum Streptophyta; class Magnoliopsida; order Solanales; family Solanaceae; genus Solanum; species Solanum dulcamara. The sequence goes on along the minus strand of NC_077246.1, from coordinate 8,216,904 downwards.
AAGCAGGAGGCTATAGGACATTAGGAATTTTTCCACTTCTTTCATACTCTGACTTCGTGCGATAGAGTTAAAACTCTATAAAACTCCTTTCTAATTCATGCGTTTGTTCGTTACAGATAATGCCTCTTAAACATACGGCTGGCCAGAGAAACGTTGACAATGCCGATATGCCCCAATCAGAAGTACGCCCAGCAAGGGCTAGAGGCCGACCTGCGAGGTATGCGGAGGCAACCCAAGTGCTTGCTACTCCGCCTGCACCCACGTTAGAGGCAGAATTTAGAGAAGCGATTGCAATGCTCACGCAATTAATGGCTGCCCGAAATGGTAACCAGAGTTCGCCGACTCTCAGCTCTAGTTCCCAAGAGCCATCTGCTGCCACCAGAATTAGGGACTTTCTGAGGATGAATCCGCCTGCATTCACGGGTTCTAAGGTTGATGAAGACCCCCAAAACTTTATTGATGAGATATGGAAAATTCTGAAAGCTATGCATGCTACGGAGATTGAGGGGTCGAGTTGGTGTCCTATCAACTCAAAGATGTGGCGAACATTTGGTATAACCAATGGGAACAGGGTAGGGATGAGGATGCTGAACCTGTTAGATGGGATGAATTTGAGGGAGCCTTCCTTGACCACTTCTTTCCCCAAGAATTGAGGGAAGCGAAAGTGGAGAAATTTGTAAATCTGAAACAAGAAGGCATGACTGTTAAGGAGTACAGGATGAAGTTCATCTAATTATCCAGGTATGCTCCAGAAATGATCCCAGATGTGAGGTCAAAGATGAGGAAGTTCGTCTCCGGGTTAGGGAGGCATGTGAAGAAGGAGTGCAAAGCAGCATTGTTGATCTCGGACATGGATATTTCCAGGTTGATGGTGTATGCTCAATAGGTAGAGGATGAGAAGAGGAAAGATAGAGAGGAGCATCTGAGCAAAAAGTCAAGATCAGTTGGGCATGAGAATGAGCAGAGGCAAAGCAAGGGCAACAGGTCCTTCTTCCAGAAGAGGCCTTCTAACTATGCCTCATCTGCCGCCAGTGCACCGATGCCGTAGAATAGGTATGATCGGCAGGGACAAGGTCGCCAGAATTTCAGACCCAGGGCTCTCAATCCCAAGCTAGCATGGGTCAAGGTGCGCCAGGGAAGCCCCATGCGTCAAGTGTGGTAAGCTTCACTTGGGAGAGTGCAGAGCGGGAAAGATGGGTTTTTATAAATGCGGCCAAATAGACCATTTTCAGAAGGAGTGTCCAGCATAGGAGAACAGGGCCCAGTTCTCTACCACTGCACCACCGTCTAGGGGTAATCAGAGGGGCACTACTTCAAGTACAAGTGGAGGTACAAACCGCCTATATGCCATGGGTAGTCGCCAAGATCAGGAGAACTCTCCAAACGTCATGACGGGTATGATTCGAGTCTCTTCTCTTGACTATTATGTTTTGATAGATCTAGGTCCCACATTATCTTTGTGACTCCTTACATGGCTAGTAAGTTCAATAAAATCCCTGAATATCTTAGTGAGCCTTTCTATGAAGCTACCCCTATTGGTGATTCTGTTGTAGCTGAGAAAGTCTATAGAGATTGCACCGTGTCAATTCATCACAGAGATACCTTGGCTGACTTGGTTGAGTTAGACATGGTTGATTTTGATATGATCCTTGGCATGGACTGGCTTTATGTCTGCTATGCCTCTATTGATTGTAGAACTCAGGTTGTCAAGTTCAAATTCCTGAACGAAGCTGTCATAGAGTGGAGGGGCAGTCCTGTTATGCCTAAGGGTAAGTTTATTTCTTACCTTAGGGCCAGGAAGCTAATCTCAAAATGGTACATTTATCACCTTGTCCGAGTGAAAGATGATGATATTGAGTCTCCATCCCTGGAGTCGGTTCCGATTGTCAACGAGTTTTCGGATGTCTTTCTTGAAGATCTACTTGGAATCTCTCCTGATAGAGAGATTGACTTTGGGATTGATGTTCTTCCTGATACCCATCCTATCTCAATTCCTCCTTATAGAATGGCCCCAGCTGAGTTGAAGGAGTTGAAGGAGCAGTTGAAAGACTTGTTAGATAAGGGATTCATTGGGCCGAGCGTCTCACCATGGGGTACTCCGGTCCTATTTGTGCGGAAGAAGGATGGGTCCCTTAGAATGTGTATCGACTACAGGCAACTAAATAAGGTCACCGTAAAGAACAAATACCCTCTCTCCAGAATAGATGACTTATTCGATCAACTTCAGGGTGCCACTTGTTTCTCAAAGATAGACTTGAGATCCGGCTACCACCAGTTGAAGGTGAGAGAATGTGATATTCCGAGGACTGCTTTCCGGACTAGTTATGGCCACTTCGAATTTTTGGTCATGTCCTTTGGGTTAACTAATGCCCCCGCCGCTTTTATGGATCTCATGAACTGAGTATTCAAACCATATCTTGATATCTTTGTGATTGTATTCATAGATGATATTCTGGTTTACTCCAAGAATGAGGAGGAGCATGCCCATCATCTTAGAGTCGTCTTGCAAAACTTTGAGGGACCAGGTATTGTATGCAAAGTTCTCTAAATGTGAATTTTGGCTTGCATCAGTGGCCTTCTTAGGCTACATTGTATCTGGAGATGGTATTCAGGTTGATGCTCAGAAGATTGAGGCAGTAAAGAATTGGCCCAGACCTACATCCCTGACAGAGATAAGGAGCTTCTTGGGTTTGGCTGGCTATTATCGAAGGTTTGTAGATGGATTCTCATCCATATCATCACCATTGACTAAGCTGACTCAAAAGAAGGCTAAGTTCCAATGGTCCGATGCTTGTGAGGAGAGTTTCCAGAAATTGAAGGCCAAACTAACCACTGCTTCTATTCTAACTTTGCCCGATGGAACAGAGGGCTTTGTGGTCTATTGTGATGCATCCAAAATTGGTTTGGGTTGTGTGTTGATGCAAAGGGGGAAGGTGATAGCCTATGCTTCCAGACAGCTTAAGGTTCATAAGAGAAATTACCCAACTCATGACCTTGAGCTGGCGGTTGTGGTGTTTGCACTTAAAATTTGGCGCCATTACTTGTATGGAGTGCATGTTGATGTATTCACCGATCACAAGAGCATGCAATATGTCTTCAGCCAGAAGGAACTCAACCTGAGGTAAAGAAGATGGCTTGAGCTACTCAAGAACTACGACATGAGCATCCTCTACCATCCAGGTAAAGCTAATGTTGTTGCTGATGCTCTTAGCAGGTTGTCCATGGGTAGCACTGCCCATATGGAAAAGGGAAGGAGGGAACTGGCGAAGGAGGTACATCGATTAGCCCGATTGGGAGTTCGACTCGAAGAGAACAATGAATATGGAGTAAACGTTCGAGATGGGGCTACATCCTCACTTGTAGCAGAGGTAAAGGAGAAACAAGATCAGGATCCCATCCTCCTCTGGTTGAAGAAAGTTGTTCACAAACAAGGGGTGATGGTTTTCACCAAAGGGGGAGATGATGTGTTGAGGTACCAAAGTAGATTGTGTGTACCTGATGTCAATGATGTTTGAGAGAGGATTATGACCGAAGCGCATAGTTCCAGATACTCTATTCATCTAGGCTCCACGAAAATGTACCATGACTTGAGGGAAATCTATTGGTGGAGTGGGATGAAGAGGGATGTTGCAAAATTTGTTTACAAGTGCCTGAATTGCCAACAGGTGAAGGTTGAGAATCAAAGGCCATGTGGTTTAGCCCAAAACATAGGAATTCCAGAATGGAAGTGGGAGATGATCAACACGGACTTTATTACAGGCTTGCCGAAGTCCCGTAAGCAACATGATTCCATTTGGGTGATTGTGGATAGAATGACGAAATCAGCTCATTTCTTGGCGGTTAAGACTACTGACACCGCAGAAGATTATGCAAAGTTTTATATATAGGAGATCTTCAGATTGCATGGGGTCCCTTTGTCTATCATTTCAGACAGAGGAGCTCAATTCACTTCCTAATTTTGGAAATCCTGTCAGAAGGGACTAGGTTTGAAGGTGAACTTGAGTATGGATTTCCACCCCTAGACAGATGGCCAAGCAGAACGCACCATTCAGACGTTGGAAGATATGTTGAGGGCATGTGCGCTTGACTTCAAGGGAAATTGGGATGATCACTTACCCCTCATAGAGTTTGCATATAATAATAGCTATCACGCAAGCATTCAAATGGCTCCTTATGAAGCTTTGTATGGGAGGAGGTGTAGATCTCCCATTGGGTGGTTTGAAGTTGGTAAAGCCGAGTTGATTGGGCCTGACCTTGTTCACCAAGCCATGGAGAAGGTGAGAGTTATCCAGGATAGGCTAAAGAAAGCCCAAATCCGCCAAAAATCTTACACCGATGTGAGGAGGAGAGACTTGGAGTTTGAGGTGGGTGATTGGGTGCACTTGAAAGTATCACCCATGAAGGGTGTCATGAGGTTTGGAAGGAAAGGGAAGCTCAGTCCTCGATATATTGGTCCTTACCATATTTTGAGGCGGATTGGAAGTGTTGCTTATGAGTTGGAGTTACCCTCAGAGTTAGCTTCTATTCATCTGGTATTCCAGGTTTCAATGTTGAAGAAGTGTTTGGGTGATCCCTCGTTGGTAGTTCCCATTGATAGCATTGGAATTAGGGATAGCTTGTCTTATGAAGAGGTCCCAGTCCAAATTCTTGATCGCCAAATTCGCAAATTGAGGAACAAAGAGGTCGCCTCAGTCAAAGTCCTGTGGAGGAACCAACTTGTTGAGAAAGCCACATGGGAAGCGGAGGGAGCAATAAAATCTAAATATCCACATCTATTCATGCCTACCGAGAAGAATGTTGAAGGTAATGACCATTTCCTTGACTTGAATTTATTTGTGCCTTCTTGAGTTTTGATTGATATTTGTTTGAGAATGTGATTGGTTGAATGACTGAAATTTCGATTGTGATTTGTACCCCGAGTCCATTCTTGGTTGCTCGTCATTCGAGGACGAATGATCCCAAGGGAGAGATAATGTAACACCCTTCAAAAATTTTCCCCTAAGATTCGGGCCTTCCTTATACACGTGTGGGGCCCATCGTATTTATTTCAAAGTATGTGCTAGAGTTAAGATGATTCCCTGAGAAATTAAAGAGCGTTGGAGGTGATGTGGGTTCATAGAGGACCCCTAGGACCGAGCTAAGTCCTAAAAAGGTTCGTCGTGGCTAAGTTAGGATGAGTTCGTGTATGGGGTTGACTTCTAATGGCCCTATCTTTTGAAAGACGGAAATCTAGGTGGACCATGACTTATTAAATTAAAGGTCGTCGAGTCTTCTTTCCAACGCCACCAAGAATGTGAATTTTGGAGTTCGGAGTTGAAAGATATGACGATCCTAAGATGAGCTAGCGCGGCAGGAATTTCATTTTTGGCCTGGGTTGCAACTGCTGGGGAAATGGCCCTGGCGCTATAAGGGCGCGATGCGCCACTATCGCGCTAGAAACATGCCTCAGTAGTGTGGACTCTGGCGCGGCGCGCCACTAAAAGTTGTGTAGGGTTTTTCAGGCCAAATTCCTAGAACTCAGAACAATGGCCTTGGCGCTGTAAGGGCGCGATGCGCCACTATCGCGCTAGAAACATGCCTCAGTAGTTTGGTCTCTAGCGCGGCGCGCCACTATGAGGTGTGCAGGTTTTAGGCGTATTCAGCCTGGTGCTGCAATGGCGCGACGCGCTACTATGGCGCCAGGTGTGTTTTTAGCCTATTTTCAGAACTTTTGAGGATGGGTAATTTGGGAACTTACCCAAGTTATATATGTATTGCCATTGGTCATTTTGGGATCAAAAATTTCCAGCTCTCTCTCTCTCTCTAAAAGCCCTAGAAATCTCTCTCTCTCTCTCTTCTTCTTCTTCTCCATTTCCAACAAAAAGAGTCCAAGAGCTTCAGGATTTGAGTCCTCCATTGAAGACCCAACCACAAGGTTTTCTTCAAATCTTCACTAAGGTATGTAAGGCTATCCAAAACATGGGTTGAGTCCACCCATGTGCCCTATTCTTGCTTTGAGGTTAGATGTTCATGAAAATGGAGTTTCTTGGTATGGTCTAAGTTTAAATGAGTTTTGTCCCCTATTTATTTGATTCTATATGTGTTGATGTTGTGGATTTAAGAAGTTCCCAAAATGAGCCTTTATATGAGTATGAGTTGATGAAAATGAGTTGTTAAATATGTTCTATTGATCTTCTTGACTATGTAGATTTTGATAAAGGATGATATTTTCTTTAAAATGTTGCTTATTATAAAGATGTAAATTTAAAGTCTTGAAATTGTGATGAGTCTCAAAGATTTCTCATATGGATGGAGGAAATGATTGATTATATCTAGATGTTGTTATATATGTGCATTTAAATTTCTTTTGAAGATATGATTGAGATTGATCAGATAGTATGATTGGAAGAGATTTGATTGTGATAGAGTTGATGAGTTGACGAGGTTGTAATGAGACTTGTCAATGTGATTTGATTGAGTTGATTGGATGGGGTTTTATGAGCATTGAGTCTTGGGAGGAGTATCGAACACCAAATTGGGCGAGAGTATAGTCCATACTCGAACCCAATAACTGCGTCGCCAAACGTAAGGGGGATGGAACCGTTAAAGTCGGATGCTTCCCCGAGAGATTTTTCCTGACATTATAGGACCTGGTTGGATTGGATCCATGATTTGTTGATTCGTTCATACCCTGGCAAAGTATGAACGGACGCGGCAACAACGTCAGTTTGTTGTACTTTCACTGGCTCATAAGTGATGGTTGTCGGTTAAGAGAAACTCCCAAATAGGTCTTGATAGTACTCTGGGTCAGATTGAGTTGAATTGTATGTGATTGGTCCCGTTTAAATCATATTCTTGTTTAGACTTAGGACATTTGATTGAGTTGTTATCCCTCTTGAGTTGAGCTCCCGAGTTGATTAATTCTTCTTTGATATTCGTTGTATTCGGCCATTTTACATACTCGTACATTCCATGTACTGATGTCATTTGGTCTGCATCGTTTCATGATGCAGAGACATGTACTAGAGATCATCAACTGGCGCTCCGTTGAAGATCCGCATACACCCTCAGCTAGTTGGTGAGTCCTCTTAGTTTCCGGAGGATATTGAGCCTTCATGTACAGTTTTGTTGACATTTCCTTCATTTTGATTGTTGGTAGCCATGGACTTGTCATTGGCACCCCTTAGACTTTGATAGAGGCTTCATAGACTGGAGTGTGGGGAGGTCGAACTGTTATTTTGAGAAGTCTTATTTTATTGTCCTGTTGGGCTGTAAATGTTTGGCCTCCGGCCCCCATATATATATATGATCAGTATTTCATTATTTGAGTTTTCCGCTAAGAGAATTTGATTGAATGAAGGTGTGACTGGACCAGGTGGTTCGCTCGGAGGTCAGAAATAGCCTTCGATTGCTGGCCATGCCTAGGGTACCCTCACGGGGCGTGACATAGAGATCATCAACAGGTGCTTCGTTAGATCTACATCTTTTCTTAGACTGGTGAGACCTCCTTGTTTTTTTTGAGGGATCGTATTTATTTCATCTTTACTTTGAGTATCCTCTTTTGGGTAGCCATGTACTTGTCATTGGCACCTTCTAAATAGTGATAGAGACTTCATAGATGGATGGTAATGATATTGAGTCATTTGTTTTGCTTTCAAACTATCCTTTGAATTGAGATTGGTTTTAAAGTGCATTATGCTTCTTTGAATTGTTGAGTTGGTTAGATATTCGAATGTCTTTTAAATTTGTATTGAGTCTTCCGCTGAGAGAATGAATGATTGAATAAATATATAATTGGACCACGTAGTTCGCTTGGGAACTAGCAATGGTCTTCGAGTGTCGGCCACGCCTAGGGTACCCTTTTGGGGCATGACAGACACATTTTTGAACAACTATGCCCGAGAATGAATTGTAATACAACTCCAAATAAGACATTGTTTTATTCCCAACTCAATATCCACAAAGGACTTTAAGGGCCCCAATAGGCTGATACCATACATCATGCTACCCTAAAACACTGAGAATTTGAAAAAAAAAACACCAATTTTTAGGCTACCATTTGTATTTATGCTCAATTGATTCAGAGTATGTTCAATAGATTTTGAATGATACACTATGCCAGGTGTGCTGAATAAACTTCAAAAACAAAGATAATGCACTCTGATAGAGGCAACTGGTGTTGAAACCAACAATCTACTTTCTTATTCAAGTAATAGAGGTAACCTATTCTCAGTGTAGGCAGATCCATTTGATTCAGCAATGGGCTTGAATAATACTTCATCCACTTCGCTCTCATCATCAACTTCTTCACTATTGTAACCGTCTTTATCAGATGCACTGTTGAAAGGGAGAATTCAAAGTCTTATCTCCATTCCTGTTTCAATTCACTCTGACTTTAGCTTGTACTTTCTAACAAGATCCTTCTGAAGAAGTAAAATATTTCATGTCCTAGGGAGTAGCTCAACAATTTCCCCTTTTGGAATTACCACTCGCTCCATAGCTATTCTAGCCTCCTGCGAAAAGTAGATGCACAAAATCCACTCAAAGATTTTAAAGTAACTACATCAACGATATTATTTGGTGATATATCAGCAAACACAGATGACAAACTAGGATACATGAGAACTATCAATAGTAGATTATGTAAATACAATGCTAGATGCACAGATATAAAAAGAAGCTAATTTTGGGCTTCGGTTGCCATAAAATATTTAGACGATGTAGGTGACACATGGTGAATTATAGGAATTGACATGTGGATCATGGTGATGGTCCATGTGGAATTTAGTTTGAGGGAAATATTGTTGGATGTGAACGAAGTTCCATATTTGGTAACCTACATATAAGGTGAAGGATCTCTTAATGGCATGAGGCCTTTTGAGAAAAAATCGTGTGGTCTTGGCAAAAGCGTACAATATCACACCATATTAAGAGTATCTTTGGGCTGCTTTATCCCAACAAAAACAAATGAGGCCTAAATCTAAGACCATTGTTGGGTAACAAACCTATCCTACATCGGATGGAGAAGAAGAAATGTAACAATATATATGTGCTCACCCAACTCCATTAGTATAAGGCCTTTAGGGAAGTGCCTAAAAACAAATCTGTGAAGGCTTGGCCCAAAGCGGACAATATCATACTAATGTGGAGTTTAGGTGGCGGTATGTACAGTCCTAATATATGGTATCATAGATGCAACCACAGAGTATATTCAGTCAGAACCTTGGGTCTGATACCAATTGTTAGCGAAAACGTAAAAATATAAAGAACAAGAAAGAACAACAATATTTAATATGGTTCAGATAAGAATGATCCTACGTCCACCAGAGAACAACTGTCTTTATATTAACAAAGAAAGGGAAGAAATTTCAAATACATATAAGTAAATTCCTATATCAATTATCTACTCTTCTAATGTATTTTGCAAATGACTTAGAATATGAGAAGACAAGAGAGAGGTGATGAGAGTTGTGTTTCAAATAAATCAAGAGCTACCTATTTATAGAAATAAATTCTTGCTCTGGATGCCATCCATGACATCACATTGTGTCTTCTCATATTCTAAGACATTTACAAAATACATTAGAAGAGTAGAGAATTGATAGAGTAATTCTCTTACTTGTATTTGAGATCTCTCCCTTTTCTTTGTTAATATAAAGACAGTTGTTCTCTGGTGGACATAGGATGGTCATTCTGATCCAAACCACGTTAAATATTGTTGTTCTTCCTTGTTCTTTATATTTTCACATTTTCGCTAACAAACAATAATATGCGAATGTCGAACCATTATGCACTAGGAGGTAATTCACTCTTTTGGAAACTGATTCTCTTTTGAACACCCTTCAACAATATGAATAAAAGCTCAGCGATAAATCTGAACTAAGAAAACAGATTCTGAGACTAAGATTTTTATACATATTCAATATAGTGATGTCGTTCTTTTTTCTTTCTAAATAAGTTAAATGATAATATCATCTTAACCCATAAAGAAAAATGCAAAGGGAATCCTCACTTTCACTGGAACCTCCTTCCATGCATGGATCTGTTGCTGAGATGAGCTCAGTAGAATCAGGTATACCTCCATTCATCTGGATAATATCTTCAACTAAAACTTCATTTCTCTCATCAAATGGTGCTTGGATGGATGAACTTTCCATTAATCCATCTTGTGATCCTGGATTTATCTTGCGAATTTCATATTTTGAGTAACGTCCTTCTCAATATGAGAATTAACACCATGGCAGGGTGAACTCTCAATTCTGCCTTGGATATTATCTCGACCCCATAGCTAAAAGATGATGGACCTTTCCTCTCCAGTACAGATTTTTGAACGTCTCTCCTACTTGCCTCTTTATCACCAAGAGTTACACTCTGATGAGAAATAAATTAAATAAATTATGAAATCTATGTTATAAACTTCAAAACAAAAACAAAAAATAGCTAGTCGTCCAATGGTATTATTGCAATTTAATGGTGTTATTGCATTTTAGAGAGTCGCTCCATGCTTTAATGGTATTATTGCATTTTAGAAAAGTAGAGTTAGACCTGATATCATCTTTTAAGAACTTCTCCACTTATAGATTCAATGTCAAGACACCTCCATGACTAAATATTTAGGCAATTAAGAAGATTCCCAAGTTTTATTGATGTTGAATGTGATACTGAAATAAGTTATTAACATCATTATAGGAAGGTAGGTTCCCTTGAGCATTACTTATTTTAATCTTCAGTTTCTCGCTTATTTTTTTTTCACCCTCTGTCCCTCCATGCACAGCTCATGTTGCAATTGCAAAGAAAAGACAGAGCAAAGCAAAAGTCAAAAAGGAAGGAAAAAGAAAGTTGCTATGAAAAGTAAAAAAAGGAAGAAACAGTAAACGTTAGGCAGCCTTTTTTGACTAATTGTTGCCAGCTTTTCCTTACGCGTTTTCAGTAACAAAAATGCGTATACTCCTTCAGCTTATGCGGTTTCTTCTTATTATAAATAGAGGACATTCTGCCCTCTTTTAGATCCATCCCAGAAAGAGAGAATAAGAATACAAAGAGAGTTATACACCAAGATAAATATTGTAGTCTTGAGTGTCCTCTTTAGTAGTTGTTCCTTTTACAAGAGAGAAGTGTTAACTGTTGTTTTCTCATTATATTTGAGAGCAGTGTACTCCATTTATAAGTAGTGATATCCTTCTACCTTATGGTTTTTCCCTTCTATCTGTTAGAGGGGTTTCCACATAAAATTCTCGTATCTAATTTATTTGCATATTTATTGTCATATCAAACTTTAGTTATGGTGCTTCCTCTACCCCAATAGTGGTATCAGAGCCCTCAGTTATTTTGTCTATTTTATGTGAAGGTACTATCTGTGAATAGTAACTTTTAATGAATAGTAAAATTTGGTGAAAAGTACTATTTATGTGAATAGTAAATTTTCGGTGACGGTATATTTTGTCACAATTATTCGCAAAAATATTCAGAAACGATTTAGAAAGGTGTGAAGCAAATAACAATGTCGAGTACAACAAAGTTTGACGTTGAAAAATTTAATGGGATTAATTTCTCATTGTGTAAAATAAAAATAAAAGCGATATTGAGAAAAGACAATTGCTTAGCTGCAATTGAAGGCATGCCCACAGATTTTACTGATGACAGCAAGTGGAATGACATAGACAGCAACACAGTTGTTGATCTACACTTGACACTAGCTGATCAAGTATTGTTTAGTGTGGCTGAAAAATGGACGGCAAAGAAAATATGGGATACTCTTACGGGGTTATATGAGGCCAAGTCTTTGCATAATAAAATCTTCTTAAAAAGAAGATTGTATACTCTTCGAATGGTAGAGTCCACATCGGTTACTGAACACATCAATATTTTGAATACTCTGTTTTCGCAACTTACAACAATGGGTTGCAAAATAAAGGGAACTAAACATACGGAACTTCTACTTCAAAGTCTTCCTGACTCGTATGATCAACTCATCATTAACCTGACGAACAATACAGATAGTCTAGTTTTTGATGAAATTGCAGCCGCTGTCCTGGAAGAAGAAAATCGGCGCAAAAACAAGGAAGACAGACAAGAAAGTTTGCAGCAAGCTGAAGCTTTGATGATAGTGAGAGGAAGACCAACAGAATGTGGCCCTAGTGGGAGTCACAATCATGGCAGATCTCAATCAAAAAGTAATAAAAATATCAAGGGCACTTCAAGAAAGATTGTCAGTTCAAAAAGAAGAGTGAACACCCTGAGACATCAAATGCTCAAGGAAATGTTGCATATACCTCGAATGATGGCGATATTTTATGTAGTGAGGCAATATCAAATAATGAAGGCAGAAAATATTTCGCTGATGTCTGGATCATGGACATAGGAGCAACATGGCACATGATTTCCCGAAGAGAATGGTTCCATCAATATAATTATATCTCAAGAGGGTCTGTGTTTATGGGAAACGATCATATTTTGGATGTTATTGGTATTGGGTCTATCAAAATAAAGATGTATGATGGCATGGTATGTACCATCTAGGAGGTACGATATGTAAAAGACTTGAAGAAGAATCTATTATCTTTAGGACAACTAGATGATAATGGATGTTCATATAAGACTCATGGTAGAGTCATGAAAATATCCAAAGGAGCGCTTGTAGTGATGAAAGCGAAAAAACTTGCTGTAAACCTATATGTGCTTAAAGGTGAAACACACCAAGAAGGAGAAGCATCAACCGCGTCAGCAAGTTCATTTGAAGAATCAACGATGATATGTCATCGTAAACTTGGCCATATGTCGGAATGAGGTTTGAAGATTCTTGCTGAGCAAAAGCTTTTTGCAGGGCTCAAAAAGGTTTCACTACCCTTTTGTGAGCATTGTGTTACTAGTAAACAAAAATAGACTGAAGTTTAGTAGTTCCTCTGCTAAAAGCAAGGAAATACTAGATTTGGTCCACTCTGATGTCTAGCAAGCACCAGTGGAGTCCCTAGGAGGAGCAAAATATTTTGTGTTATTCATCGACAATTACTCCAGGAGAAATTGGGTGTATCCAATCAAGAGAAAGGCAGATGTTTTTCCAGTTTTCAAAGAATTCAAAGCGCAAATGGAACTTGAATCTGAGAAAAAGAGCAAGTGTTTGAGGACAGATAATGGAGGAGAATACACTGGTGATGAATTTAATAACTTCTATAAACAAGAAGGTATTAAATGGCAGTTCACGGTGGCATATACTCCACAACAAAATGGAGTAGCAGAGCGGATGAACAGAACCTTGTTGGAATGAACAAGAGCTATGTTGGCAACTGCAGGGTTGGAAAAACAATTTTGGGTAGAAGCAGTCAAAACTGCCTGTTTTGTGATTAATCGGTCACCATCAACCGCAATTGATCTGAAAACGCCAATGGAGATGTGGACAGGAAAACCAGCTGATTATTCTCGCTTACATATATTCGGAAGTCCTGCTTATGTTATGTACAACACCCAAGAAAAATCAAAGTTGGATCCAAAATTCAGGGAATGCATTTTCTTAGGGTATGCTGATAGAGTTAAGGGGTATTACTTGTGGGATCCCACAGCCCGCAATATGGTAATCAACAGGGATGTTGTATTTATTGAAAACAAGATACAAGCAAAAGAAGGTATCACTTCAAAAGAAAAATCAGAGACTACTACAGTTGAAGTTGAAGAAATTGAAGAAGTTCCAGTTTCTTTTGAAGCAGCACCAGAGCACGAAGAACAAGAGCAAACTGAGATCGAAACTCCACAAGTTTAAAGGTCAACTAGGGAGAGAAGAGAACCAGCTTGGCACTTAGATTATTCTATGGAGAGCAATGTTACATACTGTCTATTAACAGAAGATGGAGAGCCTTCAACTTTTCACGAGGCTATGAAAGGCCAAGAATCATCTCTGTGGGTGGCAGCAATGCAAGAAGAAATTGAAGCTCTTCATAAAAATAAAACATGGGATCTTGTTCAATTACCACAAGAAAGGAAGGCCATTGGAAACAAATGGGTCTACAAGATCAAACACAATGGTAATGATCAAGTGGAGAAGTATCGTGCAAGATTGGTGGTGAAAGGATTTGCTCAGAAAAATGGTATAGACTTCAATGAGATATTTTCTCCGGTGGTTTGACTCACAACAATTCGAGTGGTCCTGGCGATGTGTGCTATATTTGACTTGTACTTGGAGCAGTTAGATGTCAAAACTGCATTTCTTCATGAAGAACTTGAAGAAGAAATTTACATACTCCAACCAGAAGGTTTTGAAGAACAGGGAAAAGAGGACTTGGTTTGCAGATTGAACAAATTTCTATATGGTCTCAAACAGGCGCCAAGATGTTGGTATAAGAGATTTGATTCCTTCATTATAAGCCTTGGATACAAGAGACATAGTTCAGAACCTTGTGTTTATTACAAGAGATTTGGTGATGATGATTTTGTTATTTTGCTGTTGTATGTTGAGACATATTGGTAGTAGGCCCCAATAGAGATCGTCTCACAAATTTAAAGGAACAGTTGGCTAGGGAGTTTGAAATGAAGGACTTGGGACCAGCAAACAAGATTCTGGAGATGCAAATTCACCGAGACAGAAATAATAAGAAGATTTGGCTTTCTCAAAAAAACTACTTGAAGAAAATCTTGAGACGCTTCAAGATGCAAAGCTGTAAGTCAATTTCTACCCCACTTCCTATTAATTTCAAGTTATCCTCATGTATGAGTCCTAGCAATGAAGTAGAGAGGATGGAGATATCTTGAGTACCGTATGCATCAACAGTGGGAAGTTTAATGTTCGCCATGGTATGTACAAGACCTGACATTACACAAGCAGTGGGAGTGGTTAGTCGATACATGGCTAATCCTGGTAGAGAGCATTTGTATAATGTTAAGAGGATCCTGAGATACATCAAAGGTACCTCAGATGTTACAATGTGTTATGGAGGATCATACTTTACTGTTAAAGGTTATGTTGATTCAGATTATGTGGGTGATCTTGATAAAAGCAAGTCCACCACAGGTTATGTGTTTACTCTTGCTGGAGGAGCTGTAAGCTGGGTTTCAAAACTGCAATCTATCGTGGCTACATCTACGACGGAAGCAGAATATGTAGCAGTTACACAAGCTAGCAAAGAGGCAATATGGATGCAGATATTACTGGAGGAGCTCGGGCACAAACAAGAGAAGATTGCTATGTTTTGTGATAGTCAGACCGCTTTGCATCTTGCAAAGAATCTGACATTTCATTCAAGGACAAAGCACATACGAGCTCAGTATCACTTTGTTCGTGAAAAGGTGAAGAAGGCAGTGGGGATATTCAGAAAATTCACACCAATGACAACCTGGCAGATATGTTTACGAAGTCGATCAACAGTAACAAGTTTATATGGTGTCGATCTTCTATTGGCCTAGCAGAAACGTAACATTGCATTAATTGGGTAGAAAGGATGGTGTGAAGACTTATTTGATTCTCAATTAAATTTTCAAGTGGGAGAATGCAAAAAAAAGACAGAGCAAAGCAAAAGTCAAAAAAGAAGGAAAAAGAAAGTTGCTATGAAAAGTAAAAAAGGAAGAAACAGTAAACGTTAGGCAGCCTTTTTTGACTAATTGTTGCCAGCTTTTCCTTACGCGTTTTCAATAACGAAAATGCGCATACTCCTTCAGCTTACGCGGTTTCTTCTTCTTATAAATAGAGGGCATTCTACCCTCTTTTAAATCCATCCCAGAAAGAGAGAGTAAGAATACAAAGAGAGTTATACACCAAGATAGCTATTGTAGTCTTGAGTGTCCTCTTTAGTAGTTGTTCCTTTTACAAGAGAGAAGTATTAATTGTTGTTTTCTCCTTGTATTTGAGAGCAGTGTACTCCATATATAAATAGTGATATCCTTCTACCCGTGGTTTTTTCCTTCTATCTGTTAGAGGGGTTTCCACGTAAAATTCTCGTGTCTAATTTATTTGCATATTTATTGTCATATCAAACTTTAGTTGTGGTGCTTCCTCTGCCCCAACAGCAATTACATAGGAAATATAAAGAATGCATTGGTTCCCTTTAATTACATTATTTTTGTTTTTCACCCTTCATGCACGGCTCGTGTTGCAATTGTATAGATTATGTAGTGCATTAGTTCACTTTATTGCAGTGATAGTAGTTTTGCATACTACTTGTGAGATGTGAAAGGAAAAAAGAGAAGAAGAAGTCACATCTGGTACACCTAGGAAAGGTGGGATGTCCCTGGAGGCCTACACATTTTACTAGCTTCTTTGGAAATGAACGTCCTATTACCTAGAAATATGAAGAAACAAGAGAAGTTTCATTGAGAAATCACAAAGTTACCATACTTACCCATTTGTAGTATAACAACATAGTTCAACGTTTACTAACCATCAACTCCAATGGTATAACTGTAACATTTACTGACTATTGAAAAAGTTCTGCAAAACAAGAACTACCTGTATTCCTCCAACCAGCATCTCTAAAGCACGGTTCATGACTAAATTCTCTATTGTTACACCATGAGCAGTTGCAACTAACTGAATTTGTCATTGTGCAATGGTGCTTTCAGTCATTGCCTCAAGCTTAGTACCGATCTCATCTATTACAATCATTTGTGGCATAGGATTTTCCACAGCTTCTATCTGCACCTACGAAAATATAAAGTAAGTACCAATCCTCATTGATCGATGATCAATTGGATTATGTTTGGAGCCACTCGTAAGGGAAGGACAGGTCTCAGTTTTGCTTTCATAAATGTGGGTAAGATAGAAGCACCTTTTCAAAACAGTAATTTTATTTTCATTTTGCTAACAGAGTGGAAGTCAAGCTCCTACCTTGTGTTGCATCCCCCGAGCATTACCTATTCCTACGTGAGGTATATCACCATCCCCACCAATTTCATTAGAGGTGTCAACAATCATTACGCACTTCCCATAATCATTTACAAGCATCCTGGCTATGTCCCTAGGACATAAAAATGGAATCCTCATATACTCGACTGCAAAGTTTATGTGAATTGATTGATTTTATGTTGAGCATTTTTTTTTTGATTAATTGCCGAATTTTTTTGTTGTTATTTTGAGGTCAAAATTGAATTTTGAGGACTTGAGGTGAATTGTGTTTAACTGCTGATTATTACTGTGTATTCAGAGAATTTGAATTTGTGCATATGCTCTGTAATTTGCCGGATTTTATTTTGACAATTTAGCAGACTGCCTATAGTATTAGGATCCCTTAGTCATTGCGGTTTGATTATTTGTCAGCATCAATTAAGCAGGCGTCTTTAGCATTACGATACCTTCCTTATTACTCGAGGTGAACTGTGTTTAACTGGTGATTATACTGTTTATTCAGAGAAGTCAAATTTGAGCATATGCTTTGTAATTTGCCTAAAATTATTATGACAATTAAGCAGATCATCTTTAGAATTACTGTCCCTTAGTCATTGTGGTTTGATTATATGTCAGAACCAATTAAGCAGACTATGCCTTCGTTAGTGATTGTGGTTCAGCTATTTGTCAGTGATTGTTGTTCAGCCATTTGTCAGCACCCTGTCAAGCTTCGTCAATTCAGTTTGGTTAATTTTCAGCACTGGTTTAGTTTTCATGTGTTCAAAAGCCTTGGCCTAAATAACCAAGGAATTCTATTAGTAACTGCCCATGTATCCTTAATTTGAATCACAGAGCTCTGAAACAATCACACCCGAACAAGCTAAATGTTGAATTGAATCTTACCAGCCTCTACTGGTGGTTATCTTTACTTTTGTACTTATTTATTTTTTTCCATTTACTTTGTAATTAAGAAATGAAGGAGAGAAAACAAGATTCTCTCAGCTCATATGGCAGAATCTCATAATATGATCATGCACAACTATGTTATGTCTAGCATGACCACTTAATGATGTGTGGAGGGGAAGCAGGTTTTTTTGTCTGATATATTAATTATTAATATGAAATGATTCTTGTCAAAAATTTCTTTTAATATGAAATGACGTATTGAATTTGGTTTCTCATCTGTGGGGATGTGCATTAGGGTTCGGCGAGCATGAATAGGAGCGATTGCAGTAAGCAGAGTTCATCAGGTGATCAGGAAGGCGCTGAAATACTGTTTGTGAAAGATAACGTAGCAATTCATCCGACTCAGTATGCTTCAGAGAGGATCAGTGGTCGACTAAAACTGATCAAGCAAGGAGGTTCTCTGTTTATGGTATACATCTAGTTTATGCTTGTATTGTGAATTAAAATCTCAAATCTTTGATTACGGACAATGATCATTTTCCTTTCTCTACTATGCACAATCTGAAGCTCTCCTATTGCAAAGGTTTCAAGCTTTCTGAAGTTTCTGAAAATAATTTGGTCTAGAGAGAGAGACGAACATTAATAAATATTAGTGTTAATTATGGATTATCTTCTCAAGTACGTTGGTTTGTGTTATACCTTGACTAAGGTGAAACTATACTCCCAAATTATCAAAAGCTTCGACAAAGTGACAAAATACCCCATTTCCTTTTCTTTCCTTTTCATTGCCATTCATTCTTCTTATTCTTATTTATTCTTCTTGTTCTTCTTTTTCCAATGGATGACAACAGAGAGGTGCAAGGGGAGAACACTGACTTTTCTCTTTTGCTTTTGTTTTGGTTTTAATTATTTTCCTCTTGCCTGGTTAGATTTTAAATGGCAAAGGTTTTTATCGTCCAAGATGTGGTGTTTTTGGAGGGAGAGTAGGTTCACAACTGGCTCAACTCTCATTTTAGGTGAACGTGCTGGTTGATGCTTGATAGTTTGGAAAGAGAAACCAATTTTAACTCTTGGTGCATAACCTTAGGAGGTTATGTGAATGTTTTCAAGTCATGGTTAATGTGCCACAAAATGAATGGAGGTGATCCATATTCAGTCCTAAATAATATGTAGACGGATGTGAGACAGTTCTTAAATGGTCAAATTTCCATTGTTATAGAATTACGTTTCCTTGTGTTTTGCTTTTTGTGTATAAGGATGTAAAGAGATGGGTTCTTTAAAATATTGATGAATGGAAGTACTTATTTTGTGGTGGTGGTTGGGTGGGGGGGGGGGGGGGGCTAGCGTCGATCCTTCCCCACAAGTGAAGGATAGAATGAAAATACATTTACCTGATAAGAAAAATTTGATGGAATTACAAAGCAAAATGTGCATACTTCTAATTAAGAAAAGGTTTCCAGCTTTGCTGTTTGCTGTCACATAAAACAAGGAGAAGGAGAGGGGATGGGGGTGGGTGGGGGGGGAGGGGGTTTGGAGTATTACTAACATTTGCAACACCTATTAAATCTTTGACTCTACCCTGTGATTTTGGAAATAAATTGGTTTTTGTGTGACAGACTTGGATTCCATATAAAGGGCAAAGCTCGAGTGCAAGGTTGTCTGAAAAAGGTTGGGGTCAATTATCTGTAATGTAGCAGAGGAAAGAGCAGCTCTGTGCTGCGAATTTTCCATTGGCTGTTGTGTAATGGTTGTTCCTTTTACATCTTGGTGCAGATAAGAGTCTTTACACTATACGAGCAATTCCATTCTCGGATGTTAGATCAATTCGACGACACACTCCCACCCTGGGGTGGCAATATGTTATTGTAGTTTTGTCATCAGGTATTTTATGGGGCTCTATTTCACTAGTGATTCTGTTTCATCATAGTAAATTAGAAATGCTGTTCTATGGAATGTCTAGCACACAACAAATTCATTTTAGTGGTTGGCATGTATGAAATATCAATTTGAATTAAGTTATTTCTTTTTAACCATTCTCTGTTGTTTCTGTATATATTTTACTTTCTTTGACGATCCTCTCTAATCATCATTGTTTTAGAATAGCTTAATTGGTGGTTCTTGTTCAGAAAAATGCTATGATATCATCATGAGTCCTGTCTCATTTGGTGTAGTTAGGCATATCCTACTACCCAACATCCCCCCCTCCCCCCAGGAAATATGATGATTGAAGTCAGTTCTTCTTGGAATTTCATAAGGCTTATGTATGTTCTCTTGATGGATAGATTCTTGTATGCTACCTACCTTATGATATTTCCCCTTAGCTTTTTAGCGGATTCTTTATTTTTCTGTTATCATCATATTGTCAGTTTGTTGAATGCCGCTATTGCATCTTGAGTTTACTTTCTACATCCATCACTTGCAGGACTAGCATTTCCTCCGCTTTATTTCTACAATGGTGGTGTCCGGGAGTTTCTTGCAACAATTAAGCAGCATGCTTATCTTGTGAGGTGGACTTATTTGTGCTTTTATGCATTGTCTTCGTCATTGTCATGACTAGGCAATTCTACTAACAAACCAAATTCATCTCTTTCTTTTTCTTTTTTTGGTCAGAGTTCATAAAATGAGAGTAGAAAGTAAAACTAGATAGTCTGGTAATTAATGATACCGATAACAGTAAATAAATCAAAAGCCATGTTGTATGAAAGATCTAATAAGTTGCTTCTTTCTTTTGGTGGATGAGAGAGACTTTCGAAAAAAATATAAGCATGCGGTAGATGGAAGGGTAAGGTCATTTCCAAATGCTAGAGTGTGGTGTTACCTCTAGGTTGACATTCAATGATAGTCCAGCTGAATTGCAGGACACCAACTATGAATTCTTTTCAGTTTTTTAAAGTAGCTGAACTACAGGTATACCAACTCCCAATTCGTTCCAGGTTTAACTGGTGCTAGCCTGTCAAAAAGTATATCTTATCATACTACTAGCAATTTGTGATCTCAATGTATTATCGTTCCAATATCTCTTGTTGCAATGAACTAGTAGTGGAGAGATAACTTGATTTTGGGATGAAGGCCATTCCGTTCTTACTGGTGTGTTGTGTTTTTCCAGGTCAGCCGATGATGCTAATGTATTTCTTGTCAATGACTTTCAAGATCCACTCCAGGTGTGACCAGTTTGATCTATCACTTGTTTAACCAGTTTAACAGCTTTTCTGAGGAGCTTCATCATGATTCATGAATCCTCACTTTTGCTCATGCGTTGATTTGCTTCTTACAGAGAACTCTCTCCTCCTTGGAACTTCCTAGGGCTGTTTCTGTAACTAACAGTACATCATCATCAGCTGCACCTAGTGAATCCCCATCTAGCTGGACGGATGGGGAAACTTTTGATAGAAATTCTGCACTTGCTCAACAAAATGCCAGGCAAAGACAAAAACATAATGATCCTGCTCGAGATTTGTCAATTCAAGTACTAGAGAAATTTTCTCTTGTGACCAGATTTGCTCGTGAAACGACATCACAACTTTTTCGTGAAGCTCAGGGAGATGGTTTTATCCCTTATGACAGGAGGAAGCATGACGAAAAAACACATGATTATCCTCGCATTGCTGAATCTAATGATGCTCAGAAGCTACCTGAGGATGTTCCAGTGCCTGCGGATCCCTTGGAGGTGAGAAACATACGTATAACTAACTTTTAATCGGATGGTTAGTCATTTTGTACACTTACATTGGTAGTCTGGGGTTTTCCAGAAGCCATTTACATTTATTATAGCTGTGTAGGTTAGTGTAGGGATAATTATGGGGCTTAAAGAACCTTAGAACTCCTACTATTAATTCAATTTTTTTGTACTGGAGTGAAACAGGGTCATATGGACCATTACGGGCAAAGAGAATTCATATAGTCCAGTTAGTTTGGCATGTGGGTTAGTGCAGTCATAGTGTTGGTGTTTTTGTTGATTTTCCTAAAAGGCTATCCTTTTCTCAAAATGGTAAAATCTAGTCATACTCATGATCTAATTATAGGAAAATCAGTTTGCCTTATATTTTGAGTCGACATGACTTTTAAATGTACTGTCCAGAAATAATTAGACATCAGTGGTATGGGAAAGATGAAACATTTTAATAATGAAATAATGCTCCTTCACTCCTTATTTATCAGGAAAAAAGAGAGTTCAATTTCAGCCCGTCGACTTTCATGTTTACCTTGAGTGATATGACTTTCTTCAAAATTGACTTCAATTTTTTTCCTAACCGAACCACAGTGATGAATTCAATCTCCTTTCTTGATGTTTTGGAATGCATGTTTAGCCCAACTCCAGGTCAGATAGAGAAGGATGAAATGATTGATATGTTTTTTACTGACAAAAAATATGTAAGATGTGCTTCCTTCAGCAGCGTGCCCTAGTCATAAACAACTAGTCCATTATGTATTGAGGATTGTTTTTCAAATTATATTTTCTTTCCTAAGATCCTTACAAAAAATAAAAATAACAGATTATTGCCTAAGCTACCAACAATATGAATATATCTAGCAAGGGTGGTGATTCAAAGTAATCAGGTATGTGGGGGTTTGTTTCCCCATAGATTAATCCCTCCCCAGATTAATCCCCTCTGCCATTTCCCCTCCTCTTCATCCGTTTGTAAAAATTCTAGCAAGGTTGGCTTGAGTTATTTCAAGATTCCTTTTCTCATTTTTTTTTTTTAGTATTTCAACAAGCTACAATTGCATTTAGTCCTCTTTCTGTTTTTGTTTTTTTAATCTATGCCAGTTTTTCTTCTGCAGTTTGACAAACTGTCACTAGTATGGGGAAAGCCACGGCAGCCTCCCTTGGGAGCAGAAGAGGTAGAGGACTATCTTTTTGTCTACTTTTCAGTTTGCACTTATTAAATGCTAATACAAAGGCTGCTAGGCTCAAGAAATTTTTTCAACGTTCATTTCATGTCTATCTCATTTTGTTTTAATTGTCATGATCACTTGCCATGAAGCAACCAAAATCATTGAGTTTTAAGCAGACTGTTTCACACAGTGTTAACTGTGTTATAGATTCTCAACTTTTCTTATCAGAGTATGCAAATGTCCAGATTCGTGACAGATCCCAGGGTGATCAATTTTTCCACTTGCATATCTTTATGTTGTAACCATTGTTTTAGAAGGGATTCCTATTATGTCTAAAAGTAGCATTAGTAAACCACCTCATCTCTGTATTTTTTTCTATTTATCATGTAGAAACCTTCTTTGCTTAAAAAAAGAAAATCTCTCTGTGAAGTTCAAGTCAAATATGTCTTTTTGGATTCCTATGAATTCTTCATTGAAGGCGTGATATAGCTAAACTGATTAGTGGTGCTTCTTCCCGGGCATGTTTTTCTGAAATAGAATGTTACAACTTTAAACATCAGACCAATATTTATGAGTAGCTGATCAGTGTTGGGCCACTATGTCACTAATTATAAAAAGGGGAGCGTTGTGTCTCTAAGCTAATCATTTAGTGACACTCTTATGACGTTTAGTGTCATTGGTTTAAACTATGCTATATTAGGACATTGAACTAGTTTTGAGATAGACGATCTCTTGCAAGATTGCATCTATATAAAATTTTGCGGAGGTAATGTTGTCCATGTTCAAAGCTAGTCTTCTCAAACACTTTTAATTAGTAATTTTGATGCAATTCAGAATGTTCTCAAATATTTTGGGAGAACCTATGTGTTTTTAATGCAAAAAATATATTGGTTCTTGTGATTTTCTTTTGAGATCGTTTAGTTTTTTTTTTTAACTTTCAATAATTTTATGTGTATATGTGCGTGTGTATATTATTTGCAAAACAGATCTTTCCAAGAAAGACAGTTTGCCTAAATGTTAATGTTGCATCTATAAGTTAAAAAAAAAAATTATGATGTCTAATAAATCGTCATTCAGTGAGTGTAATTATTGTCTGAGATCAATTGTCTATCAAAATTAGAGTCGAGTCTATATGATCCATGCACATAATTTGTGTTCAATGGAGCAGATATATTTCCAATACAATTCTAATTTCTCATAATTTGTGTTCAATGGGCAAGATATATTTCCAATACAATTCTAATTTCTTATCTTAATGTGTATTTATTTTTTTGAAACTGGTAATGTTAAATGTGTATTATTTTCTTAGCATGATTGTTCTAACAATGGTTAATCCAGAGCCAAGGTTTACCTTGTCATTTGTCAATTACTGCACATCTGGTGTGTCTTCGACGACATCTACATTTGAAATTTTCTTGCATGGATTTTAACAAATTGTAGTTTTTCTAATCTTAGACTATTTTTGTGATTGCATTCACGACTAAGTTCCTCATATTTTGCTCCTTATGCAGTGGTCTACTTACTGGACTCTGAAGGGAGAGTCACAGACTCAGAAGCAGTAAGAAAGAGAATATTTCACGGAGGAGTCGAACCAGATCTACGTAAAGAGGTTTGTCAATGTAAATATCCACTCCGCCCCACATCCAGCTCTCTGAGCATGAATATACTTATGTGTCCTTATGGCAGGTGTGGCGATTTCTGTTGGGATACCATTCATATGATTCAACTTATGCAGAGAGGGAATACCTTGTGTCTGTCAAAAAGTAGGAATACGAAACGATAAAAAACCAGTGGAAGGTTTGTCATATTCTCAGGGGCAGGGTCGGTTGAAAAGGAAAATGTTTCTGATTCATTATATACTCAATTTTGTAGGTGTTCTCCTTCAATTAGCAAAATGTTATCACTTGTAACAGATAAGTAGGTGGTAATTTAATTTTAGATCAGTTAAGGTGCTATAAGATCCTTTTCTTTCCAACTTCTGTTTTGATGCTCTTGTAATTTTGTTTCATTTGGGAAGCATATCCCTATGTTTTCCTATTGTCCGGAAGGCTCCCATGACAAGAAGATGTCTCTGAGATATTTTTTGTTAAAAATGTAATTTTAATTCTAATGTTTACTGACATCTCTCTGTAGAGCATCTCTAAGGAGCAGGCAAAAAGATTTACAAAATTCCGAGAGAGGAAAGGCCTCATTGAAAAAGATGTTGTATGTGTCAAATTTGTCCATTTCGCTGGCTTATTATTGATTTGTTTGAGTCTTTGAGAACCAAGATGCATGTTTACATCCTTGCAATTTACAACCAGTGATACTCTACTATTAGTTACTAATATTTTTATTATAAGGAAAAAAACTGATATTTTTGTTCTTCTTTTTCCCTTGTTCTTTCTTATTTGATATGTAAGGTGAGGACTGATCGGTCAGTTTCATTCTACGATGAGGATGACAGCCCAAACATTAAATGTTTGCGTGATATAGTGCTGACATACTCATTCTACAACTTTGATTTGGGGTACTGTCAGGTAACATTTTCCTTTAATCTTAATATGTGTACTTCTTTACTGATCAATATGTTCACGCTGTTTTACAAACAATTTAATCATATGTGACATCTCTGCTACATACATGTTTTTGAATTTCTGGCATTCTTATCCTTCTCGCCTGTTTCTACCCATTTTTTTTCCTTTTTCCTTTTCTCTTTGATCAGTTTGTGGTCAACATAGGATGACTTGAGCTTGAACATTTGACTATTTGACGGTTGCACCCAGTCCAAGATTGATATTAATGTTGTCCAGACATCATCAGTAGATCTCTGGGAAAATAACTTTGTGAAAAAATGAAAAAAAAACTAAACTAGAAAGTTCTAATTTCTTTTTCTATTCTATTCTAACTCTGTCAGAAGATTTTCAAATTAAGGTTTCTCCTTCAGATTGCTTTAAGTTGAAAAATAATAAGTTTTTGGCATAATGAAGCAACAAGAGTTATATCATCTTTTGCAATTCTATTACTTAACATTGTCAAATTTCATGATACTTACCTTCTTTGCAACTGTTCTATTGATCATTGGAAGACACTGTCGTTCAGATTCTCTTTAATTTATGTTACGTGTCCAATCTGATATTACCAAGCCTATCTTATTCATTGTCATTTAATTTTCTCATCTTTCCAAAAAAAACAGTTCATTGGTGTGATATTGATCATGGTACCACTCTCTATCCTATTGTGGAAGCCCTTTTTGCTCAAATATTCTCTGTGCAACTTAATATCTCTACCTTTTTTCATGGTTTCTCGCTGATTGATAAACAAACATTCGATTCTCTCGAATTGAATTTCAGGGTATGAGTGATCTCCTTTCACCAATATTGTTTGTTATGGGAGATGAATCAGAAACATTTTGGTGCTTTGTGGCGTTGATGGAACGACTTGGACCAAACTTCAACCGCGACCAAAATGGAATGCACTCTCAGCTTTTTGCATTATCAAAGGTTCTCTCCCTCATCCCTTCTCTCTCTCCCCCTCTCCTCTCTCTTGTTGCCAGTTCCTAAAGGTTTCTAGCATTAGCATTTACCTCCCTAGTGAATCCTAGACAGATTGTACACAACACATGACCAGAGATCTACTGTAAGGGGACCGGAGAGCGATGTGTATTGTTCTGTCTTCTTTCCTTGTCTCTGGAATAATTTGTTTTGAAGAGTAAACCCATATAGGAGTTGTTGGCATGTGTTTATGTCCCAAGGATGTCTAAGAAGGCCATAGAGTAAAATAAAGTGCTGATAATTCCTAGGTAATAGGATTTGACAGTCTCTTTGGGATTACCCCTCCACTTTGAGTATGCTCCGTTCTTAGATGTAAAATAGCACGTGCCTTTCAAAATTCTGTTTTATTGAAATAAATAATTAGTGAGTTTTGGGTGTCAAATGGAGGATTAGTTTGATTGGTTTTTACATGCTATCTTAGAAGGCCTAATCATTGTTGGTACACATTCATTGTATTTATGATATCTCTGTGTCCCTGTTTATCTCATCTTGTTGCAAATGATTGTTCAGCGAGTGAATAGTCCCATGCCATCACCAGTTCTTTCTTGTTCCCATTCCTTTCAATGCATTCCAGTTATATTATATACTTTCTCCATCCCAATTTATGAGGCACCGTGTGACTTGACACGGAGTTTAAGAAACAAAGAAAGATGTTTGAGACTTGTGGTCTAAAGCAAACCTAAGATATTTATGTGGCTATAAAATCATCACATTAAGGGTAAAATGAGAATTGTAGACATTCTTTATTGTACAAATCAAAAAGGGAATTGTGCCACATAAATGGGGATGAAGGGAGTACTATGTAGTATATTATACATTTTGGGCTGATAAATGTTTGCTTTCCTACAAAAAATGATGTTTTTACTGTGTTTTTGCAGTTGGTGGAGTTGTTGGACATCCCTCTGCATAATTACTTCAAACAGAAGGACTGCTTGAATTATTTCTTCTGCTTCCGATGGGTTCTTATACAATTCAAAAGGCAAGAAGTAATCATCCTAATTTTTTTTAATCCTATTAGCCATCTGGTATATGATTTACTTCGGTATATAAGAGTATGCTCTGGTTTATTCTTTAAGACAAACTCATACCATTGATTATCTCTTAGATTATGCTGATGTGTAAAGTTAGATTCAAAGGCCAATTCCAGATTTCCATAGAGTTGCTATAAATTTGCTGTCTTCTTAGTTCCAGTTTTGTGCATATTTCTCGTAACCATTTTCTATGACCTTGTGACATTTTGAGATTTCAAAAGGCAAGTTACAGACACATTGTTTTCATGATTTTATTTTCCTTTTGCTTGGATCTGTAATTACCATTTTCAATCTTATATTTGGAATGTTCCTTTTGCAAAAGAAACTTATAATTTTGTAGATTGTCAGAAAGACTAGGCCTACTAACGGCACAAAAATTGATGGAAAGTTCAGTGTTCCATTTGATAAAGTGGAAATCAGAAAGAACTTTAGCTTCTCCTTCAAGTTGTTGGTCCCATTTCTTGCTGCCTCTTTCTTTCAACGTGCAACACCACTTACTGTAGTTCCCTTTTGTCATATCATGTATATCGATTCATCCATAGACAGTTAATTGGCTCTAGGACCTGAAGTAAAATATTTTTCTTTATTGTTCACCTGAATGCACGTCTGATACCTTGAATCCTGCACATCCATGTTCTCTGTGTCCAGAGGCCACCGAAGCTTATTTGTTTCTTGTCTGCATCCTGCATACTAATATGACTATATCAGTACTGCACATTCATAAAGCTAAATGCATGAAGAGAACATATTATCATGTTCCTTCATTAGAAAAAAGATATGTTGGTTATGAAGACTCTACTATCTTGTACTTTACATGAAATATTCACAATTGACAAAGTCAAGCTGTGTTCTCAACTAGAACTGCCACCATCGTGGATATTAACGAAGATACTCACAAACAGGCATTAAACCAAATAAACTTTTTACAACACATGTCAGCACTTCTGTGGGGGACAAGGTTCTCTCTTCCCTGTGTGCATTAAGATCTGTGCATCCTTTACCCCAACAGTACCTTTCTCCATGGGGAGAGAGAAAGGATGAGTTTATGTAAATTCTTTTATTTGCTTACCAACCATAGTGACTCGTGCTGGTAGACACTATCATTCAGTTACTATTTTGGTTCTTTTGGTGTCTTTAGTGTAGTTCTCTTTTCTCAAATCTTGTACCACTTTCTTTACCGTCAGCCTTGGGTTGTCACTAGATATATGCTTCAATTCCAGTTTGCTGCTTCAATTCATTTTTCCTTATTTGTTTAGTAGTTTATTTATTGATATCTCGTCTTTTGTAGGGAGTTTGAATTTGAAAAAACCATGCGATTGTGGGAGGTATTATGGACGCATTATGGGAGTGAGCACCTTCACCTGTACGTCAGTGTCGCCATTCTGAAAAGATATCGCAGCAAAATAATAGGAGAGAAGATGGATTTCGACACACTACTGAAATTTATCAATGAGCTGAGTGGTCATATTGATCTAGATGCTATCCTCAGGGATGCAGAGGCTCTGTGTATATGTGCTGGTGAGAATGGTGAATCTTGCATCCCTCCTGGAACTCCACCTTCATTACCAGTGGACGATGCTTCAATGTACTATCAACAAGATGATGATGATGTACTATAATTGCTTCTTATGGTGTAAAGTTTTCTAGTTCGATAAATGACCTTCACAATCAGTGATATTTTTTCATATGCATATACTGAATTCATGTAAAGAGAATGAAATAGATTTCTTTTACCAGCAATCTCTGTCACGTCAGTTTTGACTTTTGAGACCATGTTTCTGGCCCTTGTCTTGTAATGTTTCAGCTTTTATTCTTTAAACTTTCCGTCTTATTTACAATCTTGCATCGGATACATTTCTATTGAGCTAGGGATCTATCTGAAACCTCTCTACCCCGTAGAGGTTGGGGTGAAGTTTGTGTACATCCTATTCTTTTTAGATTTCATTTGTGGATTACACAGAGTATGTTGTTGTATTGTAACCCAAGGCATCACCTATACCATATGGGTATTGGAGCAAAAGGTGAATAAGAAGATAAAAATGTAACAGAATTCTGGTAAATGTGTGTGTGGAACATAAAATGTACTTCGAGTTTGTTTCTTTGTATCTTTGCTGATAATGAAATGACCTCAATACCCTCAACATTTTAGTGACATGTCACATGAGAATGGTTCTGATATGAGGGAAATCTTGTAATCTTATCCTCTATAGTCCAACTTGTCACAATGCCACCCAATTAACAGGAAAAAAAAACAGAGGGATTTAAGAGGAAAATAAAAAGAAGGGAAAAAAGGAAAGGAAAAGAAAATGGCAACTGTCTGCCCCTCAAATCCTATATCCTTTCTTCCATCTTCTTCTTCTTCACTTTCCACTTCAATTATCCCAAAAATTACAACTAGAAAACAAATAATTGTGTGCAAAGCAGAGAATAATGTATCTAATTTTAGTCCAATTATTAGCAAGAGAAGTCTATCAATTAGCCTTGCATGAAGTTTGTTCCTTTCTTTAACTGGAAATGGATTTTTTAATGCAAATGCTGCAATTTTAGAAGCTGATGAGGATGATGAGTTGATGGAAAAAGTGAAACAAGACAGAAAGAAAAGGCTTGAAAGACAGGGCATTATTAGTTCCTCCTCAAAGGAGAAAGGTAAAAAAAAAAAAAAAGCTTTTCTTGTTTCTTGATAAATTCCTTACTGGTGAAATCAAAAAAATCAACTATATGTGTGTGTTTAACCAAGAAAGAAAGGCTCCACGTTCAAACATTGTGGGGCAGTTCAATTAAGGTATAGAGAAAGCTCCAAGCAGTTCGAATAAGCTACTCGACCGACTAAAGCTAAAAGGAGAAAGGGAGATGACTCTAGTTGTCCCTCAAGAGAATAAAGAGAGAACCTTCCTCCCCATCTTTCTGGTCGCGAGGATTTCTTCTCTCCGGTCTTGTCTCTATGCGCAGACGTGAAAGCTCTATCAATAGAAAGATTCTAGCTTCTTTTTTTTTTGAGAGGAATGATTCCCTCGTCTGAGAACCGCCATTCATGTACTATTCCTCCCCTTCTTCAAATTTTCGTCGAGAAGTTCCGCACTGGGGCTAAAGCGCTTCCTAACAGAGGTCCCCATAGGGTCGTGACTAAAATCCGGGCTCACAATGTAAAGTACCACTAAAAGGTTATCATACACATGACTCGAACCGAGCCCTCCGGTTAAGGATGAAAAAGTATTTACCGCTCACTACAAACTAACTGGATTATGGGTTGCCTTTATTTCATTCTTTTGACTAAGATTCCATGAATTATTATGTGATAAATTGAGTGAAGCACCTCTTATTGTGTGGTTAAGTTTTTATATGTGGAGTTGTGCAATATGCTTAGAAAATACTAACCATTTTAGTGAATAAGTATTAGATACTGTCAGTGCTGGAGACAGGATTTTCACTAGGGTTCATATTTACTATATATATACCTAAAAAAACTGACCTTGTATATATAGTATGATTTTCCGGCAAAAGGAGGTTTAGATGAACCCCTTCTGACCCTCTAGCTCCGCCCCCTGGGTACTGTTATTTCCAAATTCTCAATCCATTGCAGTTGGTAATATAAGGGGTTGGCTGGTTTTGTTTGAAACGTTAATACAATATTTGATAGTTTACCTTACTAAGCTTTGATAGTTGAACATTTGATTACCAAATTATAAAGAACTGTATTGTTAATTGACTTGTCTGTATTATTTTAAGCATGAAGGCGTTAGTAGAGTCGGGGGAAGGGGTAGACAACCTATCCTAATGCAATCATTAGTAACTACTTCCACAGTTCGAACTCGTGGCTTATAGGTCATACAGAGACAACTTTATTGATACTCCACGTCCACGCCCCCCTTCTAATACTGTATATGGCAAAATAATTAGCGCACCATTCTTGAATAGCTATCCATTTTCTTAATTCTATGGTCATGATACCAAATATGACAAACCACCCTTATTAGTCAATTCCGCTTTTTGATTCGATTTAACTTATTATACACTGATAGCATCAAAACAATTTACACTATTCACCACAATTTCACATGTTGTTGCAGGTTACTTGTCTTTGTTTTTCAGGTTACTTATTCCACTTATTATGAACAATTAGTTACATGTAATTACCTTATAGGAGACTTGATTGTTTCTTTTGTATAGAAGTTAAAACTCTTTTCGATTTATAGATCACAATCATGTTTAATAACTTTCATATTATCAAATTCAATGTGAAGGATACTTGCAAGATTTGGTATACAAGCTCAATAAAGTAGGTCAATCCATAGAGAACAATGATCTATCTGCTGCAAGTTCAGTTCTTGGGCAAAATACTGATGCAGATTGGGTCCAGAAAGTTAATTCAGCATTCAACAAGGTAGATTTTTTTTAATCATTCATTCCCTTTCAAGCACATTGTCTATGTGCACTGAATATTATTTTCGTCGTGTTTTTACAGTTTAGTGGTAGCGATGAGGAGAAGACAGAAGTCGATTCCTTCAATTCTTCGCTATCTTCTCTAGTTTCATCAGGTAATGTTTTCCTTGACACTCCAATGATGACTATGGCTGCATTCTATCTCATATTTGGCTTCCCTTGATTCACAGACTAGAAAATTTAAAAGATAACTAAACAAGAATTTCGGGCTAGGTTCAAGATATGCCCAAAGTATGTCATTTGATGTACAATGAAACCTAACTTTCAACTATGTTGCTCGGACTCTGCAAAGATGTTGCTGCAGCCTTATTGTATCCTCCAAAAATGCAATACTGTTGACATTTTTGCAAAGTTCGAGCAACATAGACTTTCCAGATTAGGTAAGTATACAATGTACTAAAAACAAGACCTAAGAAAAGCACGGATATCAAATTCCATGGGTGAGATAGAGTGGAGACTAGTAAAGTTGCAGTCATGTGACCAGATTGCACGGATTCGAGCTGTGAAAACAGTCTCTTGCAAAAATGCAGGATAAGGCTGCTTACAATAGACCCTTGTGGTGCGGTCCTTCCACGGACCCTACACATAGTGGGTTCTTAGTGCAGCGGGTTGCACTTTTAGTGGTGGTTGTAAATTATTAGGAAGTGAGTCTTCACTTAACTCGGTTTGTCACAGCAAAATTAACTATTTTTCTCTGTTTAATGTGTTTTATGCAGTTACTGAGAATGACATTGAAGGATCAAAAATAGCTTTCGTGGCATCAGCCAGTGCATTTGAGAAATGGTCAACATTAACAGGGTTGATTGAAGAGCTAAAAGGGCTTTAAAGCAAAAGAAAAAAAATTGCATTTCATCTTTGACTTTCTTTTACTGTTTAACCACAAAGTAATACATTTTTTGCACTGTTTTCCCCCTATCAAATGAATCATTAGAGTAATACAAAATGTAATTTGAGTTCCAGTTGTAGCTGAATCTCTGAGCAAAATGACATTTATGTTGTCAGGTTTACTTCCTTTCCTTTTGTGCGCACTGGGCTTGAAACGATTACCAAGGCACCAGAGGCAGAGTTAGGATGTGAAGTTTATGTGTTTTGAACTTACTATCAGACACGTAGCTCGTTTCCGTTATTGAATTCGCAATTAAATACAAATACAAGGCCTAAGCAAAAGATACTTTATTCATCTGAACCCGTAACTAATATTGTAGCTTCTCCCGTGCAGTGCACAATATGGATATTTTATAACATTTCTAAGCGAACGAAATGACAAAAACACACCCAAACTATCAGGTGTGCGAGTTTTCTACCTGAACTATCACCAACTATTTATCAAAACATACCTCAACAACGAATTGCTCCCATTTCTTACCTTAAATATCGCCATTGTACAAGTATGAAACTCGATAAATCAGGATACTTTAGATATGTTTTTGATCGTTAACTCTATACGTCCTTCAACAAAGATCACCTGAGAAATGATCAAAACTAGCTTTGGATTGAGATAGTTGATTGACGGATGGATTAATGAAAGGCAAGAACACAATCACATCACAACAAACTGCAGCAACTCTTGACTCACCAACTCCCTCATTAGTCAAGATGACACAAAGGCTTTTTATAAGCTTACATTACTAAGTTCTAACAAGAAGTTTAGCAGATCTGGACAGCTACAAATTACTTCAGCACAATTAGTGTCTCTGCTGAAAGTCTAAATCTATGGCATACAGTAGTAATGGTACAGGCGATAAATCCTTACAGAGCAATATTTAGGACCTAAATCTATGAATTTTGCATACACATGTCTCTCATGAACAGTCAAAGTATCTATAATTGACTACACTACAGTCATCCAAATGAAGCAAGAAGAGCAAAAGGTTAGAATTAGAGAGAACCGTTGCTCAAGGCTTGGCCTCGTTAGCGTTGCTGCCATTCTCAGTTACTTCACCCTCCACCTTGCTTTTTTCAATGTTCATCAAATTATCTTGATCATCAGTACTCTTTGCTGCAGCACTAGTTTTCTGTTCTCCTACCGCTTGATGATTCTTTTCCTCAGCAGCGCTAGAGTCGAATTTTTCTGCTTCAGTAGGAATGTTTTCTACTTCTTGAACCAGTACATCCTTTTCCTCTTCAACATCGTTGACATCTTTCTCAACCTGAGCTTCTTCAGTCCGTTTGTTTTCTGCTTCTTGAACCTGTACATCCTTTCCCTCATTTATTTTAGTAGCTTCAGGACCATCAGCTTCTTTATCTGCAGGGACATCTTCAACATCGTCGGGATGTCCAATGTTATCAGTCATTTTGACATCTTGCTCAACCTGAGCTTCCTCGGTAGGTAATATTTCTACTTCTTGAATCTGTACATCCTTTCCCTCCTCGTTAATTTTAGCAGCTTCAGGACCAACAGCTGTTTTATCAGCAGGGGCCTCCTCTTCAACATCATTATCTGCCATTTTGACGTCCTTCTCGACGTGAGCTTCTTCAGTAGGTATCTTTTCTACTTCTTGAACCTGTACATCCTTTTCCTCCTCGTTAATTTTAGTAGCATCAGGACCATCAGCTGTTTTATCAACAGGAGCCTCTTCAACATCTTTAGAATGTCCAACGTTATCAGCCATCTCAACATCTTTCTCAACTTGAGCATCTTCTACTTTGTCGTCGACAATTTGGCCTTCATCTAAGTTCTCCTTCACAACATCATTCTCAGAAGATTGGATTTCATCTTTCTTCACCAATTCACTTTCTCCATCTTGAGGTTCATTTTGGTTCTCGTCTTGTTCTTTTTCAACATCTTTCTCAGCTTCCATTGCTGCAGTATCCTTCTCATGCTTTTCAGCTTCCTCCATGTCATCATCCTTTGCTGCTTCAGTTTCTTTAGGGACTTCTTTGTCTTTGGAATCCTTCTTCGAAGACAACGACTTTCTGCCTCGTTTCTTAGCAGGCTCACTTTCTGCTGGAGATTGAGTTGCCTTCACCTTTTCAGTGATCCTAGCGGATCTTCTTGGCATTTCACCAGTTCCCCAATCAAAGTCCGCTACTGGCGGACCACCAGGGTGTGACTTCAGGTACTGTTCCAACTGTTTTCTTGTGGTGATCTCCTCCCCTGTTGGTGCAGTAAATACGATGCCGTTCTTCTTTGGAGTACCTCCTTTTTTAGGTAGAAACTGCAAAGGAACAGAAAGAGAGTCAAATTTATAAGAAACAACAACAACATACCCAGGGTAGTCTACAAAGCAGGGTCTGGGGAGGGTAGAGTGCACACATACTTTACCTCTACCTCAAAGGTAGATAGGTTGTTTCCGATAGACCCTCGGGCTCAAGAAAACAACAAATAATAACAAAAACAGCATATAGTAACAAAACAAAATAGAACAGAAACTACAACAAAACAATACAATAGTCGAGGTACAAGGAATCATCAGATAGTAATAGAAATCGAAAGACAAGAAACTATAGGAGCAATACTACTACTACTAATATGAACGGACAACAAGACAATGCACTACTACCTAAATCGAAAGACAAGAAACTATAGGAGCAATACTACTACTACTAATATGAACGGACAACAAGACAATGCACTACTACCTACTTCCCTTCTACCCTAAACCGTGACCTCCTCACCCTCCTATCTAAGGTTATGTCCTTCGTAAGTTGAAACTTGAAATTGCGTCATGTCATTTCTAATCACGTCTCTCCAATACTTCTTCGGTCTACCTCTACCTCTCCTGAAAAATCTTCTCCAATCTCTCTTTTGAGTTCCTCAAAATGTTCTTGGTTTTCTTTATCAAAAAAAAAAGTTCTTGGTTCAGGTGGAAAAGAAATAAAGAAGGCTCAAAAGAGTAGCAAGTAATCTAGGATGTCTTTCCGAAACACAAAACCGTTACTATATAAAGATGATGAGCAATAAAGACTCAAATCTCCTGCTTAACTTATATCCATGAAGATCCAAATATGTTAGCACACAGTTTGTTAGATGCATTCAAACAGCAATTTCAGTAGAAAATCAAAATCAGATATAAAGCAGTTCCTATGAGTAATAATATTTATGACACCATGAATTATCACTAACAACAATCCTTACATTATTATTTACCACATAACAACCCCTACATTGAAATCCTTGCATAACTACAACGTGAACCAAACGACCCCTTAGCACATCAAGCACCCGTAACATGCTAATAGCCCTGTTGCTTTATACTAAAAGGCAACAAATCAAGCAACTGTCTTCCCCTACTGGAAATTGTGTTTACTCATTCAACTATCCAACCCATGCATATCGAAGTAATGCTGTTGCACAACATCTCTGAAAATGCTTCCAGCTTATCTACAACATAGTCTGACTCTCATACGAGATGAGCATATTTTTCAACAACATTTTTAACATCTCTGAAAAATGCTTCCAGCATATCTACAACATAGTCCAACTCTCTTACGAGATGAGCATATTTTTCAACAATTTTTCTCTGAAAAAGATGTGTTCCTCAAAGACGCCAAGCAAGATCTTAACGACAAAACTCTGTCAAAGCTACTGTGCTGAAATGATGGACAATGGAACTTACCCTGTCACATAGACATGTGCAATGATACTCACCGCTCAATTGAAAGAGAATCTCATATCTAGAAAGATCTATTACACACTTCATTTCTACAGGCTCTGAGGGTAAAAGGTATAAGAAAACGAACACACACTTCAGGTGTGCTCGGTATGGAGGAAAATATTTTCCAATTTCTCATGTTCAGTGGGTCAAATTTTTAACATTTTCTCTAGGAAACCAACTTGCTTAAAAATGAAGAAAATGACTTCCTAGTAGACATAGGGAAAACAAATTCCACAAGTGGCATTTCATATTAATTGTGTCATGCCCACCCTCCAACATACCTCATCGTCACCTCCACCTCCGTAGTCCCTATCCCCACCATCCCACACCCCTACCTCCATCCCCAACTCCCATAGTATTTGTCGAGATTATATACAAATGCTTTTAGGGTAATATTTTTTGCTTAAGTACCGAAAACAAGAGAATAGGTAAGAAACTCACTTATTTTCCTAGAAAACATTTTCCTTCGTACGAACACTCCCTTCATTTCTTAAAAACAAGTAACTTAAGAAAGAATAGGGAGAATGTGAGGCAGGTAACCCCCCGATATATCTTGATTGAAGGGGAAAAAGACAGAACAGTTGATAAAGATGAAGAAAAACAACCCACGAAAAGATTGCCCTGAAGAAGCTTGGTTCAATCCATGGTTGAACAAAACGCCGAAGCCCAAAGATTGTATGAAGACAAAATAAGACAAAGCAAAAAGTAGCTCAGAGATCACATTCTGAAGCCCAAAATGAAGATGGCCCAGAAATCAACAATTAATAGAAGTTTCTATTTCAAAAAGGCCGGCTGACATTTAAGAGTCCCTTGGATTACACAAAAGCAGCTCTTATTGAATTCAAGCAAGGAGCCATTAGTTACTTGGTAATAATCAACAACAGTCAAAGACACAAGAAGTATCAAGAAAAGGTTCAGCGGCAACAACTCAAGCTCCCTATAAATTTGAAGTAAAATCTGAAGACAAAGATAGCTCTTTGATTTCAAGCAAACTAGAAATTTTGTAATTGTTAGTTAGTGAGCGAGAAAAGATAGTGGATAAACATTATGTGGTGATTGCGTAAAACCACTAGTGACTGTACTACATTGAAAACTTTTTTTTTAAGACAAGGGAAACCCGCAGCCCCTACCCTTTGGGTGCGCACAGGGTAAAACCCCCGCTCCTATGCAATAGCTCACAAACCACACAGGAGAGGTAACCCACACTAGGCAAGCCCGGTGCGATGAGCTCGACCCAGAAGGCAAACCCCTTGCTTTCGCTAGCAAGGGGTTTCGAACTTGAGACCTCCAACATGGAAGTCCCAAGCCTAAACCACTGGGCCACCCCGAAGGGTCTACATTGAAAACATTTGCAAAGAGATAAAAGGCACCACATTGGTGCGCAAACCAGTATAAAAACATTTAGTGTTATTTTATTTTTTGCCCTTAATTTATTCACATTTTCTTTCTAAATTATAGGTGATACATGGCTATCTCTTTGCTATCTAAGCAGAAACTGCATTCAGCTTAACTCAACTAAGTTTTGATTATCCACTGTTCACCCCCTCCCCCCCCCCCCCCCCCCGCTTGCGTGTTTTCACACAAATCCATTTACTTTATGTTAAAGTAGACCCAAGCTTGTCTCGATGGCCTTCTTCCAACTCCACCCTATGACAACTAATGGCATAGCAAGAAAAGGAAAAGAGAAGAGAAAGCTACAAAAAAGGGGAGAAGATCACACTCACGAGAAAAAATGTACACATAAATAGTTATCAGCAATTTCACATTGAAGGAACTCTATAGAACTGACTATTCAAGGAGGTGGCAAATTGTTGACCGGACGTCTTTAGATGAATGATTACCAATTTCAAATACTTATTTAGTGGGATAGCGTCATAGGGATTATACAATGGATAGTTCACCTCTATTTTTCTTGAAATTGGATGTTTGTTGGTAGAGATGATGAATTGTGATGGGTTTTGCTTAAACAATGTCGTTCGGGTTTCTAGTGGAGCGACTAGATTCCATAACACGTTTAGTGGATGGATTGGAGTACTCAAAGAGTTGACTTTCGAAGTGGAAAATGAAGATTTTTGCTACAACTTATGAAGTCAAATTTAAGTGCTAGTCACTTGGTTGACTTAGTTGGTATTATTTTGACACGTTAATGATTTACGTAAGCTCGGATATGTTGATTGTGAATTGTTGGCATCATTGGATCCATTGGGGCAAGATTTGGAAAGAGATTCGATGTATGTAGAAGTGACATTTGAACTACTTTTATTAAATGAATTTCATGAATTGTAAACCTATTTTCACTGAATCTTTCATAAATGGTTGGATTGGCTATAAATGCCGAAATGGTAAGATGTAAAGTATTTTGGGAGTTACTTGAGTTCACCGAGATTGGCCTTGGATATTTTCCTTGTTGGGTCATGAAACTACTTGTGCTGGTGTAGGCCTTGAACCAACCTTACACGGCTTGAAACTTTGACAGAGTCCCTCCATGAGAGAGTACTATTGTGCTACTTTGTTAGCCTGACAAAGTCGATTCATGCGGCATTACAATGAGACGACGTGAGCAAGTAGGGCATATAATACTTGCCACTATGTACATAGCCTAATTGACTTTTTAGTTGTGTCGATTATAGTGTGGTACTCCTCGTAAATGAAAAACTTTTCTAGATTACATAAAGCTTGGTGTTTAAAGAATGATTGAGAACATGTTTTACATTATTTATAATTTCCTCGACTCAATCGTTAATTGATACAAATGTTCCTTCTTATATCGATTGTTATGCATGTATCATATGTTATTAGCTTTTGGCTCACTTCTAGGGGAAACGACATGTGGAGCTTAGGCTTGTTGGCCAAATTTCCATTTCTAGTTTCAAGGACTGGGACTATGCAACCCAAGTCCTGTAGATAGGATCGTTCCACATCCCGTGTCAATACTTTTGGGGAGGCTCCACACTTGTATTCGTGGAGGACATCTATTATTAACTTTTGGGTCACCGGGGCTTGTCTTGGTTAATTATTTCATTATGTATCGTAAAGATTCCATAGACAGTTGTGGTTGTTATTTTGGGTGGTATTTCTTTGGCTACTCATGTGGCATGCCTGAATGAAACTCTTCACCTTTTTTCAAAAAATCTCATCCATCTCTATCACTTGAGAGTGGAAGCATATATCAATATAACAAAATGTAGAAAACAGAGGAGAATAAATCTACTAAGAATGGAACACCCTCCATTCTACGGGACTAGTAGGATTTCAAATCAGCTACTAAAATAAGATGGCATTATGAGGTACAGAAAACCTCATTTAGCCAGATAAAACAGTCAAGGGACATCAAAATTGTGAATAATTCTATAAATGACTCTTTCAAGAGAGAAAATTCCTACGTATTTCCTTCTAAAAGAGGGAAGTTGAGCTTTGTCCATTGGCAATTCACCTCTAACATCTTTAGGAAGCCTGTTGTAGTAAAAAAACTGAACCTTTTCCTTAAACCGGAGACCCTGATTAGCCAAAATGTCAGCCAATTTCTTTCCTTCCCTATAACAGTGATAAATACTCCAGCTAGCAAATTTAGAAGTTTGCTTCTGTATTTCATCAATGATCTCCCATAAGTTCCAAGGTAGTTCATAACCTTCATTACCTAGTCAGTGGGCAACTTAGAATCACATTCCATCACAATGTTTTTGATCCCTTTTGAAACACACCAGTCGATCCCAGATTTAAGGACCATAGCTTCTGCCATGTCGTTAGACATAATTTCTAGACGCATCACAAAGGCACTGATTATTTGAACATGCTTATTTTTAATAATCCCCCCAGCACACTAGGCCCTCGCATTATCCTTAGAGCAGCCATCAGTGTTCAGTCTCAAGAAACTCTTTACGTTGTGCATTTTCTTTTAAATGAAAGGTGGTTGGTTTAAAGATTAAATTCATGCTTTGGTTTTAAGGTTGGTTTCCTCGGCTCGGGTAGAGCTGCGAGTGCAGGTCACGTGGATTTGGGCCATGATACATACCTGAATATGTACCCTGAATCTTAAAAGTTAGATCATGAAGGATCCGGCGTTTAGATCCGCACCCATATTGGACACCCGCATCCTAGTCCAAGCAACTTAGCTCTTCAAACCCCAAAAAAATCAACCTTGGAACCAAAAAAGCTAAAAATTAAACCATACCCATAAAACCAGTTTTTGAATAACTGCAAAAGCCAGAGCTAAGACACGAACTTTACTCAAAATAACAAAAAAAATGGAACTTTTCAAGATAGCATAGAGAGTTAACTTGGGAATATCCAAAAGCCGGAGAAAACCCCTCAACCTCGGTAGCAGTATTTTGGTGCTTTTTGTTCATCAATCATACCTTACCCAAGAAAAAACTGTCTTAAGACTAACAAAACCCAAAACTACAGAAAATTAGACAAAACCCATTAAAAAAATTGCAAGTACCAAAGCTAAAGAATCGAACTTTTCATGGAATCAACAAAAATTGCAACTTTTCTAAGAAACTAGAGACTGAGTCAAATTCAAAAACTCAACCTGAGAACCATAAAATAAGCAAAATTAAACAACACCCACAAAACCCATTGTAGAAAAATTGCAAATAACAAAGCCAAAGAAACAAATTTTACATGAACCCAACTGAAAATCTGAAGAACTTCAAGAACTGAACATGATAAAGCCTGAGAAAAACCCATCTCCTAAACGACCCTTACTCATCAAAACCAAAAACTCAACCTCAGAACCACAAAAATAAGCAAAATTAAACAATACCCACAAACCCCATTGTAGGAAATTTGCAAATACAAAAGCTAAAGAAACAAACTTCACAAAAACTCAACAAAAAATTGGAACTTTTCTAGAGACATTCAAGAACTGAACATGATAAAGCCAGAGAAAAACCTTATTGTCCTAAAGGACCCTTACTCATCAAAACCAAAAATTCAACCTGAGAACCTCAAAAATAAGCAAAATTAAACAATACCCACAATACCCATTGTAGAAATATTGCATATAACAAAGCTAAAGAAACAAACTTTACATAAACCCAACAAAAAAATTAGAACTTTCCTGGAGAACTTCAAGAACTAAACATAAGCTAAAACCCTATCTGGACTCTTACTCATCAAAACCACAAATTCAACCTGAAAACTACAAATTAAGCAAAATTAAACAAAGCCCACAAACCCCATTGTTGAAAAATTGCAAACAACAAAGCTAAAGAAACAAACTTTACATAAACTCAACAAATAATTGGAACTTTTTTGAAGAACTTCAAGAACTGAACATAAGCTTAAAGACTCAGAAAAAAAAAAAGAGAGATACCTTCTTGTTCCAACCAGGAGGAGCCGGAAGCTCAATGGACACAACTTCATTTTTCTCCACTGATTTCGCCATTTCCCACCTAACCAAAATTTCCCCCAAAAAAAAGAGCAAAACCAACTAACTGCAAAATGGGTATTACCCAATTTCTCCTATAAAATAGGAACTAAAAATACTTTTTTTTATCTTTTTTTTTTGTACTCTACTTTTTTCTCGGGTAAGCAAAATCTTGTCTGGAAGTGCAAGGAATTTAGTGCAAATTTGACTAAAAAACAAACACATTGCTGAGATTGTTTAATGTTTTACTGTTGATGTTATTTGTTTTTAATAGATTTCAAGGGCTAGGATCAACTTGTCTTTGCAACTGAGGATGACACGTGTCATTATCTGGAAATTTCTTCTTTTTATTATTTTTAATTTTTTTCATCACTTTTTTTTTTAATCTTCACTTTTTCTTGCCCAATTTGATTATTTTGCAGAACAATGTAGAACTGGCAGTTAACTGGTTTTCTTCACCTTTTATAAGGATATGAATCAAGGCAAAGGAAAAAAATAGAATATAACTTTTACTGTGTTTTTATTTCTAAAAATAGAAAAGAAATAGTATGTTTTAAACAGTGTGAGTATAATCTCAATGTGGATTAAATAGGCATATTCATAGCAGGAAAAGTGAAACTTTTACAGCATTGTATATACATATACCATACTTCTTTTTAACTAAAATTTGAAGTTTTTAAGAATATTTTTTAGCGTAATTTACGTAAATCACATAATGTTAAGAGCTAATTACATTATTTCACTATTTTTTTCTAAATTATAAAAATTCTTTAAAATTTATGAATTTCGGATACATCACTGAACTTCCAGATACATCAGCAGA